>NW_027256881.1:147403351-148003351 GCF_029215685.1 Pituophis catenifer annectens | reverse complement strand
TTATTATCAAGCATGCATATGTATATCTTTGTATAAGTTAGAATTTCAGCTGCGTCACAGGAACTTCTCAGGAAACTAGAAGGTGTGACTTCTGCATAGCAAGAGAATTGAGGTCACCTTCCCATTCCTGCTAATCAGTCAGGAAAAATAAATACATCTGTGCTGTGGTTATAATTTGAATTATGTAATATTTCCATCAATCTTTTTCTTAACTTTTTCTCTTTTGAAACTATCCGAACAGTGATTTTTTTTAATAAAAACACACATAATTTCTAGACTTTCATTTTGCTTATGTTGCTAAAGAGGTGGCCCTATGGTCATGGAATAGAAAAGAACAAACCTCCATGTATTTGTAGATGCAAAGCAGTATGTTCATAACACACTGCAAGCAACTCCTCAGAGGTCATATACAAAGAACATGTCACCTTTAAATGGGCAAGGAACTGTCCTGAGAAGTTGACAGACTGGCAATTAGATGAGGAGAAGCTTTAAAGTGGCAGAAGAACTCCAATGCAGTGAGGAATATGGTGCACAATTGAAAAACTGTGAAGCTGCAGATCATATATTTATTTATTTATTTTATTTTATTTGTCAACAAGTACAAGAAAAAACTAACAGAATAGACATATGGACACATGAAAAAAAAATTGGCACAAAAAAAGGATATAAATTGGAAAAACATAGCCATAAACACATAAAATGATTACATATAATTGGGAACAGCAGGAAACAATAGTTTACTATAACTATTTTCTGCTTCTAATTTCACATGATAAGCTTTCTATCCAAGATTTCGCTAGTGGATTCACAAACTCTCCCTCAAATTTTTGTACAACGATTTCTATCTCATCTGCTGTAGTAATATCTTAAAAGACAGATTTCTATTTATGAGAAAGAAGACATGTTAAAGCATAGTGGTTATTTATATAGTACAGTATAGGATTATGTGATATGCACTGCAAAAATCCAGATAACCACTAGATGGGAGGAAAGGGATAGTGGAAAATTGAGCTTGATGCTTCCATGTAATATTTTTGGATTTTTGCCAATCAACTGGGGTAGCCGTAGTTTATTAATAATAACACTGCTTTTCTTCTGTCATGAAATTCAGTGGCATAAACAATTTTCTCAGGTTGTCTCTCATCTGGTGCTGAAATCTACTTAGTTTCAACAAAATGGGTTTTATGTGCCCCTCTCGGCAACTTTTAGGTAAGGAGATAATTTGTGTCTGAGAGCTGTATTCCATGCTGGCTTAGCTTCTACCATTTATAGGGGGAAAAAACATTTTCAATCCTAGAATCTTTCTAATGAATGGCAGTTAAGAAATATATAAGAGAAAATCTTCCTCTTTTTCCTCTATTGTGTTTGTCTATGGAGATTCTCCATGGGGATGCGGTGGCTCAGTGGCTAAGATGCTGAGCTTGTAGATCAAAAGGTCGGCAGTTCAGTGGTTCAAAACCCTAGTGCCCTAGTGCCGTGTAACGGGGTGTGCTCCCATTACTTGTTCCAGCTTCTGCCAACCTAGCAGTTCGAAAGCACATAAAAAATGCAAGTAGAAAAATAGGGACCACCTTGGTGGGAAGGTAACAGTGTTCCATGTGCCTTTGGCATTTAGTCATGTTGGCCACATGACCACGGAGACGTCTTCTGACAGTGCTGGCTCTTTGGCTTTGAAACAGAGGTGAGCACCATCCCCTAGAGTTGGGAACGACTAGCACATATGTGTGAGGGGAACCTTTACCTTTACCTATGGAGATGCTCAGACATCCAGGTCATGGTTGTCCCAAAAGAGCTTTTCTTTTTTTTTTTCAAGAGGCAACTGGAGTTTCTGGTTTTTTTCTTTGAAAAGGTTTAGCTTCTCATCCAAGAAGTTTCTTCAGCTCAGTAAAAGGTGATTTTAGATAACAGTATTGTACTTCCTTATCTGGGAATGTCCCACTAAATTCAGTTGATCTAGCTTTTTACCATAATATACACAGTAGCACTACATTAGTAGTCATTCCTTAAAAGTTACAGTCCTACCTGAGCAGATCTTGCCACGGTTCAATTCCTGGATTTATGAAGAAATGGTGGAGACACTTAAGAACTTACAAGTTGTAGCCTATGTGTTTGCCCTGAAGCAAGATGGGGCCCTTCATGAATTTCCAAATGTTTGTGAAGTCCTGACGATTTCAAAAAGCCTTTGGGGACTAAAGATGGATCAGTATTTAATTGTTCTAGGTGAGAAAAACACAGGGGTGAAATCTACTTATCTTCCCTACCAGTTAGGAAGTGTGCATGCCATTGTCACATCTGATTTTGGACTTTCTGTGCATGCGCAAACCTTCTGCACATGCGCAGAGGGTCAAAAACAGGTTACTTACTGGTTAAAACCAGGAAGTAACAATGTCCAGGCGGGTGGGCGGAACCTCGCGCTGCCGCCGCTACCGGTTTGCCTGAACCGGAGCAAACCGGAAGCATTTCACCTCTGGAAGAACACCTGTGAGAGTTACATTGATATCTTTATATTGATTGTTGTAGTTATGGATTGTACTGTTGACTTTAATGACATGTTCAAATTCAACCACTTTGAAGCAGTATGAAAAATATTCTGGTAGAAAGACAAACAGAAATTTCCAACATAGAGAACTTTACAGGGGAAGGAAAAATCTCTGCCTCAATAAGAAGGGACATACAGTAAGAGTCTTGGGCAGTGAATAGACCAATATTCTAATATTCTGCATGAAATAGTAATACAGATCAAACAGCATTGAACTGGACCTTGCTACAGTACTTAGCTTAATAATGCACATCTTGGATTTTTCAAGTATTTACAACATTTTCTGATTGTTTTGTAAATTTATTCTTTGGATGGATCTGGATTTCAAACTTGCAATGAATAGATACTTTTAGAACTTGTAGGTTTCAACTTTTTTTTAGGTTAATTTTCCCTTGTTTCATGGATAATGAATTATTTCTTGACTGAATTTTTAAAAATGCATGTATCAAGAATGTTCGTTTGTTAAGATTGCATATATAAAGTTTATTAAGATTACATACATGATGTAATATCACATACATTTATCAGAGAATACACAATAATGGATATGGTGGGATATATATTTACAAGGCCACTTGCATAGGACTTAACAGTAAATGCATGCGCTGCAAATAAAAATGACATGGAAAAACATGGTTCTGGAGACTGGCAATAGATATCTATAGAATGCCACACTTAATACTAATGTTGAGCCTCAGTAGTGGAACCTCTTTAAAGAAGATACAGGATGCTGAAATACTTTGCTCTGTAGAGATGAATTCAATTTCCACCTTTCAGAATCCTCAGTCAAAATGAAAGTTTGTTGCACTATTGTTGGAAGGAACATCCTTCTAGGTTCTGCTCCAAGTGGGGAAACAGACACTGGAAACATGGAGACTGCTTGGAAAGATGGTTTAATGGTGGACAGGATCACATGGCTTGAGTTCCTGAACAGAAAAAGGGGGCAGATACAGTAAATCTTCGGGTTTTTATGCTCTCTCTGGCTCTGCATTTCTTGGGGCCCCAAAAGAGTATCCTGATTGGTTGTCAGACTCCCAGGGGGTGGGGGCCTTGCTGGCTGATGGTCACATGTGCTTCCCAGGTCACATGTGGTGAGTTTCTGCTGCTATTGTGTAGAGGGCTAATCCTATCTTTGGCAATTCCTACTATGGCTCTGCCTGAAGGAGGCAGATCTTTGTTATGTAGAATAGACTGGCCCAGGCCTTAATGGCCCATTGACAAAGGGTGGGGGGCAGGAAGGTGGGAGCTGCTTTGTCTGTAAAATATGCTTCTCATATTTCTCATCCAGGGAAATATAATATTCTGCCTTTTTCATATTTCCTAAAATATTTCACTCTTCCAGGAAAGGGGTGGGTGCTAACTTCCTACACTATCAAGAAGCGATGGGAGTTGTAATCCAAAAATTGTGAATAGGTTGGACAAGGCTACACTTGTCATTTCATAATTTGCTACAGGAATAACCATAGCTGTTTCAGAACCACTACCAAGCAAATGAGCAGGGGCTGTAACTTGTTTCATCACATCAGCTCATGGGGCAATGATAGTGGTATTTTTAGATACACAAGGGTACATGTTTAAAAGATCAGAGAAGAAACCTGCCATCTAGGCAGTTGAACTGGATGAATCTTGAGATCCTTTTGCAGTTTTGATGCTATCCATACAGTCATTCATATTTAATTACTTTGTATTTGCATAATTAAACATTGGGATCTGTGAATCAAGATGGCATCCTGCCAGTAGTTGCATACTTATGTGTTAGCAAGGTGTTTGTGGATTTGTCTAGGTGGGGGTATATCTAATAGTAATGCAGTGAAGGAGCTTAGCCTTAGTGACAAATTGATGTACTCAGCCCGCCTTACCAGCTGAAAGTAATGTATCTTTGATGTAGCTCTTGCCCAAAGCAGGGACGGGTGTGGTAGATACTCAAACCTGCAAAAATGTTGTTGTAACCTTTATGTGGCGAACCTCTTATCTCTAATTGTTTCTCAGATTCCTCTTAAAGCCCTGGAACATTTTCTGTTCTCTTTCAGGACAGGCACAGAACTGAAGAAATGTATACATTTACAGGGAGATGTATACAATCTTGTTTTTAATTTGGTATCGTTTCCTTTCCAATCCCTTAAGCTACTGTATTATGGTATTTTTTTGTAATGGATCAGTTCTAAAGCCTGTGAAGCAAAATCTGAGCTTGTCTCACGCCAGCCTGCTCCAACCTGACATTTAGCCATCACTCTCTAACCCTAATCACAATCTTCCACTCAACAGCTGGCTATGCTTACTGGGCTTGTCATAGCTGTAGGCACACCTGCAGGACACTGGCTTAAGAAATCTGCTTTAAAGTTTGGTGAGCTGGTTTTATTAACAACAGTCTGAAAATTCCAGTGGGTTGGCTTTATAGGAGAAAGCTTTGAATGGCTCAAATTAAGCCAGAGCAATTCTAATGGGAAAACAGGAGCAATAATTATCTTGACCTTTAAGAAATCAGAATATAGACACCCAGAAAAATGCATAATGATATTGATTTAAATACTTAGGTTTAATTCTGGAAGAAGCTGATTATTATCTTTTATATTGTGGGTTTTTTTCCTCCCAATCGTGAAACTTGAAGTATTATATCAGGAAGTTTCCAGATAGTTCTCTAATCCAGTTCCAGACTTGGTTAACTTTAGATAGATAGCCTCTCTGGATTTTTAACTATTTGGAGTTTTTTGTGTTTTGCGTTCCAAATCTTTAATATACATATTTCAGGGTTCTTTATTGATTCAGGAAAATATCTGCCTCATTGTATTTGTCCTAATTGGTTTGACACCTTTAATTATTTGAACTTTTCAACACTCTTTCCAATCTTAATTGTTTTGATTGATCAGTAGCTGGTTTTGTAACCTGGCTTTTATTACGTGCTCTCTTTCCTCTCAATGCTATTGCTTTTAATTTAAGTTATAAGCAACGGTTCCAAATTCAGTCAGTCAGTCAGTCAGTCAGTCAGTCAGTCAGTCAGTCTGTCTGTCTGTCTGTCTGTCTGTCATATATGGCCTTCCATTAGGAATGTGGACAGCACTTCTGCAAATAGCTGATTGAATAGTAGTCCCATTTTCAAGGTGCTTGCAAGAAAATGGAATACATGGGTGGACCTTTGGCTGAGTTCAGAGATTGCTATTATCTTCTGGAGATTTCAGAATGTGTGCTTCAAGCAAAGATTTAGTAAGCAGACAATGAATATCTGCCATGCACATTTCTTAACATCATATGGGAAAATTAACTTACCAATTTTAGCTATCCTCTGCATTTTGTACTACCAATTGTATTCATGTATGATTACATTTACAGCATAGTTTATCACTATTAATATTAAATTAGAACTTCTTAGTGGTATTTCACAGAATATTGCTACTCAGGTATACTGCTAAACCACTTTGCTGATTTTTCCACTCAGGTATTCTAACTTTTTACAATGTAAATTAATTGAAAAATAGGACAGACCCTGGGAAAAAAATAATGAATGAAATGATGTGTTATTATTCTAATAGCAATAGTTTATTCTTCCCAAGTTTCCTGGCTACCAGATATTAAATTTCAGTTCATCTAACTTTTAGTACAAGTCAGTACAATCTATACCCAAGCCTGCTAGGGATTATGATAAAGCAACATATCTGGACCAGATTGGATCAAATATTCCAACTCATATGTAGGGCTGCAATTTAGAAAATGTCATCTATTATATGACATTTATTTTGCCGTTATTTTTTTCACTATGAAGCAAACATTGGATATCATCAAAACTATTCTTCAAATCCCATTTGGCAGAGAAAATATATTATAGGAATGGAGCTCCTTAGGTATGTTAGAACTATATCTAAAACATTCTGGAAAGGCCTAGCGTCTTAATAATTACCAGTCCTGTGAAATATTGATCAAAATTGGAAAGTTCAGGGGCAAAGAATTGATTTTCTTCCAACTGTTATTGATAAGGTTTTTAAAATCACCTGTATCTTTTTGATTCTAATTCCTGTAAACTTTGACCTTTGAGAAGATTGGCAGGACCCTAGAAGGATGGAATAATTTGGAAGTGCAGACTGGAGGTGGGGGAGTGACCAAACTGGTGATACAAAGATTGTGAGCAACAACACAGAAAGAGGCAATTTCATCTCTCCTTGAGACTCCCATAGGCTCTCAAAATCATCTACAAAAGATTGGGAATCTTTTGTAGACCTGGAGAGGAAAGGAAGGAATCTTTGCACAAGCTTCACTTGTACAACTTTACTTCATCCCTGATTTGATTTAGTTCTAGTCCTGCCTTAGCCCAACTTTGGGTCAATCATACTCTCTCAGCCCAACCCACTATACAGGATTGTTGTTGGAGGAAGAGAAAGGCGCATAACGTAGATTTGTGTCCTTATATATAAAACAAATAAAGGCAGGAGATTTTTTTTCTTTTTTTAAAAAAAATGCATGAACTTGAGCCATGTATCCATATGACATAACTGGAAGAGCTAGTATAGGAAGAAATACCTCCCTCACCACCACCATCCTGGTCTTAATCTGTTTATAGCCCCAAAGTGGTTGGCTGGATTTCTGGAAGAGTAAAACTGTTAGATTCCACAGATTCTGTTGTTCATAAAACCAAGATGTGTGATCAAATTCCTGTCACTTTTTTACATGCATTGCACATCAGAAAGAGTCAGGACTTTAAATACATGGCTGTAGCATTTTTCTACTCCCCTGGCTTGCTGGTGCTCTGGATGATAGAGGCATTCACTTGTGGGGCTCCACTTATTTATTTGTAATGTGTTTTTTTAAGATTTTAAGTTTTGCAAGCTGTCACCAAATACATGTGAGAAGCTGTCCAAATTTCTGGGCTGTCTCTCTGTCTCTCACTTGCTATCAGGTTACCTATCAGTAGGTTATCAGGGATACCTACTGTAGTAACTAGAAGGTTTTCCTGCTCAATTTTTTTTTCATCCTTTGTCCTGATATTTCTTTGCCTTCCTGTCATTCTTCCTTTCATAGAAAGCAAGACCTACACATCACTGCCATCATCACTTTAAGATGTGTGGGAATTATGTATCATTGATGATGTTGCCTACCTGAATAAAAAGTGGCTCCATTTTCCTACTTTGCCAATGGATGCTGCCCACTAGGAACTCACTTCTAAGTTGACCCATCAATGTCATTGCCAATGTTCTACACTGGATGAATATTGCCCATTATGATGTCACACTGATGCTGTCATCATTTTAGGCAACAGTTGGTCAGTTGTGGCTTTTTGCAGGTTTGAAAGAGACAGCATTGCAGTTTCCTGGAGATGCCACCTACATGAAGAAGGGAAACTGACTTTGGGATGATCTTCCTATCAAAGAAGAGAGATTGATGTTAGGGTTATATATCTTCAACAACAGTCTAACTGGACTCTTGCAAATCCAACATCCAGGTTATTGACTCAGTTTTAGCCTAGACTAATTTTGCTTTGAGAGAAAACTTACTTCTCTCAGGCCACTAACTATTCCCATATTATGTGCATTACTTCCCCGATGATTAATTGTTATTTCTTACATTTGTGATGGAATCAAAGCCTAAGAGAAGCACTGTGAAAAAGGGAATTCTCTAAGCATTACATCTCTGGCTTTTTTTGGTTTTCAACCCTCAAACTCTAAAGACCAACAGGTGATGAAAAAGAGACAGAAGTGACTAGGAAGCGGGTTTGCTAGCACAGCTCCTGTCCACAGGGATGCCAACTTCAAGTGCACCATTGCAGAGTATTAGTTTTATCCACAAGAGGGAAAAGAATACAAAAGGTGAGCGATAGAAATAACCATCTTCCAACTTCCTTGATGGTGCCTGGAAGGATTAAAAATGTAGCCAACAGACAACTATTTCAGCCATCCACATCCTTGCTGAAAGAAATGTTTGGGGAGGAGACTGCTGGATGTCCCAAGCGCTTTTCAATCACTATCTTGAGAAATGTGTCCTTTGTTTTCAAACCACGTAGGGATTCTTCTGCTTTTATTTCTTCAATCCAACTCAGATCTCTCTTTGGACAGGCTGAATATTGACGAACTGAGCTCTAAATCCTGTTAGTTTCCTAATTTTTCTGTATTGTGCCTACCTAATACATTCTGATTGGATAGTTTAGAGTTGGGGATGAAGACATGTTGGCTGGAAAATTACATGAGTTGTAGATCAAACCATACGCAGATGATCCTCACATAGGCCAGTCATTTATGTATTGAACGGTAGACATTAAAGACCTTGGCAGCTAGCCTTTAGAGATACGAACCCAGGAAAGTTGTCCTGAAAAAATGTTGCTATTATACACAGGAAACAACAAGACATTAAATCAAAACCTGAAAACAATTTTTTTTTAAATTATGAAAATCAAAGTGAAATTGAAACTAAATATTACTTATATCACACTGGAAAATACAGGCTCCAGAGTTTACAAACATACGGTTAGCAAGAGATAGACCAAAACATCCCCTGTTCACATTGTAAAATGCTTGTTTTTTCTGCTGATTATTCTGCTCATTAGCTCTTTTTCCTTTTCAAGACATACAGTATTTGGACTGGTAGCAAGAAGTCTGTGTTGTTCCTATAATGCATTTAATGAAGACAGGTTTACTATCTTATGGAAACCCTAGAGCCATGGCCTTGAAGATAAATTTTAGTTTTAGCCAGAAACAATCTGGGTTGTTGTTTTTTCAAGCTTACCATTTTTTTACCAGTCATGAAGATAGAAGATAGAGTGAAGATAGAAGAGAGTGTTAATAAGATTCAACATTCTCATCCAGCTACTGGCAGAGGGCTGAAATTTTAGAACACCTCCATCGAATCAAGATTTCTTTGAGAAAACACATTCTCTGTGGGTTTGTGGGTCTGTGTCTTTTTTCCTGTGCATCCCCTCCTAAAAAGAGAAGGTGATCTTTTGAGTCGTTCCATCTTTCTCCTTCACTGAGTCAGAATACTGAACAGAACAGAATAACAGAGTTGGAATGGACCTTGGAGCAGTGGTGGAATTCAAATTTTTTTACTACTGGTTCTGTGGGCGTGGCTTGATGGGCATGGTGTGGCTTGGTGGGAATGGCTTGGTGGGCATGGCAGAGGAAGGATACTGCAAAATCTCGATTACCTCCCCACTCCAAGGAAAGGATACTGCAAAATCCCCATTCCCTTCCCACTCCTGACGAAGGATATTGTAAAATCCCCATTCCCATCCCCCTCTGGGGCCAGCCAGAGGTGGTATTTGCTGGTTCTCCGAACTACTCAAAATTTCCACTACCGGTTCTCCAGAACCTGTCAGAACCTGCTGAATAGCACCCTTCCTTGGAGGTCTTCTAGTCTTACCCCCTGCTCAGGCAGGGGACCCTATACCAAGCTTCTATTTCCTTGCACGATCCAGAGGAGTGTTCATTTTCTGAGCTTAATTGGGAGAAATAGTAAATGACATCTCCCACCCAACTGACATGGAAATAAAAATATGTTCAACAGCATCAAACCCTGTGAAAAAGGCCCAAAGTTTCAGTGCGTCCTCTCTGCTAACTTGTATTCTGGAAGCAAAGAGATTTATCTTTAGCATTTATCTTCTGGATAAATTTTCCTTTTCTCGCAAAAGAGTTGCAGATGCCTGATGCTTTCTGCAGTCAGCATTTTAGGACATAAATGCAGGCTCTGTTCGGTGAGGATTTTCTTTTGTGTTTCTGGTATACAGTTGGAAAAACTCAGGTATGATTCACACCGCTGTGCCAATTTTTAGAGAGGGGTGGGGCAAAATAATGGACCTCACTTGAGACATCTAATCTGTGAGTAATGCAGAACACATTCAGTATGAAATGTGTAACATGTTTTTAATTTGTGCTGTTTAATTACAGTAGACAGCATCTTTGACTCTGGAAGCTACAGGGCCTTCATCCATCCTCCTATTTTCCAGGTTTTAAAAGAAGCATTTGGACAAATGAATCTTGATGTTAGTTTACATGCTCGCAGTTCATTGTGAGAGAGGCCAATAAGCGTTCCACCATATCAAGAACTCTTTTTTTTGTTTATTTTTAAACTACATCCTTATTCATACATTAATGGCTCTGAATTCAGAATGAATTTTCTTTAGCTCAGATTTCATCTGATTCCCTTGATATTTTGGATATATTGCTAGACTTTTCTCATTTTGTGGCTCCAAAATGCCTTCTGATTCTGACCCGGCTAGATTGACCTCTCTTGATCAATAAATGTTTGTTAGAATAATATTTTCATTTTCTTCAGTCTAAATACAAAATCAAGTCATAAAGAGCAGTTTCTATGCAGTGGTGGGATTCAGCTGGTTCGGGCCAGCAAACCAGTAGTTAAATTGCTGGCTGGCCCTGCCCCTTCCCGCCCCGCTCATTCCAGGATTCCCCATGTGCCCCATTTTTGCTCCCAGAAGGCTTCAGGGAGGCCTTCTAGGCCCAAAATGGGGCATGGGGGGAGGCGACGAGTCCTCCCTGCAGCCCGTTTTTGACAGGATGCCGAGTGCTGCCTGTCACACCCCCTGGCCATGCCCATCAAGCCATGCCCACAGAACCAGTAGTAAAAAAAATTTGAATCCCCCTGCTAATTCTATGACATCAAAAGTGCATTGTTCGGTTTACACAATAAAGTAAATAGGTTTTTCCTTTCTATGAAAATTCATAGGAATCCCCACCTATTTTGCTTTAGAGCAGAATAATGTGTTAAGTGAAAGATGCACAATTTCCAATCCTCAGGAGGCAAATGCAAATTAAGTGCGTTCACTGCCTCAAATTGATCTAAATACACTTGAAAAGGTGGAATAAAATGGTGATGGTGATGATGTCGCCTAGGGGAAAACTGGCAAGAAGATATTTTTTCCATCTACTAAAAATGCCTCTTACTCGGCCATATTCCTCTTAGTTTGGCAAGCCTACATTTGAGAATGTACACGTTCCAAGATAAAATAAGAGTATTGCCCTGAGATACCATATCAAAAACTATGTTTCTTAAAATAGTAGGCAAAACAAAAAAAGTGCATGTAAATATTGAGACAGAGATATTACTGCTGGTGTTCAGTTGGATCTCAAAGGCTAATTGAGGTTTTATTAATACTCAAATATATTACTTTTATTTTCAATTTCTTTGAATGGTGAGTAGTCTCTGGTTCGCACTTCTCTCCCATCAGTTACATTCTGTGATCAGTGAGCAATGCCATACCTCTCTAGTCAATTTAACTGTTGTGAACTGCCTAGAGTCACTTAAGTGAGATGGGCAGACATACAGATCAAATAAGTAAACAAATCCTCTATTTTTGTAGTTCTCCAAATCCTACAGATCACTGTCTGCGGCTCCAATCTGGGTCAGGCACTGGGACCAGAGATTTAGTTTTCTAAACTTTTGGACTCGTGCTGCAGCACATCCTCAGATAACATCTCTCTAGTAGAGTGTATATTTTGGGCTATTCTGTGCGTTGTATTTGTGTGGTGCTTGGTTGGGTGAGGCTTCCTATTGGTTGATTGGGGTGTTGATAGCTGGCTGTTAAGTTGTTGGTTGTTTAGCCAGCCATCAACATCCCAATCAACCAATAGGAAGCCATATCCAACCAGGTACCGCACAAATACCACACATAGAATAGCTCAAAGTACACGTTCCACTAGAGAGAAGTTCCCTGTAGATGGGCCCCAGCACAAGTCCAAAAGCTTGGAAGACTAAACTTCTGGTCCCAGAAATGGATCCAGACCAGATTGGATCCTCAACAATATCCTGGGACACATATATTTGCCTTCATTTGTGAGATCACTCTCTTTCTTCAGTGAAGTAATACTGTAATCACTTCTGAACACTGGAAATAGAGCTGAAATGATTTAACATTCTTTTCAGTTGGCGTCAGTCAAAATACAAGTTATTCATAGGGTGCTGCAGTGCCAATTAGAGTTGATTGAGCAAGATAAAGACATCTTTAACTAATTTTCCATGTATATCTTTAATCTCCTTCACTTTCTTATAGCAATAATGCTGCAATTTAAAACCTACAGAACCTTTTGAGATTATATCCCATTGACTGCAATAAGACATACACACCAAGCATACAGAGGATTAGTTTTTTCACTTCTAATAACCAGTTTCATCACTTTCCTATTAACATTATTACCTTGTTTTATTATCTAGTTTTCCTGAAACTTATGTCTGGAAACATGAGTTTCCTTGTTTTTTTCTCATGGATAATACTTTCGGATAAATTAATATGCAAAACTGATCTCATGTATTTTCCCACATTGCTAGCGTTTTAATTTCACAATTCTCAGGTTTCACTAAAATGTAAATCTTACTCAGACAGCTATTATGCTGCAACGGCTAAGTATCTATAAGATATGAAGCCCATTATTCAAATTTCCTCTACCTCAGGCAACCACAATTTATCTCTCATTTATCTGCAACATAAGTATAATAAGATGGCATACCCATCTCATAGCATCTTAGCCATTTAAGCATTATTTCTTGCTCTTAGTTTGTAGCCTTTTGCTCCTATTTCTTTGCATTTTAGACTTCTCGGGGCCAATTTTGTATCAGCACTAGCTGCTCTAAGCTCCACTTCACCACATCAGACTTTTACTTTCCAGAAAGACTGTGAAGCCCAAAACTGTCCTCTCCACCACAGTCAATCTCCAAAATATTAAATAGGTAGATGAAATTGTCCATGACTTTGTGGGGAAGAATAACTGTTGTGAAAATGAATAGCATTTTAAGATCATTATTTAGATTGAGAAGCATAGCTATGCTGATTCCATTTAAGATAGATAGATAGATAGATAGATAGATAGATAGATAGATAGATAGATAGATAGATAGATGGGTGGGTGGGTGGGTGGGTGGGTGGGTGGGTGGGTGGGTGGGTGGGTGGGTGGATGGATGGATGGATGGATGGATGGATGGATGGACGGACGGACGGACACCGTAGATGATAGGTAGGTAGGGAGATAGAGAGATAGAGATAGAGGTAGATATAGAGGTATAGAGATACATAGACATATTCTATTTATATAGCTGGCCATTGAAAATATATGACTCTGGATGCTTCATAAACAATTAAAATATATTAAAATATATTAAAAGAACAATAAAAATAACATAAAGCTATATAAAAACCATACATCAAAATCAAAAGTCATCCCAGAGGGCTTTACTTCCCACTCTTTCTTCTTCCTGAATGACCATCGGGGCCTCACCTGGTCACCGCAGGCTTCTGCCTCTCCCAGCCACTCAGGGAGATCTACTCTGGCATGGGGTCTCACTGACGCTTCCCCCCAAAGCCTCGACTTCCTCCTGGTCACCAACATTGTGTGCTTGGTCCCCACAGTAGAGATGTCTCTCTGGGTTGACCACTATTGCAGTTGTAGCCTAATGTCAGACCTTCCCCAGTCAGATTGTTGTAGAAATAAAGAACTGAAGGACATTCCTGGGTCAGACAGATCTGTTTATTTTTGCGCAAAGATTCAGGGCTTTGTTTGAAAGTTGCAACCTGAATGAAGATTGGTCATTTTTCTATTACTTAAATATGTTTTCAAGACAAAGAGTCCCATGAGCCTTTTCCGGCTTCCATATATGGTTACATTAAAAATACATTTCACTTACATTACACTTTACTAATTATCAAACCATTACATGCTACTTAATACAATTATTTTGGCTATACATTTTCACTACTTCATGATTTAACCATTATACCTTAACTAACCCATCACTTCATGTTTTACAACTGTTCTTTAAAAGCTGTAATGTGTAAATGCAGAAATTATGACTATACTTTTAAACAATAAATAACTTTTTGCATCCCCTGTATCCGTCCAGATGTTCACATTTGATTCTGTTAAGAAGATGTATAGAATCAGAGAGTTGGACACAGGGCCATAGGTCAAGTGATTATGGGGACATCCATGAACTAATTGCTCAGTTCTATTCACCAAACTCCATTCTTAACTTTTCTGCTGGATGACAGCTGAGCCTTATCAGAAGATATATTTAACTAATAAGGCAGTCCAGCTGCTTTTAGCCAGCACGTATCTTTAAGTGAATAGATGAGCTCATTCAAAGGTTGCTTAAAGTTCATAGGATTTGATCTGACTTTATATACCTGACTTGGAATGATTATTTCTTTTATTCACCTTTTATCTTCTCTTATTTATCATGATGCCATCTCATATTCCCCCCTTATGGAAGTTTTTCCATGCATAAACTTTCATTACTGCTTACATTCAATGTCTTCTAATACACAAAGCTAATATCTATCACTCCACACAATACATAACATATGATTAATCTAAGCAAGATAGTATTCTCTCCATTCTTTTCCTGACCCCATCTCAACATATGTGTCTGTATCCTGAGCTTTTTCTTCCATCAGGCGCTCTGTTAACACGAATGCCTGCTCTTTTTGCATCTCTTTTACTGCTCTGATAGATAGCTGTCTTAGTACAGGGATAACACAAGGAATAAAAACCAAGCCTGCTACAGAACAAATCAACAAAAACAATATTTGCTTAATCCACCCGGACCCAGGCACCCAAGAAAACCACATGTCCGATGTGTGTAATCTTTGACCTATCTTGGATGCCCTATCCTGTAAATCCTTGGCAATTCCTCTAACCACACCTGATTTGTTCATGTAGAAGCAACAATCTTCTCCCAGAAATAAACACACACCTCCTCTTTCTGCGGTTAGGAGGTCTAAGGCACGTCGGTTTTGTAAGACCACTGCAGCCAATGAGTCTATTTGATCTTGGACCTCTACTATCGTCCCAGCTATCTGATTCAAACTTTCTTGAAATTCCTCTGACAGTTGTTGAAACTGAACTACTGAGTGTGTTAAACCACCTATCCCTGTACCCACAGCAGTTCCTATTCCCATGACTACTAATAGTGGGATTAGGATGGGTACCCGTTTTTGAACATGTCCCATGAGAGGAACAGGGATGGTGTGTTCTCCACTGACAACACCTATTTTAGGAAAAAGGTGTACTAGTGTGCATGTTCCAGTCCAATTTGTTGGTAAACATAAATACGCATTTGTCCCACAATGAAAGAAAACTCCCTTTTCCCCTACACACACACCTATGTTCATGGAGAAAGCATGGGCTCGATGGTCTTTTCCATTAGTCCAGACTCCCAAAGTCCCTGCTACAAACATTCCGGCCAGAGGCTGTAATGGGACTTCTAGGGAAGGGTCCCTTTGCTTATCTCTGATGATTGGGCCTTCTAGAAGATATCGGGAGGTACTATTCCCAGGGGGAAAGAGGACACACATGCCAGTGCTGGATCTAATGGAGAGCCAGAGAGGGAAACGAGGGGGCTGAAATGGATTGGGGCACCTTTCCAGGGAGGCATTTCCGGATCCCTTCCATCCTCCCCATCTTGTGATGAAGGCAGTTGGTGGTGGGGAGAAAGAGACCTTATGACGAAATGAGTGATGTGCAGAAGGAAAAAGATCTTTGGTTAGTTTTACATCTATAAGGTCTGTTTTAGGACCAAAGGAAATTTCTGATGGACATTGTTCTTCTGTGAGGGATCCTACAGGCCTACCAGATTTCTGATGTCTCTTTACACACAGTGAAGGTGTCCCTATGAGTTCCACACCCGTGGCTATCGGGCCAGCAATAGGAAGGCGGCTTTTTCCTAGCCGTTGGAATGCCTTAAAAAAATCTTCTTGTATTGGAGACACTGGTGCTTTATTCCTACTATCTTTTTCAAGGACTATTGTAGCTTTTGTCCTTGCCCAAAGTTGTGGTTTGACAGGAACTGCATGATAAGATGAGGGGCTAGCAGATAAACACAACCAGCATTTTTCACCAAGGTTAGGGTCATACTGATTAACAAGGTCTTGACCCACTTCCAGTATCTTTGATATGTAGTCTCCCCTTCTCAGTTGTTGCATGGGCCCATTCTCCTTTTCTATTCCCCCCGGTACTGGTATTGTTAGACTCTTGACTTTAGGTTTAGGAGTGGGTTTGGGTCTAAGGCTCCCTCCCCACCTTATGATACCACGCTGTTGGCGGGAGCGGACTTTATCCAAAGGGTCCCCATTCAGTGTTGTGATGCTGTTGTTTCCCCTAGGATTTTTGACATCTCCAATTCCTTCTTCAGGGACAAGGGGAATTTCTTGAACATCCACACAACATGGGGAACTACTGTTCAAGCTAGCATCACTCACTAGACCCTTGGCTAATAGTACCCACAACCCCAAATAAATCATCATGACTTTATTCCCACACCCACAGGGCCTTTAAGAGCGCAAGACCCGAATTTTACACGTTCACCAAGTCCGGAAGATCTGTAGAAGTGTATGTAACTTGGGTGAGGTCAATTTCAGTTGGATACCTGGGTTTCCCACAGAGCAGATCCTTGTACATATAAAACAATACTCCCAGAAGTACTATACCAGTGATGGCCCAGAGTCCCCACACCCAATCTTCCCAAACCATGAGTGTGTGTGTTTTTGATAAATGCTTGCTGAATACTATCACTGTTAATGGGTGTTACATTAAAATCTACAATTGTGGAATGTTGTCTTTCTCCGTTCCAAGCTTCGGCTGTGCGTAGAGAACCAGCTTCCGGGGTGGTTCAGCAAAGCTTGACGATCACCACCGCGCGTGGAGAGCCCGTTACCGGTAGGGCTCAGCTAGATGTCTTCTTGAACCTCAACACCAAGGGCCGGTCAGTTGTTGTCACCTGGTATGTGGCTGGATCACTTTGGTCTGCGGGCTTCAGTCTCGTCCAGTGGATCCAGGACCGTCCTTCCAGGGTCTTAACTGCAAGAGGTGAACACATCACAACAGTATATGGCCCTTTCCATCTAGGTTTTAAAGGTTCATTTTTCCAATGTTTTATCCATACTCTATCTCCTGGTTTGTAGTTGTGACCTGCAGTGGTAATAGGAGGGGGTCTGCATTCCTGCATATAATGCCTCAGTTTGTTGACATGATTGTTGTGCTGTTGTAACTGCAAAAGTAATTTTCTTGCTTCTACCCCCCCTTTTTGCACTAAATCTGGCCAGCCTTGAAAATGATGCTTGAACAAGGCAGGAGGTCTCCCATACAGAAGTTCGAAAGGAGACAGCTGGTATTTGGTTCGAGGAGCTGTTCTGAAAATGTACAAGGCCATGGGGAAAACTTGAAGCCATGGCAAGTGGGTTTCTAAGCACAGTTTTGTAATGATTGCTTTCAATGAGCGATTAGCCCTCTCACATTTCCCGCACGATTGAGGCCGAAATGAACAATGATACCTCCATTTCAGGCCTGCAGCTTCAGCCAAGTGGCGATTTATACGTTGCACAAATTCTGGGCCATTGTCAGAGCTGATGGTAGATGGACATCCAAATCTAGGGATTATTTCCTTTAAAAGAAAGCGTGCTACTTGTATAGCTAACTTATTTCGAGTGGGGAAGGCCTCTATCCATCCAGAGTAAGTGTCAATGAAAATGAGCAACGCTTTATAACCATGGCATTTGGGCATGTCAGTAAAATCCACCATTAAATAGTCCATGGGTAAGTAGGAGATTGGCTGCTGTCCTGGTGGTAAGCGCGGTCCTTGCTTAGCATTCACTTGTGCACACGTAGGACATTGGGAAGTTGCCTTGGCAACCAGACTCTGCAAGTTGGGTATGTAGAATGTTGCTTGCAACTGTTGGGCCAAAGCAGTTTTGCCACTATGTGAGGTTTGGTGTGCCTCTGATACTAAAGGCCAGGCAAGCGAAACTGGTACCACTAAGCGATTGTCTGGAAGAGTATACCATCCCCTCACCAAGCTGGCTTTCAAATCTCCTTCAGCTTTCTCCTTCTCTACCTGAGTATAGGTGGGATAAGATCTTTCAATGTAGGATTCAACTTCTTGTGCCATATAGAGATAATAATCATTCCTATCCAGAGGCCGGTGTGCTGCCAATTTGGCCTCTCTATCAGCAAATCGATTGCCTTGTGCAACGAGTGTGTCTGCTTTCTGATGCCCCGGACAATGAATGACAGCTAAGGATTTGGGAAGTTGTGCAGCAGAAATCAGTCTTTTAATTAAAGGAGCATGTTGAATTGGTTTGCCTGTAGAATCAGTGAAGCCCCTTTCCTTGTAAATAGCTGCATGTGCTTGAATAGTCAAAAAGGCATATTTACTGTCTGTGTACACATTAATAGTCTTTTCTGTGGCTAATTCTAATGCTCGGATGAGTCCCCACAATTCAGCTGCTTGAGCACTGGTACCCACTGGAAGAGAGGCACTTTCAATAACTGCGTGTTGGCTAACTATAGCATATCCTGCATAACGAGCTCCATTCTCCATGAAGCTTGAGCCATCAGTAAACCATGTAAGCTGAGCATTTGGAAGAGGGGTGTCAGTCAAATCTGGTCTACAGGAATACTGATGATCTAACACATGTAGACAGTTATGCAGCGGAAGGGATGCATCAGGAATTGGCATAAGGGTAGCTGGATTGATCGTAGCACATTGGTGAAGACTTATCTGGGGGTTTTCTAACAGCAGAGCCTGATATTTATGCAATCTCTGGTTACTTATCCACAAGTGTCCTTTGTTTTCTAGGATTGTTTGCAACGCATGGGATGTATAGACTGCTACTTCTGAGGTAAAAGTCAGTTTGTTTGTGTCTCTCATAAGTTCTGCCACAGCGGCCAAAATTTTAAGACAGTGTGGCCAGCCTTGAGCCGGGCTGTCCAATTGTTTGGATAAGTAAGCCACTGGCCGTTGCCATGATCCTTGCTGTTGAGTTAATACCCCTATTGCCACATTCTGACGGACATCCACATAAAGACGAAAGGATTTGGAAAGGTCTGGCAACCCTAAAGCTGGAGAGGATGTAAGTGCTTCTTTTAAATGACTTAATGCATTTATTTGTTCTTTGCCCCACTCAAACGGGTCTGTTTCTGCTCCCCGGGTTGAAGCATACAGGGGTTTGGCAAGTAAGGCAAAATTAGGAATCCACAAGCGACAAAAGCCCATGACTCCCAAAATGCCTCGCAGTTCTTTTCGATTTTTCGGTGGGGGCAGCTGCAAGATTGCCTGTTTCCTAGGTAATCCTAAATTTCTCTGACCTTGAGATAGCGTGTATCCCAAATACGTGACCTCTTTCTTTACTAATTGAGCCTTTTTTCTTGAAGCTCTGTATCCACAGTCTTTCAGTAATTCAAGGAGGGTTTGGGTATTTTTGAAACAGTTCTCCTGACTGGTTCCTGTTACTAACACATCATCTACATATTGAAGGAGACAGTCCCCTTCCTGAACAGGTTGGAAGTATTGCAAGTCCTGAGCCAAGGCGTGCCCAAAAAGGGTAGGAGAATTCTTAAAGCCTTGGGGTAATCTGGTCCAGGTATACTGGCAATGTCTACGCAATTTAGAGTCTTTCCATTCAAAGGCAAACAAGTCTTGGCTATCAGGATGTAAGGGTATCGTGAAGAAAGTGTCTTTTAGGTCTATGACAGAAAACCATGCGGCTGAAGGAGGGATGGTCCCCAGCAAAACGTAGGGATTAGGCACTATCGCGTGTAGCGTGACCACGGCGGCGTTAATTAACCTTAAATCTTGCGCCGGTCTCCAGCCCCCATCTGGTTTTTTTATGGGCAAAATTGCTGTATTCCATGGGGATTGAGTTTGTCTGAGTATCCCAGCAGCTAAGTATTTGTCAATTAAAACTTGAATGGCTTCTGCCGCTTCTTGAGGAACATAATACTGAGGGACTCTGATGGGCTTGTATCCTAATTTCAGTTTAACTTCTACTGGGGAGGCAAATTTTGCTAGCCCAGGGGGGTTATCTTCTGCCCACAGAGTAGGAACATTAAATTCTTTCCATAAACTTTCCTGAGTTGAATCTTGCATTAACATTAATCGCCAAGTTTCTTCCACTGGATGTGACACTGTTAAATACTGTCCATTTTCATTAAAGGACATGGTGGCTCTTAATTTAAAAAGTAGATCTCTTCCTAATAGAGGAACTGGGCATTCAGGCATATACAAGAATTGGTGTTCTACTAGGCCGTTCCCAACCTTGCATTTAACTGGTTTCAGGAGGCTGTGTGTGGCTGGGGTGCCTGACACTCCTTGGACTCTGACTTTTTCCTTTGACAAAGGGGCTACTTGTTTATTAACTACTGATCGGCTGGCTCCGGTATCAATCATCATGCGGACTTGACGTCCTCCCACCCATAAATCCATCATGGGCTCCGGGGGTGGGTCCGTGGGGCCCTGGCCTCTTCAGTCATCCCATTCCATTTCAGCCAGGCCGATTACTTCCTCATTCTGGTGTGACTGGCTGGGTGGAATGAATTGCCTGCCAGCCCCCCTTCTTCCTCTGCAATCTCCTCTATTTCCTCTCATGCTTCGTCCTCGAAAGACACCTCTCTGATTTCCTCTCATCATCTGTGATCCACGCCCGTAGGATTCTTCTCTGGATTCCCTTCTTCTACGGGGACATTGTCTTTGCCAATGCCCCTCTTCTTTACAAATTGCACATTGATTGGGTCCCAAAATGACCCCCTCGAGTGCCAGAGCTAACATCTCTGTCTTCTTTCTCTCTTTAGCAGCCTGTCTTTTTTCCTCTTCTTTCTCTCTGTTCAGGTATACCTTTCTAGCCACTTCTAAAAGCTCAGTCGTGTTCTTGCCTAGTGCTCCGTCCAAGCGCTGTAATTTCTTTCTAATGTCTGGAGCACTCTGGCTAATAAAACGTTCATTTAACATAAATCTATTTGCTGGATCTTCTATGGGTATTCCAGTATTTATTTTATAAGATTCTACTAATCTGGTTAGAAAACTTTCAGGACTTTCATCTCTTTCTTGAAATATTGTTGCAGTCTTAGCGTAATTAACAGGACCTTTTGCAGCTTCTCTTAAACTGTTTAAGCACAAGAGGCGGTAATCATGTAATTGAGTTAAATGCTGAGCATTGTTTGCGTCCCACTGGGGGTCGTTCTCAGCCCTCGCTCTTGTCTTGTCAGCTGCCTGATTCATATCAGGAAACATACGAGTTAATACCTTTTCTTTAGCAATCTTGAATTTTTCTCTATCTTCCATGGAGAGTAAGGTATTTAACAGTTGTTGAATATCTCCCCAGGTGGGCTTATGAGTTTGCATAATGGTGTTAAAAAGGTCTATAATTTCATATGGCTTTCGGCTAAACGGCCCATATTGCTGCTTCCAGTTGAGCAGGTCCGTAGTTGTAAATGGCTGGTACTGGAAAAGTGACCGGATCGCAGGGGGGCCTTGACCATTCATTTCATGAGTTAACATCTCCCTTAAGGGGGCCAGCGTTTCTGCTTTCTTAAGACTGGTTTGACTTCTAGTTCTGGAGCTTATAGGTTGAGATTCTCCATCTGTTTCTTCCCCTTCACTTTTGACTTCTCTTTTGACTTGCAAATGACACTTTTGAGGTTGAATAGTTTTTGGCGTTTCATTTGCTGGCAGTGGTGGGGAAAGGTTTGGTCTTGGGGGTATGGGATGAGGGGGAGCATAAGGGGGAGGGCGACTAACTTCTTCTTCTTCCTCCTGACTGAAAACTTTGTTTTTAGATATCTTTCTGTGGGTTTTATTTTTCTCTTTCATCAGGCACACTTTCACACACTCCTGCTGACATTTCTTAAGCCATGGGGGAGCTGCCTTTTGAGCAATCTGCCACTGGTCTATGTATGGAAACTGGTCCCAATGGCCCTCCCGAGTAATGACCCGATGTGCCTTGGATATCACTATTGGGTCCACTGACCCTTCTTCTGACCACCCTATGCCAAGAGCTGGCCATGTTTCTTTACATAACATCTCCAAGGTTTCGGGATTACACTGGGAGTCACCATAAGTTCCACTGTAGGCACTTTTGAAATTGGCTAACATACACTGCAACGGTGTCCGTGGGACATGGCTGTTTACCACCCCCATCCTAACAACACTACCACTGGCCCAAGACGCTGGACGTTCCAACAGTCGTCTATGGGAACCGCAATGGTTTAACCACCCACGCCAAAGAAATTCCTCACTGGGAGCTTTAGGACGACACCTTGCTCCCTGGGGGGTTAATCACGCCCCCCCTTCCACCCAAAAGGGGTAGGTAACCTTTTTACTTATACTTGCCTGATGCTTTTCTTGTCCTGGTGGCCACCTGTGGAAAGGTACGGATCTGGTCTGACCTGAGGATCCTTGACTGGTCTGCTTCTTCACAGCAGGGCTCACGGCGTCTTCTCAGCGAAAGATTCTCTTAGACTTCAATGGAGTCTTTGTGGCCGGCCTGTGAACGTTTCCCTGGAAAGGCGTCGAATCCTGCCGGGAGCAGCCGTCAGGCAGAACAAGTGTCTTTGTTCCTCAGTCCCTTCGTGGTCGCCAGAAAATGTTGTAGAAATAAAGAACTGAAGGACATTCCTGGGTCAGACAGATCTGTTTATTTTTGCGCAAAGATTCAGGGCTTTGTTTGAAAGTTGCAACCTGAATGAAGATTGGTCATTTTTCTATTACTTAAATATGTTTTCAAGACAAAGAGTCCCATGAGCCTTTTCCGGCTTCCATATATGGTTACATTAAAAATACATTTCACTTACATTACACTTTACTAATTATCAAACCATTACATGCTACTTAATACAATTATTTTGGCTATACATTTTCACTACTTCATGATTTAACCATTATACCTTAACTAACCCATCACTTCATGTTTTACAACTGTTCTTTAAAAGCTGTAATGTGTAAATGCAGAAATTATGACTATACTTTTAAACAATAAATAACTTTTTGCATCCCCTGTATCCGTCCAGATGTTCACATTTGATTCTGTTAAGAAGATGTATAGAATCAGAGAGTTGGACACAGGGCCATAGGTCAAGTGATTATGGGGACATCCATGAACTAATTGCTCAGTTCTATTCACCAAACTCCATTCTTAACTTTTCTGCTGGATGACAGCTGAGCCTTATCAGAAGATATATTTAACTAATAAGGCAGTCCAGCTGCTTTTAGCCAGCACGTATCTTTAAGTGAATAGATGAGCTCATTCAAAGGTTGCTTAAAGTTCATAGGATTTGATCTGACTTTATATACCTGACTTGGAATGATTATTTCTTTTATTCACCTTTTATCTTCTCTTATTTATCATGATGCCATCTCAAGATCCTTTAGGAAAGAAAGACCCTTGATTCCAATTGATCAAAGGTTATTTTACTAAAGGTTGGTGGCTGAAGTAAAGTCAGGCTAGAACTAAAGTTGCCATGCAAAACATTACAAACTTTTCCCTCTCATCCTGGCCCTCCCCCCTTGATCAGTTTGTCTCCGACCAATGAATAACCACATGGGTGTTTTGAGAATCACTTGGATGTTTAAGACAATCCACGTTCCATTCCCAGGCTTTATGGCCTTGAAAACTGGCACAAGCTGGTTTCATGCACCTCTGATCTCCATCAAGCTGTCAATCTCCCTCCCTATTTCCCATCTCTGCCCCGTACATGTTTATTGCCCATTTGCTCTCATTCCCCCTCCCCTCTAGCAGTTGATGGCAGGATCCCGATGAGGCACCAAGCCAAAGATGGCAGAACTGACATAGCCACTTATTCTAGATAGTTTATTAATGCTGCAGAAAAACTCTTACCTGTTCCCTTGTCACATAGGCTGATATAGATGTTTGCTTTGATACTTGGGCATGAATTTTGTTACTGGCATGTTTTTAAGGATTATTTTAATGCATAGTCCCAGGGAGAGAAATAAGTCTTGTATGCTTAAGGAAATTGTTTAAGAATCTTGCTCATGTTAAACAAATCCCAGTCTATGGTGTTTCTGGGTCCCATTCCGGCCATGTAGAACAGAACATTCAAAATCTGGACATTCCTTTCTTCTTTTATATGAATGGGGTCAATTTTGTTTTTATGGATGGGAATTTGCACTGTTTCTGTGAGAACCTTGATGTTCCTGATTTCAACGAATCGTACTGCAACACTTGAATAATTTGCCTTCAAACCTCTTGAGGCTTTGCCTCCAAATCTGATTTTAAAATCTTTAAAATAAATACATAATCCTAGGTACATTGCCCTGAAATATAGAAAAAGTGGTATCAGTAAATAAATATTGCAGAGATGGTGATTAGATGAAGACTATTTTGTGACTGGTTAATCTGGATTGGATTTTTAGTTCAGATTAACAATGCCATGTACCAGTGATGGCTAACCTTTTTGCCATCGTGTGCCAAAAGCGTGGGGAGTGTGTGTGGGGGGGTCACGTGTGTGCCCGCCCATGCCCATAATTCAATGCACTCCACCCCCTGTGCATGTGCGTGTGACCCCCTGCGCTCCCCCTGCTTTTGACATGCAATGGCACAGTGGGCCCAATAGCCCTGTCTTTCACCTTCCCCAGGCTCCAAAGGCTTTCTAGGAGCCTGGGGAGGGTGAAAACAGCCTTCCCCACCCACCTGGAGGCCTTCCAGAGTCCAGAAACGGCCCATTTCCTGACTTCCGGTGGGCCCAGAAGGCCCGAAAATCAACCGGCCAGCGCGCACATGCATGCTGGAGTTGAGCTAGGGCAACACTCGCGTGCCCACAGATATGGCTCCACGTGCCACCTGTGGAATGCGTGCCATAGGTTCGCCATCACGGCCATATACTATACTAAAACCCAGTTTTAACAGTCAAATCTGATCTAATTTCCTTTCATAAGAAATGGATTCTCCCTTTTTTAAAAGCATGTTTTCTTTCTTTCCTTTTTATAGCCTTATTATCTTCTAAGGGATGATGTTGGGTTGAATTTTGACACAAAGGACTGGATAACACATTTCTGTTTGGACTTAATTGCTCAAATCAAGCAAATTACAACCCTTATCATGGAGGAAGTCCATAAACGGTTCTATAGTTTAACAAGCCTCATGAAATAAGACGCAACTTTCAAACATAGTGTTTTTCAGAAAGGCTATTGGAAAAGTATAGATTTCAACAAATCCACGACTTCCTCTAATGCTATTTACAGGTTGTTTTTAGAAATTAAACATTAGGTTTAGCAGCATCTAATTCATGTTTGATTAAAGGGACTATCACACTCCATAAAGCTTAGATTTTGCTCTTTGAGTCTAGAAATAGTGTTCGCCTGGGTGGGCCAGGTGAACCACTCTGAACTTATGGTTGCCTTGTGCTCCTTAACTCACTGCTGAGAATTAGGAATCATGCTTGCAACCCAGATCATTTTTACTTTGGGGTAATTCTTTGCCTTGTTATTGGTCTTCCAAATTCTAGTTATTTGAATAAATGGATTTTCCATAAGTGACTTCAAGAGACTCCTAGGAGGCAACTGTTTGGGGTGGATACAACAAAATAAAAAATAAAAAAAACCAAGCAAAATAAAATACAAAAAAACCAAGCCTAGTCACCCTGCCTAAATGATGGGAAAAAGATTCACCAGAAGTTTCTGCCTTGAAATGCAAGGAGACTTGCCTAAAGGAGACAAATGCTTGGGGAGAGATTAGTCTGCTGAGAAAAAAAGTTTGTGTGGGAGTGGCAATTTTATCTGCATCCAATACTTCTTGCCTGTGACTCATTCAGAGGACCCAAACACACACCTGAACAGGAAGGGAAACTCTTCCAGTAGCTGTTGGAAATTGTATTTTAAACCGAGCTTAGTCATTGCCATTAATCACCATCAGTCAGCCTATTAAGTATAACTTTCCTTATGACAACGTACAAATTCGTGTCTTGTACAGAGCACCCTATACATTAGGGCCTCTTCTTCCAAATGTGTATCCCATATAGAATAATTAGGAATTGGAGAGGCTGCTCCTTCATGTTCTTAATGAATGTGATTAACTGTGCCTAAATTCGCAGGGCTTTCCTGTTTTTAGACTCTGGCTTTCGTGTCTCCCCTATCACATATATTTTAAAAAGATGTTAATATGCATTACTTCACTTCCTACAAATAGTTCCCTGGAGGGAAGCCTTCTTTATATGGTAATATGTGTTACTTAATTTACTTCTCACTATGGTAAACCAGATTGGCCCTGTTTTGAGGGAGTGTTGATCATTGTGCTAAAGACCCCCTTGAACCTTTGCGCCCTCCCAAATGAATTCCTGATTGGCACCACAGGCCATATCTCAGGGAGTGCCTTGAAAGGCAGTAAAATTAAGTTCTTGTGTTGAAAAAAACACTTTCCCTGAAAAATATTGGTAGAGAGCCATACAATTCATTCCCTCACAAATTATGGACACCTCTTCTTTTTCATTAGTGAGACCACTCTCCTCACTCCACCTCAAAGACAGACAATCACCAGCTGCCGTGTTGGAAGGACTCCAGAAAAAAATTAGAGGCTGGTACGAGAACGCCATCTTCCATGACAGTTCAGCTGGATTATTCCTCTTTGTTCATGGCTACAGTTAGTTACCCTGTAGGAAAGATCACAAAAGATTCTTAATTTGTTCTTTCAATTATATTTATTACAATGTTTTTATTTATAGGAATAGCAATAACATAGGCTTATATACCACTTCATAGTGCTTTACAGCCCTTTCTAAATGGTTTACAGAGTCAGCATATTCCCCCAACAATCTGGGTCCTCATTTATTGACCTCGGAAAGATGGAAGGCTGAGTCATCTCTTGAGCCAGTTAGGATCGAACTGCTGGCAGTCAGCAGAATTAACCTGCATTCTAACCACTGTGCCACCACAGCTATTTATAATTGTTTATATTGCTTAGAAGTTAGAAGCCTCTTTGGGAAGATCTTTTCAGCGTTAATGATCCCTCCTGATTTATAATTTGCTTCGCAGTTTGATTACCCAAGGCAGTCATTTTAACAATCATTGTTACTGGTGGATCACATTAATTGGGTCAAATGTGGTGATTTAGTGACTTGCTTCTTTTCTCCTAAAGGTCCCTAGTATATCATCAGCAACTATACCAAGAAATTACTGGGAAAGCATCATAAATACCTCTAACCTCTTCGTTGTCGGGTGGAAAGTCTATAGTAGGCATTAAGGCTACACACACCACCTTAGAGTGGAAAGGAAAAAGTTGTTTCAAAGTGTGCCTGAACTTGCATTTTATTTAAGGCAATTCCTTAAACCAAAAAGCTCAAGGCAGTTAAGACAAAATGGCTTAAAGCAATTCCTTCAACCAAATACCAATAGCACTTAAGACTTATATACTGCTTCATTCCACTTACACCAGGCTAAAAGCCATGAGACTGTGAGTTTAGTTGCAGTTTAGGCATGAAGTCACCTGGGTGACCTTGAGCTAGTCCTTCTCTCTCAGCCCTAGGAGGCAGGCAATAGTAAATCTACCCGAATGACTAGATGGAATTATCTTAATCATGTGCATAGTGGGTTTGTTTTGGATGAAAATCCCACCTGGGTCAAGTTTTTTCTTTTCCTTGGACTATTTTAACTCCATTGAGCCAGTAATATGTGTTACTCTAACGGGGCTTACTTGTAGATGATCAAAAACTGTCTTATCATGAAATCTGCCAAAATTGAAAATAATATTTAATAAAAAAGTAAGGTCTGTTTAATTTGGAAAGTAATCCACTTCCAGGTTGGTATAGTAACATAGAATCCTCATCCCCATATTTCCAATTGCTTTGTTGTCCATTGTGCCCAACAAGATGAAATGACTATCAATTGGAAGTGACATGATATCAGGTGGACCTAGCAAACCTACCTTACATGCTTTCTGTGAGCATGAGGGGAAAGTGACAGAGACAGCAACCCTGACTGTAGATTTGCATACAGATATCTGTGGAGAAGGTACCCTGTTTTCCCCAAAATAAGACATCCCCTGATAATAAGCCCAATCAGGATTTTGAGCACATGGCAATAAGGCCAAGCGCTTATTTCAGGGTTCAAAAAAAATAATAATAATAAGACAGGGTCTTATTTTCGGGAAAACACGGTACATAGTGATTATACAGGGCCTGCAATGTGCCTTCCCAGCCTGAACAAGTGGGATGGGCTGATGTGATGGGGAGAAGCCAGTTCCTTAGAGAAGCTGGATATGTGGATATGTCCCAAGTCTTGTCCTACTCTTGGACAGCTGTTTACCAACAACAGGGATAGCTTGAGAAATTGGGGAGCAACTATTTTACTTGGCATCCAAGCTTGTATTTTGATTAACAGTTTCTGGAGGGTTTTTTTGTTTTTGTTTTTCCTTAATTTGTTTCCTGTTTTGGGGGGAGGGGAATACCTGACATCCATTTGCAAATAGGGTGGGAAGAGAGGTGTAGTCATTGCCATCTTTCTACCCTCTTTCATTGGTTTATGTTTCAGCAGGATGAGGGCAGTGGTGGGATTCAAGTAATTTAACAACCGGTTCTCTGCCCTAATGATTTCTTCCAACAACCAGTTTGCCAAACTGCTCAGAAAGTTAACAACTGGTTCTCCCGAAGTGGTGAGAACTGGCTGAATCCCACCACTGGATGAGGGTGAAAAGACACAAGCAAAAAGGTGCTTTTTCAAGAGGCAACTGGACTTTCCTGTTTTTCTTTAAAGACATTTCACTTCTCATCCAAGAAGCTTCTTCAGCTCTGAAGAAGGAGCTGAAGATACTTCTTGGATGAGAAGCGAAATATCCAGTTGTCTCTTGAAAAAAAAGCACCTTTAGGACAACCATGACCTGGAAGACTGAGAATCTCCATAGACAAATACAATAGAGGCAAAAGAGCAGTCCTCTTTTTGTACAGCTGCAAAAGGTTTCATGTGTAGGTCTGCAGGCTGGAGAGAAGGGCAACCCAGTTTTTTCAAGTTGGGATGGCATATGGCATTCAGGATAACTATAAAGTTATGCTTAGGCTGGGGGGGAGGAGAGAGGCATGATCCTAGTCCCCAAAACATTGTCAGGCGCAAAGAATCAGGACCATCTATAATGTTGCAACTTAGAAGATTCGTTCAAGCCTATACACAAGAATATAGGTTCAGCGGTTCAAATCCCTAGTGCCACGTAACGGGGTGAGCTCCCATTACTTGTCCCAGCTTCTGCCAACCTAGCAGTTTGAAAGCACGTAAAAACTTCAAGTAGAAAAATAGGAACCACCTTTGGTGGGAAGGTAACAGGGTTCTATGTGCCTTTGCTGTTTAGCCATGCCGGCCACATGACCACGGAGACATCTTCGGACAGCGCTGGCTCTTCGGCTTTGAAACGGAGATGAGTATCATTCCCAAGAGTTGGGAATGACTAGCACATATGTGCGAGGGAAACCTTTACCTTTACCTTTAAGGGTCAATGCAATTCAATTCAAGGATTTGACTTGGAGTGCTTGTGGGAATGTAAGGACTCCAAACGTGCCTAACTGCATCCCCCAGTTGTATCTGTTCTTCTACAATGATAGAGTTACTGCTTTCACATGACATATTGCATCTGTAATTGACCTGATTATGCAAGTTACCCAATAAACCCTGTTTTTGGATTGGCTGTGCCAGGAGCCTTCTATCTGAAAACTCTCATTATAGTTAGATTATCTATGGAATGCGAATTTTGCAATGGGGTGTCACCTTCTTTCTGAGACTGTACTAAGAACTTTTCTGTAGTAACTACCACCCCTATTCCTATATTAAAAAAATATTAGCATTTGAAAAAAAATCTATTTAGCCTGATTAATGATTATCCAAATCACAAGACTTCATTAATAAGATAATTAATATGTATTTCCTTATTTAATCTTGCTTGCTAATCAAATACGCCTCATCCATTAATCAAAGATTCATTGATTAATGATTTACATCCAGCAATAAAGCCATTAGAATATACATCATTATCACAGCTGCCACATTTAGTTACCAATTGATCAATGATGTGATTGTGCTCATACTTTGCTGATCACAATCAGGTAAGAATAGTACCTGCTTTGTTGTGATTTTACCTTAAGCACCCATTCTTATGAGCCATTGTTGAAAGCAAATATTTCCAGCACTGATTGTTTGTCTGGCTTCCTGTTCAGTGCGGGATCACCATTGATTTCACCATTCAGGAACAATGAGGGAAACATATAAAAGGTATCAGTCCTTTGCCTGGGTAAGGAAAAATTAAATTAACATGCATTGTGCATCTGAATATAAAGTGGGTAAACAAGATTCTAATATAGTCAGGCATCTTATGGAAGGAATGTGGGACAACAGGAGTTAGGCAATTGGCTATATAGATTTTTCTTGGACAGAAATGATTTGCTTTGCACTAGCTGAAGGCTATCGCCGATGTTGCTTAAAAGTCAGCCATCTTGAGAAACATATGACAGCTGCCAAAGCTATCCAGGATCCCACGAAGCTGAGGCTGGCCCCAACCCCACTGACCTTATAACATGGTTTTGCCAAGTCACCTGATGCTATATGATTGTTAATTGAGTGTACGCTCTTGTATGCTTTTCCTGTATATTCTTTATTGTGTTTTTTAAAAATATTTTTTAATTTACATTGCCTGTTTTTAATAGTTTTTATATATCTTATTTTGTTATCCAGTAATAAAACATGAGCCATGGTAGCACAGTGGTTAAAATGCAATATTGCAGGCTAACTCACTGCTCACTATCAGAGGTTCAGCTCGAGATTGACTCAGCCTTATATCCTTCCGAGGTGGGTAAAATAAGAATCCAGATTGTTGGGGGTCAATAGGTTGACTCTGCAAACCTCTTAGATAGGGCTGTAAAAGCACTGTGAAGCAGTATATAAGTGCTATTGCTATTGCTGTTATTATGCATGCCACCCAGAGTCACTATGTGAGATTGGGAGCTATACAAATGAGATAAATAAAAATAATTTTAATGACTACACATTTATTCATTTTAGGAAGTACCCAGGTTTATTTCAGTTAAAAAGATCGGGATTTACACTTCACTTTGCCCTTCTTCTTCTTGTATGCAATGCAGCTATTATTGACTTCCCAAAGAAACCCTGTGCTGGTTTTTCTCATAATCGATAGAAATAATGGAAGGAAAAAAAGCAAAGCCAAGTGAACATTTTTGGCCTTATATAGTTTGAAAAATTGAGCCCTTCCTTTAGAAGGAAAAGAGAAGATGCTCCACAATTTGCAGGTGCCTTGTTTGATACCATCTCTCACACACAAGCTTTGTCGTTTAAAGTAAATTGCAGTACATGGATTCTAATGGGGAATTTCAAAGGATTTCCGCCTTAGAACCATTTTGTTTAATAAAATAACTGAATCAGGGAGAAGCTTTTGGGGCTGTGGTTGAAGTAGTGAATTTTTTTTTTCTTTTCCCAAACCACCTTTCCTTAGTTGATTACTGTATATGTAATTCCAGTATCATTATGTATCTATCCTCTAGGCAAATTATGCAATCAAGGATGCATAAGTGGTTCATTTGTCACTACAGCTGTTCATATCTCTGGATATGAGATATGCCTACAGTATATAATATATATGCAAAATATGTGGTGTAAAGAACAGAGGAACCAGGATTCTGTGGCTTTGGTAAAAGGCTCACTGTGGTTGTCATCTTCTTTTGCAACACTCCAGTGATACACTTCAGTGCTTTTAAATTCTGTGGGTTCGACCTTTATAGCATCCTGGCATCCCAGGTGGTTTGGTTCACCTCCTCACTCACCCTGGGTTGCAACACTAAAGCTGTAACTTGTCCAACAAGGAACTCCAGCTTCGAAAAGCTTTGAGTGTGTGCGAAGCAGAAACAGGGCTGAGAATTGTACCACCTTCACTTGTACCACCTTCAACGTATCGTCTTCAGTTGTACTACCTGTTCTATAGCATCTCCCTACATTGTCTTATAATGGTGGCAGCAACATAGAAAGAGCAGTTTTAAGCCAGCCTTGGTTGTTGTACTTTTTTTTTTTTTTCATTTAGAAGCAAGGCTTCTGAAAGTTCTCCATACAGCTTTAAATTATATTTTACAAAGGTTCTCAAACTTGGGGTTCTGCAACTATTTCCCGGGCTTTGTGCACTGAAAGGAACAATGACCAACATGAGTTTTGATAGGGTCCCTATTGTACCACTTTCAACTGTACCGGAGTGAAGACTTTGGACACAGCAGTCCCTATTTTGTCTATGCAAAGCTGATCATTTTGGGGAGGGGGGAATGTTAGACCTAACTTGATTGTGACACCATCCCACCACCAAGCAGGTCCCAATCCCAATCTTTGAGATTTCCCTCTTACAGTTACTTTTAAAAACCTAGGTGAGCATTACAAAGAGTAAACCTGAAATGTGATGGGGATCCATCCGGTCCACCTTCTTATTTTACTGCTTGTGGACAACTGGCTCAATTCACACAGTTTTTTTTTTTATTTGATTTATATGCCGCCCTTCTCCGGAGACTCAGGGCGGCTTACAATGCGTTAAGTTACATATACACAGTTAGTTATGTATTGATTTGCAGTACAGTCCTGAAATTTACGGCGAAAATAATGTAGGGTAACAGTCCAAACCTATTTGATACAATCAGTGCAAGATCATTCTTTTCTCAAAGCCACACCAAATAATAAAAATGGGAGTGGAGGAAAAAGTATTTGTCAGCCTCCGCTTTTTCATTGCTTGCTTGCTCGGCTGCCATTGTAACAGGGGGAGTGGGGAGCTGTTTGAATGTCTGGGAGGGGGAAGTGAGCTGGTGGAGAAGAGAAGAGAAAGTTTTCTTCAGTGTTTTCTTTGAAGCTGATAACTACTCAAGGTCAACCGTCGTGGCATACCAGGAGGCTGCACCCCACATGACCCCTAGGGGGAATGTGGATTGGATAATCCTGACTGGACGGTGTGGGGAAGGGTTTTAGGGATGCTTTCTATATGTAATTTTCACACCTATTGCCTCAAACCTTGCTTTTCTTTGATTGCATTCAGTTCATACTCAGTAAAAGTACCTTTCTCTATGAAAATGGAGTCGGGGTTTTTCTTTCTTGAGTACTGAAAGGAGGCACACCTGACAGTATTATTAAATTTGGATGCTGCTCGATTCTGGGTGGCTCACAACAAGAAGAGTAATATAAAATATTTACCCCAGAGACACTGGGGTGTTCCACCTAAACCAGGGGTGACAAACTCACGGCCCATGGGCCGGATGCTTCACGTGCTGGCCACGCCCATGCCCGGTTTAGCAAAGGGGGGGAAGTTGCAATACGTCACTTGATGACTTTGTGACAACGCAGGTTTGACACTCCTGACATAAATTCACAGCTCCTGCTTGAAAAGAAGGTGGCAGTTGTAGCTAGGAAAGTCTTTGCACACCATTGGGTAGTGTGCCACTTGTGCCTATTCCTGGAATGGGAGGCCCTGCTTATCATCACCCATCACTTTGTAACCTCCTGCTTAGATTACTGTAACATGCTCTACATCAGCGGTCACCAACTGGTGATCCGTGGACCACTGGTGGTCCGCAAGAAAATTTGGGTGGTCCGCAGAAAAATTATTTACATTTTTTAAATTGCACTAAATCAGATGTCCTCAAACTACGGCCCCTGGGCTGGATACGTGCAATGAGCGTTTGTATTGCTGCAGAGAGTCTCCCCCTTCGGGGTCTTTTTATGTGGGTCGGAGGGGGCAGAAATTCCGACTCGGGGTCTGCTTCAGCCTCCTGGTGTGGGGCTTTGGGCAAAGGCTGGAGGGAAGCACCACTGGTGGCGAAGAGCCGGAGGGCCTTGTTCCAGTGTGACTGCATCATGGCCTGGAACTCGCTGATCATCTCAGTCTGCTGAGCCTCTGGGCGCCGGTACTTGGCCTTGCACTCCCACAGGTCTTCCCTCTGCTTGGAAAGCCTATGCTCATAGTCCTCAGTGAGGTGCTTCTGCTGAGCCTCCTTCTTGGCCAGATCCAATTTGAACTGAGCCAGCTGTTTTGCCAACTCTTTCTTGTGATGGCTGCTTAGCTCCCACACCTGCTTCCTTTTGGGGCCCTAAGGAGCCTGGGCGGGCAGGCAAGGAGTGGCAGGGAGGGGAGGAGCAAATAGAGGCCAGCAAGGCACCTCTCGATGCGAGTGACATCAACCTGGCCATGCCACCCAGTCACATGACCACCTAGCCACGCCCACCCAGCTGGTCATTAGGCAGATCATATTAGTGGTCTGCGGGATTTAAAATTATGAATTTAGTGGTCCCCGAGGTCCGAAACGTTGGTGACCTCTGCTCTACATGAGGGCTGCCCTTGAAGAACATTTGGAAACTTCACCTGGTGCAAAATGTGGCTGCATGGGTAATAAACGTTGCCAGCTGTACGGTGTAACACCATTACTCGCTGAGTTGCAGTGGCTGCCAATGTGTTTCCAGGTGCAATTACCTTTAAAACCCTACATGTTTTGTCACCTATAAAACCCTACATGGTTTGGGACCAGGTTACCTGATTGACCGTCTTTTTCCAAGAGTTTCTTCCCATCTGATCAGATCCAACAGATTGGGCATGCTGCAGATTCTACCAGGTAAAGATAGGCTTTTTCTGCTGTAGCCCCCCTGCCATAATCCTCCCCTCAACAATTAGAATGACCCCAACCTTGTTAGCTTTTTGCAAAGCTCTAAAAACCTAGTTGTCTACCAGGGCCTGGGGATCAGAATGCATGCAGGGTTGCATTACCTGGCTTTATTATTAGCTGGTTAATCATCACAGCTTCTGTTTACATTTATACTTATTGATTTTTTTGGGGTGTTTTTGTTTTAATGACGTTTAGATTGTTTTAACTTGTTTTAGACTTGTAAGCCACTTGATTGAGTTGGCAGTAGAAAATGAATGAATGAATAGAATAGAATAGAATAGAATAGAATAGAATAGAATAGAATAGAATAGAATAGAATAGAATAGAATAGAATGAATGAATGAATGAATAAAAACAAATACAAAGAATTAACTGAAGTACAAATATAACTGCAAAATAATTACAAGATGATAATTCAGATTACAAAGCAACACATAGAACATCAGAAAGGGGCAAATCCCATCCACCTTAACCCAAGATGATCTGGGTAAATAGGTTTCAAGGCCTGTTGGAATGTCCACAGGATGGAAGCTGTAGAGATCTTAGGAGGGAACGTATTCCAGAGGCACAAGCGGTGCTACAGAGAAAAGGCCCATTTCCTGGGTCTCAACTCTGCTTGTACAAGGGAACCTGCAACATGCCTATTCTGCTGGATATTTTTGATCGCTCAATTACGTACCATCTAGTTGTTTGACCACACAGATTTTTCTCCATGATGATATTTTTCCAACCTGTTCTTTCAGGTCTCGTGGTGTGTGCTTTTAAAAGCAGCTGGCAAATCACAACAAATACCAAATGAGTTGTTGTTGTCTGTGAAAATGTGGATAGGAAAAAGATCCAGAAGCTGCCATTTCCATGTATGAGCCTTGGTGGCGCAGCAGACTAAAGTGCTGTTAAATAGCACCAGCTGCCTGCAATTACTGCAAGTTCAAATCTCACCAGGCTCAAGGTTGACTCAGCCTTCCAACCTTTCGAGGTAGGTAAAATGAGGACCCGGATTGTGGGGGCAATAAGCTGACTTTGTATAAAAAAGAACACCGCTTTGGGGGGGGGTGCGAAAGCCCTTCTAAGCAGGTATATACAAAAGTATGAAGGCTATTGCTTAACACATTGTAAGCCGCCCTGAGTCTCCGGAGAAGGGCGGCATATAAATCGAACCAATAAATAAATTGGTTAAATAAATAAATATATCCATTGACCCAGGCCTTTATCATGTTGGGTTGAGAGAGAATCAGAGAAATGGTGAAAGACTTCTAAGGAAGGGAGCAAGAGTAAGCAATTCCTATCTGTTCTCATATGTGCCATCCCTTCTTTAAAGTCTCATCCCAGCGAGTATCATACAATCAGAACCTGAAACTACCGGAAGGCTTTAAAACCAGCTGAACTTTGCAGGTTTGAAACCACCTTCTGAGTATTTATCCCACTACTTATGTCAGTGTTTCTCAACTTTAGCAATTCTATGACATGTGGACTTCAACTCCCAGAATTCCCCAGCCAGCAAGTCTGGCTAGGAAATTCTGGGAGTTGAAGTCTGCACATCTTAGATTTGGCAAGGTTGACTTATATAGTCTTGGAGGTCGTAAACAAGGGGCAAGCAGGCAATTGAAAAGCTTCTCCAAATGAAAAACCTCATCATAGAAAGAAGAGATTATCAGCGATCTTCAGGTGCTTCTGAATATTTTCCACGGTTACACTGGGAGGAAAGAAAGAACATTGTACTTGCTGTTTAGTTGTTTACATCTATTATGGTTACTGTTTATAATCTGACAACCGCAACAGATTGGGTGTGCTCTTGGATTCTTATTTGATTCTTGATAGTCAGCAAGAAGCTGAAGCCAAGAGTGCATTTTGCCAATTTTGGCTGGTTCTTCAGCGGTATCCATTTATGGAGCAAAATCATTGAGAATATCTTACCACACCACCCAAATGCTCTTACCTGGAATTTACTAATCACTAGGGCACAGGTGTCAAACTTGACATGTCACATTGCTGTCACGTGATGTTTCATTACTTTTTTCCCATTCACAGAGCTGGGGTGGGCATGGCTTGTGTGTGACATATCTGACCCATGGGCCACCAGTTTGACACCTCTGCACTAGGGAATGCTTGTACCATCCAATGAGCAGTCCAACATTTTTCTGTTCTTTTCCTGCACCTGAAAGGCTAATTTCCCTCTAAAAGCAGCTGCACTTCTGGCATTATTCAAATTGTCCAGGTATTTTACAATACTTCTTAAATACCTTCCTGGAAGGTAGGTTTTATCTGATATTCTCCTAGGGGAATTGATTTTGCTTTTCTTTCACTCTCCCCTCTTACTTTCAAATATTACCTGTGAAATACTCGAAAGAGTTCAGAAGGCTTTTATTTAAAACAAAACAACAAAAACCTAACTTCTCAAGGACTTGCATGGTGTTTACAGATCAATCATATGGTGTGATTATGACACTAATGTAATTAAGGGAATTTCCCTGTGCACCAACAAGGATAATTTACCATGCACTGAGAGGCATGCATCCTGGTGAATAATCAGAAAAACAGCTCCTCCAACATAATGTGGAAAGAAAATGGAGAGAGGAATTCCAAAGTGATTAATCAGCTCAGAAGACAGCAAATATAGCAATAGCATTTAGACTTATATACTGCTTCATAGTGCTTTACAGCCCTCTCTAAGCGGTTTACAGAATCAGCATATTGCCCCAACAAATTGGGTCTTCATTTTACCCACCTTGGAAGGCTGAGTCAATCTTGAGCCAGTGAGATTTGAACTGCCAAACTACATCTAGCAGTCAGCTGAAGTAACCTGCAGTGCTGCACTCTAACCACTGAGCTACCTCGGCTCTAGTAACTTATGAATGGGCAAACTCGGCCATTACTTTAGACTCCCTGTCTCCAAACTGGATGGAATATAGCAAAATAAATGTGAGAAAACCCATAAAAGGAAGGGATATCACAATGTTAATTTGGAAATCCATTGTGTTGCAACAAATATTTGCTAGTTTATTCATTGCTAACTCAAAACCAGACTGGACTGATGTAATGAAATCTTGATGGATTCTCCTTGTCAAGAAAATAACAATGGCCAAAAAGACAGTTGCTGTGTATAACACCAGTTTTATTAACCACATGTCCCACCCCCAATTAAAATCTGGGTTGAAAATTGTTTGGGAAGAGATATTTTAAGAATATTTACAAAGGGTGAATTTAACGTTAAGTATGACTAGACAACCTGTGACACACTGGGTAATTCTTTTTTCCATGTGTAATGTAGGCATTTCCCCTCCCTACATGGTCTTCAAAAGACCCTTGAAAAGAGTTTCACCTTTTTCTTGACTGACCTGTCACTACCTGCCATTTTGCTGGGAGGTGGGAGGAACCAGTGGAGCCACAGACTATGAGGAAAACCACACACCTACTCCCAATTCAGATACATTTCTTACCTGTCAACCTCTGTTGCCCCCACCCAGCCAATCTTACCTTACTACTAACTACTACTACTACTTACTACTACTACGACACCTGAGTCACTCCCTTGTCCTTTTTCTCTCCGCATATAGCTTTGTGCTATTTCTGCCTCCTCATGATCCTTAGGAAAAAAATCATGATAGTATACAATCCATCTAAAGCTCTCCAAAACATCTTAATTAAACCAAAAGACCCAAGAAGAAAAAAACAGGAGTCATGTACAGAATACAGTGTAAAGATTATAACAGCCACAATGTAGGCAAACAGACAGAAGATTAGCATAGCACAGCTGTGAACACCAACTAGCAGTCATAAAACATGAGGAAAACTCTTTAATCTCAGAAAACATGATTTAACCATAGTTTCAACTGATAAACTGTAAGAATCCTATTCCAAGCTAAATCCAAAAATGGTAGGGAAGTTCCTACCAAGTTTGACACAAATCAATCATCAATGGATATATGTCGATAAACAACCTTTACACACCATTCAAAAGAGGCAATAAAAACCTAAAAAGGAAATGAAAAATCAGAACATTTCCTCTTCAGCAAGCAACACCCAGATAAACATGGATTAACACTAGAATTAATGTCAGATAAACATACAAGTCGTAAACAATACCCTACTCAAGGAACTACCAATTCAGACAAACAGTCAAACAGGAAACAACAGTATTAATCAATGAAAACAACCAAGGTTAGAGGGCCCCAAGGACTCCCCAGTTATTAATTATTTATTAATCTAATTTACATTAAATTATATCCATCTCATAAAACATGGTTCTGGAAGATGTACAACATTTGAATATTTGAGATTTCTGTACTCTTAGTTAAAAAAGCACTGTAATCTACATTTTTTTACTTTCAGTTTCGATTCCAATTGTTTTCTCCTGTCAATTCCTACTGAAGTTGGTTGCTAATGTTTGCAAATATTTGATATTCCTGCAAATATTTGTTATTCTGCAAGCCATTCAAAGTCACTCTGAGAGTGAGATGGGCAGTACTTAAATTTAACAAACAAATAAAAATCAACCTATTTGTAAACAATTTCAATATAATCGTTCCTTCTTTTTTTAACCTCAGTGGTCTCTATAGTCTCTTGTCCATAATTATTTTTGAGCGATGCTATCTCAGCTGTAAATTTTTCCATCGTTTTCTTTCTAATTGTTGGCATTATGTACACAATGAGAGGTGCTTAGATATAATTTAGTGAACTCATAGCATGCTGAATTGGTCATCCTGGTACAGAAGTACACACAGGTGTAGCTATTATAGCATTAAGTCAAACTGTAATGGCCAGGCGTCTGATCTTCACTATATATGCCTCATCACTTATTTAGGAGAAGAAAGTCCTTTCTGCTCCCAGAGGTATTGGAAGTTTCAGCTCTTTTTTACATCGAGAGATATGGATTATACATTCAAGAATCAACTCTATACTGAAGGAATGCTTCTGACATGGGAATACCCTGTGACTACTGCAGTGGTGGTATTCAGCCGTTTTCTATCGGGTTCGGGTGAATTGGTAGTGGCGGCTGCGGGAGGCTCCGCCCACCCACCCAGACATCATCACACATGCTTTTGACGGTCTGCGCATGTGCGGAAGGTCCTGTGCATGCGAGGAGGTGGTGCGCACGTTCTCACATTTGTGAGCCGGTAGCAAAGGTAAGTGAATACCACCCCTGGACTACTGTATTATGTCTGAATGGAGGCATGGGGAGGATGGCTTTCTAGATTGAAAGAGTATGAGATTCTTCTTTGATAATCAACCCCATTTTCATCTGGAAGGAGTCCAAACTTCTACTGTTGAATCACAATGAGGTTATCATAGATGGGAGGACCTTTCATGGCCTTTATCATTGAGAATCAGAAAGTGGGCCAATGGTAGAGAGGTAAGTCTCATGCTATAAGAAATACCATGTTTCCCCGAAAATAAGACCCTGTCTTATATTTTTTTGAACCCTGAAATAAGCGCTTAGCCTTATTGCCATGTGCTCAAAAACCCGGTTGGGCTTATTATCAGGGGATGTCTTATTTTGAGGGAAATAGGGTAGTTCAGGTAGTTCCTCGTTTGTACAGCCAGAAGGTTATCTGGGAGATCTGAATTGAGTTTTCCAATCATTTAAAAATGCAGTTCATTGCAATAAGAAAAGAAACTATTTTCTTTTCCTTTCTTTTTCTGCTGCTCTCTTATTCTAGTTCCAGTTCTTGGGAACATTTTGCATCCTTCTTCCTCTGTGTGTGGAAGTATAACATACACAAATGATCAGTGAAAATCACAATGCTAATTTAAGTTAGCTACAAAGAAGAAGTTCAAAACCAGTTCCCATTAGTTTGACTTTAGTAAAAAAACTACTTGTTTTTACACATTATGTGAAAAAGTAAGAGAGAATTTTAATAATTCCATGTGCTTGTTCCATATTCTGGTGTATTCACCAGCCTTTTGCCTATCATAGATTTGTGACAAGGATTTCCCCAAGGCAATCAAGTTCTTTCTGAACTTCCCTCTTCATGGCTCCCACGATTTTGAACATTTATTTCTTCCCTATTATGCTTTAATCATTGTACAGTCATGTTTAGGCAAAGGAATATCACTGCTTCTTTGCTGATGAAATCTCCTGGTAACTGCGTAATTAATCCAAAATTATATTCTAGAGCAAATGGTATTTCTGTGATAATACTCTCAGTATTATTGATCAAGCTGCATTTTTCTTGCTGGGAGCTTGGATCAAGAATGTCTGTGACCTGTTTATTAGTCTAACTGAAATACTTGCAATGCTTCAAACTAGCTGTCCTAGGGGATCAAGTAAAGGTGACACTGGTCAACTTGTCTGTCAAAACTAGGTTACTGCTAAATCCCTCCAAGGCAGATTATAACTTGCATAATGAGGCTTGAATGCTACCTAATGACCTTTTGAATGACTGGATAAACTTCATGACCCAAATCTCATCACTGTTATTTTCACACCAAAACTTTCCATCTAGATTTGGGTTTCCCAACAATGTTAAAAGGTCGGATTATAGTTGGTAGTCCACTGATGTATAGGTGACACCATCAGTATGCCAGATTCATAATTAATCTGAGCATGTTAAAATTTATGTTAAGTACAAATAGGTGAGGTATTAATTCTAAAACTAGTTCGCTGCAGAGCCCCAGTTTGGTGTAGTGGTTAAGGTAGCAAGCTAGAAACCGGGAGACTGTGAGTTCTAGCCCTGCCTTAGGCACAAAGCTGGGTAACCTTGGGTCCATCACGTTCTCTCCCAGGGACTTGTCCAAGCAGTCTCCGGGAGTCAAGCTGACTTGAAGACACATGTACACACATTTCATTGCAGAGTAGTGTGATTTTTATTCATTGTGGGATTATAGTCTAAGACCAAAAAACAATCAGTAGGTGGCCACATCAGTCTTTTACATATTAATTTGAATACATAATCCCTCTTTTAGTCTGGACTTCTTAACCAAGTTATTTTGGAATAAAGAGATTTATTCAAGAGATAGTTTACTTGTCATGCGTAAGGCAATGACTTTTAGGTGTGTTCTACAGCAGGGGTCTCCAACCTTGGCAACTTTAAGACTTGTGGACTTCAGCTCCCAGAATTCCTCAGCCAGCAGTTGCCAAGGTTGGAGACCCCTGTTCTACAGTATGCAAACTCTCTAAACAGATCAATGTCATTAAAGAAAAGGCCTTTCAAAGGAAACGTTCTATAAGGAAGGCTTCTAAGCCCCTGACTGTCAGGGCAGTGGTTCAAATAATGAGGTACTGTGGCTTAAAAGCAAGATTGCACACGATCTAATGCGCTGTTGGATTCTGCTGAACTAGAAAGCTGAAGTCTCCACTTTTTTGTCTGTGGGTGGTGAGTTTACAATGAATTCCTTTTGGCTCGTAAGCGACTTGTGGTATTTGATCTCTGTAGCTACCGGCAATTCTGAAATTGCCTTTGGTGCTGAGCATATCTGCTTCCAGAGCAGACAGCTCCACAACCCTGCCAGAGCAAATGAAAGGAGAATATTGGGCAGCCATTACTACATAAGAAATGACTCCCTTTTTGATGAGAGTTAAATCTGCAATTGCTATAATTAACAGGTTCATTAATCAGTAGATGATTGATTATAATGTTAAAGAAACTACTCATAACAACAGGCATGGGAGGCTTAGCTATTCCAGCATTTTCTAGCCAAGCAAATGCCTCTGGGCAGGAAACAAACAAGTAATTAGGGACTTAACTGGACCGCCACCTAAGTATGAGCCAGCAGTGTGCTGCAGCTGCCAAAAAAGCCAATGCAGTCCTGAGCTTTATCAACAGAAAGATAATACCAAGATCATAAGAAGTGATAATATCCAGTAGTGGGATTCAAAATTTTTTACTACCAGTTCTGTGGGCGTGGCTTGGTGGGCATGGCATGGCATGGCTTGGCTTGGTGGGCATGGCTTGGTGGGCGTGGCAGGGGAAGGATACTGTAAAATCTCCATTTCCTCCTGATCAGCTGGGACTCAGGAGTCAGAGAATAGTTGGGGGCGGGGCCAGTCAGAGGTGGTATTTATGGTTCTCCGAACTACTCAAAATTTCCACTACCGGTTCTCCAGAACTGGTCAGAACCTGCTGAATACCACCTCTGATAATACCCCTTTATACTGCACTAGTGAGACCATACTTGCAATACTACACACAGTTCACCACAATAAAACAAAGATCCTGAGACCTTAGAAAGTGTGCAGAGAAGAGCAACAGATGAAAAAGAGTATGGAGGCTAAATCATATGATGAATGATTGAGGGAGCTAGCTTATTGAAGAGGATTAGGGAGGACATGATAACTGTCTTCCAGTACTTGAGGGGGGGGTCTAGGAAAACTTGGTGCGGTCAGCTTGGTTCGGTCAGCTCACCACCGTCAAGTTGCCTCTACCAACTCACTGCCGCCAAGTTATCGCAGGACAGTTCAACATGGCTAATTCACTGGGGGGTGGGACAACTCTCCACAGGCAGCCAGTGGGAGAGACGGGTGGGCAGGTGAAGAAGTGGGTGAGCAGAGCACAGAGTGGTGACGATAGACAACGGTGTCCCATTTTCACACACCTCCCACCACTGCCTCTGCTCTGTGCTCAGTCCCCCTGCTTGCTCGACCACTCGCCAGGTTCTCCCTTCGGCTGCCCATGGTGAGTTGTTCCTGTGGTGAATTGGCTGTGTTGAGTTGGCCTGCAATTACTTGTCAGTGATGAGTTGGCAGAGGCAACATGGAAGTGGCAAGCTGGTCCATTCACTTGACGGGTTGTCACAGAGAAGAGAGGTTTGAGTTATTCTCCAAAGCACCAGGGGGCAGGACAAGAAGTAATGGGTGAAAGCTTGTTAAAGAGAGACCTAAAAGTAAACGGAAAATTTTCTGACAGTAAGAACAATTAATCAATTGAATAGCTTACCTCCCAGAACTGTGGGTGTTCCATCTCTGGTGGTTTTCAAAAATAGACTGAATAACCATTTGATTAGGATAGTATAAGTATCCCTTTGAGTAGGGAGTTGGACTAGAAGACCTCTAAGGTCCCTTCCAGCCCTGTGATTTTATATTCTATGCGGGAATAACCTTCCTTTGATGTCCTCAACACCTGGTATTGATGGGCTTCCTGCACTCAGTCAGGATAGCATAATGTTTCCAACCATGAGTAGACAATGCTTCTATGAAGTTGTTTGATTTCTCTCTTTTTTAAAAAAAATAATTTTTATTAAAGTTTTTTTAAAAAAACAAAAAGAAATTTTTACAATTTTCTTCTTTTCAACAATTTCGCATCAGTAAACATTTCTTACATAGCCATTTTTCTCCCTTACTTTAATTTTCCATTTATACATATAGTTCTAATATTGATTTATATACATCAAGATAACAGTGTATTCAGTATCGATCATACATTCTGTGTCCGTTCCATTTCCACTTGCATGTTACTACATTTCAATTCCTATATCTTCCTCGTTTACTCTTTCCTTGCCTTTTATCCCTCTCCTCTAACCATTCATACCATTTCTCCCATACTATATAATATTCTGTTTCCTCCTTTTCTTGTATTTCTTTTGTAAGTTTGTCCATCTGTGGACACTCCAAAACTTTTCTAATCAAATTTTCTTCCATTGGTATATTATTATTTTTCCAATTTTGTGCATATATTATTCTTGCCGCTGTTGTAATATGTATAATTAAATATTGTATTTTTTTTCATGACCCTGGAAGTATTCCTAATAAAAATATTTCTGGCTTCATCTCTATACACTGTCTGGTTATCTCTTCTAACTGTATTCTAATTTTACTCCAATATTGTTTTGCTTTGGGACACGTCCACCACATGTAGTAGTATGTTCCCTGATGTTGTTTACATTTCCAGCACGTTGATGGGGTATTGGGGAACATGATTTCTCTTTTATCAGTACAAAGAAGTGTTTGAGACTTGCTTTAGTCTGAGACCGAGTAGCTCCTGCGCTAGGTGCCAAACCCAGGAGACACCAATACCATCCCTTCTTCCACATCATTCTAAACATGCAAATTGTTCACATTGGCAGAAGGTGATGCCATTAGACAATGTGGCCTAAAGGACCATACAGTATATCAGGTTAACCAGCTTATACCTACAACATCTGAATTTCTGTACTTCCCTCTTCATGGCTTCCACAATTTTGAAGTTCTCCTAAGCCTTATGATTTGCCAAACATTGTACTATAGATTACTTCTGGCAAGAACTAACTGATAAAAAAAACAGCTGTGTCTTTTTCTGTTGCTACTGTATATGGCTAGGTACCTTGGTGAATGTCTGGAACAAATGCCCTTATTCTGTGTTTTGGGGTTTTTCCTTGTTCTTGCTTTTCATTGCTCAGCTGTGCTTTATATTTATCTCTAAGAGTACCACTTTATCACTTGCTTATCCAATCTGGAGAGACTATAATCACTTTTGGGAATTACTTTTTTTGTTTTTACCACATGGACTAAATTGCTGTTTACAGCATCTCTGGCCATTAAACCCTGCTCTTGGTTAATTATAAACATATTAAAAAGATCCTTAAGAAGAAGTACCCCACTTTTTATAATGTTATCTGTGAGCAGTTGTAAATTATTCCACTGCTTCTTTGTCTGTTTACCACTTTATAACAGAACTTGTTGAAATATATCTAATTTAAACTTTGCTTCATTAGGCATTCCCTTCCATTCATACACCACTTATTGCAGTAATTATCCAAACATTATTCAGTAATTGGCCAGTTAAAAATAACAGTTTTACAAGCTGTTACAGCTCAGTATTCTTATTTCCCATCCTTATTTCCTTTCAACGCCCAAGTACTTTTCTTAATTCAATTTTTCTACATTTTTACAGAAGGCATCTTGGTGATTTGCTGATCTATTCTATAATTCTCTGCTTATGCAGTATTGATTTGCATGATCTGTTCTTCTCAGAGAGCCTCTTTATCTAGAAGGCATTTGTGATAGATGGCTTCACATAGTTGTGTTTCATGTAGACATTCAGTGTGATCCGCTTTGTAGTCCTAGGACTGGTGTTTGGGGTTTGTCTGATCTCCGCCAAAGGTCATCAATCTGATCTCTGCCAAAGGCTACTCTGCTATCTCACTAATCAATTCCTCTGTTTAAAAGTACCATTTTATTTTTATGGGGTCTAATAAACTTTAACGTGCATGTATGGAACTTTTGAATGTCCAAAGTACTTCGTGTGAAGAATTGAGTAAGGCTTTTGTGGCCACATCAGGGGTGAAATGTTCCCGGTTCGGACCGGATCACCCGATTCGGTAGTGATGGAGGCGGGTGGTTCGGAGAACCGGTAGCAAAAATCCCTACCCCCCCTCCCATTGCCCAGCTGAGCCGTGCAATCATCAGAGGCTTTTTTAAAAATTTTAAAAGCATTTTTTCTACAACCTCTTTGGCTGAAAAAATGCTTTTAAAAGTAAAAAAAAAAAAGCCTCTGATGATCACATAGCTCAGCTGGGATCATCAGAGGCTTTTAAAAAACAAAGCTTCTGCCAATCAGGCAAGTCATCTGGGATTGTCAGAAGCTTTAAAAGCATTTTTTTTTTTTTTACAATCTCTTCAGCCGAAGAGGTTGTAGGAAAAATGCTTTTAAAAGTAAAAAAAAAAAAAAAAAGTTGGCCATGCCCACTCAGTTGTATTACACCCCCCCACATCAAGCCATGCCCACAAAACCGCTAGTAACAAATTTTACATTTCACCACTGGGCCACATACTGGGGTGATGTTGTGGTTAATATATTGGACTGGCACTGGGGAGACCTGGGTAAATTTGGGCCAATTTCTTTCTTTCATCCCAATCTATCTCACAGGGTGATTGTCTATGGAGATTCTCAGTCATCCAAGTCATAGTTATCTGAAAGGTGCTTTTTTCAAAAGACAGCTAGACTTTGTTTTTCCTGGAAGACATTTCGCTTTTCATCCAAGAAGCTTCTTCAGTTCTGACTGATGAGATGCAAAACTTCTTCAAGGGTGGAAAAAAGTCCAGTTGCATTTTGAAAAAAAATCAACAACCTTTTGGATCACAAGACGGTTGTGTCAGGTGGTGTGACTCTTCAAAGTCATCTAGATAAGAAGCACAAGAATAGGATAGGATAGGATAGGATAGGATAGGATAGGATAGGATAGGATAGAATAGAATAGAATAGAATAGAATAGAATAGAATAGAATAGAATAGAATAGAATTCTTTATTGGCCAAGTGTGATTGGACACACAAGGAATTTGTCTTGGTGCATACTTTCTCAGTATACATAAGGAGATTAAAATACATTCTTCAAGAATAAAAAGATACAACACTTAGTGATAGTCAAGGTTACTAATAAGCTATCAAATCATACTAGGAAACAAATAAAAATAATATAATTGAAAGATACAAGCAACATGGTTATAATAATAAGTGGGAAGAGATTGATACTAGTAAGGAAGAGAAGAATAATAGTAAGACAGTCTTAGAAAATTATTTGACAGTGTTGTGGGAATATATGGGAATATGGGTAGTAACACAACCTTCACTGTGAGATTACAATAACAGAATCTTGCAAGTGTGAAAGTATTGTATACCTCTCCTTCTCCTGGAAAACTAGAGAAGTTTTGCCCAGTGATGCACCGTTTTGCCTAGTTAAAAGCTATAGGAACAAGAGTTTTACTAGCCTAGATATTGCTCATGCCACACCTCTGCTCCATGAGTTGCAATATATAGACATGCTGATTTTCGTTGTTTTTTAAGCCATCCCCTGAAAAGATGTCAAAACCTCTTACAATTTAGAGAATTTGTACTAGCAAACCTGTGAAAACAAGAACTTCTGAAACATTCAATTCAAACGTTTTACAATGTTTATATTGGAAGGCAGAAAATGAACCATGCCCCCACATTGCTCTTACACTGTATATTAGGGGAAAGGAAGTAGCTGCTTTCAAGCCACAAGAAGCAGGGAAATACAAACATGGAGATCTTGAATCCTGTAAGGAGGAAAATAGTTTATCCACTGACTAGATGCTGATGCACGAAGAGAACATACATTCAGTGCTTAGTTAGCGCTTAATTGATTTAATAACTATCTGCATCTGCCCTAATTTAGCAAAAGCCTAAGAGATATACTTAATAACTTTCAGGTACAGGAGCAACTTTCATCCCACTTTCTCAAAGAGCTTTCCAAATGTTAATTAAGGGAATCTCTCAGCATTCCAGCAGGTATGTGAATATTAATAATCTTCCATATCCTTTACGGGTAAATAAAGGTCAGATGACTCTCATCTGGCCGTATACAGTAGATGAATCAGCAGGGAGGAACAAAACCAGAAAACAGGAAACCTTGCTTCCCTAGAACTTCATCTGACTATCTATTTGGTTATCAACGTTAAGGGAAATTAGTTTCAGTATTTCATGAAGCTGGAACCAACTAACAAAGAGAAACATCAGACCAGTGGTGGGTTGCCCCCAGTTCGCACAGGGTCGCCCACTGATCCTGACGTCATGAAAATGCTTCTGCGCTTGCGCGCACGGCCCCATTGCAAACCGGTAGTAAAGGTAAGTAGAACCCACCCCTGCATCAGACCTGATTTGGAGCATTTATGAATATGTTTATGAGAATTAGGCCTCCGAATTAGATTCACAGTAGGGCCAACAATGGGACCATTGCAGGCAGGTGATTTTGTTCTTGTGCTCCTACCCTTAAAACGACACTATAGAACACTGCACATCAGAACAACTAGACACAAAAACAGTTTTTTCCGAACGCCATCACTCTGCTAAACAAATAATTCCCTCAACACTGTCAAACTATTTACTAAGTCTGCACTACTATTAATCTTCTCATCGTTCCCATCACCCACCACCCATCTCCTTCCACTTATGACTGTATGACTGTAACTTTGTTGCTTGTATCCTTACAATTTATATTGATTGATTGTTTCCTGATTGCTTATTTGTACTCTGTGACAATAAGTTTTGTACCTTATGATTCTTGATGAACGTATCTTTTATTGTATGTACACTGAGAGCATATGCACCAAGACAAATTCCTTATGTGTCCAATCACACTTGGCCAATAAAAAAAAAATCTATTCTGTTTATTTCCCCAAAGCTTTTCTTTTCTTTGTGCCTGTTGTGCCTTTTAGGAAGCCAACTCTTGGCTGTCAGTATTTTAATTTAAAATACATCTTTCATGGATATAGAAGGAAAGATATACAGTATGATGTTTTTATGCTGAAGTCTAAATTCTCTGAGCTTCAGGACAGGGTTTTAAGTGCATTCTATTACTCTCAAATCTCATCCATCTGCTCTTATTCCTTTATCTCTCACCAATGTCCTTACTATCTCATACCCTCAGTGCTTATTCTTTGATGATTTCTATTTTCAGATTGATTTCTGGAACACAGTAGAACCCAATGAACCTTAGCAGATACAGATAGAATATCCAGTCCACTGTTTTACTTTTTTTTTTTTTTTTGGCAATGTTTACATTTATTGGACCATAAGGAAGGTTGGGCACCAAAGAATTGAGGCCTTTGAACTATGGTGCTGGAGAAGAATCCTGCGAGTCCCTTCGACTGCAAGGCAATCAAACCGGTCAGTCTTAAAGGAGATCAATCCTGACTGGTCTTTAGAAGGCCAGATCCTGAAGATGAAACTCAAATACTTTGGCCACCTAATGAGAAGGAAGGACTCGCTGGAGAAGAGCCTAATGCTGGGAAAGATTGAGGGCAAAAGAAGAAGGGGATGACAGAGAATGAGGTGGCTGGATGGAGTCACTGAAGCAGTAAGTGTGAGCTTAAATGGACTCCAGAGGATAAGATAATAAGATAAGATAAGATAATTTTATTTCTATACCACCCCTCTCCCGAAGGACTCGGGGCGGTGTACAGCCAAGTAAAAACACAATACAAACATCATAATTAAATTTAAACATTATTAAAATTCTTACATTTGCGGCCGAATAGTAGAGGACAGAAAGGCCTGGAGGAACATTGTCCATGGGGTCGCGATGGGTCAGACACGACTTCACATCTAACAACAAACATTTATTGGAGGAAAGTGAGACCACCTGAATATTAGAGTAACCTGACAGCTAAATCTGGGTCCTAGGAGACCACACTGGATCCAAAGTACCTGCTTTTGAATGGAATACAATCTCCGGCAGAACAAGTTGCACATCCAGTTCTTGAATTTACGCATTGCCTCCCTACAGGGCCTCTATCTTATCAGGATTCAACTTGTTTAATGGCTCTCATTCAGCCTCTTGTTAAGTTCAGACAGAGGTTCCCACTTGCACAGCCTTATCTAACTCAGATGGCATGGAGAGAAGATTGCCATCAAGATGTAGATAAAATTTATGGTACTTCATATTTCTTGCTTTGACCTCACACAGTAGACTGATGTAGATTGTAGGCATTTTCAGCCTTGAGCACCAGATTATCTAATGATATTTGGAAGCAGATGCATGGACAGTTATGTACACATTCTTATGCTCACCTCATCCAAGATTGCCACACAGCTTCTGTCTTCCTTCTCACGATCCTGCTTCACAAAATTGAGTTCTTGCTGCCGTGTTCCAGTGCAAAAACATTATCTGAATCAACTGATCAGCAGACTGTTAAGAAATAAGATCAAGTAGCAAGAATGGGTTCCAAAGGTTATGAGTTAGATAAGCAACCTTTAACTGACCCAGCTTTCCTGTAAATGGTTTTACTAAAAAAAAACATGCCACAAAAGAAGCAACCTTGTAGGATTATACAAAATAAGTACCGTAAAGTAGAGCAGCAACCAAAAGTATTATAAACTCAGAGGATGGGAACAGGTTCACTGTATCTTCATCTCCCCATTCCTTAGTTCCCAGCGGTAGGACAGATATAGACTTTCTGTTTGGCCTATTTCCAATACCGGCCTCTCACTACATCCTGAGTGCAGAAATGAATGATGTCACCCCTCTCCCAGCTCATCCCAAATGCACTCTGCACCCATAGTTCCCAGCTTCAGTGCAAAACTATTGGTTTTTGATCTGAGCCATCATTAGCCCTTCAGAGTGGATTATCTACAGTGCTTTTGTTCCATTCTAGAAGCAACTCCAGTTCCAATTGGCTGCAGTGCCTGGAATCTCCCCTTCTCTCCAGTGACTGGTTGCTGTCCTGGATAGCCATTTTGTCCTCAGCAGCCACGTTCTCTGTATTTTTTAAATAAGCCAACCCTAGAAATCCTTGCTTCATTCAACCCATACACGGGAACCAGTGGTGGGTTTCAAAAATTTTTACTACCGGTTCTGTGGGTATGGCTTGGTGGGTCTGGCAGGGGAAGAATACTGCAAAATCCACATTTCCTCCCAATCAGCTGGAACTTGGGAGGCAGAGACTAGATGGGGGCGGGGCCAGTCAGAATTTTTACTACCGGTTCTCCAAACTACTCAAAATTTCCGCTACCGGTTCTCCAGAACTGGTCAGAACCTGCTGAAACCCACCTCTGATGGGAACCCTTTCTGTTTCTGTCTGTTGCTGGATGAAGCAATGCTCCCCTTATTTTCCCTACAATACTGAAAAGCATCTCTTCTCTTCCCTTCATTTTTTAAAAATAACTTTTAAGTGGCAAGTTGGGACATTGATACTTTGTTCTGTGAAAGAGATCATGGACCTGCAAAGAATGAAAGAACAGTGTGTTCCGTGTTGCTTTGCAGCACCCGAACCGCAATGATATCATTAAAAAGGAAAAAGGCAGGATATGCATTAATATCAAAGGGAAGGAGAGGACAACTGGTGCCTCTTTCCTTTTTTCTATTCTCCTCTGGGGTTTTTTTTTTTGGTTGGTTTTTTTTTTGTTGTGTGGTTTTTTTGTTGTTGTTGTTTTTTGTTTTTTTTTTTGTTTTTTGCCACAGTTGTTCTTTTGTCTCTGGTTGTTTTTGCATTTTTATATTGTTCTTTGTTTTAAAATGTTTCAAATGGGTAAACTGCCCCAAGTCCCTGGGAGCCAGGTAGCCTATATATTTAATATATTTTTACTATTTTTAAAGGAATATGAAAGCATCCATGTATACCAATACCTGGGAAAGGCAAAGCAAGGCACAGGGGAGAAAGGAACAATCCCTAAAAGAAAATAAAAGCAAGGTATTGGTAGACCACTGATCCATACAGGAACTAGCTACTGAGTTTTCTTTCCCAATATGGATGGGAAGGACAGGAAACAGGCTTTTTCTCAAGTTAAAATAATAATAATAATAATAATTTTATTTCTATACCGCCCTTCTCCCGAAGGACTCAGGGCGGTGTACAGCCTATTTAAAAACACAAACAAAACAATGATATAAAATTTAAAATAATTAAATAAATGGCTCAAATTTAAAACCCCAATAAATTTAAATACCCCAATTTAAAACTATTGTATTGATAGTCCGGCCTGGCGGAACAACAGGGTCTTCAATGCGCAGCGAAACACCCGGAGGTCAGATATCTTACGAATTTCCGGGGGCAGTTCATTCCACAGGGCTGGGGCTCCCACAGAGAAGGCCCTCCCCCTGGGCGTCGCCAGCCGACATAACTTGGCTGACGGCACCCTGAGGAGACCCTCTCTGTGGGAACGAACTGGTCGGTGGGAGGCTATTGGTGGCAGAAGACGGTCTCGGAGGTACCCGGGTCCTATGCCATGGAGCGCTTTAAAGGTGGTAACCAACACCTTGAATCGCACCCAGAAGACCACCGGGAGCCAGTGCAGCTCGCGCAGGAGGGGTGTCACATGGGCATAACGGGTTGCGCCCATAACCACCCGCGCGGCCGCATTCTGGACCAGCTGGAGCTTCCGAGTGCTCTTCAAGGGGAGCCCCATGTAGAGAGCATTACAATAGTCCAACCGGGAAGTAACAAGGGCATGAGTGACCGTGCGCAGGGCGTCCCGATCCAGAAAGGGCTGCAACTGGCGAATCAGGCGAACCTGATAAAAGGCCCCCCTGGCCACGGCCGTCATATGCTCTTCTAAAGACAGCCGTGCATCCAGGAGGACACCCAGATTGCGAGCCCTCTCCGTGGGGGGCAAAGATTCACCCCCAATAGTCAGCGATGGCACCTGCTGACTATATCGGGGCGCCGGGAGCCACAGCCACTCGGTCTTGGAGGGGTTGAGTCTGAGCCTGTTCCTCCCCATCCAGGCCCGCACGGCCTCCAGGCAGCGGGACATCACATCAAGGGCATCGTTGGGGTGGTCTGGGGTGGAGATGTACAGCTGGGTATCGTCAGCGTACAGATGACACTTCACTCCAAAACCACGGATGATCTCACCCAGCGGCTTCACATAAATGTTGAACAGGAGGGGCGAGAGGACCGACCCTTGCGGCACTCCCCATGCGAGACGCCTCGAGGTCGACCTCTGCCCCCCTGCCAACACGAACTGCGAGCGGTCGGAGAGGAAGGAGGAGAACCACCGCAAAACGGTGCCCCCTATTCCTAACCCCCTCAACCGCTGCAGCATGATACCATGGTCGATGGTATCAAAAGCCGCTGAGAGATCTAATAGGACTAGGACAGAGGAACAACCCCTGTCCCGAGCCCTCCAGAGATCATCCACCAACGCGACCAATGCCGTTTCTGTGCTGTACCCCTGCCTGAAGCCCGACTGGTACGGGTCTAGATAGATAGCTTCATCCAGGTGCCGGGGAAGTTGTCGTGCCACCACGCTCTCAACAACCTTCGCCACAAAACGAAGGTTGGAGACTGGACGATAGTTGGCTAATTCAGCCGGGTCCAGGGAAGGCTTCTTGAGGAGGGGCCTCACTACCGCCTCTTTCAAGGCAGCAGGAAAGGCACCCTCACCCAAAGAAGCACCTATAATCCCCTGGAGCCAGCCTCGTGTAACCTCCCGGGAGGCCAGTACCAACCAGGAGGGACACGGGTCCAATAAACACGTGGCGGCACTAATCTTACCCAGAACCCTGTCCACATCCTCGGGAGTCACAGGATCAAACTCCTCCCAGATAACATTCTCAAGGCCTGCCCCGGTCTCCTCCCGTGGACTCATCCAATCGGAGTCCAAGCCATCCCGAATCCGAGCGACTTTATCGTGCAGGAATTGCACAAAATCCTCAGCATACAAAATACACATCTCTGCTACAGTAGTGGCCAAAATTGTGGAAACCTTTTGGGAAAAGTGTATTTTTGAGGTCTGATGGCTAATAACACCACTTTTTTTTTTTTGAGGAGTTTCAAGATAATCATATTCCACTGCTGGAATGGCCTGGGAATAGTCCAGACCTTAACCCAATTCAAAATCTATGGAGCCAACTAAAGAAACTTGTTAGTCAGAAGCGACCCAGCAATAAAACCCAGTTAATAGAAGCCATCATTCAATCTTGGTTTCACATTATAACAGCTGCAGAACTAAAAAACGTGGTTCACTCCATGGGAAGACGTTGTAAGGCCGTAATTCATGCTAAAGGTTGCCCAATTAAGTATTAACTGACATGGTGATAATTTTTGTATATCTTGTTTTTTCTATGTGTTTCATTTTTCTTCTTTATACTGTAACTACTATTCTAACAGCAAATCCTTCAAAAAAGTTATTGCACTACATTCTTGATTAAATTATCTTTCCATTGATACATAATTTTATGGTACTACTCCCCCAAAAAAGTGGTGTTATTAGCTAGTTTTAGAAAGTACACTTTTCGCAAAAGGTTTCCACAATTTTGGAATAATATAGTATAACTTTATATACTGTAGCTACTTGAGGATGAAGTGAAGGTTAAGAAGTACAATGCTATACCACCACAAAAGACAGGCACATCCACTTGAATTATGTATAGAAGTCATTGTCCAGCCTGTTTCATAACTTCCAGCAATCCAAGCCTGATAAGACAAAAGTGAAGATATTTGGGGAGAAAATCTTTTAAGTAGCCCATTCCACCTCATCATTTGAGACTTCAACTCTAACATGGATGCCAAACATGCTATGATAAAACCAGGCAGGAATATTTGATAACCCATTCAACCCCATCAGTCTCAGGAAGAATACATCTTAACTGGTCCAACACTTTGGATATCAATCTAAACCTTACTGTAAAAGTTATCTGGCCTGAAGAATAGGGGTAGCAATAGCTCTTAGCAATAGCACTTAGGCTTTTATACCACTTCACAGTGCTTTACAGCCCTCTCTAGGCAGTTTACAGAGTCAGCATATTGCCCCCAACAATCTGGGTCCTCATTTTACCCACCTCGGAAGGATGGAAGGCTGAGTCAACCTTGAGCCTGGTCACTTTCGAACTGCCAAATTGCAGGCAGTTGGCAGTCAGCAGAAGTAGCCTGCAGTACTGCGTTCTAACCACTGCACCCCCACAGCTCTTTGTGGTAAATGAAGTAACGAATGTTTCATGTGTGTGTGTTCGTGTGCATGTGTGTTTTATCCACATGGGTGCACATGTGTTGCTCCTATGCGAGTGTGTTTGTGTGTATGAGGGTCTAATTAAATTGGTACATATGTGATGCTGCTGTATGTATTCTGTTTTCCTTTCATTTTCCGTTGTATTTGTATACAAGCTTGTATATTTGCTGTGCTCTGGGTCATATGATGAGGAGAGAAGGGGTGTTAAATTCTGTTAGAGTGATCTTTCTTTCTTTTCCTTTCTTTCTATCTTTCTTTCTTTCTTTCTTTCTTTCTTTCTTTCTTTCTTTCTTTCTTTCTTTCTTTCTTTCTTTCTTTCTTTCTTTCTTTCTTTCTTTCTTTCTTTCTTTCTTTCCAAAACCCCTGGTCAGATCTATCTTATTTTCAGACTGGAACTTTCTTTTCTTGACTTCTCTTGCCACAACGAATATGGTCCCCAGTCTGTTTTGATTTTTTAAAAAAGTTACCTTGAGACAGACAGAAAGACAGAGAGATTCCAGAGCCCCTTTACATAATTTCTTTCCAACATTCCATTGGATTGGAAAGAATCGAAAATCAAGAATCGAAAGAGTGACCACAAAGCCGGTGCTTTGTTTGGAAAGTTGCCCTTTGGCTCAGACGAAAAAGAAGACAAAGGTAAATAGAAGGAGGAACTTTGGAGCAGACCCTTAGTTGGTAAATGTGTGTTTCTTCTGTGATTGTCAAATCACTCCGACAGCCATTTTGTGAAACCACTCACATTGCACTCTGAAAATCCTAAATTATCTGCTGGTTGAAAAATATTGCCCCGATACCAATCCTCACATCCATGGAGCCAAAGACAGATAGTGGGCTGAGTTAGCACAGATTTTGTTTTTTAATAGAAAATAAGAAAAGTGCCATCTCCGTGGGTCTCCTCCCTTTCCCTAATTAACAGCATGTGCAGATCCCCATGTTTAAAACAGGTGAACAACTCTTACATTAAACATTAACTATTTCGAGTCACAAGGGTGGCTATTTTTGAAGCTGCTGCTCATTTCACTCTAATCCAGTCTCCCTTCTCTTTCCAATTGGTAGTTGTCTCTTTCTGTTCTTCCCACCACAGTAACGTTTAGTCTTGCCGCATTGCTATCAATGTGAGCTGCAGCTGGCAAGGGACTGGCTTCCCGTCTAGACTTCAGTCTAACTGTAGTGTTTAATTGCAGGTTGCAACTCCGCATTAGTCGTAACTCTGGCCACTGTCATCACTTTGATCTTTATCCCTGGAAACCACATTCATTGAGGAAAAATTAACACAAATTTTTCTCCTCGAGAACTGCTATCAAAGACTATAGTTTCAACCTGAACATCATCCCTCCAGCTTCGAGACTGCAATTATAAATCAGTTGCTGACTAAAGTTCATAATCTTTCAGATTCTTGACTCAAAGATGTCAGAACCTTTTGTCATGAGGCTGATTCCAGCAAAACAATGATTGTCTGACATATGCAGATGTGGTATTCAGTTGGTTCAGACCAGTTTGGGAGAACTGGTAACAGAAATCGTGGATGGGTCCACCCACCTGCCCACCGTTCTGGCTCCAAGCTGTCCTATTTAGGCATGTTTTTGAGGCCAGGCGCATGCATGGAACTTCCACGCATGAGCAAAGCATATGTGCGGAGGTGGCACATGCACTCACATTTTCAGTGCTGGGTGAACCGGTAGGTAAATTATATGAATCCCACCTCTGGACATATGCCAGATTCCTATATCTTTAATCAAAACTAAGACAGAGAAAATGTCATGCCACAATTATACTGAAGGAAAACCATGGAGAAATATTCATTTAATTGGCTTTACATTACCAATTTCTGGGGGGGAGGTATTTAGTTTTATTGCTTGTTCAATGCATAGGTAAAGGTAAAAGAGTCCCTGAGGATTTTACTCTGCTAGTCGTTGCTGACTATAGGGATCAGTGCTCATCTCCATTTCAAGGCCATTGAGCCAGCATTGTCGGAAGACATTTCTATAGTCATGTGGCCAGTATAATGTCATGGAGCACTGTTACTTTCCCACTGGGAACCTATTGTAATTGGTAAGAGCTGGGAGAAGGACGGGAGCTCATTCCATCATGTCACGCTTGGGTCTCGAACCTAGGCTGCTGGCTTTCCAGCCAACAAACCCAGCATCTTAACTGCTGAGCTACTTGTATCTTTTCTTTTTATGCACACTGAGAGCATATGCACCAAGACAAATTCCTTGTGTGTCCAATCACACTTGGCCAATAAAAATTCCATTCCATTCCATTCCATTCCATTCCATTCCATTCCATTCTATTCTATTCTATTCTATTCTATTCTATTCTACGCCGCCCTGTTCAGTGCATAATGGAGACCAAAACACCTTTCCTTCAAAACCGTATATATTTATTTATTAAAAAAAGATTCATTGAACTCAATGGTGCTTTGTAACAAGAAAGCTGACATTAGAGCACAGCTTTAAATGTCAGATATTGTACTGAGATTCTTGTTGCCTTTCTAAGAACCATAGAGTCGTAGAATCATAGGATTGGAAGGGACTTTGGAGGTCTCCAGGTCCAACCCCCTGTCCAAGGCAGGAATCCTCATATCATTTTGGACAAATGGTTGTCCAATCAAGACATCTTCATCTTTGGAAGATAAGATAAAACCAATGAAGCTAAGCTTAGTGCAATAGTTTGATCAGATACTTTAGAAAAACCGTATTGCAAAGAACAAAAATCAGTGCCCAAAAAAAAAATCAAAGAAAACTGTAAAAATTGTGCATTTAAGTTGGACAGTGGGACACATGACAAATCTGTCCATGCATCATTAGCCCATTTGTAAAGTGATTTACTGTATCTGAATAATCAAATTCATACCGCGTTTTCCCGAAAATAAGACCCTGTCTCATTTTTTTTGTTTTGAACCCTGAAATAAGCACTTGGCCTTATTGCCATGTGTTCAAAAGCCCAGTTGGGCTTATTATCAGGGGATGTCTTATTTGGGGGAAAACAGGGTACTTTTCCCATCTCTTTCTCTCTTTCCCCATATTGCCATGATTTGTACTCAGAAACAGCCAGTTATTTGAGTATTTGAACAACCAATGGAAATTTTAATTTGATTTCACAACTAATATTATTTGTGTAGATGTGTTATTACCTTTTTGGGGGTTACTGATATAGTTTCCATTGATTTGTTGCATTTGGTTAGTCTAGATTCAAGGGAACAAAACATACTATAGCATTCTTTTGGATAGGGACTTTAAATGATGGATGAGAACAACAAGAATGTACTATAACATTCAGTTATCAGGTACAGTTTTTATAATTGTACCCTGCGCAACCATTGTTCTACTTCAGTAGTCCACGTTTTTCTGAATGGGTGAGATAAATTATATAAGTATTCATTCAACTGAACAATGTTCCATACGCTTGAGATGTTCTTCTACTTTAAACCTGCACAATGCACAGTGGTAAGAAAATACCCCCCTCCACACACACACACACACACATTTACTTCTTGCCAATTAATACTCTAATATACAGCCCACATGAAGTCCCCAAAAAACAAGCATGGAAATAATGTGGAGGACAACCTATAAAGAATTTTCTGGTTTGAATTTTAATCAATGTAGCAAGATCGAAAGACTTTCCTACCCCTTGACAAAGCGAATCATAAAACATCAGCTCCTGAGAGCTGTTGATGATTTTTTTTTTAACAATAACTTTGGGACGATTTACATAATGAATTGTAATTAGCCCACCTTCCAAATATTTCATGTCTAATGTGCCAAGCCCAGTAGCTTTGCACACTTGCTCCTCTGCAGGGTGTGCTTGCTCTTATGTTAAGTCAGCAGACCTTTGTGGTGGGCTGATGTCGATACAGGTAAAAGCTCCCTGATGCTCATAAAATATTCACAACTCCAAATACAGTGTAAATAATTGCAAAGCCCTAGATCAGTGATGGCGAAACTATGCCACGTGTGCCGGAAGTGGCACATAAAGCCATCTCTCTGGGCATACCAGCCGTTGCCCATTGTTTTTCCGGGTTCCAGCACTCACATGCACACCAGGCAGTTGGTGTTCACGCACGCATTCGTGCCAGAAACCAGAAGACCAGATGATTGGCGCACATGTGCATGCCGGAAACCAGAAGCTCAGAACTGCTCTTCCAGTTTCCGGCACTCCCGTGCGTGCATGCCAGGGAGCTGCTCTTCCAGTTTCCGGTGTTCCCCCATGCGCAAGCACTCCCATTTCGGCACTCAGTGCCGAAAAGGTTCACCAACACTGCCCAGGATCATTGTAATGTATAGCAATGTCAAGAGGCTTTTTGGTTTCTGAAAGATTGCAAGGAATGTCCTGGGCTCCAGTTGAAACATCTGTTGTTACTTAGGACTAACATATATAATACTGCTAATTGCTGAGACATCTTTGTTTTCCTTACTTAGCACTAGGGTTAGAATGGTTTTATTTTTGTGGTTCATGGCTTCCTGCCATTTGCTACACAAGCTCTACTTTAAAGAAAATAAAATGGCTTTCAGACTGCTAACTTCTGCGGTCTATAGGTTCCTGATTTTAAAAGAAAATTTAGACAAGATTAGTGCAATAAAGCATGTCCTGCATAAAGCAAGGATGCATATTTATACTTCCTGGATTTCCATCCTCACAAATGGTGCTGCCTCTGAGATTAGTTGAAGGAAATGAAGCTTAAAAAACATTCTTTGCATTCTGTTTCCTGGCAATTCGGCTGGCTTCTGGCAAGGACTCCAGAAAACTTTATAGGCAGAAATGCTGTGGCAGTTCAGTGATATTTATAGCATCATTTTTTTTTTCTCTTAGTGTCCAAGAAGGCGACACTAAAAATGTATTGTTCAGATAATAAATATTATGGAACTCTGAGTAAAGGACTCAGATCAGTGGTGGGTTCCTCCCGGTTCCGCCGAGCCGGTAGCAGTGACGATATGACGTCACCAAACCGGTTCTGCCCCCCCACCCCCCTGCATTATTCTTATCTTTTATTTGGCCCCACCCCCAATCTATTGCTGCCTCCTGAGTCCCAGCTGATGGCTAGAAGGAAAAAACCTGTTTAAACTCTTCCCGCCAGGCTTCAAAGGGCCGCCCTACAGCTGATCAGTGTTAAAAGAAAACAAATGAGTAGACCGGTGCCTCCAAAAACAAATGGGTAGACCGGTACAGCTCTGCAAGCAGTTAAAAGCCTGGCAGACCAGTACTTCTGCTAAATCCTAAAGAATTGTCACGTGACCATCAAGCCATGCCCACAAAATAAGCCATGCCCACAGAACCGGTAGTAAAAAAATTTAGAACCCACCCCTGACTCAGATGTGTATCAAATTAGCAATCTCCATGGAGAATGAGCAGAGAAAGTAGAAAGTCCAACCAGATCGTGCATCTCCATGATCTGAATCAGTGGTATCCAACTTTAGCAACTAAGACCTGTGTACTTCAACTCCCAAATTTCCCAGCCACTCATGCTTTAAGTCCACAAGTCTTTAAGTTGCCAAGTTGGACAGCCCTGATCTAGAGAACATTCAGGCCATGACATAGGACAGAAGTTTCATGCCACTGAAATACCATATTTTTTGGAGTATAAGACGCACCTTTTCCTCCCTAAAAGGGGGTGAACATTTGGGTGTGTCTTATATACCGAATGTAGCCCTGCCCACCCACTGGCACTTACCCTTTGGCCTCTGCCTCCCAGCAATTTACCTCCTTGCAGCAAGCAGTAAGAAGAAACAGCCCATTTCAGCTTCAGAACAGCCCAATTAGCACAAGTTGATTGTCCGGTGGATTGCCCTCCCGACTCTCAACTGTTTCAGGCTGCAGGGATTGCCACTACCTATTGCTGTACGGGCCTCTGCTGCTTGCTGCAAGGAGGTAAATTGCTGGGAGCAGATTTTTTTTTTTCCTTGTGCTAATCAAGCTATGCTGAAAACAAAAATGAAAGTGAAGCAGGCTACTTGCTGCAACAAGGCAAAATTGCTGGAAGGCAGAGGCAGAGGCAGATTCCTTTTTCTTGTTTTCCTCACCAAAAAAGATAGGTGCGTCTTATAGTCTGGAGCGTCTTATACTCTGAAAAATACAGTAATGTCCTGGTCAATCAGATGTTCCAAACAGGAGTTTCAGGGCCAGATGTCCAGCTATCCAATGCCAGTCTACATGGATGACCAGGAATGTGCTTATAACAGCTGCCCAACTTAAGGCCTGACTGAGAACTTCAAAGAATGGCACTTCAAGAGCCCCTATACATTCTTGAGTCTGGACTGCAATCTTGAAAACTCAAGAGCAGCATTAAAGTTTCCCAAAGCTGTAGAGATAGACAGTGTGGAAGTAGATTTAGGGGAGAGAAGGAAAAGGTATTCTTTACATATTACACCATTAAAATATAGGATTAACTGCTTCAAGAGGAAGGGCCTAATGCAGTGGTGGGTTGCCCCCGGTTCGGACCGGTTCTATAGAATCGGTAGTAAAACCGGTGGAAGGCTCCGCCCACTGACCCTGACGTCATCAGAAGCAATCTGCGCATGCGCAGAAGCAAGGGGTGTGCGCGAGCTAATTGAGTGCACGCCGCGATCCCGTTGCAAACCGGTAGTAAAGGTAAGTAGAACCTACCCCTGGCCTAATGGCTTAGATGGCCTCCATAAGGAATAGCACAGTTTAGTGGAAGAAGGTAAATCTAGATATGATTGTTGAGCCCTCTCCCCACTTAGGAATTGGATCAAACCAGCCAGTTTTACTGTATTACTATTATTCTTCTCTTCCTTACTAGTATCTGTCTCTTCCCACTTATTACTGTAACCATGTGCTTGTATCTTTCAATTTATATTATTTTTACTTGTTTCCTAACACAATTTGATAGCTTATTAGTAACCTTGACTATCACTAAGTGTTGTATCTTTTTATTCTTGAAGAATGTATTTTATTCTCCTTATGTACACTGGGAGCATATACACCAAAGACAAGTTCCTTGTGTGTCCAATCACACTTGGCCAATAAAGAATTCTATTCTATTCTATAATCATCTGCTTGTAGAATATTTCTGCCCAAGTGAAAAGTACATATTGTGCTGTATTTGAATGCCCAGTCATATGGAGGGGAATATCTTATGTTTCCTGAATCAAGAATTGTTTGTTTTTGCTTTATATGTGGTACTTTGGCCTATACCCATAAATGTCAGCTGGATAAGCCTCTGGCAACATTTATTTATTTATTTATTTATTTATTTATTTATTTATTTATTTATTTATTTATTTATTTATTTATTTATTTATTTATTTAGTCACATTTCTATGCCCCCCAACAGAGAATAAAACAATGCAACAATATCCCATGCAAAAGTTAAAAGAAAACATTAAAACGTTAAAATGTTAAAACATATACACTCCAATTTGTGGCCGGATCTCACAAGATCACTATAATGAGATCAACGGCCCCAGCCCTGTCGGAAGAGCCAGGTCTTCATCGCTTTCCGGAAGGCCAATAGTTGTCATTATATTGGAAACCTAGTCAGCTTTGAACATACCTATGAGATAAAAGGTAAAGGAATCTCTGCAGACTCCACTAGTTGTTGCCGACTATATGGGGTGGTGCTCATCTCCATTTCAAGGCCATTGAACCAGCACTGTCAGAAGACATTTCTGTGGTCATGTGGCCAGCATAACATTCCAAAGCAGTGTTACATTCCCACAGAAGTGGTACCTATTTATTTACTTGCACTTACAAGCTTTCAAAGTGCTAAGTTGGCAGGAGCTGGGGTGAGGACAGGAACTCACCAGAGGTGGGTTTCAGCAGGTTCTGTGGAACCGGTAGCAGAAATTTTGAGTAGTTCGGAGCACCGGTAGTAAAAATTCTGACTGGCCCCGCCCCCATCTATTCTCTGCCTCCCAAGTCCCAGCTGATCAGGAGGATATGGGGATTTTGCAGTAACCTTCCCCTGGAGTGAGGAGGGAATGGAGATTTTACAGTATCCTTCCCCTGCCACGCCCACCAAGCCACGCCTACCAAGCCATGCCATGCCCGCCAAGCCACGCCCACAGAACCGGTAGTAAAAAAATTTGAAACTCACCACTGGAACTCACTCTGTTGCATGGCGCTTGGGTCTTAAATCTGGGCTGCCAGTTTTTCCAGTCAACAAGCCCAGCATCTTAACTGTTGGGCCACCATGCCACCTATGATGACTAGGTTCAGTTGCTGAAGAGACCACTCTATTTATTATTCAGATTGCCTGACCACCCAATTATTCACTCATTCTACTGAAGATTTTTTATGGTTTTCCATTTTGTATTGATTTCCTGAAGGTCATGTGGAAAATGCCAGTAAAAGCTTACTCTGGTATGTTGATTGCTTTAAAATGATGTACAGCATCAAAAAAATGACTGTTCTTATTGCAATTTATTGACTTTTGCTAACCTGAAATTTCAGCAGAAATCAGATCAATCAAATGAAAGATGTACCAACAAGTTGTATGATTAAAAACTACAAAATTTGAAGAATTTTCCAGAACCAGAATTTGCCATAAAAGTTACCTTGCCATTTCAGGTGGAATCACAGTTCACTTTTCATCACATCGTTTAGAGTAATTCAATCAAGTTGATTGAGTTGACACATTTTTATAAATAGAAAGTGTATGGTTAGCTAGTGATTTAAAATCACTAACACTTAGACAAAATTTTTATAATTATAGCAGTGGTAATCGTGTAGTATGTACCACAAATGTCTTGGGTTTTGCTTGAGTTGCTGCATTGTGTCTGGACAAATAATTTGGAGGATGATCTCTCAAGTAACATAATTGTAAGTGGTTTTACATGAAAATGAAATCAGAATCACTGATACCTGCTTCAACAGCTTCTTTAAATCTATGGTTCATAGTTAAAACTTCTGTTTGGTGTTAGATAGGATCCATAATTAGAAGTGTTAGATACAATGCATTAGGTAGGACCCATAGTGGAAGATAGAGAAAAGGAAGATCTTGGATCTGACATTGGCCAGAACCTCAGAGCTACTGCTATGGCTAGCTTCAAAATGGAGGCAACTTGGAGTCAAATCCATAAAGTTATTGTGGTTGTTTGTAGCCCATAATTAAACTTTTCCCTGTTCTGTCGTCTTGGACATAGAAGAAACATGCAGTTCTCTATGGGGTTTTATTTTGGGCATGGAAGTAAGTGGGGAGACCAAAACATCTGCAAGCAAGCAGCTTAAGTAAATACTTAAGTAAATACAGAGCTTTGCACAATGAGAAGGAAGATTTCACTCTTGCAAGTACAAGCTGGATAGATCAGCGGCAAATGTAATTTGGACTTGCACAGTCATGGGTTATGGCATCGCTTTCCTCGTCTAATGATCTCCTAGAAAAACTGTTGCAAAATTAGTCACGGATATTAGATCGAAACTGGACATAAGATATTAAGAAAGGACCAATGGCACTTAATAATCAGGACTCAAATAAATCCCATTGATTTCAACATATCATAAAATTCCTCACCAGAAATAATGCATTTTGGATGCAAAAGCCTTTCACAAGGACAACTTACATTTCCAACAATCAAACCAGTGGTTCCGGGTGTTTTCAAAATTGAAACAATCTCTGAATTGGAGAACCGATAATCTAAACCTAGAAATATTTTTTCATTGGTTTAAAATTGCTGAAGTTCTCAGGAAACCAATGACTAACCATACTATTCTCTAATTTTTAGTAATGCCATGCACATTAGGGTAAGCTAGAGTTAGATTTCATAGTAAGACTTTGTAGCATGTAGAATAAACAAATCATAGAATAATAAATGGTAGGATGTTTGGTTTTTAAGAAAAAGTCACTGCAAACCCCAAAGAAATGCTGGTATAAAGTCAATGACAAGCAGCTAGCTTTTGGTTCCTTTCCTTGTTTTCTTAAATTCTACAAGCCACTTTTCATAAAAAGAATTGTGTGAATCCTACCTTTGTTTTCAGTAATGGGGGAAATGCCCCATTTTTCAAATGGCAATGTGAATTAAATCTGGGTACTAGAAAAACCTGATTTTTGAAAGTTATATTCCAAATGAACTCAAGTGTGTGGATTGTGTGGCTTTGCATAATTCTCATTGAACCAACACCATCCTAGGCTGTATTAATAGAGGGATAGAATCAAGATCACTTGAAGTGTTGGTACTATCCAGTGGTGAAATCCAAAATATTTTACTACCAGTTCTGTGGGCGTGGTTTGGTGGGCATGGCAAGGGAAGGATTCTGCAAAATCTCCATTCCCACCCCACTCTGGGGCCAGCCAGAGGTGGTACTTGCCAGTTCTCCGATTTCCGCTACCGGTTCTCCGAACTGCTCAAAATTTCAGCTACCGGTTCTCCAGAACCTGTCAGAGCCTGTTGGATTTCACCCCGGTACTATCTTATAATGCCTTGGTAAGACCACACTTGGAACATTGCATCCAGTTTGGTCACCACTATATAAAAAGATGTTGAGACTCTAGAAAGTTTACAGAGAAGAGCAACAAAGATGATTAGGGCACTGGAAGCCAAAACATATGAAGAGCAGTTGCAAGAATTAGGTATGTCTAATTTAATGGAAAGAAGGACTAGGGGTGACATGATAGCAGTGTTCCAATATTTAAGGGGCTGTCACAAAGAAGAGGGGGTCAACCTATTCTCCAAAGCACCTGAAGGCAGGAAAAGAAGCAACAGATGGAAACTAATGAAGGAGAGAAACAACCTAGAACTAAGGAGAAATTTCCTGACAGAACAATTAATCAGTGGAATGACTTGCCTCCAGAAGTTATGGGTGCTCCAACTCTGGAGGTTTTTAAAAAGAGTTTGGACAACCATTTGTCTGAAGTGGTATATGGTCTTTTTCTTGAGTAGGGGGTTCGAAGATCTCCAAGATCCCTTCCAACTGTGTTATTCTATTATTCTTTGCCATGGAAACAAAATTTCCTTTTTGTAACTATTCCTTCTATACAAGAGAGGTGATAAGCATCAAACAACAGAAGAAATAGCATTCTAATATTGCCAGTGATGGTATCAAATCCAATTTTACTAGAAAAGATTGTATAGGGAATGGAACGGAGAAATGTTGAATTGAAGAATATTTGAAATGAAACTGCATATAATTCTGGGACAGAAATAAGGAAAGATGTATTGTCTCATCCGACACATTACTTCAGTGGTTTATCTTGCCCCTTTTATTTTGCTTCACTGTTGGGAAAGGCAGAATTGTTTGTGTTGATACATGTGTATGTCTTCCCATTATTTTAAAAGAGTCAGCTTGGAATCTTGGCCGAATAGCTCTTGGATTACTTTAACCATCTCCCTGCTTCTCAGGAAGAAGTTGCAGAATCACCAGACTCTTCTCCCAGAAAGGCAGAGTTCAATGGGAGAGCCTTACGGTAGTGAATGCTAAGCTTGTGGATCAAAATAATAAAACTGCTCATGCTGGTTGAGCCCTACCAATAGGTACCCACATTACAGTATCATGAACAGGTGACAAATGGTTATCTTTTATGCTGTTGATGGTTATGAGCTCTTCTTTCTAGACGTTGAACTACTTTGGCTTCTACTTTGGCTGCTGGCAGACCACAACACTGGGATGGCAGAGAAGGAGAAGAAGTTTAGTTACATAGATTGCAGGTTACATGTGAGATAGATTCCAAGTATTACTTTATTCTTGTTTCAAGGCGTCCAACATGATGTATGTTATTATCTGCCAGCAATACCACTCTGGATTTTAGGATTGACAAACTGGACAAACTTTGAACAAAAGTATTAAGGGACACAAGTTTGACATCAGGATCCCAAATGAGTCAAAGAAGTATTGCAATATTTCAGCCTCCCAGGACTAACTATGGTAGACTTGGTCAAATGGGACTTTTATAGCACAGTTGAGTGAGAATTGGGTGAACTCATATATATCAGAATTTTTCAGGCAGCAAACTCATTACAACTGTGAATTGATACGCTACCTGTAAACTGTCTGCCTAACCAACCCATGCTTTATTTTCCCATCCTCCCTCCCACCCTATCCAGTGGTGGGATTCAGCCAGTTCGCACCACTTCGGGAGAACCAGTTGTTAACTTTCTGAGCACTTTGGCAAACGGGTTGTTGAAAGAAATCATTAAGGCAGAGAACCGGTTGTTAAACTACTTGAATCCCACCACTGACTCTATCCCAACTGAAATCCTAAGATCAGTGGAGCTACTCCACTGCAGCTGATGAAGTGAGCTATAATTCATGAGAATTTATGCCTCATGATAAGATTTGTTGGTCAGAAAAAATCCTACCAGACTCCTGACTTGCCCTAGAATGGGAAAAATTCCTGTTTTCCCACACTCTACAACACGAATGTCAAACTTGTGGTGTCACGTTACCGTCACGTGATGTTTCACAACTTTTTTCCCTTTGGAGGTGGGTGTGGCCTGCGCATGACGCATCCGGCCCGTGGACTGCCAGTTTGACATTCATACTCTGCAAGGAGCAAAATGATCCCGCTTGTAGCTATTAGAACTTCATACTTGGTTGGGCCCAGATGGTTTTCATTTACCTTTTGCAAAAGGTAAATGAAAGATCATTGTAATGCTGCCAGTCCTGTTATTAATGCTAATTTATTGTTTAACAAAATTATGCTTGATAGTGATAGCTTTTCTTTGCCTCTTCCCAAGCAAACCTCTTCTCCCCTCTTCTTCTTGGATGCAGAATTGTCGGAAGAATTAGGAGGGAGGGAGTGCTTGAAATAATCATGAAACCAACTCAACCTGGAAAAAAAGCCACCTGTAAAAATAGGAAACTTACGCTCCAGTTTCATTTTAATGAGTCTCCTGAAGAACTCAAGAACCTTCTTTCTTTTTTATATATGGAGGATATTGAAAAGAGACAGCCATATCTCATATAAAGTATTTGCATGAGGAAAGGGCAGATTGTATGTCTTAAAACGATGCATAATTACTTTGGATGTCAGCACTTCTTCAGATAAATTTAATCTTCAGTCAGCAAGAAATAATGAAACTCTGTCCAAAAGCACATTAAAGCTCAGGTGTTAGTGCTGCATTTCTTGAATTCTGGACCTAATCTGTATATTTACATAAACAATCAAGATTATTTAGCCAGAGGTAGCCCCAAATATAAATGAATTAATCTAATTACATAGAAGGATAAATTGAAACTTATCAAAGCACTAATACTTTGAAAACTTGGTCTTTCTGGCAACTCAAGTATGGCTAACATGCAGTCCTAATGAAAAGTATGTGAATAACTATCCCATGAAGGTAAATGGAACCTAAATGAGAAGAAACAGCTGGTCCATATGATACCTTATAATTAACTTGCTCTTTTAGCAGCATAAATTAGATGCTTACTCCCTCGGTCACAACACAATCATATGAAGAGATGGTGTTGCAGTGGTAAACCTGTACAGGATGACCAAGAACAGAAACAAAATTCAGGGACTTTCAGTTTGTAATAGTCAAGACTTAAATGAGCTGTCATTACTTTTCCACTCTTCATATCATAACAACAGTGACCATACGTCCTTTATTATAAAGTACAGTCATTTGTTTCAAATGTATTTATTTAGATGTGTTTAGTTTTCAAACAAAATCTTTTAGTTTGGTCATTTTAACCGTGCAAATGGTACGGTTTAATGCATAGTCTTTCACATTCATGAGAAAAATATGGAAATTGAATTGCCTTTTTAAAAAGTAACGAACAGAAACGATTAAAAATGTTTGTCATCTTTTAGATTTGCTCCTTTTTCAAGACAATGTTTTGGAAAGTTTTCAAGTTTCTCCTCTCCCCCCCCCCCCCAAGAAAATGTGGTCACTATAACAAATGGAAGGTAGATCAAACCATGACTGAAAATAGTTATTTCTCACCCCTACTAGTACAAGTCAATAGATTTGGTGACAGCTCAAAATGTTTATATGCAGTCCTCACTTAACAACCATACAGAATTAGGATGGATCTCCACCGAGCTACTTACAACCATTTTCAATGTTCAGATGGGCACACACACACACACACACACACACACACCTGCAGTCACAGGTGATCAGATTTTTGGCACTTGGCAACCAGCTTGCATTTACAATCATTTGCAGCATCCTGCAAATGACCATGATTTTTGGCATTTTTTCCTGATTTCTGGTGTTTACTTCCAGCTTCTGGCAAAAAAAAAAACCAAAAACCCTCCACTTATTAAATACAATGGATTCATTTAACAACTGTGGTATTTGTTTAATTGCTCCCACATAGAAATTTGTAAAATCGGCATGGTCACATGGTGACTTGCTTAATGCCCCTTAATTATTGCCATGACTTGTGACCGTAATTCCAACACTATCCCCTAACCACAAGAACTATTAGCATCTATTTGTGGCCAAAGCTTACGCATAGTGTAGCAAGTAGCTCCTATTGAATTGCAGAACTGTCAATGCTTACCGATCTAATGGTTGCAAGCTAGAGCCTATGATAAGGCAGCTGCCTCAGCCCCCACAAAGCCTCCCATGTTCTGCACCAGGCACAGCTTCCAATCTGATAGCCTTAAACCTTTCTACTAGCAGTTCACATGCACAGCATGCTGAATACGTCTGTCTATCTACACAGAGAGACCTAGATATAGATGATATAAATATAAAGATATAGATGAGAGAGAGAGAGAGAGAGAGAGAGAGAGAGAGAGAGAGAGAGAGAGAGAGAAACAGAAACAGAAACAGAAACAGAAACAGAAACAGAAACAGAAACAGAAAGACAGGCAGATACACACATACATACGGTATACCGCTCCATAGTGCTTTACAGTCCTCTCTGGGTAGTTTACGGAGTCAGCATATTGCTCCCAACAATCTGGGTTCTCATTTTTTTACCAACCTCAAAAGAATGGAAGGATGAGTCAAGCTTAAACTGGTTAGGATCGAACTGCTGGAAGTCAGCAGAGTCAGCTTGCAATACTGCATCCTAACCACTGCGCCACCACATTTATTGTTGGCCCCATTAGGCTATCAAACAATCTTAGTCTGCTCAAGGCCAGGTGGGTACAAATAATATCCAAATTCTGTCCCCATGTGAGGCTCTGGAAGAGGTGTGACCTGTAGGTCTATTGAGGTGCTTTAATATGGGCTATTTGGCACAAGACCACATCAATTTAGCCACCCCAGCAAGGCTGAATTTCCACATGTACAATGGGTTTGGTGGAGAACTAGGTAGGTAGGTAAGTAGATAGCTAGATAGCTAGATAGCTAGATAGCTAGATAGCTAGATAGCTAGATAGATAGATAGATAGATAGATAGATAGATAGATAGATAGATAGATAGATAGATGATAGAGCTAGTGATATATGCCAGAAAAGATTGGTCTCTACTCCTAGATTTCCATCTTGCGATGTTCCAGGAAATAAGACAGTGAAGTAATATAGATTGAATGTCATTCAGTTTGGCTGGGCAAAGGTATTGCTGTAGGCATTTCCTGAGAAACACTGGGCGGGGTGGGGGGAGTATATCCTGTGCTGCCAACTACTGCACTGAAACAGCCTGTATCAGGTGCTTTTTAATGAGGCTGAGATGGAGTCCTGTGAGTACTGCTCTGCAAACTCAGTGATGGGGGGGGGGGAGCTTGCAACTCTTAGTGGTATTTTTCAATGAGGCAAGCTACTTGTGCTTCTGATTGCCTGGCTTCAAATAGGCATTGGAGACAAGCTTGTATTGATGCTGCTTTTGCAACTTCTGCATTGGGGCACAGAAACCAAATCAGTTAGTGGGACAGCTGTCTTGTGGTGCTGTATTTGGAACCTATAAGGTTGAAGAGTTAGATGGCATCTTATTAATTTCCTATAGGTAACTTTCATTTATTTTTGGAGCTATTCAAGAGGTTGGTGATCAGTAATTAATAGTTAACTCATGGCCCCATAGATGCATTTTTAAATATTTAATCGCCCATTTCAACATATATCTGGCAGACCATCTGCGGCTAGTGACAGCTCCCCATCGCCCGGTGTGTTCCCACAGGGAGGGCCTCCTTGGGGTGCCATCGGCCAGACAATGTCGGCTGGAGACCCCTAGGGAGCGGGCCTTCTCTGTGGCCGCACCTATCTTGTGGAATCAGCTCCCCCTGGAGCTCCAGGTGGCCCCTAACCTTCGCTCTTTCCGCCGTGACCTTAAAACATGGTTATTTCGCCTGGCTGGTTTGGACTGAAGGGGTTTTAAAGGGGATTTTAATGGTCTTTTATAATCCTATTGGGTATTTTTAATATTGTTTTTGCTTGTTTTTATTGTTGTGAGCGGCCCTGAGTCCTTTCGGAGATAGGGCGGCATACAAGTTTAAAAAAATAAATAAATAAATAAATAAATAAATAAATAAATAAATAAATAAATAAATAAAGCCTTTTTTTCTCTGTAGGTCAGTACTTTTACTCTCTTGAACAACTTACTTAATAGTTATGATGTGGGGTGCTCCCCATCCTGATGAGGCATAAAGGAATGCCAAATGCATGTCAGATACTGCTCGTGACTTTTCTCAAATATTCTAAATGCTCCAAGTGGATCAGAATCAGAATCATTGGGAGTTGGACAGCGTGCGAAGTTAATTAATCAATAAATCAAAATAGGCATCACTAAAATTGTCCATTGCCTAGCAAAATCCTAACCCTTAGACTCTAAGTGATTGCCAAAGCAGTGTGTGGTTAAAAGGCATTTCCATGAATTGAAAGATCACTTTGATGTTGCAAATATAGAGAGAGTCGCTGTAACAGTGGAATGGGTAGCATATAAACTTAATAATAAAATAAGTAAATAAATAAATTTCATTCATTCCCCCAGGAAAATGTTTCTGTGGGAATTTGTCAATAGCCCTTAGACAAAACCAGGATTGACAGGTATCTTATGTTTTAAATTTTCTAATAGATACCCTGTCCTGGACATAGCTATTGAACTTGGTCTTGGTCTCTTCCTCCTCCTTCTCCTCCTCCTCCTCCTCCTCCTCCTGCTGCCTTTTACAACTTTGGGTGCCAAGGGAGATATAAAGTTCTGTTTCTTGCTCTTCTTCTGACCTGAGCCACTGTTATTTCATTCTATTGTAGCATATATTTGATGTTGTCTCTCCATCTTCTTCTGGGTCTTGTGTTCTTTGACCTTCTCTTCTTTTTGTAGATGCCTTGTATAATGTGGAATACCAAGACATCCTCTCCAGGTGAGCAAACCATTTTATTTGCTGTTTTATTTGCTTCAATTCTACTCTTCAGAATTTCACTAGGGTTCCCATACAAAACTCTAACTGAAACAAAGATAAAGCAAACAAATAAATAAATAACTTTTAAATGGCATTTCTTTACTTTATTTTCATCCAAAACCATTTAATAATTTTAACTTTTTAGTTCCACTCAGTCAGCTGGAAGCTCCTTGTTCAGAGTTCTCCATCCGTTTCTCTGGAATTTCTTGCATTCAGAATATTGCACAATTTCCCTCTTGACTCATCTCTGTTTTTTCCATTATCTCCGTTCACTACAGCACTGTTCCTCAACCTTAGCAACTTTAATATATGTGGACTTCAACTCCCAGAATTCCCCAGCCAGCATGTTGAGATTGAGAAACACTATCCAACAGCATCACCAATTTATGGATTCCTATTCTAATGTTCATTCATAATAATCTAGATGACACTGATTCATACATTTTAGCCCTTTCATTAAAAATTAAATTAACATACATTTAGATGTTAAACTCATAATTAAAACTACCCCTTCATTTCCTTGAGTTCATCAGCTCCATTCCATAAGATCAATTACATCATTCCCTTTTCTCTTAGCTTCAGAGTGACACCTCATATATGTTTATCTTTGTTTCATTTAATTCATTTATTTGCTTTTACCGTTTCCCCACTTAGCATCCAAGTCTCAATTTTCAAAATGCCATGGTTGTTAGCCATAAACAATGATTTCACCATGGTCTTGGTCAATCAAGTCTTCCACATAACTTTTTAAAGATAAACTTCAGTTGGTATGAGGGCTTGAGCAGATAAGTTAGAAGCAAAGAGACCCTTAACCAAAGTAATGCACAAATGTTAGTTCCTCCTCCAGTCCATAGTAACTCACAGACAGGCAAGCGAAGATGAGTTACGGTGTGATGGATAAATCTGCTGTTTATAGCTTTCTCAGTAATTTTATTTTTTAAAAAATTAATGGTTTTTGTATTGTCTGCAATAAACTCATCTTATCTTATGGTGGATCCCTGAATCTGTCTGTGATCCTTCAAGTATTGGTGAAGCTTGGCACGAATCCTTGTGTCGCATGCTGTATTCCTGGCCAACAAGAAAGACAGGTTTAGTCAAGACACAAATGATAGAAGAATTTGCTATTCTACAAAGCTAAATCTCTGTAATTCGAAGTTAGAAATATTGCAGATTGAATAGTAAATGGTATCACAAATTTAATAAATAAATACATGAATAAAAATAACACTTTAGCTTTAAAATAGCAGGTTCATTAAGGGAAAATATTAGGTGATATAAATATGGAACATATTCATAAAATAAAGATAGGTCTATTCCAGGGGTGCCAAACACGATTTCGTTAAGGGCCACATCAGGGTTGTGTTTGATCTTGGGGGGCCAGAGTGGGCATGGCCAGCTCGATGTCACTTGTTTCGAGGACGCCTGCGGTGGCCCAAGTGCTCTGCCAGCGAAAATGGGCTCCCCAGCTCCATTTTCACCTGAGATGGCCTCCTGCAACCCTCTGCCACTGAAAACAGAACTTGGGAAGGCCGCACTGTTTTCACTGACAGAGGCATTGTGGGCCAGTCCTTTGCTGTTTCCAGGGTGGCCCCATGGGCCAGATCTAAGCACCCCATGGGCCCAATCCAGCCCGTGGGCCCTGAGTTTGACACTCCTAGTCTATTCAGTGGAAATCAATTTGACTAAAATTTATGAAACTATGAAACATTTACCAACCAAACCTCTGAAGTTTGCCTTAGAATAACTCTAAAAGAGAGTCAATAGTTTCTATTTTTAAATTAAAATGGAAATTGAGAAAATTAATGGAATTTAATAATCAAGGAAAATTCTTTTTACGTTTTACCTTTTAGTCAAATATAAATATTACTTTTCAGTTTTTTGTGCTGTAATATAGGTCTGCTTCTTGCTCATCTTCTACTAGTGGCATAAATTTGCGTCTGGAAATATGTTTCTTAAGTCAACATAATTATTTCCAAAGTCTTCCTCCTGACTGATAATAATTATACTGCTTGGTACAGAGTGATTCTAGGTAGAATGGACTATTTTATAATATAAGCAGTTAAAGAAGAAAGGACAAATAAATTAATCTGATAGGAAAAGCAGCTGTTTTCAAAGTTCCTGCATGCTCCATGTTACGTCTTACATCAAACTTTGCCTTAAGATATTAATTTATTTGTAGGTGCTATGCCAAAGAAAGAGTTGATTCAAGTTTCTACTTGTGAAATCGATATGTTGTTCTGTTTATTTTGCTCTTTGGGTAAGGTGACCAGACGTCCCGCTTTTGGCGGGACAGTCCCGCTTTTGAGCAATTTGTCCCGCGTCCCGCGGCGTTTTAAAAAAGTCCCGATTTTTCATTCTGCCTCCTGAGTCCTGGCTGCCTCCTGAATTCCCGCTGATGGCTAGAGGGAAAAAAAACTCTTTAAACTCTTGCCGCGGGGCTTCAAAGGGCCGACCTACAGCTGATCAGTGTTAAAAAAAAATGAATAGACCCATGCCTGCAAAAATAGAAAAAACAGCCCCTGTTAACAGCTTCCGCTAGGTTAATTAGCTGCAAAAAGCTGCAAAAAGTTCCCGGAGCAGATTTTTTTTCCCCCTAGCTATACTGAAAACAAAGGCGAAAGCGAAACTAAACCTGCAACATGACAAAATGAGGCAGAGAGAGATTTCTTTCTTTTTCTTTTTCTTTTTCCTCACCAAAAAAGGTAGGTACAAAACTGCAAACAATGGGAAATTTTGGGCAAAAGAGGAGAGTTCAAGATTTTAAAACACAAAAGAAAAAAAGCTCTATTTAACTAGGGAATTGTAATAATTGAGATACTATTAATAATTGTATATTGTGTTGAAAGCAGAAATGGTTAAGTTGTGGTTTGGAGGAATATATGGGGGAAATTATTTGGTTTATTATTATTGGTAAATATAATTAATTGATTTGTAAGAAATTGGATTGCATGGAAATAATTGGAATATTCATGTTCATATTGATTAATATACAAAAAAGATAGTTATATAACTAATTGATTTATATTAAAATGTTGAATTTGTATTAAACAACTGTATTACATAATTACATAATTAACCAATGTGAGGATGGATATAAAAATAGATGACAATGGGAAGGGGTATAATATAGAATAGAAGGGAAAAATTGAATTTGATTAAGATTAGAGATGAGGATGAAGGGTAATATTGTTTTTTTAAAAAAAATAGATGAGGAATAAATATGGCAAAAAGGAAATATAGAAATTGTAAATTTAATTGAAATGACTAAACGCTGTTTAAATTTGTGAACCAGCCAAATATTCTGTTCAAAGAAAATATATTGTATGTTTGTATGTGTGTTTCTAATTATTGCCATTTATTCATATTTGTTCTCTTTTATTCTTTAAAGTTTAACAATTCATTCTTAATCTTAATATCTTTATATTTGCTTGGGGTTGGCTTTCTTCCCTTTCATCTTTTTTATTGTACAGCAATCTTTCTCCTCAAACCTACCACCACTCTCTTTTCTTTCCTTCTTACTTTCTCTTCCCCCCACCCTCTTTTTCTCCTCCCTACTTCCTCTTCCTTTCTCCTTCTCCTCCTCTCTTCCTCCCTCTCTTACCCTCACTCCTACTCTAATTTCCATTCCTTCATCCCTCTCTATTGCTGTATCCTTTAATGCATATGGACTACTCAGAGGGCTGAAAAAGTTATTTTTGACTGGTCCTCACACTTTTGACCAGTCCTCAAACTTACGACTGTCCTCACATTTTACATTTTTGCCCTATCTTGTCACCATGGTGAAGAGAAGCAGTTGTGAAATGAGTGACATGGTTGTTAAGAATACTGCACGGGCATAAATGTGAGGATGGTCATAAGTGTGAGGACCAGTCAAAAGTGTGAGGACCTGTCAGAAATGACTTTTCAGCCCTCTGAGTAGTCCCTATACACATAGCCATGGCCACCCGGTCACATGACCAGCTAGCCACGCCCACCCAGTCACATGGCCTCCAAGCCACGCCCACATAATAAGTCACACCCACAATGGTGTCCTTCTTACCAATGTTAAAATCTGTTCACCTTACCCTATACACATAGCCATGGCCACCCGGTCACATGACCAGCTAGCCACGCCCACCCAGTCACATGACCAGCTAGCCACGCCCACCCAGTCACATGACCAGATATCCACGCCCACAAAATAAGCCACGCCCACAATGTCCCTCTTTACCAATGTTAAAATCTGGTCACCTTATCTTTGGGAGTGAGAAATGTTTACAAGCTTAAAAATGGAAATACTATTTTCTCTTCAAGCAGTAATTCATTACTTCTCCGTTGTTTTCCTTAGGACTATAGATCAGAGCTAGACTATTGTTGTTTTTATATTTGTACAGCTCCTAGAAAATATTATTTGTATTTGTACATTCATATTTGTACACCTCTCGATTATAATTACTATCAGAAATATGTTTAGCAGTGTTTTAACAAATGACAAAATTGGGAGATAATGTCACTAACTTACTATTATTACTGTCACTATTTCCTTAGATCTCTTTTGCATTTGCATTCTATACCTGCATAATTTCTCATCCTGATAATGCTGAATTTTGTAGCACAACTCCAAATACAGTATCATAAAAGCAGAATTGTTTGCCAAGAGAAGCAGAGCGATTATTATTATTTTTATTTATTTCTCTAATTTGCTGGTGGGATATTTATTTCTAATTATGGAACCAGTGCAAAGGTGGGCCATGCATGGTCTCCAGATGAATTACAAGTGCTACTGAACCTAGTCAGAATGGTCAATGATGAGAAACATTACCAATTATAATTTGGAACTTTTGCAAGACCATGGTCCTAACAGATGAAGTAATAGCAAATGCAAAGGGCATTTGTTATATCTTCTCCTCCTATTGGCCAATAAGAATAATTGATGTAGTTATAGTGAAGGTATTTCCTTGTCTGAGTCCTTTATATGCCACCTTTGACAGTAACCAGCAGGTCTTAATTGGTTGTATTGACATTCTCAGCATTGTCATCATTTTGATTCTCTCTGTCTCTCCCTTCCCCTGGCCATGAAATAGATGCTATGCCACGTTTCATGTATAACAGATGACATAGTCTTTCATGTTGCTCCATTTTTTAGGTAGCTGCTGAAGATCATAGGAAGTAGATGGAATCCTGGAAGTCGATCAATGTCCTAGGTCTCTAACAATAAGTTCTGTATCTGTTCTGGAGACAGCTAAACAAGAAGGACTAGAATCATTGCAAAACAGTGTCATCAAGATCCACCAGAGAGATCACCACTTACCAGTCGCATGGAGGCAAGTCTAGATATCTGTTCTTCTTGGGTCAACCCATGGTCTTCATTACAGTATCTTCTGTAATTCTAGACTTCAGAATATAGCCACATGGGTAAGCTTTATCGAAAAGTCTCTTTCAAATGGACTGTTAATAATTTTCCTTTTTATCACTGAAATTAAATGCTAATAGGAGCAAGAGATATCCAAATAATGACATGTCATAAATTAATATGTTTCTCAGCATTCAAAGCAGGTGTCACTTTAGTACTTAGACTGTATCCTTCTCTATTTCCAACATAAACCCAGTGGTCAAACCATTTCTCAAATTTGAAATATGAAATGATATACGGTGCATGGATATCAATATTGATTCCAATTAAAAAAATAAATTAAAAATTTATTTTGTTTTCTTATAGCAGTTCTGGTCTCACTGAAAACTTCTGTGAGTTGAATTGTGGTTTATAAAGGAAGCTTATCTGAAAACAGATGCAGTACTTAAGCTGTTCTTTCAATTTAAAACAGAGAATGGTGGGTTGTTCTGCATTTCTCCATTGCCTTTGAAAATTAATATGGTGACTGTACTATATTTAAATGGGAAAGGTACAAATTATGCTCTAAAAGTAGATGCAATTTTTTCTCTCTCTCAATGTGTTCATACTGGAAAGATCTATTAGATTACCAAAAAATAAATACCAAAAAAAAAAAAAACCCCACAATAATTTTGAAACTGAATGCCAGAGAAGGCCACGTAGCTTATTCATTGCTGCAGGTTTCACTGTCAGACTGCCCACAACCTGAACCTCTAAATAGAAATGATTCAGGGCTCCATTTGTTGAGAAAGGTATAGTTTTATTAGAGATCAAGTATACTGCAGTATTGCATAGTCAGAACTGAGAATTGTATACTCAAATCCCTAAATTCTACTTTTCCCCTCCTAACTGTCCCTCACTGCCCACCCCACTGTAACCAATTAAATCCATGCAAGACCTTTTCATAACATTTAATCCATTAATCCAAGTGCATCTTGCTATGCAGCTCCCTCCTTAGAGCTGGATGACTTTGGGGCAGCATCTCAAGGTGGTATAGTCTCTACTTTCGATTTCCCAAGCATCCCCCTCCACACAGTTCATAGCAGGCTGCAACCATATAAGAACAAAGTACAGCAAACATAAGATGACAGCTGACATTCACACTAAAGAGCATTCTGAGAAAAGTTGTATACTGTAGTTTGCTTTTTAATGTTTAACTTGCTTGAAGTGGGAGTTCTTGTATCATGCTAGGCTAAACTGTTGCTTTTGTCTGTGGCTTATGAATTCAGCCACTGTGGCTTATTTAGTAAAACATAAGTATAGGAAGTCATGAGTTGTACAGCACATAAACCCAACCAAAGTCAAGACAGCAAACAATATGCAACCACTGATGGCAACAAATGTATCTAAATAAACTTGTCCTTGCTGGTATACCTGACTCATTGTCTGACTTGTACTTCATAAGCTTTGATCAAGTTAAGAAAATATTCAAATTACATTATTTTCATTCCTGTAGAAAGCTGAATGAAACTCTCAGTTGCTCATTTCAGCCACAATGAGGTACTTCCAAACATTCATGGCAAGCAGATGATGGTGTACCGTAATGCCTTACTTCTTTGTTCATTGGCCATGCAGGTGGGATTGATAGGTATTGGAATATAAAAGATATTGGTTCTCCAGATCTATTATGTTGGGTCTGACTGTTTTGCAAGTTGCTTGCACTTTCCATGTAAAAAAATATATGCAAGAATATAATCAAGTAAATGCCTTTAACTTTGGTGGAACTTCGATGAAAGTTTATTGTAATGCAATAGTACTATATAACCTCAACACTTTTGACCTATAACTATTTTGCAACAATAGCATTATTTAGTTCCATGGGGTTTGCTTCCAAATATATTTCTCTACATACAAAAACCAAAATTGAATGTATCTCGGATAGCTATAAATTCAGTTCACTGAAGCAAGAGGGTTCAAATTATTTGGAATTCTTAACATTTATTAACAGTTGTAGATTAAAATTACATCAGTATAAAATTATGTTTGGTACAGACATAGCCCAACAACTTTGAGGGGATGTTCAACATCTCTATGAGATGTTAAAATCTATTAAACTTTGCTAAGTGTTACTTTGTAGGCAAAGGTAAGTAACCAGTGGCTGGTAGGCAGGGCCGGATTTTCCTATAGGCTAACTAGGCTTCAGCCTAGGGCCTCAAGATCAAGAGGGGCCTACATTCAAATTGTTAGCAAAATTAAAATTACACTTTCACTATAGGTGAAAGGGCCTCATAAATGGAATAGCCTAGGGCCTCTTTTCATCTAAATCCGGCCCTGCTGGTAGGATCAAATGGCTTAATTTAGATAGTCCCAAATATGAGCTATCAAAATGTCCCTCAGCATCAGGTTCTTCCCCCTCTGGCTCTCGGCCAAGAGTTATGGAAGCCATTTTAGTGTGTAGAGGGTTAGTTAAGGTCCCCACTGTTCTTCACTGTTTTTTTACCTGTTGGGATATTTAAAAATCTTCTGTTAGCACACCGAATCATTTGGTGCCCACATAAACAGAAGAAATAAATAAAATTAGCTATTTCAGAGTAAGAGGAGGACTCCTCTTTCTTTCTGGTTCTTGAAAGGCTTTGTTATGCTGCTGTTTCCCTGGGAAGGGGCTATCTGATTTGCATCAGAGTGTTAAACCCTTCAGCCAGCAATCCTGTAAGTAGCTCTATGGCCTTTATTTTAGGATAAGATTGGATAACGGGATAACAGAAAAATGGAATGGTGGGAGCACCACTTCCTAATCCCTGACTCAGAAAGGAGATATTTAAATTTTTCCATTAGTTGTCTCTAGGAAGGGGGGGGGATGGAAAACTTAAAGAAAAATGCTGTTTGTGATTCAGCTTCCTTCATGACACCAAAGCACTGGTTACCAATTTTTTTTAATGACTAAATTTTTGGCCTGTTGTCCCAGAAACTCATTAGAACTTGGTTGTTGTTGTTTTTCCGTACTTTTGGCACCTACACAGTTTACCACAAATGCCATTGGAGGAGTTTTTCCAGATGTGGTAAACTAAAAGGAACTTAATCTGTCTGTTATTTTTTTTTCCTGAAATCCCCAATCAGAAAGAAAGTTATTTTTGAAAGCGATACCCCTATGCTAAGTATTGAAATTAAATCAAGGCAATATAAGAACAAGGACCAGTTTGGGTATGCTTAAGAACTATTCATTTGGGAGGGGGTGGCTCAGTGGCTAAGACACTGAGCTTGTCGATCAGAAGGTCAACAGTTCAGCGGTTCAAATCCCTAGTGCTGCATAATGGAGTGAGCTCCCGCTACTTGCCCTAGCTTCTGCCAACCTAGCAGTTCAAAAGCACGTAAAAAATGCAAGTATAAAAATAGGGACCACTTTGGTGGGAAGGTAACAGTGCTCCGTGCGCCTTTGGCATTTAGTCATGTTGGCCACATGACCACGGAGACGTCTTCAGACAGTGCTGGCTCTTCGGCTTAGAAACGGAGATGAGCACCGCCCTCTAGAGCCAGAAATGACTAGCATACATGTGCAGGGGAACCTTTACCTTTACCTAAGAACTATTCGGTAGCTAATCTTGGACTGAAATTTATGGAGTTTGAAATATCTGAACTGCACTCCAGAACAATTTTAATGCATTGGTGAACTATCTCCTTCTTCTCTTGTTTCTATAAGTGCAGATTTCTTAGTATATCTCGTTTATAGCAGCTTTCCAGTCATATCCTACTGTTGCTAATACATCCCTGTATTTTTTTTTTATTTTTTATTTTTTTTTATTTGATTTATATGCCGCCATTCTCCGGAGACTCAGGGCGGCTTACAATGCGTTAAGCAATAGCCTTCATACTTTTTATACAAAGCCTTCATATATTTTATACAAAGTCAGCTTATTGCCCCCACAAACTGGGTCCTCATTTCACCTACCTTAGAAAGGATGGAAGGCTGAGTCAATCTTGAGCCTTGGAGAGATTCGAACCAGCAGTAATTGCAGGCAGCTGTGTTAATAACAGGGTGCTTAGACCACTGTACCATCAAGGCTCTTTCTTCAGTCACCCTGTATAATTTCGTGAAGACACCTCTTTGTGCTACGGTTAAATTGAAGTGCATTTGTTAATTAAATGTCAGTCCCCAAATAGCGCTTTTTAAAAATAAATAAATAAAATGACACCATCAAAGTGCCCATGTACTGTTACGCATTGGGTTCTTTAATGAAAAAGAGATGTGGGTTGAGAATTATAGTCAACTGCAATGCACAGAAGTAAAAACAATTTTAGAATTATTTCCAGTACAAAACAGGGTGAGCAGAACATAACAGAACAAACTCTGGATTGATCCAGTCCATATATTTAGCTGCCAGTAAGACCTTTTTTTCCCCCCCCTTCTGCCAAACACAGGGTCTTTAATGTTTTTATTGGGTTTCTAGTCTTAACATTTATACACTGCTCAAAAAAAGGGAACACAAGTAGAAGACATAGTTTTGTATTCCCTTTAGTTGTTTGAGCAGTGTATAAACTACTGTATGTAAAGAACAAAGTATTTAATAAGGCTATTTCATTCATTTAGATCTCGGATGTCTTCTGCTTATGTTCCCTTTATTTTTTTGAGCAGTATATTTTCAATGGGCTTTTGTCTCAGTTTTTATTTGTGATTGAGTTTATATTGGCCCTCTGAAGCAAGTTTGGTATTGCAACAACTAAACAATTAAACACATAAACACAATAAAGAGGGGGAGGGGTTGATTTACTTAATTAAATTTGATAGAATGAGGGAAGCCATTCATTCCTAAGAACAATAGCAATAGCATTTAGACTTATATACCGCTTCACAGTGCTTTACAGCCCTCTCTAAGCAGTTTACAGAATCAGACTATTGCCCCCAACAATCTGGGTCCTCATTTTACTGACCTCAGAAGGATGGAAGGCTGAGTCAACCTTGAGCCCTGTTAGGATCAAACTTCTGGCTATGGGCAGAGTTAGCCTGAAATCCTGCATTCTAACCACTGCACCATACTTAACAAAGTATTGAGAATTGTAATTCAAGCATGACATTGTAGAGATAATCAGGAATATAGAGATAGACACCACCTACACCACCACAAATTCCTTACCATTAATTATGCCATTAACCAGGGAGGTCCAGATTTGGCAACTTTAAGACTTGTGGACTGTTGCAGGTGGGGAGCAACAGAAATTTGGTGAAGACCAGTGGCTAACCTTTTTAAGGAGAATATTCTTGACGCTAGACTAAGTTGGTCATTCTGATTCAGAATACTGGTAGTCCTCAACACAATTAATCCCAAAATTGCTAAGTGAGACTTTTAAATGAATTTTGCCCCATTTTTTGACATTTCTTGTCACAGTTGTTAAGTTAGTGACATGGTTATTAAATGAAACTGGTTTCCCCATTGACTTTGCTTGCCAGAAGGTCGCAAAGGGTGATCACACGATCCCTGGGCATTACAATCATCATAAATATAAGCTAGTTACCAAGCATTCAAATAATGATCATGCGACCATGGGGATGCTGCGATGGTCATGGAGTGTGAACAATGGTCATAAGTTACTTTTTTTAGTGCCATTGTAGCTTCCAACCAATGAAGTGGTTTCATTGTTCAAATGTCACTAAATCAATGGTTGTAAGTCAAGGACTACCTGTAAAGAGAAGTACAGTTCAAAACCATTATATTATCATCAACATTTGTCATCCATCCTCTTTTTCATCATGACAGAAGAACCATTAGTTCCGTTTCTAGGAAAATCAACATTTGGGCTTTTCCACTGAACTTGTTGTTGTTATTAGTTGCAAAGTTATGTCCGACCCATCGCGGCCGCATGGACATAAGGCCTTCCTGTCCTCCACCATCCTCTGGAGTCCATTTAAGCTCACGCCGATTGCTTCAGTGACTCCAGCCAGCCACCTCATTCTCTATTGTCCCCTTCTTTTTTTGCCCTCAATTGTTCCCAGAATTAGGCTCTTCTCCAGCGAGTCCTTCCTTCTCATTAGGGGGCCAAAGTATTTGAGTTTCATTTTCAGGATCTGGCCTTCTAAAGAGCAGTCAGGGTTGATCTCCTCTAGGACTGACCGTTTGATCACCTTGCAGTCCAAGACAGTCTTCTCCAGCACCATAGTTCAAAGGCCTCAATTCTTTGGTGCTCAGCCTTTCTTATGGTCTAACTTTCACAGCCATACATTGCAACTGGGAAAACGATAGCCTTGACTATACACACTTTTGTTGGCAGGGTGCTTTTTAGTATGCTGTCTAGATTTGCCATAGCTTTTCTCCCCAGGAGCAAGCGTCTTTTAATTTCTTGTAAACCAAGGCCTTTTTCTTCTCTGAATGTAACAACATGGCTGACCAAAATATAATTGCCAGATGGCAAGGAAGGAAGATGATTGCTGCTGAGAATTTTGTATGGAATTACAAACAATTTCCAATGAAATTCCTCCTCTACCTTTGCCAAAAGCACAGTCTCCCTCTCCTTTAGCAGAAGCAGAGTGAGATAGTTACAGTTAAACCACCCAAATGTCTGGTATCACATCACAAAGCTATCATGCTTCTGGCAATCTTTGACCCAAGAAAGAAAAACCAAAGAATGTCTGAGGTTTTTCCTTCTCTCTTTCCAAAATGTAAACACAAAATGCAAAGTGGAACAGTTTAAGTAGTCCACCTTATGTCTCTCAGTCCTTTTCAAGATGGAAGAAGATCTGTTGGTTTTGTATACTTGAAAGCATGCCATTTTATAATATTGCTTCCTACTTTAACATAGCCAGGAGGTGTTTTTTTTAAAAAAAAAATTTGAAACATTCCTTCTTGGATCATATGCGTGAACTGAGTTTTCCCAAAAAATACACCTGCCATATATTATGTTTCCTTTTTATACAAGAATCAGAAATATTGCAATCTTAAATTAGTCTGACTCAATTGGGAACCTAGAATAATAGAGTTGGAAGGAACCTTGGAGGTCTTCTAGTCCAACCCTCTGCCCATGGTAGGAGATCCTATACCGTTCTAGACAAAGAGCTGTCCAGGCTCTTCTTGAAAATCTCCAGTGATGGGATCCACACAACTTCTGAAAGCAAGCCATTCCACTGATTAATTGTTCTCACTGTCAGGAAATTTCTCCTTAGCTCTGTGTTGAATCTTTCCTTAATGATCTTCCACCCATTCCTTCTTGTCCTCCCCTCAGATGCTTTGGAGAATAAGATGACTCCCTCTTCCTTGTGATAGCCACTCAAATACTGAAAAACTGCTAGTCCTTCTCTTCATTAGACTAGACATATCTGATTCATCGTATGACCCCTTAGCATCTTTGTTGCTCTTCTCTGCACTCTTTAAAGAATCTCAAGACCTTTTTTGTATCATGGTGACCAGAACTTGGCGCAGTATTCCAAATGTGGTCTCATCAGTGCAATATAAAGTGGTACTATCGCTTCAAATGATCTTGAAACTATCCCTCTGTTGATGCATTATCCTTTTGGGCAGCTGCAGCACACACTGCTGGCTCATATGTAAATGGTGGTCTACTATGACATCTAGATCTCTCTCACAGTTGCTATTATTGAGCCAGGTACCACCTATTTGATATCTGTGCATTTGTTTGTTTTTTTCCACTAAGTATAGGAGCTTACTTTTTTCACCACTGAATCAGGGGTGAAATGATACTGGTTTGGACCAGTTCAGGTGAACCGGTAGTAAAAAATTATACCGGTTCGGGCGAACCGGTATTTCTGACCATCAGCTGGGTGACGATCAGCTGTGACATGTGATTTATATTAGCTAGAATGATCGGATTTCCTGCTTTCTATCTAATCTAAATTGTGTGGCACAGTGGATTCCCCCCCTCCCCACTATTCTACTTACCTTTGCAGACTTGGAAGGCTTCAAAATGTTCCTTTTTTAGTACTGCGTGGTCGCACCTCAGGCACACATGCTCGGTAGCAGTCTCACAGAACCGGTAGCAGACTTCAGAGGATTTCACCCCTGCACTGAATTACATTTTGCTGAATAGGGTCCAATGTTCAAGACTGTCAAAATCCTTTTGAATCTTGAGCCCTTCTTTTTCTTCCTCAAACACAGTCCAGTTGCCTTTTGAAAAAGCACCTTTGAGACAATTATGACCTGGATGACTGAGAATCTCCATAGACATTTACCAAATTTAGTTTTCTGCTTTCAAACTGCATCTAACTGCAAGGGTTAGGCTCAGGCAAGGGTCGATGGTTCAGTGAGGCATGTGAATATAGCCAGAGTGGGAAGGGATGGAAGCAGAAGCAAATGGGTGATCATCTGACTCAATATGGAATGTCTGAGCATTTTTTTTTCTTTCCTCTTCTTTTAAAAACATTTTAAACATAAGAAAGGAGGCCCTGCAGATTTTGCTCCGCTAGTTGGTGCTGACTATAGGGGGCAGTGCTGTCATTTCAAGGCTGTGAGCCAGCATTGTCGCATTGTATTGTCGCATTGTCGCATTAACGCATTGTAAGCCGCCCTGAGTCTCCGGAGAAGGGCGGCATATAAATCAAATTAAAAAAAAAATTGTCTGAAGACATTTCTGTGTCCATGTGGCCAGCATGAAGTCACGGAGCATTGTTTCCTCCCCACTGAAGCGGTACCTATTTATCTACTCACATTTGCCTGCTTTTTAATTGCTTAGACAGGCAGGAGCTAGGCAAAGTCAAGAGCCAATACTTGGGTCTTGAACCCAGGCTGTCGGCTTTCCAGCTGACAAGTCTGGCAACTGCTGAGCTATCACGCAAGCTGATGAGTTTTACTTCAGTTACTGTTCATAACATAGGCAACCCAGTAAAATTCTGTATGACTTTAAAGTATTCTGAAGGCTATCTAGATCAGCGATCACCAACTGGTGGACCGAGGACCACTGGTGGTCTGTGATAAAATGTTGGTGGTCTGCAGAAAAATTATTTGCATTTTTTATATTGCACTAAATCAGGGATCCTCAAACTACCGCCTTTGGGCTGGATATACTTGCAATGAAGATTTGTATTGCTGCAGAGAGTCTCCTCCTTTGGGGTCTTTTTGTGTGGGTTGGAGGGGGACCGAAATTCTGACTTGGGGTCTACTTCAGCCTTCTGGTACGGGGCTTTGGGTGAAGGCTGGAGGGAAGCACTGCTGGTGGCGAAGAGCCAGAGGGCCTTGTTCCAGTGGGACAGCACATTGGCCTGGAACTGGCTGAATATCTCAGCCTGCTGAGCCTCCAGATGCCAATACCTGGCCTTGCACTCCCACAGGTCTTCCCTCTGCTTGGAAAGCCTATGCTCTTAGTCCTTAGTGAGGTGCTTCTGCTGAGCCTACTTCTCAGTCAGATCCAGTTTGAACTGAGCCAGCTGTTTTTCCAACTCTTTCTCGTGGTGGCTGCTTAGCTCCAATAACTGCTTCCTGTTGGGACCCTAAAGAGCACGGGTGGGGAGGCGAGGAGTGGCTGGGAGGGGAGGGGCGAATAGAGGCCAGTGAGGCACCCCTCGATGTGAGTGACATCAAGTTGACCATGCCCATTGAGTCACATGACCACCTAGTCACGCCCACCCAGCTGGCCATTAGGCAGATCATATTAGTGGTCCGCGGGATTTAAAATTATGAATTTAGTGGTCCCTGAGGTCCGAAAGGTTGGTGACCCCTGATCTAGATGGTAGTTCACAGGATGCCCTTATATGCTCTATTGACCCTCTACAAGAGCCTGCTTGGTACCTTTATTCTTGCCTTCTTATTTCATTCTCCAAAAGCCAGTTTAGAAGGAATGGTGATGATTTAATTTTTCTGGATACTTTGTGGTGTTGACCAATTTCAAAATGTTTTTCTCTCAATATAATACCTACAACAAAGTATTGATGACTTCCCACCCCACCAAAGTACTGCCGGGGAAAAAAATACAACCAGTGCTACAAATAACCAAATGCTACTCCTGGTTTCTCAGACATTACACAAAACTAGATTTGCTTTGCTCACAGCAGATGGCAGCAGTAGTAAGTATTGTTATTTTGCAATATTGCTTACATGCATTATTTCAAAGTATGGGGGGATTCTTTTGGTCAAGGTGAATTAATTATTCAACGTAATACTGATTTTGCCCTTGGGAAATCTTTTCCTCCCTGTGGTTACTCTGTTGTCTGGCAATTTTCTCATTTTGCGTGTGTGAGAGAGGGGGAAGGAGGGGGGGAAGAGAGAGACAGAGGAAGGGAGAGGGAGAGAGAGAGATCACTATTATGATTACCAAGTTTTTCTGTCTATATTAGAGATTGGCAAACTCTTTAGGCACCAGGTGCCACCCCAGACTTTTGAATGATGGCATGGGCATCTACAAATGAACAAATTAATGCCATATAAAAGATGTTGGTAACCAGGTACAGATAGTCCTCCACTTACAACAGTTTGCTTAGTGACCATTCGAAGTTACAACAGCACTGAAAAAAGTGACTTAGGACCATTTTTCACACTTATGACGGTTGTAACATCCCCATAGTCACCTCATTTACATTCGGATGCTTAACAACTGACTCACATTTATGACAGTTGCATGTCCCAGGGTCATGTGATCCAAGGGTGGGTTCTACTTACCTTTATTACCGGTTCGCAATGGAAGCTTCTGCGCATACGCAGATCGTCTATTATGACGTCCGACCGGATGGATGGAGCCTCCTGCCACTTTTACTACCGGTTCGTAAGAACCGGACATAACCGGGAGCAACCCACCACTGATGTGATCCCCTTTTGCGACCTGACAAGCAAAGTCAATGGGGAAAGCAGATTCACTTCACAACCGTGTTACTAATTTTACAATTGCAGTGATTCACTTAACAAATGTGGAAAGAAAAGTCATACAATGGGACAAAACTCACTTAACAAATTTCTCACTTAGCAATAGAAACTTTGGGCTTAGTTGTGGTCGTAAGTTGAGGATTACATTTACTTTGTCACCAGCAGCTTTAGGGGTGCTGTGTAAATAGCAAAGTGAATCCCTTTTCTGCATTTACACAATATACTGAATCAGAAACAAGCCAGGTGGGCTGCATATGTGGGTACCAAATAGAGCCGTGGTGGCACAATGATTAGAATGCAGTATTGCAGGCTAACTCACTGCTCACTGCCAGTGATCCTAATAGGGCTCAAGATTGACTCAGCCTTCCATCCTTCCGAGGTCAGTAAAATGAGGATCCAGATTGTTGGGAGTAATATGTTGACTCTGTAAACCACTTAGAGAGGGCTGTGAAGCACTATGAACCGGTATATAGATTTAGGTACTATTGCTATTACTATTCTTGATTGCCAAAGGAAAGAGATGTTGATTTCCCCTCTAAGTCACTAGATAAATAGGAGAGTGTTCAGATTTGTACATTTATTTGGGAGATTCCTTTTTATTAAGTCACAATGCTAGTTCAGTGCAGGATGGGAAGGAAACTGTTGAGAGAATGTAAGCGATCTCTCAGCTAGGATTCAGCAACAACAAAATATTTCTCTTTTAGGAAGCCCCCCATGAAAATAGAAAGCTGGGCTGTATTTCAATTCAATGAAAAGCCAGTCTCATGCAAACAGAAGTACAGTCAGGTCCAGAAATATTGGGACATCGACACAATTCTAACATCTTTGGCTCTATACACCACCACAATGGAGTTGGAATGAAACAAATACAATGTGCGTTAACTGCAGACTGTCAGCTTTAATTTGAGGGTATGTACATCCAACTCAGGTGAACGGTGTACGACTTACAGCAGTTTGCATATGTGCCTCCCACTTGTTAAGGGACCAAAAGTAATGGGACAGAATAATAATCATAAATCAAACTTTCCCTTCTTAATACTTGGTTGCAAATCCTTTGCAGTCAATCACAGCCTGAAGTCTGGAATGCATAGACATCACCAGACGCTGGGTTTCATCCCTGGTGATGCTCTGCCAGGCCTCTACTGCAACTGTCTTCAGTTCCTGCTTGTTCTTGGGGCATTTTCCCTTCAGTTTTGTCTTCAGCAAGTGAAATGCATGCTCAATGGGATTCAGGTCAGGTGATTGATTTGGCCATTGCATAACATTCCACTTCTGTCCGTTCAAAAACTCTTTGGTTGCTTTTGCAGTATGCTTTGGGTCATTGTCCATCTGCACTGTGAAGCGCCGTCCAATATGTTCTGCAGCATTTGGCTGAATGTGAGCAGATAATATTGCCCAAAACACTTCAGAATTCATCCTGCTGCTTTTGTCAGCAGTCACATCATCAATAGATACAAGAGAACCAGTTCCATTGGCAGCCATACATGCCCACGCCATGACACTACCACCACCATGCTTCACTGATGAGGTGGTATGCTTAGGATCATGAGCAGTTCCTTTCCTTCTCCATACTCTTCTCTTCCCATCACTCTGGTACAAGTTGATCTTGGTCTCATCTGTCCATAGGATCTTGTTCCAGAACTGTGAAGGCTTTGTTAGATGTTGTTTGGCAAACTCTAATCTGGCCTTCCTGTTTTTGAAGCTCACCAATGGTTTACATCTTGTGGTGAACCCTCTGTATTCAATCTGGTGAAGTCTTCTCTTGATTGTTGACTTTGACACACATACACCTACCTCCTGGAAAGTGTTCTTGATCTGGCCAACTGTTGTGAAGGGTGTTTTCTTCACCAGGGAAAGAATTCTTCGGTCATCCACCACACTTGTTTTCCATGGTCTCCCAGGTCTTTTGGTGTTGCTGAACTCACCGGTGCATTCCTTCTTTTTGAGAATGTTTCAAACAGTTGTTTTGGCCACGCCTAATGTTCTTGCTATCTCTCTGATGGGTTTGTTTTGTTTCTTCAGCCTAATGATGGCTTGCTTCACTGATAGTGACAGCTCTTTGGATTTCATCTTGAGAATTGACAGCAACAGATTCCAAATGCAAATAGCACACTTGAAATGAACTCTGGGCCTTTTATCTGCACATGGTAATTGGGATAATGAGGGAATATCACACACCTGGCCATGGAACAGCTGAGAAGCCAATTGTCCCATTACTTTTGGTCCCTTAACAAGTGAGAGGCACATATACAAACTGCTGTAAGTCCTACACCGTTCACCTGAGTTGGATGTACATACCCTCAAATTAAAGCTGACAGTCTGCAGTTAACGCACATTGTGTTTGTTTCATTCCAACTCCATTGTGGTGGTGTATAGAGCCAAAGATGTTAGAATTGTGTCGATGTCCCAATATTTCTGGACCTGACTGTAGGTCCTAATTCACTTGGGGTGAGATAGGTATCTCTAACATACCCTGTCCCCAGTTCAAAATACTCTGCTGAGCCCCACCTCAGCATAGTAGAGCTCTATGAATACAAGTCTTTGTTTCATAATATATTTGGAGTTCATTTTATTGTAGTTACATAGTACAACATATAATGAAAAACTGTCCTTCAGTGAGCACATGGATCCAACCTGACATTCATAAACATTCCTTTCTTCACCAAGAAATGCTTGGAGCCGGGGTGAAACCCAGCAGGTTCTGACAGGTTCTGGAGAACCGGTAGTGGAAATTTTGAGTAGTTTGGAGAACCAGCAAATACCACCTCTGGCTGGCCCCAGAGTGGGATGGGAATGGAGATTTTGCAGTATCCTTCCTCTGCCACGCCCACCAAGCCACATCACACCCACCAAGCCACAGTAGTAAAAAAATTTGGATTTCACCACTGATGTAGAGGGATAAGAGCCGAGGTGGCGGACTGGTTAGAGTGCAGTACTGCAGCTATTTCAGCTGACTGCTAGTTCAGCAGATCAGCAGATCAAATTTTACCAGCTCAAGGTTGACTCAACCTTCTATCCTTCCGAGGTGGGTAAAATGAGGACCCAGATTGTTGGGAGCAATATGCTATTTAGTATACAGTTTTTAGTGTAAGCCGCCCAGAGTCCTCAGAGAGTGGGAGGCATAGAAATATAACTAATAAAAAATAAAATAAAAAATAGTAGCTATGTAGCAATGAGCCTAGCAAATAAAAAAGAAAACAGCTGGATTCCAGCTTGAAGGTTTTTCACCTTGTCTTTGGATGCACCTTCCCCCTTGAGGTTCAGCTTCTGTCTCCAAAACGATTCCAAGTTATGGTAGTAAAAATGCCATTCTCCTAAGAGGATACCTACAGTACCTTTCAAATAAGCATTAGCATATCAAACAATTTATTTGACAGCATTTCTAACTTCCACCTGCAATCTAACCGACTTTGGATGCTGTCTGACACAACAAATGACTTAAAAAAAAAAAAGAATGTGATTAATACAACATCCTCTTATCAAATATCCAGGCAGTATCCACAATCTATTTGGGTGAAAGGTAGGGAAGGATCATAACTGGCAAAGAATCTCCTCAAGCCATCAGTAGTAATTCTGCACTGGGGGTTAAGGGGAGAAGGAGAGTGGCAGAAGAGGCTCACCACACAGCATTTGTACTGGAAGAATTTATTATTTCTATTTTTTTCTAGCCAGGAGTTGGTTCTACGGGGCTGGGAAAAAGCAACAGGCAGGGTCCTCAGGCACTGGTTTCTTCCCATCCCAGAAAATTCAAATAGAAAAATAGAGACCACCTTTGGTGGGAAGGTAACAGCGTTCCATGTGCCTTTGGCATTTTGTCATGCCAGCCACATGACCACAGAGACAGCAGTCTTCGGATAGCGCTGGCTCTTTGGCTTTGAAATGGAGATAAGCACCCCCCCCCCTAGAGTTGGGAACGACTAGCACATATGTGCGAGGGGAACCTTTACCTAATTTCTGCACAGATAGCAGCACTACTGATCTGATTTTTGAGTTACATTAACAGAAAGACTAGGGGCAGTAGAGAAGTTTTTAAAGTGCTATATATTAAAATTGGCAGGAAAGTACATCAGTATAGGTGAATGGGTGAGCCCTTAGGAATGAAGGAAAGAAGGAAATTCTACCATCTGAGGAACATCAAGCAGAGGAAAGGGGAAATAGATATTTTTTCCCCCTTCTTTTAAATCCTTCCCGACTATCAAGAAATCCAGAATCCTGGAATCTTGACTTTTCTTTCACCTTCGGGAACTTTTCTTCCATCTCATTTCAAAGAGAAAGAAGTGCTGCTCTTTGCTCTGTAATCCAAAAGAGCTTATTCCTGTCTGCCTTCTCCTGCAGGCTACTTGGACATGAGAGGATTAATTTTGGGTAAGTTGGGTATTGTTAGATCCTGTATGGATCTGCTGACTTTTTGTTTAACTACCTTGAAACTCTGCCAGCTTGATTTGCCATCACTTGCAGAGCTCTGCTAAAATTGCACATGTCAAAAGGCTTGTAAAAGCATACACCTGCTACATTTGTCGGAATTGCTTCATCGTGTGTGTGCGTGTGCGCGCATGCGCGCACGAAAGTCAAACCGTCGCTATTACAAGGAGGGCAGAGTAGACAGGAATTGCGTTTTTTAGAAACACCAGGTGATTTTTAAAGTATCTTGCTATACTGAGAGTATATATGAATATCTGTGTGATCTGGAGCAGGGGTCCCCAACCTTGGCCACTTTAAGACTTGTGGACTTCAACTCCCAGAATTCCTCAGCCAGCTTTGCTTTGAAGTCCACAAGTCTTAAAGTGACCGAGGTTGGAGACCCCTGATCTGGAGGACAGAGACTCACTCTCAGAGGGAGAGTTCCCCTTTCAAATGCATCTGTATTTTTTATTTATTTATTAAATGCCTACACCATCCATCTCACTTCAATGCAGTGATGAAATCCAAATTTTTTACTACCGGTTCTGTGAGCGTGGCTTGGTGGGCGTGGCTTGGTGGGCATGGCAGGGGAAGGATACTGCAAAATCCCCATTCCCACCCTACTCTGGGGCCAGTCAGAGGTATTTGCCGGTTCTCTGAACTGCTCAAAATTTCTGCTACTGGTTCTCCAGAACCTGTCAGAATCTACTGGATTTCACCCCTGCTTCAATGACTCTAAAATGAGTAGATGGCAAAAGAGCAATAATAGGGAAGCTGAGTGAGAAGAAGCATGGGGATTATAATACCATTTTCCCCTCTTCCCCCACCAAATTCTCTGCAAAGAATAGCTTCTCATTTTCTCCTTATCAGTGCAAAATCCGTGGAGCTTTGACTAAAGTGTTCTAATTTTCTCACCCCTGTTTCGTATAGGTCTTCTGGAACATGCGACTTCTCCTTCTTCTATCTTCTCCTTTTATGGGGCAAAGAGCAGTTTCAAAGGGCAATTTTGATCTGGAAACATCAGAGAAGAGTTGAAATACAAACCATACACCAAACAAAGCACTTCCAAGAATGCTCCCATCCACACCATTAGGGGCAGGCCACTTGCATTTAAGTGGAGAACAAACCCCACTCCCTTCTAGTACTGATGCTATTACCTAGTTGGGTAATGAAACATTTGCAAGGAAACAACTGAGCTCAGTGAGGTGAGGAAATAACCAACCATCACAGAAGAGGTGAAATCCTCATGCCAAATTTTGAAATCCTTTTGAATATGGAACTCCTCTGCTCAAGAGTAGCTTCTTTATTTAAAAAAAAAAAAAACCAAAAATCCAGTTCAGAGATCTCTCAGAATGGCTGGAACAGCAGAGATAAGCAGCTGATCTCTCCTCTGCAGTTCTGAGATTATTTTAGGACATTTTGACGTGCGAATACAAACTGACAAATCTACAGATACGTTCTACTGCATGTTCTAAAGAAAATATGGTATCTCTTATGGTTTTTCTAGCCTGGGTAGAAAGCCTAAGTCTGCTAATGCTGAAGTAATGTAAGGGAAACCCTGGAGCCAAGGCGCTAAGCTGCTGCTTGAGAAGAGAGGACGTTGGCACGGTAGCTTGCTAGCTTGTGCTCCGGGTGCTGGGGGCCATCAGGATTATTCTATCTTCTTCCCAGTGTCTCCATTTCTCATATGGGAATGAGACATGACTGTCTCTCTTGGGTGGGGATCAGGCATTTATTCATGTGTAAAGTCGTTGGAAAGTTTCACATCAAAGGTGCTCTTCAAATACAAAATATCCATCTTCTGTTAGCTATAAGTCACTTCTAATTCTGTCATTTCCAGAGAATTGCATGGCATTCTTCTTGCATGAAACCTGAAAAGAGAACAATAAACGAAGCTGATAGCTTCACCATAACAGGAGATGCTTCCAAAGATTGGACAGAGAAAAGTTTACAAAGCAGTGTTTGGATTCAGATGGGTGACAAAGACAAGGAATTGGTGTGGTGAATCAGTTACCTGGCTGATAAGGAGCAGAAACATTTAAACCCCCTCCCATCCCCACCCCTTTTCTCTTTGCATCTTTGGATCTATTGTAAATTGTAACTCACATATTTACAAATAGTATCTTCTCTTCTACCAGGACCATCTTGAGACTGCAAATAGTAGAGAGGACTAATAGAGGGAAACAGTAAAAGGAGAGAAACCTCATAAAGATGCTTTTAGAATTCAGAATAGGAAGTGGCAAATTTAAGCAGATGGTTTTGGAAGTATGAGGAAATTTTGGCTTCAACCTCAATGAACACAATGAGGTTGCATTACACACAGCATGAGCAGACTTTCTCAAATTAAAAGGCATAGCATGGGGACACCACTGCAATGAGCAATTCTGTAAAAAAATTAGAAAGATGATTTAACTGATAAGAGAAACCATTTTCCTTTAGACTTAAAACAACACAAAAAAGGGTTACACAGACTTAAAAAGAAAACATTTCCATGCAGAAACTGAACAGATTTTCCTTCAAATTCAAAACTCTTTCTGTTACCCATTTTAGTCATTTTTATAGATTCTCAAGCTGAGTATTACAGTCTTCTCTGTTTGAACTGTTGCTGTATTCATTAAAATTCTATTTTGAGAGGGGGTGTAATATTTACAATATTTTAAAGACACATGCTATTGTCTTAAATTATGCATTTAAAGAACATAGCAGACTCATGGTTCTGTTTTCTCTGCCATGGAGATACCTACTACAAAGTTCCAATGCTTTTTCTTAGTTGTGTATCAAGCTGCCAAGTCTATCTGTAAGGTGTTGTGATCCTGTGTCTTCATAGAACATCTGAAAGAAGCTTTCATAACCACTAGATTAGCATGACTACTGCAATCTGCTCAAGATATGCTTGCTAATTGGCCCTTCTTCTAGGAAAAGTTGAGTTACCGATTTCTTAAATTAACTGCATTAGCTGCCAATTACCTTCTGGCTCAATCTAAGATGCATCATAAACCTTAACCCTTTGCCTTGTGACAACTTGTCTTATTTTTCATTCACTGAATGAAAAATTATTTCAAATTCATGTATTGCATCTCCTTGGGTAGAGATGTTAGACCTATGGTTTGGTTTTGTGTTTTTACAATTGAGCCAATTTTCAGTATTTTAAAATACTTTTTCAATTTTCAATTTCTCTGATTAGTGTCATTTTGGAATTAATCTGTAAAAGATATTTTACAGCACAATGGGGCATAAATGTAGAAGCTGTTTGCAAACCAATCAAAGTAGTACATGTTTAAAACTATGCAATCCTAACCTTGTAATTTTTTTAAAAAAACAGCTGCTTTAAAATGTTAGAGATAGCTGCTATAGTTGTGCTATAATAATTTTGCACATTATTTGCAAAATGCTACATGATCAATATTTGGAGGTGAGATTACCAGGAATTACTAGATTTGGAAGTGGGGTAAAAATCATATAGAAGAAAGCAGTGACAAACAGCTTCAGTACAGACACCAAGGAAACTACATCAACCAATGCATGAAGTCATCAAACCTCCTTCTCCTTCTCCTTCTCCTGCTCCTCCTGCTCCTGCTCCTTCTCCTTCTCCTTCACCTCCTCCTCCTCCTCCTCCTCCTCCTCCTCCTCCTCCTCCTCCTCCTCCTCCTCCTCCTCCTCCTTCTCCTTCTCCTTCTCCTCCTCCTCCTCACCTTCCTCTCTCTGTATTTTAAAAGAATAACCCTTGAAATATTACCTTGCCTAATTATGTTAGCAGCCATTCTTCAAGGTGTCAGTACAGATCAGGGTGAAATCTAAAATTTGTTACTACCGGTTCTCTGGGCATGGCTTGGTGGGGGTGGGGGTAATGTGACTGGGTGGGTGTGGCCAACTTTTTTTTTTTTACTTTTAAAAGCATTTTTTCTACAACCTTAAGAGGTTGCAGAAAAAAATGCTTTTAGAAGCCTCTGACGATCAGGCAAGTCAGCTGGGATCGCCAGAGGCTTTTAAAGGCATTTTTTTTCCTACAACCCCTTCGGCCAAAGGGGTTGCAGAAAAAAATGCTTTGAAAAGCCTCTGACAATCCCAGCTGAGCCACACAATCATCAGAGGCTTTTTTTTTATTATTTTTAAAAGCATTTTTTCGGCTGAAGAGGTTGTAGAAAAAATGTTTTTAAAAGTAAAAAAACCCAGCCTTTGATGATCGCATGGCTCAGCTGGGCATGGGAGGGGTGCAGGGATTTTTGCTACCGGTTCTCCGAACCACCCGCCTCCATCGCTACCGGATCAGGTGATCTGGTCCGAACCGGGAGCATTTCACCCCGGTACAGATCTTTTTTAGTTTTGCTCCCAGGGACTGTTTTCATGGAAAAATGAATATATAGGAGAATGGTCTCCAAACCGCCTCTGTAGACAAAATGGCATTGAGCTAGGCGGACATCCTGAAGGGATAAAATCAGACATATCACCTCAGCTTCTGCTGTTATAAAGTGATTCAGTTTGTTAAGTTTTCTTATTTCATTTCTTTCTTTAAAAAACAAACCATGTAGAATTCACACTTATTTCAGTCATTTTAGCAGAAGGGAAGCGAGCACTCCGCAAAACCAGAGCTGCGAATGCTGCAACGATGGTGCATACACATGTCTGCTTGAAATGTGGCAGAACATTTTGTGCCTGTATAGGCCTTACCAGCCACCTGTGGACTCAGCGTGGACAGCCCACAACCTGTTAGATTTCAAGGTCCTCTTCTAACACGATGGAAGAACATCATCATTTCAGTCATGGAAATTAGTTTAGGAAATAGTCTACATAGGTGTGTGGGACGAGGGGGGGGAGAGAGAGAATAGCAAAACACATGGCCTCACAACATAAACTTCATCCCTTAAGCACTTGCATGGCATGGCATGATACAAGAATAAAATGGTGGAGCTTGCATTACATTGTGATCCCTAGATCCCTACAAACTTTAGGCAAGTTTGTAACCATCAAAGTGAAGATTGGACCCCTATGCCACTTACACTTAATACTGCAAATCAGTCCAGAACTAAGTTGTTGGCAATTACATTGGTAAGGAAAATACTTTTTTCTATATATACAAACACACATACACACCCCTAACGATTCATGCAATGCTTGTCCAAGGGAAAGGACCTTGGAATGAATACTTGGACCTGGAGCATGAAAACTCTATTTTCTGACACTATATCAAGAATGAGTCAAACGATACTGGCATACTGCAGTGAAAGTGAAAGTGTTTCTCTTTGGGTAATGCTTTATCATCCTAAATTCCAAGCCCCTTTTATCTTGGAGGAAAACAGCTGTGGCTTCCCCACTAATAGGACATGAAAGAAATTGTGCGTGCGATGTCAAACAACATGGCAATTCGCTCGCAAGCGCCGTCTGCACATGCATGCAGCGCAGTGATGGGTTGCCCCCGGTTCGGACCGGTTCTATAGAACTAGTGATAAAACCGGCAGGAGGCTCCGCCCATTGACCTGGACGTCATCATAAGTGATCTGCGCATGCACGCGGACATGATGCACACGGGCACAATGCGAACTGGTAGTAAAGGTAAGTAGAACCCACCCCTGGTGCGGCGTCAAAAACACAGCGATATAGGACGGGATTGCAGGTCGCCACTACCGATTCGCCCGAACCGATCCGAACCTGCTGAATACCACCTCTGATTCTAACTCTTTATAAACCAGCAACTATCTGGAGAGTTGGTATGGTACCAGTAAAACAGGATGGAGTAAAGAGGTGCGTGATGTGCTTCAGTAAGTACTGATTCAGCACTTTGATCTCCAAGGGTTTTGTTGAGCTACTTGTGAAGATGAGCCCTGTGAAGTTCTAACGCAATATGCAGTTCAGGCTATATCCTTAAGGCTTCAAGGGAGATGGCAGCAGCACTTCAATTTCTGCTTCTCTTGCAGAAGAAATTTGGCTAAGCACCTGGCTGCGGTATCCGAGCATGATTCGACGGCATTCGATGGAGCGGTGCCCATTTTCCGATAAGGATCTAGCCCACTGTCTCACCTGTTATGAAAGACTAAAGCCTATAAAACGGTTGTGTAATGATTTAATGTAGTCAGTTTGCCTTGAATTATTTCTTCTGCCAAGTAGGGCTCCCAAAGTGTATGGTAGTGATTTAAAGGAATACGCTAGGCTGGTTTAACTAATCACTGCCATGTTTGGGTTTTCTTGTGCTTCTAGTGATTGTCTGCGGTTTGGCCGGCTAGGAAATATCTCTCTGGAAGGTGAAGAAATATATCTTCTTACATCACCCTTCCATGTATTACTTATTTATGATAGTTGAGTTCTTTTTCTTTTCTGTGGGTAAACCAATGAAATGGAGAGCTGGAATCATCATGAACATCCCCACATTTTTAAGATGTTCCACTGAATAGGTAAGAAGCTATCCTGTATCGGAACAGTTGATTAATTGACCCCATGGTCAAGTCTGCCTTGATCATGTGATCAAAGGCAAAAATTCATGTTTTTGCCTTTGCAAAACAGGATCCTGTTTTTATCTCTTATTCACGGGGAAAGTGAGAATTTATTTCTCTTGCTGTTTTTAGCTTGTTTTATTATTGATGGTAACCATCAATAAACTGTGGGGCTTCTGCTGACATTGCTTGTGCTCGTAGGCAACTATTTACCATTTTGAAGCCTTCCTAGATGCCTACACTTCCAATCATGGACTAATCTGAACACAGCAACCCAGGGAGGATGTTACTATCTGGTGATACAATTGCACAATGACTGTCAGGACATTCAGACAGACATTCTTTGACTGCTTGGTAACTATACAAACACAAGAACTCTATATTTCACTCATGGAAATTTCATTGAAATTTTCTTGTGGTTGGAAATGCATTTCTCTAGTAACGTCTCTCTCTGAATAAAAATTGCTAGGGAAAAAAAATACAACTTTTTTTTCCTACTGACTACTACCTCTGAAATACCAGCAAGATGATTGAGAGTGGAAAGAAAGGAAGTGTTTATTGTTCAAGTAATTTAAGATTGAGCTGGAAAAGTGCTTCAAGAGTCACCATGTGTATATTTTTGCTTAAGGAATATGGCTCCTCCAACTGTTGACTGAGCTATGCCTTCATAGGCCAGTCCAAACTGTGCACATGTAGTCAGAACTGAAAAAGCTTCTTGGATGAGAAGCGAGAGGTCTTCAAGGAAAAGCAAAGTCCAGTTGCCTTTTGGGACAGCCATGACCTGGATGACTGAGAATCTCGATAGACATGCGCATCCAATTCTTTTACACAGTTATTTGTTGCTTTATCTTTGAGAAACGTCTATTGTAATGCAAGATTTTTATTAAGGTTATTATAAAGGTCTGGGTTTGGTTGTTGACCTGTCTACAAGATCACTATATAGATTTGTCTCTGAATAGATATCTAAAACCAAAACAAAAAAAGAGAGAGAGAGATCAAGAGCCCACAAAGACAACCTTTGGGAGCACTAGCTCATGAAATTAGGAACAGATTTAACTAAATAAATGAGATATCACACAGGTGTTGGAAATTCAACAGGGAGTATAACATTGCCTTAAGTGAAAATGTTAACTTCTAACCCGAATTAATGATGCTGGTAATAAAGACCTACCATGCATATCTGTGATTTAGTTCTTACAAGATTTAAAATAATTAACATCAAAGCTATATTTGAGGCTACTAAATTCAGTAATCAAACATTACCATAATGCACACACCACACTGAATTAGGAAACTCAGCAAAGCTGAAACTAAAAGCTTCTCAAATGGTTTATGGAACATACATCTGCAGGAGAACATCTTGGGTTCTATCTCATTTGTTATCCTTCTCTTAAAAAAAAAAAATTCGGAGAATGTACTTCCAAGCCAAATCCACCAATTCCATGCTGATGTCAGTCAGCAAGAGTGCATAGCATCCCCATTTCTGTAACCATATATGGGCCCAGACATCAGCTTGGAACGGGAAGCCATGGTATTTTATGGCTGAGAGTCATAACTTCCAGCACTGGTTGTTCCCAGGGGGCACAATCCCACCACAGCCCTCTGTTTGACAAGATGAAGGAAGGGATAGGATGTCTGGATCCAATCCAAGTAGGGCTTTCAGACTGATGTAGATACTCATCAATGTCACTCACCATCTTAGACTTCCACCGTTGAAAGTAGTTCTTTCTTCTCAATGTAGCTCATTTTCACATTTGCTTAAATGTTTCTTCTGTCCAGGCACTTTGCAGATGTCCTCTGTCATTTGGAAACTGAACTCACTTTCTATGCTGAAGAGCAGAACAACCTATGGGCTGTTTTTCATTTTCATTTTTATTTTGTTTTTTTGTGTTTTTTTGCAAAGCTACTTTACATTCTCAGTTTATCTCCTGAGCCCAGGAAATCCCCAAGGAATATAATAAGAGACAATTACCATCAAGCACAGTCAAGACATCATATTCTATCAAGAATAAAAAAAACAATCACCCTGTCACCCTTACTTTTTGTCTCGTCTCTCCTTTTAGTACAGATAGTCCTTGACTTACAATCATCCATTTAGAGAATGTTTGAAGTTACAACGGCATTAAAAAAAAAAGATGACATGACTTTTTTTCACATGACTCTTGCATATCACATGTTCAAATTTCAGACACTTGGCAACTGGCACGTATTTAGGATGATTGAAATGTCCCGTGGTATTATGATCACCTTTTGCGACCTTCTGACAAGCAAAGTCAATGGGAAATCCAGATTCACTTAACATCTGTGTTACTAACATAACAACTGCAGTGATTCATTTGACAACTGTGGCAAGAAAGGTCAAAAAATGGAGCAAAACTCCCTTAGCCACGATGAGCCATGGTGGCACAGTGGTTAGAGTGCAGTACTGCAGGCTACTTCTGCTGATCACCGGCTGCCAGCAGTTTGGCAGATCGAATCTCACCAGGCTCAAGGTTGACTCAGCCTTCCATCCTTCCAAGGTTGGTAAAATGAGGACCCAGATTGTTGGGGGCAATATGCTGACTCTGTAAACTGCTTAGAGAGGGCTGGAAAGCACTGTGAAGTGGTATATAAGTCTAAATGCTATTGTTATTAGCAACGGTCTTGCTTAGCAATGGAAATTTGGAACTCAATTGTGGTTTTAAGTCAAGGACTACTATGTTGTTGAATGTGGGCACTGTGCAAGTGGTCTTACATTCACCTCCCTGACCACCATTTGAGAATTGAATTGTGTGTTGTGTAGGTGGGCAAATGGAAGACATTCCACCTGCCTCAATGTTGATGGAGCAGTTGAATCTCTTGAACCCCATAGTAGGTCACCATCCCTGATCTAGTTACTCAGAAGGAAGAGTTGCTAACCTGGAGGAAACAAATAACAGCAACCGTGTTTATAAGCTGGCAGTTGGCAGCCACCCTCTCTTTGTAAATTGGTGGCCATCCTAGTCCCGGTCTCCACCCCATAAAATCTCTGTGGAGATTCATCTCCATTGATGTCTTGTAATGCAAAGAACCTTTGCCAGAATGTTTAAATTGTTGCCCAATGTTTTGGGCTTCTTTGCAACCAAAAGCATTTTAGAAAAATTTTAAATGAATACATAACCTCAGCCACATTTGCAACATAGGGTATAATGACAAAGGATAAACACTGGCAATCAGCTCCTAAGGAAAGCACTGACTGGGTTTCTCCCATTTCATTCTGTTACATGCTGCAGACACTCTGTGATTTTATAAATGCCACACAAGCTTTGCAGGCTTAGCTAAGAATCCCAGGAAACAGCCTGACACTGAATACTTGATTCTTGACCATGAGCATGGCCTAGTGACCCAGACATGAAACCTTACCAGACAAGGACTTCCTTCTGTCTGTCATTGTTCTGATGTCATAATCTTTGTCATGCTGAATCATAACTGCACAAATATGACACATTCATGCCTCATCAATCAGTAATTGATCTCTTGCTGACTTGAATTGGAATATGTGAGCTTCCCTGGAAAGCTGTTAATGGAAGGATATGCCTTCTTTGTCATATCTGGTTTGTGGTGAGAGTTTCCTGCAAGCAACTCATCACCTGAAGTCACAGAGATGGGAATAAATATATGAATTTATCTTTTATTTTACGGTGAAGCAAATGCTGCTCTGCTTCCTTATTTCTTAATATGAGATCATCTAAGACACAGAATGACTTTTAGCAATCTTCCCTATCCTGGTGTTTCAGTGCAGCCCCGAAAATTCCCAGCTATTTTGCAAGATTAGCAGAGAATTCTGAGAGATGCTATCGCTAAAAAATCTGGGTGACATCAGCTTCTGGCAGACTTGTTTTATAGTCATGGCAGATGAGCTTGTGGCGCTTCTGAGATATGGCATTGGCTGTATATGAGTCCCTCAAATTTCTTCTATATCTCAATCCACTGCCAGAGTGGATTGGCAGACTATCAAATCTGTCAGAGCAGCTGGGCATCTGCTATTTTGAAGTGCTATTTTCATTGAGAGTCATATGGCCATTCCATTGTTTCTAAAAATACCAGTTAAGGACTAGCTATTCTGAATGAGATACACAGAAGTCCTTTAGAGAATCCTGATTGGCTAGTGTTGCAGAGGGTGGGGTCAACTACTGCAACATTTTCCAATGTACTGTATGTTGTGAATGAAAGGGAGAGTGTCAGGTGACTAACTAAGATCATTTGTTCTAGGAAAAGATTGTTGGTGGAGGGTGTCATCAAATTGCATCAAAACTATATGTGTTGCGTAGTGCTCTCAAAGACTATGTTAGAATAGTCTATCAGGGAACAGCAGTGCTCTATGTCAGTAACTTGCAGGAGTGTGCCATGAACACTCTGGGAGAAACATCAAATTCAATAAGAATAGAGCCGGAAGGTACTTTGCAGACCAATCCCCTGCTCAAGCAGGAGAACCTATAATATTTCAGACAAGTGACTGCCCAGTCTCTTCTTAAAAACCTCCAGTGATAAAGCACCTACAACTTCTGAAGGCAAAGCTGTTCCACTGGTTAATTGTCCTCACTGTTAGGAAGTTTCTCCTTAATTCCAGGTTGCTTCCCTCCTTGATTAGTTTCCATCCATTGTTTCTTGTCTTGCCTTCTGCTGCTTTGGAAAATAAGTTGACCTCCTCTTCTTTATGGCAGCCCCTCAAATACTGGAATACTGCTATCATATCACCCCTAGTCTTTCTTTTCTCTAGACTAACCATACCTCTTTGCTACCTCTTTGCCCTTGTCTGAGTTTAAAGGACCTACAGCTGGGCTGGGAAGAGGCACCACATACCTCATCTCCTTCGTTGCTAGATAAGGACATTTCCAGAGCAAAGGAGAAATAAAGCTGATGGAAAAGAAGAATTGGGACCATCCCATGCTTGGCTGAAGGAACAGCTACTCATCAGCCCACAGAAGTCATAACCAGGGAAGAAACTCTAGCAACTCATTGCTGTCGGTGCAGAAACAGCCTGGAGCAGCATAAGAGAAAGCTAGTCCTTTGCTTACATAGCTTGCCCTGAGTAGCCTTTTTCTTTGAGATGGGTTGACTCCTGGTCAGATTTAAGGCAGGCTATTCTGTTCCAAAAGGATTCATTTCTGGAAAGCCAATTATGGAGGGAGGAAATGTCTCTGAAGGCAGCCTGCCCCTCATCTTATCTAAAGGGACAAGGAGAAATAAGGCAGTGCACTGCAACTTTGGAGTTTAAGAACATGAATCACCATTATCCAAAGAATTGAGGTCCCACAGAAACTTTGAAAGTGTCTTATGGGTACTCTCGCAAAATGATTGCTATGGTTGATGTGGCCAGCCACAAAATACTCACTTGGCAAATGGTAAAAAAAGCAGTGAGTAATTCTTAAGACAGGTTGATTTATAGTTCGCTAGCTTCCCATCCTGGTTTTTTTTTTTTAATTAAATGCTTAAAAAAAAGGCAGTATGGAAGAAAACGTGGCATGCACCTAAGCAAGGTCAAAATTGCAGTTCTGACTATACAGCTGAAGTCCTGTCCCTGTGCCTTTACAGACCAAAAAGTTGTGATTTCTATTACATAGTCATTACTACTATTTGAATAGTTTTAGCTCTCCTGTTGTAGACACCTTGGCATCTCTTGACATCACTTTGGGACTCAGAGCTTAGATTGTTCCAGGTTTAAGTCCCTCCTTAGGCATGAAACCCCAGTGCCTAATTCTAGGCAATTGCTATTTCTCTGCCTAACCTCCTTTACAGGACTGTTTTGGGGATATAGTTGGAGGAGAGAGTGCTGTCAGGGTTCCAAGTAACACCCCCAACAAAAGAAGACTCTGAGGCCAGAAGTTCCTCAAAGTTCCATTTTATTAGAGATGTAATATTGGCACATCTGGGAAAACCCGAATCTGAAAGCTTCCAGATTTTCCCCACCCAGAAGAAAGTCCAAGTCCCTGCCCCAGCACCCACATGTCCATCACATGGTCCAATCAATGCACCATCCCAACTGGAGATACTTCCCAGTCACCCCACTCTAGGTGCAGGGCAGGATGTCCTTGACTCTCAAAGAAAAGAATGTTATTATGGCTAGATATCTCTCCACTCCATACAATCCCCCCTCCCAGTTTCCCATAGCACTAAATGTGGCAGCCCTGGAGATCCAAAGTAAAAGATGTCTGCCAGGTCTGACAAGTGCCATGTATAAACTTTGAACTTCTAGAAGAAAGCTAGGATATAAAATTAATCAACATTATAAAATTAATGTTAGAAATTTTATAAAGAATGGCTGCATGGTTTCTGGGTGTAGTTTAGGTCTTTCATCAAGGGCAGCCAACAGTCTGGCTGTAATCAATCCCCAATACATTGGTTGAAGTGTATCAGTTGTGAGATAGCTGAAAAAAAAAGTCTACCAGAAGCTCCCTATGATTACATGCTAGGCACACTGGTCCTCCATGAACGAGCACAGTACTGTAGGACATCAAATTATAATTTGGACAGGAGATGGTTCATGGTAGATAGCTCTAGATGTTGCTAAATGCACAGACCATTGGCCTATTCCTCTCATGTAAAATCATGAATATTTTTGTTTTGGTCTTACTTAGATTTTCAGTACATTGGGGTAGCACCATATGTTAAATAAATAAATAACATGGAGGTAGCTGTTTTGGAAGCTACATTCTTAGCCAAAAGTTCTTTGGCAGGTTAGCTTCAAAATGTTATTCCGAAAGCAAAAGGCTTGAAAAATAATTCTAAACAAAGCAATTATACTGGCATTTTGCCTTGTGATTTTGCAAAATGGGAATTGGGAAAGACTGTTCAGCTATAGGGAACTTTTCTCGGCAGGGGCAGTAAGGTACCCTTGCTGGGTAAGGCCAGTGCTTGCTTTCATGCCTTGCTTGGTTCAACCTCTTAGAACCATGTAGCTAATTTCTGGAAAAGAAACTTTAGGGTAAAACAATTGGGCTATTCTTATATTTCTGTTTTATTTTTTACAAGGTGTATATACAGTCAATTACTTTAAAAGCCAGTTTTATGCCCAGCCACTTGGCTAGCTTGCCACAATACAACTAAACTGCTTTAAGTTATATCCACACACACACACCAACACCAACTTCCATACTGCCCTGTCTAGAGTTATTGCTGATCTCCTGCCAGGAACAAGGCGTGTCTAGTCTGGCTCTCAGCCTTTGAGTTCCTACTCCCAGGCTGCCTGCCGCCTGGTCTTCCCGTCAGTCGGTGCCCGAAGGCGATACATGCCTCCTATTTGTTGCTGGGTTTCACACACAGCACCTCCTTGGTCCCCTCAGGGACTCTCTGCTGAACTGGGGGTTCAGAAGATTGCTTGTTAAGGAGCCACCAAGTTCACAAATAACTTTCAGGTAGATTTGAGGGTGGGGAGGATCAGTTCCCAGCATTCTCCTTTACTGGAACTCATCCTGGGGCCTCCTTTCAAGATCAAGGAGTGAAAAGACCCAGCTGAGACTTCTCATTTTGGGAAGATAATTTAAGTCGTATTTCAATAGAGATGAAAGCCAAACCATTCTGGATTATAACAAACAATTAAGACTCTAGAGCAATGAATCTCTAGTAAACCACCTTGGTCTCTACTTTGCCTGAACCTCAGAAGATGAGATCCATAGGACTGCATATAATAGTGTTCTTCCTTCATGGCCCTCATTTTCTATAATCATTCTGAGGTGAGAACAGATGAAAACTGTTAACCTAATCTCTAAAGTGTTTTTGCTTAAAAGACAAAGTAGTTTACCTTCCCAAAAAGTCTACCCTGTCCCAATGTGTGATGTCTTTCCTTCTTCCCTGCCTCCCATTAAAATGATTCTTGGCCACAAAGAGTGGCCTATCGCAAGTAAACTTGGTTGAACTAAGGATGCCCTGCCATAACGAAAGTCCTCTAGTAAGGATTGATAACAAGGAATTGTGGAAGCTGTAAGAATGGATTATATGTCAATTTGCATGTTTAACAGAAATCAGAGGTTAGTATCCATGTAACTTGTCATTCCATAAAGCTTCACATACTTGTGCTTAGTGAAAATAGAGAAAGTATTGTCTTTATTTTTCTTCCCAGCAGTACCACTTTTGTTCACAGAGGTAAAAAAAAAATGCAAAGTCCTAATAATTCTTCCCTCGGCTCTGCCAGAGAAGAACTATTAGTAGTGAATTGAGTTAAGGAGTAATAATTGAGAGAAACACCAAATATTGGAAGTTTTTATAATGCAGGCATCCCCTAACCACAAGGGGAAGTCTTTAAAGGACCTCCTTCCAAGGTGACCTACTGCCCGGTCTCCATAGGTGAGTCCATTCTAAAACCATTGTTTAGAATCATTCTAGAATAGTTGGTTGCTGGGAAAAGCTTCAGATTGGATGATTTACCACCTGGAGCAAATACTTGTAGCTTAGAGGACCACAACAGCTTCTGAAAACCAAGTCCCACATTCAGGTCCACTTTTGAGAGAATTGTACATGTATATACAGTAGGTCTGAATTTTGAAGAAAATCCCTACTGTAGCAAGCAGCTCTGTGTTTTTCCTGAAAAATCCACGCTGTAAAGAAAAATTTAGCACTTTTTAAAAATAGCATCATGTAAACAGCTGGAGCTTCCTGCCAATTTTATGACATAGAAGTGATGAAACAGTTGAAGGGAAGTCAGAGTTGGTCCCTCCACTTTGCCCTACATTTAGGGCAGTTTGCTGATCTATGTTGAAAAGTGAAATCTAGCTCAGATTTTGGCTACTCCACAATTAGCTTAGCTCACTATCTTGAAATGGTACTGCTCACCTGTTCTACCTAAGCATGGGTAAGAATGTAAATACAAGCACTTTGGTGTTGATGGCATCTATCCAACTTGAAAGGGAATTGGTGGGGGATAGGAAGACCTCCTTGTAATGGAAATCAGTTTCACATTACTCCTCTAAGACATGGACCCCCTTTTAAAAAACTTTGGGTGGTCTTCTCAACCAGTCAGTGAAAAACCTAGATGCTAATCTTGCTACTTTCAGTTGCCTTTGCCTTCAAAGGTTGCAGAAAACCAGAATGGACTTTGAAGTTTCTCTCTATCACATGCGAACATTTATCAAAGTATCTTTCAAAGACTAAATGAGTTATGTTTCAGAAAGTCAAGTGTGAGCTCCAGTGTGCCAAAAAATTATTGGTGTTTCCAAGCTTCCTGCAGTGCACACGTATGTAAAGCAAAGTTAGAACCATCCTGCTGACAGATATTTCCTTAGAGTCAATATACATTAAGTGTATTTCTGTGCCTAACATTTTGGAGACATTAGCATCCTATTTTTCATTCCTGATTTCTCTCAAATAGCAATGTGAAATGTTTGAACAGCTCCTCTTTTGTCATTTAACTGTCTAACGTTTTATCTGGTTTTGTACTCTGGCATAAAAAGACATTTATTTTGAAAAGCCCCAAGATTCTTTGTTGATGGCAGGAAAAACATATATATTTAAGGATTCCAGGATTTCCCCACTATAATAAGATAATTAAACTACTGAGAATAAGTAGGTTTAACGCCCCATTCCCTGACTCATCAAATTACCTTCTTTTCCCATGCCAGTAAACTCTGATCTTTTTAAAGCTTATATCATATTGTAAGACCTGGATGGGTTTAATTGATTCCTAATAAAGTAATTGTTGACAATTGAGAATGTCTTATAGCCAAGCTCTATTTAGCACAGTATGGGCTATATAGCACATAAAGGACTAGCAGAAGAAAGGAGATTTTGTGCTGAACTTACAAAGAGTTGTGCCTTCTCTCACATCTTTCTCATTTTGGCCATATGGAACATAACAGAATACCACATCAACTTCTCTTACCAATATAAAATTAGTAGAGCCCTGGCAGCGCAGTGGTTGAAGTGCAGTATTGCAGGCAAACTCTGTCCACAGTCTGGAGTTTGATCCTGACAGGGCTCAAGATTGACTCAGCCTTCCATCCATCAGGGGTTGGTAAAATGAAGACCCAGATTGTTCAGGGCAATTTTCTGATTCTGTAAACTGCTTAGAAAATGTGCTAAGGCACAATGGAGCAGTATATATAGTAAGTTTAAGTGCTATTGTTAAGTCCTATAAAAACATCTTTGGTATTAAAAGCAGATTGTGCCCCACATAAATTAAAGCAATGGGTTGGGGGAACTTGGTCACAAGTTGGTGCTCAACCTTATACAAATAGAGGATCTTATCAATAGGATCCAATAGAGTCCATTGTCATTTGATTAGTTTCCTTCCTTCATTTTTTTATTTGTTAGATTTTTTTTTTTACTGCACAAATATCATTTTATAAGTAACTCAAGGTGGCAAACTCATCTAATACTCCTGCCTCCTCCTATTTTCCCCACAACAACACCATGAGACGAGCTGGGTTGAGAGAGTGTGATTGGTCCAAAGCTACCCAGTTGAATTTCTTGCTAGAACTCACTGTTCTAAATAAAAATAATATATTTTATATGAATATTATTTTAATGCATCAATTATTTTATATATATATATATATATTTCTTTTGATTTATATATATATATATATATATATATATATATATATATATATATATATATAATTTTCTTTATGATATAATGTCAGTTTTTCCCCTCATGAGAGAAAGTTCTACAGAACTTATGAGTTAGAGTGCATAGACATGTCTATGGAGATTCTCAGTCATCCAGCTGAAGAAGCTTCTTGGATGAGAAGTGAAACATCTTCAAAGAAAAGCCAGAAAGTCCAGTTGCCTCTTGAAAAAGCACCTTTGGGACAACTGGATGGAGATTTTTGGTCCACCTAGCATAGAATGTAACCACAGCCTTTCCTGACCTAGGTCCTTGGGCTACAGCTCCCATAAATCTCATCCATAAAAGAAGTTGCTCTCCAAGATATTTGGAGGCACTCCGATTGGAGAAGACTGCTTAGACTCATGGCCTCTTGTGCTTTCAGAACATTCTCTCCCAGCCTCTGCTACCCAAGATCCCTTTAAAGCTGGAATGGCCAAAATAGAACCTTCTGTTTGAAAAACACAGATTCTGCGATGGAGCTCCTGGACCCTTTTCCCGCAAACTGGAAATTTCATGTAACTCAATTTTTAAAACTATGTAACTGGCACACATTTAAGCCTGGTATGTGTTCTGCATGAAAGGACTTCTTAAGAATCACCCATCGTGCATTACTGAAATAGCTTTACGACAGAAAGCTGCGGCTGGTGGATTAAGCATGCTTTCAAAACCCAGTGGTTGATTTTCATTAACCAACAAGTCCCAGATCTAGGATTTGGGGTGGGGGTGGGGCAGCTTCAGGCAAGACAGCCTGAGAGGGTTGATATTCAACCCATAGTTTCTCTCCCGTTGCCTCTAATCAGCAGCACAAAGTCGCCCTTTTGGAGCAATTGGTCGGTTGCCAGTTTTAGGGCCCTGGCAAGTCTCCAGCTTCACCACCCCCTGGGCTAGCCTTCTTAATCACTCAGGGGTTGTATTACTAGAATTTAATATCAATGGGAACATCCTTGTGATTAATATTAACCAGATGCTTTATGCTTCAATTCTAAAGCTTGATGAATCAGCATGCAGGTGCCCAGACAAACGAGATCTGCTGGAAGCTCTCCTGGTTCAGCGTAGTGTTACTTTGCCATTGTATTGGCAGGTTATAGGTAAGTAGATGCAGTCAGAGTGCTAATGTGCTGAGATCCTCTGAAGTTAAGCTACATAGCTTAACTCAAACTTTTTTGTGGAGGGAGATAAAGTGTTTGCTAAGTTTTGACATGCTTCCTCTTACTACCATAACCTCCACACTCAACACCGGCAGAATTAATTTCCTGACCACCCTTTTCTTCCTATTACGTACAATATTTTGTTCCTTGCATTTCTAAACATATTTTTCAGCTTCTAGAGAGAAGAAGTTTATTCGGGCTCGACAGTCAAGCGGCAAGGGGATCCTGTGCCACACTCTCCTCTTCTTCTTCTTCTTCTTCTTTTTTTTTGGCTGAGTTTACAGAGTTAATGCAATTGCTCATGAGCCATTTCACCTACAGCAAGAAGTGAAAGCATCCAACTACACCCAGAAAGTGATCACAGAGCACCCTGCAGGAGTTTACTTCCATTTCAAAGGCGGAGAGAAAAAGAAAGAGAGATCAAAACCCAAGGAAGATTTTTAAAAAAACAAAAAAAAAACACCACTTTCAACAGTTTCTATGAGTCTATATATAAGATTAAGATTGAATTTATCTTAAATATTTTTTTATCTTAAAAGATATTTTTCATAATCATCATCACCATTATTACTATTTAAAAAAAAAAAAGCAGCACATTAAAATCAGGAAAATCAAATAGCTCATGGCCAGATTGCTTGTATACCTGTAAGCAAACAGATTGTAGTAAACAGTTTATCTTAATAAATTAGCTGAAACTCTAGAGCAGGGGTCTCCTTGAGGGACGCATCAGGGTTATGTTTGACCTCAGTGAGGCCAGGGTGAGCGTGGCCAGGGTGGTTGTGGCCAGCTCGACATCACTCATGTCGGGGGTTACATGTGGTGGCCAATTCCAAAGGCAATTCTTTCAGACCCACCCTTCCTCCCTCTCATTATAATCTCCTTCCTTCCTTCCTCACCCCCCACCGCCCAAGCTCCGTTTTTGCTAGCAAAGGCACCATGGGCCGGTCCTTTGCTTTTTCCAAGGTGGCCAGATCTAAGCACCCGAGTTTGACACTCCTGCTCTAGAGAACACAGTAACAAGAGCAGGATTCCTAACCATTGTTGTTTAGGTAAAACCAAACAGATGTTACAGAAAAGCGGTACATTCCCAATATCATACCTGAACCAGAAAGCATTCAAGCAGTGAGGCTGGCATTTTAATAGTTAAGGCCAGATGATGTATTTCCACTGGTTTGTGGTGACTCATATACTTTGTATATTTGCAAATATTTATCTTAAATGTCAAAAAAAAAATTCCCTAGTAGTTGTTTTTGTTTGGTTTCTTTCCATGTGTGATCAGAACCTTCTTGCACTTAATTTAAAAATGAACTATTTGAAGGAATTATCACCCCCTTTATACCGGAAATGTTCCCTTTCTATTCCATATGGCCTCAGTGTGATCAGAAGTATCTGATCTCCACTATTCATAATATTTTTCAAGAAAACGTTGACTTGTATTCTTCCTGGTTCGAGAAGTCTGTATCACTTTTTCTCTGCAATTATTAAAAAAAAGTTCCTGAAAAAGGTACTTAGAAAATTAATATTAAATGTATCGGCTGTTATTGTTGGAGTGTGGGTTGCCACAATATGTGGGAAGAATATTTTCAGCAGAATGGCAGGTAGCTCTGGAAACAAATTGGAAGAAACTGTATTTTAAAAAAGTTTTTCAACTGTAACCCAGAGAAGATAACCAAGTACGCATTTCTTCCTCCTCTCTCTTTAACACTGTTACTTTGAGCCGAATGCGGAGATCAAAGTGTATTTGTAACTTTTTCTTCATACATGCCCCATCTCCCATTCTTAAGAAGGGAAACAGCTAACTGGGGAGAGTAACCTTAATCCCAAGCGAATCCAAGTTGTGGGTTAAACATTAGCCCCTCTGAATTACCTGTTTGGGTTATTTGTTCTAAATAGGGTGTTCATATAAGGCGTGCAAACTTCCCCCAACCACAGGGGAAGATGTGCAGAGTTCACAAATTCATAGGAGTCATTTAGGCTTTGAAAAATCTAGCTATGCAGTTGCTAAGAATCAAAATCTATTTGATGACACATAATCAATCAATCAATCAAATTTAGGCCCTTGGTTAGTATTGTAGAAAATCAGCACCTACCCTTCCTAGAAGAATGAAATTTTTTTGAGAAATATTAAAAAGGCAGAATATTATATTTCCCTAAAGGAGAAATGGAGAAACATGCTCTTGGAGACAGAAAGCAGCCTCCAAGTCTTTCTTAATAGCCCCAGGAGATACTGAGGCCAGCTTTTAGAAATGCAGATTTGGTAATCCATTCAAGACAGGATATTTTGAAACAAAGGCAGAATGGTAGGATTAGCCCTCACTCAAGATCCAACACAGGACAAAGCCATTAAGCCACAATAGGAATTATTGCTTCACCCTCAGAACAGTCCAAACTTCAACAAAACTTAGCTCAAACAAACACCTAGGATTTGTACTTTGCCTATAGAGCCAGCTATGACCCCTACACAACCCCCATGGGAGTCTGACAACAGCCAATAGAATACATGTTCTTCCACAGGAACAGGAAGCTCAAGTGCAAAGTCCAAGAGAACGTATAACCCAGTGGTGAAATCCATTTTTTTTTACTACCGGTTCTGTGGGTGTGGCTTGATGGACGTGGTGGTGGGTATGGCTTGTTGGCATGGCAGGAGAAGGATACTGCAAAATCCCCATTCCCTCCCCACTCCTGTGGGAAGGATATTGCAAAATCTCCATTCCCTTCCCACTCTGGGGCCAGCCAGAGATGGTATTTCCCAGTTCTCCAAACAACTCAAAATTTCCACTACTGGTTCTCCAGAACCTGTCAGAACCTGCTGGATTTCACCCCTGGTATAATTCCCACACACACTCTCTCTCAACTCCATGTGGTCAGCTGCCCAGAACCCATGTGGTTCTGCTTCATCATTAAACCATCTTTCCAATCAGCCTCCATGTTTTCAGTGTCTTTCTCCCAGCTTGGAACTGAACCAGATGGATATTTCTTTCCAAAATATAGGAATCCAAGTGGAAGCAACTCATAGAGATGGCTATCTAGCTTCTGCTTAAAGAAAACCAGAGGATCTCATTACTGTTCTGGATAAGTGATTCCACCATCAAACTCTTCTTGCTGTTAGTAAAATTAATCTTTCATTTGAAGGAAAAGCAGAGAATCTGGTAGCACTTCAGATTAACACATTATGGCATCTATTAATTAGTCTCTGGTCCATGAAGATGTAACTCTCTTGCATCCTAGACTCCTAACAGGTGTCAGCAAATTCATTTATGTTTTAAGATGTTGCAAGTCTCTATTATGCTTGTCTCATCAGTCCTTCTTATAGATCTCCTCCTCTTCTTCCGCCTTCTTAGCTTTGTGACTACTGTGTATTATTTAGAAATAATAAATTAATAAGAAAAGTAGGCTTCTATTTAAAGGAATCGAGAGGCAACCTAGTATATAGTATGCCTGACTCCAGGGCATTCGAAAGAACATTGAATGGTGAAATAAAGTCTTTTGCTGCCCACACTTTGGGAAAAGTTGTTGTGCAAGCCACCGTTCTACTTTGCCAATTCGGAAGTGAATTGCTGATATCCTGGAGCAGTCTCTATTTAGACGTTAATTGATCCTCTATCTTCTATCCCACTCCCCTTCCCAACAGTTTCACATTGTTTGGGCAATTACTTTTAATAAGGGAAAGTAGCAGGGGTGAAATGTAAAATTTGTTACTACCGGTTCTGTGGGCGTGGCTTGGTGGTGGTAATGTGACTGGGTGGGCGTGGCCAACTTTTTTTAAAAAAAAAAACTTTTCAAAGCATTTTTTCTAATGCTTTGAAAAGCCTCTGCCAATCAGGCAACTCAGCTGGGATCGTCAGAGAGGCTTCTTAAAAAATGTTTTGAAAAGCCTCTCTGATGATCAGGCAATTCAGCTGGGATTGTCAGAGACTTTTCAAAGCATTTTTTTTACCACTTCTTCGACAAAGAGGTTGCAGAGGTTTTTCATCGGAAGAGGTAGAAAAAATGCTTTTAAAAGTTAAAAAAAAAGCCTCTGATGATCGTGCGGCTCAGCTGGGCATGGTGGGGGGGATGCAGGGATTTTTGCTACCAGTTCTCCGAACCACCCGCCGCCATCGCTACCGGATCGGCCGATCCGGTCTGAACCAGGAGCATTTCACCCTTGGAAAGTAGGAAGATTATCAAACAGAAGAGGGGAAAGGAAAGCACAGAGAGGACAGAGGAAAGGAGAGGACAGGATGAATGAACTTTAAACAGAGAGGAGAGAGGAAAGGAAATGGAGATGCAATTCAGACAATACGTCCTGATTAGACAAGGGGAGAGAAACCTCTAACAGCATTGAAATAAGGAATATAAATCACTTGGGTGCTTAATAAGTAATGGAAACATTTCTAAAGCTTTGCTGTATTACAGGGAAAATGCAACAGCAATAGAAAATAATTGCACTGTACAATCACATTTTAGGGTAGAGAGTATTTACAGTAGCCTGCAATTGTGTTAATAGACCAGCAAAAACATATAAAGCAAGCACAGGCATGCAATTTCACCACTGGAAGCTTTCAAGAAGAGACTGGACTGCCATCTGTCAGAAATGGTGTAGAGTCTGCTTGGGCAGGGGGTTGGACTAGATGACCTACAAGGTCCCTTCCAACTCTGTTAATCTGTAATTGATTGGGAAGAATGAGCCATGGCAGTAGCAGGACATTGGGAAATCAAGAGAACAGGCTACTGGAAAGACTGGTGACTGGTGACTTCAGCCGCGGTGGTGCAGTGGTTAGAATGTAGTACTGCAGGCTATTTCTGCTGACTGCCGGCTGACTGCAATTTGGCAGTTCAAATCTCACTAGGCTCAAGATTGACTCAGCCTTCCATCCTTCCGAGGTGGGTAAAATGAGGACCCAAATTGTTGGGGGCAATATGCTGACTCTGTAAACCACCTAGAGAGTGCTGTAAAGCACTGTAAAGCGGTATATAAGTCTAAGTGCTATTGCTATTTCTATTTCTGGAAATATTCTTGAAAGATGGGCATGGGATACATTCAAATTGCTTGCTTCCTCTTCTAGAAAACACTCCTTGATATGTTGAAACTGGCATCCATGTGTCGCTCAAGTCTTAAACTACCTTGACATTCTTTATCATAACTAACAACAGGTCTTCGGAGTTTTTAGTTAGAATTTATTTCAAATTAGGCCAGAAATTTCAGGGATGACCCAGGATCCTAGTTTTGCAGAGCAAGCTTTCCTCAAATCCTGGATAGAGTGACCGTTTGATAGAATCATTGTCAGAAGTACCAGTGTCAATTTTATTTTGTTACCTATTCAGCTGTTTTCATTCCTGCTTTTGTTAAGTGTGGTTCCAAGGCCAAAAAACTAACCACAAAGCCTGGGCATTAAAGTCACTGTTGATTAGACATCATGGCTTGTTTCAATGTCAGTAAGTATGATTTCTCAGTTCACAAAAAATGAGACATAAGGGTTAAGAAGAAACTTCATGGTTTTTTTATACAAAGACTTATGGGCAGACATCCTGCTCAGTCAGTCACATAAACTCAGTGGTGGGATTCAGCCAGTTTGCATCTATTCGGGATAACCAGTTGTTAACTTTCTAAGCAGTTCAGAGAACCAGTTGTTGGAAGAAATCTTATTTTCTTTTTTTCCACTTTACAGGGCTAATCCTGTAAGGAAGGCAGGAAGGAAACATTCTGGTGTTGTTTCTAGCCTAATCTTTATTGCCCTGCTTATAGAAACTGCCTCTCTGGTTAACCCTTATAACATTGTAACAGCTAAGGTGAAGCGCCCATCGACGTGAGTGACATTGAGTTGGCCATGCCCACACGGTCACATGACCACTGAGCCACGCCTACCCAACTGGTCATTAGGGCAGAAAACTGGTTGTTAAATTATTTGAATCCCACCACTGCATAAACTGATGTGTTCATAGTTCAGACTGTATCAAACCAAAGCCGTATACTTTTTCACTTGGTAAAATTATTTTGTCTTGTCTTAAAAGAGAGGTCTTGATTAATTGAAAAGTAATAGTTCACATTAAGAAGCAGTTTCTCAACCAACTAGCCATTCATGTAAAGACCTAATTGTAAAGGCTGTAACTTTTCTCTCACATCCTAATCCCTGGCAGTGTCAAGGTAAAATAAAATAGGTGACACAGTGACCTCTTGAAGTGTGAGAGTACCACTTCCATAAACTGTGGTCGGAATGCCTGGGAATCATGAGAACTGCAGTCTAGCAAGGTCTGTGGGATAGGACCTTGGTTAACTGACGTTGACCTGAGCTACGTAGTTATAAAAGCATAACCAAGAAAGAAGAGCTATGTTCAGAGCATGTAAAGCAGCCCAGGAGACTTCTGTTTTGGAACAGAAATTGTTTTTAAGAGCAAGTGAAGGAAATAAATTGTAACTGTGTTTCTGCTCTATCAAGGGCTTCACTGCACACATTTGTGCGTAGTTTACCTTGACGTAGAAGCTAATAAGAAACACAACATTTATTCGGAATAAATGAATCATAAGATGATGTGATGTTGATCAAGTAGGACTTTTGCCCTAAACACAAGTTGAAAGGAGAAAAAAAACAGCATCTGCTTTGAAAAACTTTCGGAAGCTAAATAAACACGAGATTATTGCCAAGATTGCTGCCATTTGAAAGTGTCTGATGTTTATCTCAAAACTGTATTTTTTTTTTCTTTTTTCCTGTGAATATATCACGTTTGTACATGGATATGAAATTGAGGTAGGGCCAGCATTGCAATGCAAATGTCTGGATGGCCATGAGATGGCAGCAAAGAGATATGGAAACCTCTCTTCTGCCATCTAGCGATTGTGTGGAAGTTTGCAGTCCAGATCAACATTCTTAATATTAAAAAGTATGTATCAAATTTATGGGTGTAAATTGAAATTAGCAGTTGCTCATTTGCAATAGGGAACACATCCCAATTCTAAAGTTTGAAGTACAATTAAATCATGCAATTTTGAAACTAGCATGTTTTTTTTCTACCTGGGGCCTAAAAGCCAGAAAGAAACCTTTGTGAGTACCTAAAGTTCAGAGTTGAGGTTAGATGTTTACAGATAAAGAAATTCATTGATGTTCATGAGAACACCTTTTTAAAACATTCCCATTCCTGTTGAACTTTTATGGCTAGCCGGCATACTTCTCTGGGAAAGAAGCCATGGGCCAAACTGTTTGCAATTGTCTAGCTCCTTAAGAACAACAGAAACCCTCCTATGAAGCTCCTGGTCCATTATTGCAGGAAATATTAACTTGTAATATTGCATGTTGGGGAATGCAGATATACACATTAGCAAAATGTGCATTTTCAGTGTTGATGAGTTACTTAGAATGCAGAGATGCACATTTCCCCATTGCTTTGAAAATCAAGATTACCACTCACCATTGTCACACAAACAGAATGCATTTTTGTACATCCCCACAAAGCAAAGTAATTTATTTTAACCAAAGCCTTCCATATATCTTGAATGTCCATTCTTAAGCCTGATTGGCAGCCTTCGAAAGTTGCCCCCCACAACAGAAAAATCCTTTCTATAAATCGATCATCTCCCAATGTTTTGGAAATTTATCATGCATGGTTCACACCTTTACCAAACCTCAGGCCTAACATTTTGGGAGATCTCTCTTGTTTGAGGTCTTTCTTCTTTTCATAATCAGGTGATTTTTAAAATGCAGGACTAGTTTGACTGAGAATGAATTTCTTCTCAATAGAGATAATGTGGCCCCAATTTTTTTTTCTTTGTTTATCTGAGCTGACTGTTGCCATCTGCTGGTAACCAAATGATCCAAGCTGAGGAGTCTTCAAATATTGAACAATGCAGTTGTTATCAATACAAAAGACTGTTGATCAATCTTCTCTGGAGAAGGGGGGAACTTGATAACATCAGTAAAAATGGAAATTTTCCCTAAAAGATTCTTCCTGTACCAACAACTGTAAAATGACTCTAGGCTAGGAAAAAGCCTTCCAAGATTAGACACCCACACTTCTGTTGATGTAGCTGTCCAACCTCAGAAATGTTGGCTTTGGGGAATCATTAGAAATGAAAGGTCATGTTGTGATGCTGTTTTTGTGAAGACTCCATATATTAGCACTTTGGTTTGTGTTTGCCTTAAAAGCAAACCTGAGGCAAAAGATAACAGATGCCTGATCTCAAAGATCATAGAGATTATTATTTGGCATGCAAAAAGCAGGAGTTTATCAAGCTTAGAGAAGTCTGCTTGGAAGCGTCCAAAAATTCCACAAATGAAAGAGCAAAGTGGGGAGAAGTTTGGGATCTGTCTTCAAAATGCAAACAGGCCCATTGGAGGTGGGGAGGAACTCCCTGGATTGTAAAGGTTGAGATTTGTAGGCTACATAAGGGAATTGTGTTGCCATGCACAGCACTATTAAGCACACATTAATAATATAGAATAACAGACTTGGAAAGGACTTTGGAGGCCTTGTAGTCCAACTGCCTTCTCAGAAAGGAAACCCTACACCATTTCAGACAAATGGTTGTCCAATCTCTTCTTTAAAAATCTCTAGTGTCAGAGCACCCACAACTTCTGGGGGCAAGTCATTCCACTGATTATTATTAGAAAATGTCAAAAAAATTCTCCTTAGTTCTAGGTTGCTTCTCTCATTGATTAGTTTCCATCCATTCTAAGTGTTTATGTTCCATACATTCTAGTGTATATGTTCAATCCAGAAAAAGGATAATTATGTTAGGTCTGAACTAAAATTTTACCCACAGAATAAAGTCTGGAAAGAGAGAATCGGGAACAAACATTTGTCTAAGTCTGGGTTTTTTTCCCTGGTGATCCTATTTTTATGATAACCACAGTTACAAAAGGATTCTTCCAGAATGCAGTTCCAGACATATTGATGTGATGCAGCAAATCAAGTTAGGCTGCATGATGATGTCACAATAACCATCAGAATATAGAGAGGATATTGGCCTCTCAGGGAATTGGCTCCTGGTATCCCATAGTCATTCAGATGAGATCACAAAGCTAAATCAGAATAGGGGATGGGCTTTCTATTCTCTGCCTAAACTGATGATAAATGTTTTACTTGATTTCCTAGTCCAGGGGTCTGCAACCTTAAACACTCAAAGAGCCATTTGGACCTGTTTCCCACACACACAAAAACACCAGGGGCCACAAAACCTGGGTGGGCATGGCCAACTCCACATCATTCAGTCCCACCCAGTCACATAACCCCCTAGCCACACTTACCCAGCCTGTCATTAGGGCAGAGAACCAATTGTTAAAAAACACTGGAAACCACAAAACCCTTTTCTCTCTTTCTCTCTCTCTCTCTCTCCCCTTCTCTCTCTGTATCTCTCTATGTCTCTCTCTCCCCCACTCTGTATCTCTCTCTCCCCCCTCTCCCTCTCTCTCTCCCCCCTCTCTGTATCTCTCGGATTTCCAAGGCCAGGTGAGGAGTGGCTGGGAGGGGAGGGCAAGGGGTGGGGTCAGCCAGTGATGAGACAGGGAGCCACAGCAGAGGGCTCAAAGAGCCGCATGCAGCTCCGGAGCCGTGGGTTGCTGACACCCATCCTAGTCCCTTTGAACAGATTTTCTGCCTTAAGCCTAGAAAAATAAGCGTTTATTATATAATCTCTCACGCTTATCATACATACAAGCTCAGAATGTCTTTTGCCCCTGAACAGGAAGTGCAACTAATCTTGATATTATTTCTTTGTTCCTTGGATTTAGCCACATGTCATTCTTGCATTCACAGATTAATATCCTGTAAATGTGTTTCAGAGCATCATTTGTGAAGTGACAATAATGAAATAGTCTTGATGCATTATTGTGTTTGCGAGGTAAGTATGTCACCTTAAGTAGAATTTGCCAAATTCATGATCCCTAGCACTTACATTTTTGGCTACATAAGTCCTATTAGCCTATTTTGTCCCTAAAAAGATGTTTGGATTTACCCTCATAATTGTGAAACTAATAAGATTCAAGGTTCATGTTCCAAAAGATTGTTGAAAGGAAGAAAATGTGATCTGTGATTGTTTAGAGCCCATTTCTCTTAATGTAATTGTGTTTGCTCTCCAGCAAGTTTTTTGTTAATACTTCTGACCGCCACTTACTTTGGAATAGGTCAAATTCATTGGATCCTTTGCAATGGCAACTGAGCTTTTGATACTGTGGATTCTTTATTTAGTGATGGCTAAGCAGCTTGCTAGATTTATACCCATTCTTCCTGATTGGCCTCTTTATATAACCAGGCAGCCTTGAAACAGGAAGGCTGCCTGACTATTTATAAAAACCAGCATAAATTAAAATTGAACCCCGTATTTGCTTAACCCAGCTACCCAATCCCAATCCAAACAAAGTGTTTTCATTGCAGTCCAAAGAAGGTTATGGGATTTAGGCAAATCTTCTTGGAAAGCAGGATGGCCATGGAGGTGGCAATCAAAACATAATTACTTAGAGAATAAGCCCCATTAAAGTCTGTAATGTTGAGGCCAATTTGCAAATAACATTATTAGGTTGTCACTGCAAGACTCCCTCTCCCGGCCATTCACTTTTGCTATCCTTGTAGATGACATTTGGACTTTTGTAAATATCAGCCTCTGCCTACCTTGGCTTGGCTCCAAATCTAAGCAGGGTGGGGTACCTGGGTGGGATTCCTCCACAGCTATAGAACTGACTGGGAAGCCAATAAAATGTCACCCCCATCCCCTCTGTAAGATTACCAAGAAGGCTGCATAGTTGGGTTCATGAATCAGTGTAACTTCTTGGTAGGAGTCAAGCTCAGTGGAGAATTTCCCTTACCTAAATTTCTAGTGGAAGGAGCTTGCCTAATCTTGGGCCAGGACCAAAAAATATTGGTTGGAGTTCCGAGTTCTGTAAATGCTGTAATGTTTCCCAGGAATAACTCTGGCACTTGTTTCTGTCCATATCTGAAGGTTGCAATCCTAAACAAATCAGAAAAATCAGTTGGACTTCACTTCTTAACAGGTAGAACACAATACCACATGATTGCCTTAGCTACACGTGGGAACCAGGGCTGGTATTGCAAACTAGGAAAAGGAGGGGTACCTTCTAATATTACCCCCCACTCCCAATAAAAAATAAGATGCTTAAATAGTTTGGGAACCTGGTTCCATTACCTTTTCAGAGACTATTTTTAGCAGTATCTATTTAGGTTTGGATTTTAATGTACAAAAAAAAATATGAAATTTGCTCTCTTTTGTCCTCCCCAAGTTATAGCAAAGTCCCTAACAAAGTGCAAATCCAGCTTTCCAGTGCATCAAGAATATATACTACCTCCAGAGTTGCTCCACTTCTTTTCTCTCAATATGCTAATTTAAGGAAAATTGCAGCCTGAGGCAATGCACCTGAGCCTTTCGCTCTCCAAACCGTCTACCACGTAATGCATGTTTCCTATTCATTTTCCCACCTTTATGGTGCCCCTTCATTGCTCTGAACTGCTATTAAGGAGATTGTATTCACGCAAGTATGGGAATGTGTGCCTGTTTGTATAGAGGGGTGTGTGAAAGGTAAAAGGAAAATGTTCACGCTGGAGATGAAAGTAAGAAAAAAAATTGAATTTAACTGGCGATGGCTATCTTTCAGAAGATTCTTTGAATTGTAGGAGATACCCTTCTTAAGCCTAAAGACATTCTGATCCTTGGATAAGAATGGTTTGTATAATATCCTACAGTGGATCTATTTTGGCTGAATGCAATATTTTCATACTGGTATTTGATTTTTTATTACTGGTGCACTCTTTCAGGAGGAATATCTTGTTGGATGGGCAAAATAACAATAATGTTATAATTGGCTAAAAATGCTTTGGGGACTGTATTGATTTTACAAGGCTGGCAAAAATAGATACCCTTTGCTCATAAAATCATGTCTTTGTTAACAACTCTACTAGGATGATAGAATATTATGTCTCTTCTATGCATTTGGGACGAGATGGCTCAGCGGTTAAAGACACTGAGCTTGTCAGCTGGAAAGCTGACAACCCAAATTTGAGACCCAAGCTCCGCTCAATGGGATGAGCTCCCATTACTTGCCCCAGCTCCTGCTCATCTAGCAGTTTGAAAGCATGCAAACACAGGTAGATCAGAGGTGGTATTCAGCAGGTTCTGACCGGTTCTTGCAAACCGGTAGTGGAAATTTTGAGTAGTTCAGAGAACCGGTAAATACCACCTCTGATTGGCCCTGCCCCCATCTCTTCTCTGCCTCCCGAGTCCCAGCTGATTGGGAGAAAATGGGCATTTTGCAGTAACCTTCTCCTGGAGTGGGGAGGGAATGGAGATTTTACAGTAGCCTTCCCCTGAACTGGGCTGGGAATGGAGATTTTACAATATCCTTCCCCTGCCATGCCCACCAAGCCACGCCCACAGAACCGGTAGTAAAAAAATTTGAATCCCACGACTGGAGTAGATTAATAGGTACAAGTTTGGTGGGAAGGTAACAGCACTCCGTACGCCTTTGGCATATAGCCATGCTGGGCACATGACCATGCAAATTGCCTTTGGACAATGCTGGCTCCTTCAGCCACAAAACAGAGATGAGCACTAGATTCAGATACAACTGGACAGGGGAATCCTTTCCCTTTACTTTTACCTATGCATTTGGCTTAATCCCTACTCCAAAATACCTGAGTAATTCAATCTCAGCCCTACACAAGTTTCTGATAAATTACTTGCTTTTGATGTTGTTGTTGTTGTTTACAAAGATATACATCCTAGCATAGATAGGAAGATAGGAAGAAGATTTATAGCTCAACAACCCACTCACACTGAGTAAATGATTATGGATTTGTGATTTTTAATTCTTCAAATATCGCAAAAACAATATTTAAATCGTGCCATAAACATTCTAATCAGCGATAACTCTGATAGGATCTTCCTATCCTATGGCTCACAAAAGATTCAGTCCATACAGTGACCATTTGGCATCCGGCTCTTAATGATGGAAAATAAAGGAGGAATAAACAGAAATCCTGGAAACCTCCCTAGCCTCTCTAGCCTTTCTCTTTTAAACCCAAATATTGTTTGTGGTACGTTGGCTCTGTTCTTGTTATGGGGGTCTTTAAAAGAGTGTCCATGAGCTTTACAAATATCAGAAGGAAGTGGCTTGTTTTTCTCTATATTATGGTACTCAATACTTTTTATCACCCTGCTTCAAATGTATTTTGGAAACATGAATTTGAAGGGACATCTTATCATGCTTGGTAGACATGTCAAAAAACTTTTTAAAAAAGATTTAAATACATGCATTGATACAAAGAGTTTTGAAGATTAATAATCAGTTGAAGCCAGAACTTTAATGGATGAACAATTAGCAAAAAGCCATGAAAGATTGTTTCAATATATGATTATGTGGCTTGGTGGGCATGATGTGGCTTGGTGGGCGTGGCTTGGTGGGTGTGGCAGGGGAAGGATACTGCAATCTCCATTCCCTCTCCACTCCTGGGGGAAGGATATTGCAAAATCTCCATTCCCACCCAACTCTGGGGCCAGCCAGAGGTGGTATTTGCCGGTCCTCCGAACTACTCAAAATTTCCGCTACCGGTTCTCGAACTGCTCAAATTTTCCGCTACCGGTTCTCCAGAACCTGTCAGAACCTGCTGAATAGCACCCCTGCCTTTATTACAGAACTATAATCAAAAATTCCACTGGGAACAGGGAACTAATGATGTCCAGATATTACTGAGGTAAAATTTTGAGTTGTGCTAACCAGATTAACCAGTGTGAGGGAATGCCTGAAATTGCGACCTAGTAACACCTGGAAGAGACAATGAAGGTTAGGGAAAAGTGAAGAAAATCCATAGTGGTTCATGCTGAATGCTGGCTTTTAGTTTCCACTATGAACCTCATTCAAAGACTGCCCAAATATACTTATGTGTTGTTTAAAACAGGGAAGCACATTCCTAAGGACAGTTTATCAAGACAATTCCTAACTAAGGGTAATTTTCTTTCTTCAGTCATTTTTTCCTGTTACATTATACAACAAAGATGCATAATACTGGGTTTCCATATGGTGATCAGAGTTGTGAAGACACTTTTCAGCAGCTTGCATTATTGACAGTTCCTCCATGATGATGCTGAGAAAAAAATGATTCTATGTTAAGCATTTTTGCATCACCGTGACAATTAATCCTTGAAAAGTTTCCCCAATTGCTAGTTATGAAGCCCCAACTTCTTTTCTCTGGTTTTAAAGAGCAGCTCATTATTCAGCTCTGGCCAATCAGATTTATAAGCCTGCAAACTTTCTGAAATTAGTCATGAGAAAAAGCATGGTTTGTTTTATATCGCAATAAATGATAGAGCAAGTAAGGACAGCTCACAACACTATATAAGTGGAGGTGGAACATATGATTCTTTCGTTATTGCTGGACTGTATTTTACATCATCCTTTACCACTGGCCACAATAAGCACATACTTTGGGTCTTGCCAGCAGGACTTATTAGCTGATGTGTTGCTTTGTATTAATTAATTTAGACAGGAGTTTGTAGCAGCAGGGAGAGGGGGGAGGAGGGAGGGAGAGAGAAAGAGAAGGGAGGGAGGAAGAGAGAGAGAAGGGAGGGAGGAAAAAAGAGAGAGAGAAGGGAGGAAGAGAGAGAAGGGAGGGAGAAAGAGAGAGGGAGAGGGAGAGGAAGAGAGAGAGAAGAGAGGAAGAGAGAGAGAGAAGGGAGGGAGGAAGAGAGAGAGAGAAGGGAGGAAGAGAGAGACGGGAGGGAGAAAGAGAGAGGGAGAGAGGGAGAGGGAGAGAAGAGAGGAAGAGAGAGAGAGAAGGGAGGGAGGAAAAGAGAGAGAGAAGGGAGGAAGAGAGAGAAGGGAGGGAAAAAGAGAGAGGAAGAAAGGGAGAGGGAGAGGGAGAGAGAGGGTTGTATGTTAAAGATCTATTTTCAGATGGTGGAGTAAATTTAAAGGGCATGTGGGAGAAAAACATCCTTTTGCTTGAAAGGAATTCAAAGAGGGGTGTGTGGAGAGAGATGATAACCCAACCGTATCCATGGCCCTTGAGGTAACAACAGGTGTCTGGAACTTAATTTCAATTTTTCCAAATGTAAATCAGGCTCCTCCCTTCATTCCCAGCCGTTGACTTGCTTTCCTTCGCATGCCCACCCCTTTCCCATTACAGAAGGCCAGCTTTCAAAAGAAGGCCCCCAGTCACCAGTCAGTACAGAGTTTGTCCAGGTGCAAGTCCTCTCTCTTTGCCACATAGAAACAAGCTGGGTGGAGATCAGAAGTTGGGTGGAAATTACTGTTTAAATTCCTCACCAAAAAATCTATTTTTTTTTCCTTTTCCCCATCCCATTATTGAAGAGACAAAAAAAAAAAAAACCCCAACCCTACACAAAGATATAAATGGAATCTGTGTTTTATATTAACAAGTCCTTTTATTTTTCCCACCAAAGAGATGCAAGAAGAAAATTCAGTAAGTGGAGCAAGAATGGCTGGTCCATGTTCCTAATGCTTTAAGCTTGGCTGACAGATTGCATAAGACAGACTCTGGTTGGTTTGTAGCTTAGCTTGTGCAAACTGAGCCATTATGGTTGGTGAACTATGGACCTAACCATAGGCCTAACCATGTGTAGTCAGCAAGCCATGTTTAAAGAAACAATGGTCTCTGTATTAAAGCCAAACCATATGCAGCAAATCAGCAAACCTTGATTAAAGATACAATGGTTTTACACACAGGTGTCAAACTCAAGGCCCGAGGGCCAGATCTGGCCCATGGGGTGCTTAGATCTGGCCCACAGGGCCACCCTGAAAACAGTGAAGGACCAGCCCGCAGTGCCTCTGCCAGCGAAAACGGTGCTCAGGAGGGCTGCATGCGGCCCTCCCAAGCTCCATGTTTGCTGGCAGAGTGCTCAGGCCACCACAGGCACCCCCGACACGAGTGATGTTGACCTGGCATGCCTACCCTGGCCACGCCCACCAGGACCCCTGAGGTCAAACACAACCCTGATGCGGCCCTCAATGAAATTGAGTTTGACACCCCAGTCTTGTATGAAACCTACAAATGTATGAAACCTACTAAATCAGCAAAATCTGAAGCTCTTCAAATTCCAGTTGTCTTGATCATCATCTGGATCATCTTTTACCATCTCAGCTAATAATAAATGAAGCTGTATTCCAAGATTTCTGTTCCCAGGAAACTAACCATCAGGTGGCTAGGTCTTAGTTTAACTTGAAATGTCTGGAGTCCACCTTCTCAAAATAAGCAGAAGCAGTATTGGAAAAAAAAAAAGAATTGAGAAGACAATCTGTTCTGTTTGAGAGATTTTAGGAATAATGGGCATTATCTTGTGCAAGATTTAGATTCCAAAAGGAAAACAGAGCAGTCACAGGTCTTATAATAGAGAGGAGGATTTTTTATGGAATGGGCACTTCTTCATTTGAAGGCATCCTCTCTTTGACAATCTTTAGACATTTCAGTTAAACCTCTGGGTTCATAACAAGGTGGGGAGAAGCTTGGAAATTATAGAATGAACAGTCAAGTAGATTTTCTACCCACAGCTTTCAGCCAAATGAGGATTGTTGTTCTAGATCAGTGATGGCTAACCTTTTTGCCGTTGCGTGCCAAAAGTCAGGGGAGCATGGGGGGTCGTGTGTGTGTGTGCCAACATCCATAATTCAATGTGCCCCGCCCTCCCCTGCATGCATACGTGACCCCACACACACACACTTCTCCCTGCTTTTGGCACATGATGGCAGAGTGGGCCTGGTAGGCCTGTTTTTCCCCCTCTCCAGGCTCCAGAGGCTTTCTGGGAGCCTGCAGAGGGCAAAAACAGCCTTCCCCATCCCCCCAGGGAGCCTTCCAGAGGCCAGAAACAGCAAGTTTCCCGACTTCCGGTGGGACCAGAAGGCCTGAAAATCAGTTGGCTGGTGCGCGCATGCACGCTGGAGCTGAGCTAGGGCAACACTCGCGTGCCCACCAATATGGCTCCGCATGCCACCTGTGGCACCCGTGCCATAGGTTCGCCATCATGGTTCTAGATTCTGAATCGGCCTCTATTCACAAATATCAGCACATGTATTTTTTATGCAAATATGTGCCCTTTTCTTGTCTTCTGCTTTTTGTATATCCCCCCCCCCCTTTGCATGAAGGATAGAGCTGCAATTATATATACAATAAATATTTAAAATGTGGCTGTTATTGTCAATAGCGATAGTGGTTGTATTGCAATTTATGTTCTGAAAAATAGAATACCCATTTTGCTCTCCTACACTTTGGAATGAAACTTGATTTAATTTGGTTTCAATAATCCACTTACAAGCTAGTTCAGAAGCATAAAAAGCTATTCATTTTATCTAAACAACTGCATCCTTTGACTTTTTATTCTGCTCATCTATGTGGTTGTATAATATACTACAATACTGTGCTCCACTGCCATGCAACCACTTCAAAAAAAGAAAATGGTACAAAAAGACAAAGAAGAATGTGAATTGAAAAGCATTTTGTCCTGCGAATGTTTGGAGTGTTTGCACATAGCTAAACTAAAGCTACTTCATTGGCAGAATCCGAAAAGCGGTGAATGAGTAATGAAAAGTATATGTAGGATCAGAAAGGTTTATACTTTTAAGCAATGAAAACAAACTATTAAACCAGACCGACATTGCTAGGAAGTGTAAAACTGTTCCTAAAACTCTGTGTGCAACTGTGTGCAAAGTTTTTATAATGGGCATTTGGAAGCAAAGTTTAACATCAGCCTAAAAGAAAGGAACTGAAGGATGAACGCCAAATGTTGCAAATAATTACTAGCAGTTTCTTAGCAATTAACACTTTAAAATAAACATCAGATCAGCAATTAATCTCTTCTGATTCATGTTGAGAACATGTAACCCAGATTAGCTGCCTTTTCAGCAAAGGTTATAAAGGAGCAACTCTTGTATTTGGAATTTAAATAACTTCCCAGGAGCAAAAGCATATAAAGAAATTTGTTAGCAGAACTGGATGACAAGAGGAATGCTATAAACTTGTTTCACAAATGCAAGTTAGGAAATACATAGTTTGTAAGTGGTTACCAGTTCACTGCTGCATTAAAAGTGGGGACCGAGCCTGCTGTATCATGTACCTGGATATTTTTTCATCAGTTGCTTTTTACCAAGCTTGAAGTTGCCATGCACTTGTATAACTACAAACATAATTCCCATTTCTATCCTTTATAATATGGCAGCGAATTAGGCTGATTTTATAAAGCTACACGTTGCAAATCAAGGAATCTGAGAAGACACGGTGGGCAACTATTGTTCAGGTGAAGTAGCATCACTTATTGGAGATCTCAAGAACGTATAAGCAGTGAAAGGGATTGTTCTCAGATATTGTTCTACCTATCCTACATTTTAAATAAAGCCTGATTTAGCAGTAGCTGCAAACAAGAAACTGTTTTTGTGAGGGTGTATATTTTAAACCTTTTTGATGGCCTTTTCCTGAAAAAAAGTGACTGATAAAAACAGTCTCAGGAAAGGCAAAAATATGGTAAATCCAAAACAAAGCTATTCATTTAATGTTGCCAATATTGAACTCAGGAGCACAGCCGGCTGAATTTTTCTAAGAAAAACTATGGACACTGCAGATACTGTAATGCTAACTGCAAAATAGAAATGTGCAGCATAAATCTTATCTCTGTCTTACCAGCTACATGAACATTTTGCAAGATGGATTTGCAATTTTTGTCAGAATATTTTATATTAGTCAACCCAGATTTTAGCAAAAAGAATTTTTTTTTGAGAAATTCCTATTCAATCAGGTAGCTTGACCAGGAGCATCTTGCCTTACCTACCTCGTAGGGTTGTGAGAATAAAAGAATAACCATGGATACTGTCAACCTGTCAATAGCCTAGTAAGGAAGGCTATTAATGAAGGAAATATGTAAAGAAATTAAAATGTCTGTTTCTTTCTGCATAGACAATATGATTCAAAAACAACTAAAATTGAGTTTGGAGAAGGCCAAACTGAAATACCATCGAGAATGTGTTTATGAGCAAATATCCAAAGGCCTGTTTTCAAATATTTGGTCCTGAGCTGTGGTGATAAAGGAGGCAAAGCAAATTTCTCTCTCCTCTTCTATTGTTTTTGCAACTTGTCATCCAGCAGCCTTGTTTTTGGATGGTACTGTATATTGGCTTTTAGGAAGTATCAAGAGCGCTTGCCTAGCTGCTGTGATTGGTAGCCCAGCATTTTGCTGACCAAATCACTTAAGTGTTGCACTCTTGTTGATTCTGAATTGCCATTGTCTAGAGAGGAGATTGGGATGCTGTGTTGTCAGGTTACCTGGGTGGAACTCCTTTGGGGCCTGTCCCTTCTGAGGGAATGGATAGGATGTTTTCCAGCACATTCTCTGCCTCCTGTAGGCTGGATCCTGGGCCCTTCTGAGTTCCTGTTGATGGCCGGGCAGGAGTTATCTGTATCTCCAAAGCAATCAATGTCTCATTGAAGGTGTGTGTGTGTGTGTGTGTGTGTGTGTGTCTGTGTCTGTGTCTGTGTCTGTGTCTGTGCTAACTGGCAAACTTGAAAGAGGCTGAGATGTTTCCACTACCAGTCTTCAAGGCTCCTACAAAGATCCAATGGAGTTAGTTAACCCAGTTTCTAAATCGGCCTTTTTAGAAAAGTTTGTTAAAACAAGGGTGAGGGATCACAAAGCATCTCACAGGAAAGCAAATAATCTGGACTGTTTCCCATCAGGGTTCAGACCAGTGATGGGATTCAATTTTTTTTACTACCAGTTCTGTGGGCGTGGCTTGGTGGGTGTGGCAGGAGAAAGATACTGTCAAATCTCCATTCCCTCCCCACTCCAGGGGAAGGTTACTGCAAAATCCCCATTTCCTCCAGATCAGTTGGGACTCAGGAGGCAGAGAATAGATGGGGGCGGGGCCGATCAGAGGTAGTATTTACCGGTTCTCTGAACTACTCAAAATTTCCGCTACCGGTTCTCCAGAACTGGTCAGAACCTGCTGAATACCACCTCTGGTTCAGACCCAAACAAGGGACAGAGATGACAATTGCGCTAATGGATAAGTATTCCAGTGACCTGGACAAGAGTACATCCATCCTGCTCTTTTCAGTGGTCTTTGATACCATCAACTACAGACTGTCTCTGCAGATTAGGGGCCCTAGAGAGCCCTGGGCCTGCACTTTCCTCAGAAGCCAGTTTCAGATGGTGGTAGTAGCAGCAATCCATTCTGTAACAGCTTCTGTGTGGGCTACCAGAAGGTGTACTCTGACACACCCACCCTCCATTTAATAGCTAAATGAAACTGCTGAGATCGATCACAAATTGACTTGGGCTACAGTATCAGCAGTTTTTAATGCTTTTTTTTATCCAGGACATTTTAAATGTACAGTGAGTGACATGATAGCAGTGTTCCAATATCTCAGAGGTTGCCACCAAGAAGTGGGGCGGGGAGGGCAGTTCAACCTATTCTCCAAAGCAGTGGTCACCAACTGGTGGTCCGTGGACCACTGGTGGTCCATGAGAAAATGTTGGTGGTCCACAGAAAAATTATTTGCATTTTTTTATATTGCGCTAATTACTATTTATCTTTTTAAAAAATTCATATTAGTGGTCCACGGGATTTAAAATTATGAATTTAGTAATTCCTGAGGTCCGAAAGGTTGGTGACCCCTGCTCCAAAGCACCTGAAGGCAGGACAAGAAACAATGGATGGGAACTAATCAAGGAGAGAAGCAACCTAGTACTAAGGAGAAATATCCTGACAGTTAGAACAATTAATCTGTGGAATGACTTGCCTGCAGAACTTGTGAATGCTGCAACGCTGGAAGTTTTTAAGAAGACATTGGACAACCATTTGTCTGAAATGGTATAGGGCTGTGATGGCGAACCTATGGCACGCGTACCAGAGGTGGTACGCAGAGCACTCTCTGCGGGCACATGCGCTATCGCCAGCTGGTCTTCTGGTTTCCGGCATGTACATGTGCGCTGGCCAGCTGGTCTTCGTGGGCACTGGTGCGCCTGGAAACGGCCTGAAAACAGCCCAAAAAACAGCCGAAAATGCCAGAAAACAGGCATGCAAGTGCTGGCCAGCTGATCTTCGGGCTTCTGGTGCTCTGGTGCGCACGAAGACCATCTGGCCAGCGTGCATGCCAAAAACACAAAGACTAGCTGGCTGGCACGTGCATGCGCATCAGCTAGCTTGTCTTCAGGCTTCCGGTGCTCTGGGACGCTCACATGCACGCACGTTCCGGTTTGGGCACTCGGTGCCAAAAAGGTTCGCCATCACTGGTATAGGGTTTCCTGCCTGAGTAGGAGATTGGACTAGAAGACCTCCAAGGCCACTTCCAACTCTGTTATTCTGTTATATATTTGCAAACCATTAAAAGTCCTTAACTGGACTGCAGTGGGATATGAATATAATATGGATAATATGAAAATGGGGAAAGATCTGAGATTATCGAGGGAAGCTTCTTTCAAGAGAAAAAAGTTGATGAACATTCTGTTTTAGTACTAGTGGGTCGCCCCGTAGATGTGGCTTCTCCCCATTGCGATGCAGTGCTGTAATACGCTCAGGCCTGACTAGGTGGCTCAGTGGCTAAGAGACTGAGCTTGTCGATCAGAAAGGTCGGCAGTTCGACGGTTCAAATCCCTAGTCCTGTGTGAGCAGGGGGTTGGACTAGATGACCCCCAAGGTCCCTTCCAACTCTGTTACTGTTACTTTTTTACCTTTTGTCTCCCAAATAGGAACAATGTGCTTGGTTTCCCCACCCACTCACCCTCATCCCCCAACACTCTGAGGCTCTATAACAAAACACCCCATCTTTGCCACTGTTAGGAAAGGCGAATAGGAAGAAGCTTTAGAAAACGGAGGAAATCTGGTCTTTTATTAAGTATTTGGCCAGGACAATGGATTCCAAAGGGGAGGAACAGCATCAACATCTTGCTTTTCGGTAGGTGGTGAGAAGAAGCGAAGGGGACAGAGATGTTTCCTAGCAGCCCCCCTGGGGCTTCGTGCAGGGACAGTCGTCCTTTTTCCATTTGCTGGGCAAAGCCTATGAGAGCGTGGTAGTTTCTCACGGCGTGGACAGCCCACCCTGCAGCATTCCTGAGAATTGTACAATATAATCTTGAGTCAGCAGGGTGGATTAGCCCTTTTTCATTGGGTTTACACTTGTGACCTTAACAGTAGAACTGCAAAAAAGCAAAATGGGATATATGCATCTTTGCCATAACAGCCCTTCTGCATCTCAACTTAAATACACACAACTGAAAACAGCTACCATTCACTTTAAATTATGTACAAAACCCTATATATTGTTTTTTTTTCTGCTGCTGCTGGTTTTGGATTACACATATAAATACAAATTAGCTATTCTTCTAAAAAGTGGTTATAATAGTAAATAAATACAAAATAAGAATCTGACCTTTATACTTCATGTGCTGTGGGAAGGAGGGGGGGAGGGTTAAACCCATATAAAATGTACAACTAAAATATGTTTTAAAATCTTTAAAAGGAATAACTCTCTGATTAAAATATCTTTCCTCACTTTTTTTTTTCTGTAGACATAAATAGATTTTCAAAATAGATGTGTTTAATTCTCCATATCATAACATAAATAAGGTCTTCATTGGGAAATATTAAAGTGTCAAGTTGTGTGTGTGTGTGTTATTTTTTTCTGTTCCATTTGTCCCTTTCATTTTGCTGCTGCCTCAGCGGCACCCACATCCTTCCACAACCATGTCCTGATAGTTCTTTAGTACCACCTTTTCATTCTCGTCAAGATACAGCATCGAAATGGGACTTAGTTCTGTCGGCACGCAGCAAGCTTTGGGAATTTTGGAGTTCACAGAATTGACCAGCGTCTGAACAATGGCATGGTTGGTGGAATTCAGATGATCTGCCAATGGGAAGGGACATTCTCCATGGCAATAGAAGGCACTGTAACCTGGAGGGGCCACGATCCAGTCATTCCACCCTACATCATTGAAATCCACATATAAAGGATGCCTTCTACAATTGGATTTATGGCGTTTGCGTGGTCTAGGTTTGGTCTGACGTTTCTCTCTCTTATGGAGCGGGTGTCCCATGCCGTCATGCCCAAAAGTGACCAGTAAGGGTCTAATCCGAGACCAGCCAGCATCATCTTGATGCAATGACCTACTGATCCTGACATGTCTCTTGGAGACGTTGCTGGCATTGTTCAAATGTACCACTTCTGCCACGAAACCAAGGTTAGGTTGCCCATGCGCAATCCATCTCATTACAGCTGGTGTGACATCAAATGTTTCCCATTTGCTGGCGTTGTGATGCACCAAGCGAGTGTCCAGGAGGCTTATGACAGGGTCCTTGGTAGCCTCTCGTTCCGATTTGAGAATTTCATAAATATTAATGCGGTGATGAGAGCTGCTGTCGTGTTCAGCGGCATCTTGGATGTGCTCCCGAAAAACCTGGAGTTCAGCTGACGTGATAATCTCCCCATCAGGGATAGATGTTAAGTTAAAGAAGAAACGCCGAGATGTCTTCCCACTTCTTTCTGGAAGCTCTTCCAGGGTTTCTGATTGAAGGAGGAGAAAAGCAAAAGGGCAATCAGCAATTTAAACCCTGCAGCAGAACGCCTGAGTTGCGGAACTGAAACTTTCAAACCACCTTGGCATAAACCAATGCACAATTACACCCAGAATCTGCCCCTTGTCTTTCTACTTATCACTTTCATGAAGCTTAATATTGCTCTGGGTTGCTGTCCTGCCTTTCAATCCCAACGGATTGCATTCTGAATTCCAGGTGGTCGTAATAAAGGGGAAGAAATGTGAGGCATTGCTCTGGAATTCAAGGGCATTAAAGATTTTTTTTTTTCTTTTTTAACACGGCGGTTAGCAGGGGCCCTGTAAGAGTAATTAAAAAGTGACTAAGGATCAAGGAAAGGGATTGCATTTCTGAGATTTCTTAAAAAAACAAACCACCCAGCTGCAGCTTTCATGTCAGTCTCCCCCAATTGGTTCCAAAAGTATTATGCCACAAATTTCATAATTTACAAACCTTACCATCCAAAAAGATTTTATCTTAATTACAGGCAACTTTGCAAAGCACACCCAGTGATTTGACTCAAGAGGGCCCTGAATGAAAAGTATTTGGATGAATTTAGACATTCACTTAGGGGAGAACCTACAGTGACCTAACCCTTCCGTCCAGTAAACACACGCAAAGGTCCAAGGAAAGTGTTGTGAACATTCATTACAACAGATGCATCCGGTGTTTATCAAGCCAGGCAAGCCTATCAGCCATGTGGTTGTCCGTCTACTATTTGCTTACTATAGACTGTGAGCTGAGGGGCACATAGGAGTTCATGCTTCAGCGGCTAAAAAGCCTTCAGGAGTACTGTGCAATTGTTTTGAGAAAGTGTTTGACTCCCAGTGTGTACAATGTGTCATCTCCTGTGTTCTCCAACCCAAGTCTTTCCAAATGATTTGGGAGGACGGCTCTCAGAATTTCAAGCAAGTGGAACAGAAATCTTGTCTACCTTTTCAATATATTCCTGGTTTCTCGTCCATATTTTCATGGTTAAACAAAAATCTGAATTAAGGTCATCTGACTTGTTAGCTTTGCTATGCTGGCTGGAATCTAAATCTTAAATACAAGTGAAACAAAGCAAGCCTAAAACCTAAACCATATTTTCTTGTGGTTTTTTTTTTTTTAAGGGGGAGTAAACTAAAAAGATGGAGTGCCAAGAAAAAGAGGATATGAAGAAGAGAAACAGACATAGGTTATATAGCCGTATACATATAGAAAGGAAAACAAAACTTATGTGGAAGGTGAAATCAAAGGTTGAGTTTGAAACTGAATAAAGCATTCTTAAATATTTTATAGAGTGGGTTTTACTTACTTTAAAATTTCAGCTCAAAAAAATAAATTGCTATACAATCATTTAACCAGATCTTTAAATTAACCAGCATTAAATCATAACCTTCCAATGGATTTCTTTCAATGAAATTCTGAACATGAGGTTTTTTTTTAAAGGCAGAGATAGTTAATATTTCCATAATCACTAATTCCATAATTAGTATTCCATAATCATCATTCCCCTCAACATCTCTAGTTTAGGCTGGGAGCAAATATGCCCTGGCCAATCAAGGAATTACACAACAGCAAAACCAACACACACTGGGCTGGGTGAGCACTTCAGTTTTGCTTCAAACAGACCTACTGTACTGAACTTAATGGGATTTAAGTGATTTAAGATTAGCCAAAGTATCATGGACTTCAGCAGGTTGACTCTAAGGACAATTAAGCCTGGGTCTGACACTTTTTTAATAACAGAGGCATAAATGTTATAGCTATGGCTCAGCTAGGCATAGTGCCAATTCTTTATCACAGGGAATTCATTTGGAATCCTCAGCAGCAGTAGAAGAATGCCACAATCTGGGCACCTTGTGATATGCTCATGTAACACCTCCACTCTATGAAATGCAGTGTTTCTCAGTAGGCTTCTGGGTACAATTCAAGATGCTAGTTGAAACCAGTGGTGGGTTGTTACAGGTTCTCCCTGGTTCTTGCAAACCGGTAGTGGAAATTTTGAGTAGTTTGGAGAACCAGTAAATACCACCTCTGCCTGACCCTGCCCCCAATCTATTCACTGCCTCCCGAGTCCCAGCTGATCAGCAAGAAGGAAAAAATCAGGGCTCACTTGACAAAGAAGAGGAAAAAAAACCCAAGACACCTTAGCTTTAAATTGAGAAGCCAAGAAGCCTCCCAACTGATTGGCTAGAAACAATCCGCTCCTTGTAAACCGCTCGGTAGTGGTAGATTGGCAATTGAGGCCAAGCTGCCTGAAAGCGTTTTCCGATGATCTTGGTGGTGGCAGAGCAGCAAGAAACTGTTTAAACTCTTGCCGCGGCGCTTCAAAGGGCCGCCCTACAGCTGATCAGCGGTAAAAGGCAGTGTGGTGGTAGACCGGTGTGCTCCAAAAACAAATGGGTAGACAGGTGTGGCTCTGCAAGCAGTTAAAAGCCTGGTAGATCAGTACCTCTGCTAAATACTAAAGAATTGTTTGTCACATGACCATCAAACCACACCCACAAAATAAACCACACCCACAGAACTGTTATTAAAAAATTTAGAACCCACCCCTGGTTGAAACCCTACAAAGCACAGGCACATGGTATTGCAGGATTGCATATCTCAATTGCTTCTGTCTCATCAAATACAGCAGAATGGAATGCACCAGTTCCCTTCTATAAAGCGGTGTCATCTAATGGGGTTCAGTTTTGAGAATGCCTTCTCAGGAGCAATGTATCTCCAGAGATATGGATGGCCCTGGTCTTGTTAGCCTTTAGGAATGCCTTAAAAACTTGGCTCCTTCTCCACTCACTGGGGACAAGATATTAAGTGAGGTCAACCTGTGTGGTTGAATGCAGTACGCTGTTGTTTTTGAGCCTCTGCATAATATATACCCTGTTTCCCCCAAAATAAGACATCCCCTGATAATAAGCCCAATCAGGCTTTTGAGTGCATGGCAATAAGGCCAAGTGCTTATTTCAGGGTTCAAAAAAATATAAGACAGGGTCTTATTTTTGGGAAAACACGGTACTATTTGTATCAGGCATGTCCAATCTGCAGGCCATAGGCCACATGCCACCCTGGACAGCTAGTAACATGGCCCCATAAGATCATAAACTTTTAGCATTATGTGTTTTATATACATTAACTATATTATATATTTTATATGTGGCCCAAGACAATCCCGCTCAGTGGGGCCCAGACAAGCCAAAAGATTGGATGCTCATGATTTAGATAGCTCTATTGTTAATACATTTTTGTTTTTAGATTTTAGACTAAATAAACATTAATGTTACTGTAGCTATGGCATGGTGGCCACCATTCAAAAAGTTCTCCTTCTCCAATGCCTGAAAAAATCACAGTTTAGGGCCACCCAATGCAATTTCAAAAGAAACATGCATTTACATGGCCGAACAGATGAGCAGGAACAAGAGGCACATGTTTTCCAGCTTACTTTAGTTGGTTTAGTTAGTTTGAACTCTGCTGTTGATTCTTAGTTTGTTGCTCGCTATGCCGCTTTGTATCAATGCCTCATGCCTGCTGGTACATGTTGCAATATTATCCTGGGCTCTTGGCTTTCCACATCACAGGATGAAACACCTGTTTCAGGAGGTATCATGAGAGGTAGAAAGTGCAGGTAGATTAAAGGCAAACTTGCTAATGACTGAATGGTAATATAAAGATGTATTTCCAAAGCAGAATCTACTATAGGATTTTTTGAGTTCTGCCTCAAGAAATTAAGTCTTTCCAGAGATGGGCTAGGTCCACTTTCTTGTAAGCACTTTTAAAGTTGCCAAACCATCTGAAAGGAGTTTTAGTCTGTGGATTTCCACCCACCTCAAATCTTCACACTTTACCTCCTAAAACCCCACTGCCCAGAAATCCTGTGGTTTCCTCACCCTGCCTTTTAACAAACATCCCTGACCTCCCCATTCTTACAGAAAGCACGTTTTCCACATTCCCCATTAGACCTTTTTCAAAGTCTGGCTATCCAAGACTGGGGATTTTTTTCCTTGCGTTCGCTCTTGTCTTCACCCCTTTCTCTTCCTTCCGCTTTCCCATTTCCACCCTGCCTGCGTCAAAGCAACAGCTTACCCAGTGGCTAGGGAGGGTTCACCAGAACAACAGGCCATAGACAGCTGCTGTTTACCTGTCTTTCTATGCGCTTGTAATCCCTGGGTTACCTTCACAGCCTATTATTTTGTTTTATAAATCCCCAAAAATTCCAATCTAAGCATGTTGTCAGTGTGCTCAGGGCAACTTATTTTCCTGTATATCTAAGTCCAGTCTAAATGTCCTATAAATGACTGTGAAAACATTTTATTTTTAAAAAAAAAACAATACACTGGGGGGAAAAAACACCCTAATCTAACTTTGGTACTGTGTAATTACTGTTCCTTTTCCATCTACAATTCAAGAATTTAGAGGATTGCAGGCTACGCAAAATCCTCCAAGCTCTACGGCACTTATTTTTAACTCAATTTGTATAGGATTGTGCTGTCTTATGCTGCATTTCTCCATCCCACTGAAGTTTTATCTCATACCCCCGAGTCTGCCCCAACTAATGAAACAACGCAGAGAGGTTTGCCACCGCTCAATGCGAGGAGGATGCTTTTCATTAAAGTAAAATGCCAATTGTGCAGAATTGACTCGATCCTCCGTGGCGGCTGTAGGACAGCAGTTTCTCAGAAAGTTGATGATGCTTGGCAATCCTACTTTGTGGATACATATGACTGGGTGGAAGGAGATCCCCTATTGCCACATTGAAGGGTAACATACCATAATTAAGCCAAATTTTCTCATAAGGACAGGTCATTCAAATCAAGGGCACCACTGCTTTTGCCGCCCACAATCATCAGATGAGCAGGAACCTACACCTAGATTTTCTCTAAAGAGCTGACAGCATCTTATACATGTTTGACTTCATGGGTGCATGCATAAGTCCTTTCACAGAAGCAGTCCTCTGGTTATTGCTCCTAATCTGAACTGGAAACAGAAACAGGAGGGTTTTCCAGAAAACAATCTCCCAATAATAGTACGGGTAGTCCTCGACTTAACAACAGTTCATTTAGTGCCCGTTCGAAGTTACAGCGGCACTGAAATAAATGACTTCTGATAAGTGTTTTTCACACTTATAACCACAGCAGTAGCCTGTGGTCATGTGACCAAAATTCAGCTAGCTGCTTGGCAACCGACTCATATTTATGACGGTTGCAGTGTCCTGGGTCATGTGATCCCCTTTGGTGGCAAGCAAAGTCAATGGGGAAGCCAACTGTGTCACTAACTTAACAACTGCAGTGATTCACTTAACAACTGGGGCAAGAAAGGTTGTAAAGTGGGGCAGAATTCACTTAAGAAGTGTCTCTCTTAACATCAGAAATGATGGGCTCAATTGTGGTGGTAAATCAAGGACTACCTGTATTTATTCCAATTATTGGCTCTCCACAGAAGCATATCAGAAGCTATTTTGTCGCATCCATTTTCTTTTCCTACGTTTTCCTGTCTTAATCAAATCCTTACTATTTTATTCTGCCTCCCCTCTTTAGAAACGCTGCTTTCTACGTTGCTGTTAAAGCACTTTTATTGTATTTCTCTTTCATTTTTCCCACCTTCCTATCAGGCATTCTGAGAGATTGTTTGAACGAGAGGGTAAACTTGTCACGAATGGACTTCCAAAAATCACTGGATGGTGACTGCATTTCTAAACCAGAGTTCTCCAAAGACGATTGCTATCTTACATAGACAAATTAACTCAGTGGAAGTTTCAAATCCACTTTTCAAATGCAAAGCCTCACTCCCGCCCCCTTCACTTGCTCACAGAGTAGGGCTGAGATACCAAGTCCTTCAGATGTTACTGAGTATTAAAACCCAACCCAAGATAGTTTTTAGTTGAGAGCTTTAGCAGGAACACCAATGAAGTGCTAAGCAATTTAGTTAGACATCTATACACATAAATAAAAGAAAAGATGGGGAAAAGAAGGGGAAACCCACGTCTTTGGAAAGGCTGGAAGTGTCCATTTGAACTAGAGAATTTCAAAACCGAGTCAGCAGATTTTTCCAAGTTACATGTGTCATTCCCATGATTATTCAGGATAAATAATGAAATTCACAGGAATAAGGCTTAGTTGAATTGTAGTAATTAAATTAGGTATACATACACACTCACTCAGAAGTAAATACTATGGAATTTACGTAGATGGATTTATTCCCAGGTAAAGGTAGATAAATTTGTAGCCTGAAATATGTATCAGTTTTCCTTTGAACCATGTGCATGTGTAACTGTACATTAAAATGCAATTTGACACAAGTGGATGGTGCAATATACATTCTCCCATTAATTAGTTTTATATTTATACGCAAAGCAGTGTAAACACAGTGTAAGGTTAAATTACAACATTAACCTCTTACCGCATTAAGACTTGCTATTAGTTAGCATAATCAGTATAGCCACACCCCTTGTACAGAAATTTAATTAAACCTAAAATACATATGTATGAGTGAGGGGGGGGTGTTGTTGGCCATATTAGCTTTATAACTTGTTCAGTCTGCTTTTTTCCTTTACTTTTATAGTAAATCCAGGACAATAATGTAAAAATGAACAGCTGTGCGTTTATAGTTTTGATTTGGTAATGGCTGCCAAAAACAGTGAATAAGTAGCTTCTGCAGGTGTACCGATATTGCATTAGCACAGGTGTGGGTGGGATGAAATAAAGTGAATAAGGAACCTGCAGGTTAGGGTTGGGCAAACTTCAAGCTTGCAGGAACTACCTTGTGTTTCATGTAGAACCCCAAGATTGTCCACAAACCTTGGGCTGAAGATACACTTACAATTAAAAAAAATAGCTTTGAGTGCCAGAACTAATTTAAGATCAACCCTCCCACGCTCATTGTTACCCCATCGCTCCTTAATGTCAGATGGTGGTGGGGAGTTGCTATCATGGTTAAGAGGTTTATTAAAAGTCAGAGATCCTTGCTCACTGCTGTGGTTCTTGTAAGATCCGTAAATTTAATTAGATCCACTTCCTTCCCCACCCTTGCTATAAATTGGAAATAACTAATCTTTTGATCATGCTATTGCTATCAGGTATTTTTACTAGATTATATTATTTGAAGATTGTATTAAATAGCTGTTTGTATGCATCTAAACTAATTGCACACATTGTGCCTAGAATCACACACGGAAAGGAGAAATGAGATGTGTAACCATACAGAAAAGTTTGGATAGATAAACAGAGCAGGGAACTAAAAGAAATAATTGTTTGCAAAACGAAGATCCAATATTTTACACCTTAGGGCTGGGGACAAGTTAGTTCAAGTTTTATGTACCCCAATATGTGCATTTTGCAGAATATTTCAGACAGGGTGCCTTTAATTTAATAAAACAAACTAATTCTAAAAGACATTGTTACCAATTATCTGACTGCACAGGCAGAGTATTGCCTTAACTCACAATTGTTTTGCCTTTAGTAAAAGTATATTTGCCTGTGGCTTTTAATCTCAGTAAGCCCTAGTTGCCTATAAAATCCAGGGACAGCTGCTCTGAAACTTATCAATCTTGTTTTCTAAAGGGCTTACCCCTTAGGTCTACACTAAATCAAAATTTAAACAGAAGACAAAGTCATAGTGGAGACAATACAATTGATTGTCAAAGTGATCTCTCACGGGGATTAGATAGGGATTAGAAAACCTTCCAAGTGACCCTACGGCCAACTGTATATTTGACGGACTTTTCTTACTGCTTAGCCTCCAACAGTTCTCAGTGGAAACTAATTTGAACAGAATCTGTGCTTGAAAATAAAAAGAAATCTACCTTCTTTGTCAACTATGGATCAGGTAAAATCATTTCAAAAGGAAATTCATGCAAAGGCCCATAACAATTAATATTTCACTTGTATGAAAACTATGCTATCTACACGTTTAATGAAACACAATTTTCATTTTTACTAAAATTTCTAGCTGTTTTGGAGGGGAGAAAAATCTGGTTTCTTTCTACTCCTCCCCAATTTTGCTCCAGGCTGTTTCATATAATTTATATACGCGCATCTCTTTGAGCAAAATTGAGCAAAATTGGAATTTTTACCACAGCAGGTAAACTGACCACCCTCAATACCAGCCAACCACACGCACAATAAAACAACGAACTTAGACTGTAAAAGGGACAGCAGTTCCTATCATCCTGAAATCTCATTTGCCTCAGCTCAGGCATTCACCACAGGTCAGTTCCTGAAAACCTAACTGAATGTTGGCTGAAGTGCGTTTTAATTGTCAAGCAAGCTACAACGATGCTTATTATGATGAATGGTAGGGAAGGATATATAGGATGTCTCTGTCCAGATATTATATTTTACAAAATTTCTATTTAGGATACTCAAATTGGCAGCAGGCAGTTCTGTAACCCTGCGGCAACAAGATTCCACTTTTGCCACATAATTTGGACCCAAGCACAACTGGTAGAACCGGAGTCATCTCTATGCTGATTTAAAAATATTAATGTCTATATATGCTTGAAAGTTTCCAACACCAACTCAGACTGGTGTTTCCCACTGGAAGGTTATACAAAAACCAGAAAACTAAGAAGCACGTCCATGAACACATTATCAAGGCTCTAGCACTGGTTTTCAGGTGGGGTTTGGGAAAGCAGTGGCCCCATAGTTGTTGCTGAACTACAACTTCCAGCAGTCCCAGCCTATAGTGTGGGATATCGGGGAATGTGACTCAGCACAATCTGGAACACCATAAATTCCCCAACGCTCTTTTGGAATACCAGTTAATTCTATAAACTGCTCAGGCACAGCTGTGCTACTCGCACAGGAAGAAATGTCAGCAGAGATGATATCAAAAGGGACAATTACATTTCACGCGCTTTATTATTTTCTAATAATTTCTTGTTTCTTTTGCACAAATGGCTTTTTTTAAAAAAAAAAAAGCCTTACATTTAAATGGATCATTTTCAAAACTGGCCAAATTCAGCATGTCTAAATCTAAAAAATTAAAGATTCAGTTTGATCTCCATTGCAGCAAAGAAGGGGCTTGCTGTTATTTAAATTGCAAGTATTACCGCAATTGCAAATGAGTGAATAACAGGTCAGAAGTGTCCACACTGCCAGAATATATCTTCGCAACCCAGAGCTGCAGGTTGCAAATATTTCAACTCAGAGCAATTTTAATTTTAACTGGAGTAGGTTATCAAAGTTGGAAGTTGGATAAATAACTCATTTTCCTTACCTTCGTGATAAAAGCTCCTGACAGTATTGGCTCTACTGCTCGCTTTCTCTAGGCTATAGTCCATGGAAGTTGGTTTCTGACTCGTATGCAGATGGTAGAGCTCCAACATATAGGAAGGGATAATAGCATTCTGGGTTGGGGTGGGCCGCCGCTTAAGCCCAAACATATTGAGCAGACGCAGTTCAAATTCACGCAGGATTTCTTCTGAGAGCTGCAGCGGAGCCGGCTGGCCCAAATCAGCACTGAATCTTCGCCGGTCGCCCACCTCGGGGATGAGACTGGCAGAGCCCCCTAGCAGTGTGTGATAAAGCAGCAGCACTAATAGAGAGCAGGTCCTGGCCACCATGGTCATCAACCTATGTACAAGGCACAAAATCAAAAGACGGAGTTAGATTCCAATGGAAGGAGGGGGACATGATTAGTTCTGTATTTGGGAGCATGCAGAAGGATCAAACAGAGGCGACATTCCACGGACAGGTCCTCCTAGTAAGATGTCTGACTGCTGAATAAGTTCAAACTTTCTTCTTCTGGAAAAGCCACGTGAAGTGAAAATAGTACCAAACGTCTCCAGCCCTCCTTCCCCCATCCACGGCTACTGCCTGTCTAAACTGTATGATGAATTTGAGGTTTAATGGCATAGGCTTTCAAGGCTCACTCAACATGCCACTCAAAGCTGGATAGCGCAGGAAAGAAGAATGCCATGGTCACAAGACACAAATTGGAGTCCAATCTGGTTGGACACCAGGGCCAGAGGTTTAGTCTTCCAAGCTTTCAGATTTGTGCTGGAGCCTATCCTCAGGGAAGAGAGAAGTTCCCCGAGGATGAGTTCCAGTATGAGTCCAGAACAGGGGTGAAATCCAGGAGGTTCTAACAGGTTCTGGAGAACTGGTAGCGGAAATTTTGAGTAGTTCAGAAAACCAGCAAATACCACCTCTGGCTGGCCCCAGAGTGGGGTGGGAATGGAGATTTTGCAATATCCTTCCCCTACCACACCCACCAAGCCACGCCCACAGAACCAGTAAGGAAAAAAATTGGATTTCACCCCTGGTCCAGAAGCTCAGAAGATTTATTTATTTATTTTTATTTGTTCCTATTTCTATACCGCCGATTAAATCTCTCATCCGGGTGACCGACCCAGGTTGGATCCTGCAACATTATCCTAAGACACGTACATTTGCCTTCATTCATGACAAATTGGGGTGCATCTCATAGCCTTAGCAGTAAGATTCCACCATGTTAATCCATGGCACAGTGTATCTTGGGAGCAACCAATTGCCAGATTTGGCAAAATGAGATTTCTAAAACCAGACCATGATTTCCAAGTTACCCAAGAGCAGATGTTCACTTCTGAGAGTAAAGAGTAAAGAGAAATGAAATGATTAGGATATGGGGAATCCCCAAATATTTATAACATGATGGGGCTAAGGAAGTAGAACTTCCTGAAACAGGCAACCACTCAAAAGTCTTGGGTTTAGGGCTGGGAGTGGGAGTAGGAGGATATACAATGGACTGCTGGCTTTGGGGAATCAATAACATATGACTGCTATCTCTGAAAGAGGCTTGTTCCAACAAGGAAAAGCCGCTTTCTTAACAGATTAGAAGGAAAAACAAGGCTTAGATTTTAAAGAGAAAAATCAATAAAAAGGGAAGCTAACTCACTTCTTAACTAAAGTAAACCTGAGCATTATTAATGGAGAAAGGTTCTGAATTGTAGTAAAAAATTAGCAGGAGGAACTTCCCATCACTTAGGGGAATCAGCAAAGCTACTTGCTGATTCCCTAAGAACTGGATATAGATAACTTATGCCAGTGAAAACCATGATTCTACTGATTAAAATACAGATTACAGACTGAAGTGGCAAACACAGCATAAAATTAAGCATGCATAAACCAGCCTAAAAGTAAGAATGCATAATGCATAAGCTGTACATTAAAATGTGCAACTAACTGTGTGCATAATTGGGATGCTGTGTTTTGACAATTAAGGGTGCATATTCATCGTTACTGTGTCTCCTGCTTCTTGAGATAAAGGTAAACCATTATTTAGTGGGGTCTTCACAGGAAACCTAACTTCATCTCTTCCCTATGACTCTTTTCATTCTCCACGCCCTCTTCTGGACTGTAATGGCATTTGGTCTACTGTAACATTGTTCAGTGCTTAGATTCATTCAGCGAATGAAAACTGAATGGATCTAGGTGAGTCATCATTTGTGAATGGGTTACTTACTCTGCTTAAAACAGCAAGGGTTTACACAAGTTATTTTTACGATCTACGATACAGTTTTAAAGACAGATGAATTGTTTCAGCTCCAGTGAAGGGTTTGAACACTTTGTATTTACTCAGTCAAGGTAACTAATCCCGGTGCAACCATTTGCAGCCTAGAGAGAGGGATTAGTTCATTGGACGGGATTTGCAAAAGGAGGAGGGAAAGCACAGGGCAAGACTCCGATGTGCAGAAAAAGGCCTGATGTCAAACCCAGAAGAAACCAAGCGCACGCACACATGCGCACCCAAATCCACAAATGGAAGCACATTTTAGGGGAAATGGAAGGTTTCAGATGAAGAGAAAGGGCAGGAGTTGGAACAACTTGGTATCATGTAAGGGGGTGATATGTGTAAAAAAAAACAAAGGATCCCACCCGGTGTGGGGGGCCTCAACCTATACATTGAGGTGGGTTTCCATAGTGCTGCTGGAAAACCCAGCAGCAGTATAAATAACTTAATATAACTTTATAAAAGTTATAAATAAATAACTTTTATCAATTCCTGCTTGCTCTCCAGATAGTTGGCAAAGGATGCGAGTTGTAGATCAACTTCTGGCATGCACTAGGCTGGGGAAAGTTGTTCAAGAGGATGCTGGACTACTGCTTGGGAAGCACACGCTATGTAGGGTATTTGCTTCAAATGCATCCTCCACCATGACACCTCCCCCCAAACTTTTGGGGTACTTTAAGTGGCTGCTTCACACAGAGAGATTAAGAAACCACCCTTGATGCAGCTTATCAAGAACTGGGGAAACAGAGGCACAGACCAAGATAATGGAAGGTGGAGAGGGACCTCTGCGATCCTACAATCACCTGAAATCAAGAAGGGCTGGCCCTTGTTTCTTCCTTCGGGAAAGGTTTGGGGGAGCACCGGGAGGGGACAAGGAAGGGTCACCGACGTCACTGGAAGTAGGGAAGGAGCTGAGGCGGACCGGACCCTCGGAAGAGCCTTGGCAGGTGTTGCCTTCAGCCGCGTCCTGTCTCCCGCGATCCCCCCCCACCCCCAATTTTCCTCCGACCTCCGCCATCCCCACTTCTACCTTTTAGGATGCCGCCGATCGCCTAAGCAGCAGCAGCAGCAACGCACTCGGGCACGTCCATCGAGCCAGCCTCCACATCGAAGTTGCCTGGCCGAGCGAGCGGCGTCCCGCGATCCCTTCGGCTCTCCGGCCCCGCCTCCCCCCGGCCCGGCGTTCTGGTCCGACAGCGGGAGAGGATCGGGCGTCCCGGCCGCGGGGGCAAAAGAGGCGCAGGACGTGGGGGGCGGAAAGTGACCGAGGCAGCGGACTCCACTTCTTCCCTCGGCACTTCGAGGAAGGTCCGAGGAAAAAGCCGCCTTCAGACGCGACGCTGTCCTGTCCGAGCTACGGGGTGGGGGTGGGGGGGGTGCTCCCCGCTTGGCTCTAGTAGTGTCTCGTCCGCCACAATCCCAGCACGCTTTTCGGAGGAGAAAACATCCCGGTGGGGCTCGATCGCTCTAACCCGGGCACGATCGGGAGGAGGAGGAGGAGGAGGAGGAGGAGTGGGGGACACGCGGCGATCCCGCTTCGCTGCTTTCGCCCGGCGACCTTTTCCGACGTCCGCATCACTCCAGGCTCAAAGGGCGCCGTCTTGATGGAGAGTGCGGGGAAAGTGGAGGCGACGCCGGCGCCCTGCTCCCAGGCCCGGACTGGCTGGAAAACATGTCTGCTCGCGAGTAGGCAAAGGAGAAGCTCTGGAAGCCGGGAAGACTCCCGGGAGGGAGGGGAGGGGAAGCGAGAGTCTCCCGGGGCGAAGGAGGGCAGGCTGTGCCCCGAATCAAGGCCGATCAAGTACCCACACCCGGATGGGGGACTGGAAATAGGAGCCCTTCGCCTTCTCGGGGGCGGCAGCAAAGCGTTGAATTCCGGGCTACCTCGTAACTTTGCCCTTTTCCCTGCACTTTCCTTCCCGGGTGCAAAAAGCAGCCTTCGGGGACTCCCAGCCTCGGCGGCGGCAGGACCAGCCACTTCCCCCTTTTTCCTCCGCCTCGGTTCGTCGGTGCGGCGGCTGCAACTTCACCCCCAGCACCTCCGGGCGCAGAGATGCTTCTCTTTCGGCTCCGCGTCCGCCAGCGCTCGGAGCGGGCTCGAAGGTGCTGCTGCTGCTGAACTTCCTTCCCCCTTCGCTTTTGCTTGCTCCGCTTCTGCTGATGTCACGGCCGCCGGAGCTCGGGAGGCTCGCTCGCCAATCACAGTCGGGAAGCCTGGGTGAGACCGGGAGCCAAGAAGCCAGCCGCCGCGAGTGCTGCGAGGGAGCGCGGCGTGGCGGGCGGCTTTTTAAAGGGAACGCCGCCCCCTTTCAAACTTCCCCTCCTCCTCCGCCCAGCCTTTACTTTTCTTTCCTTCAACTTTCCGGCTTAGGGTAGGATGTAGAGGGGAGGGAGGGAGGGAGGGAGGGAGGGAGTTAGAGAGGGGAGAAAAGGAAGGAAGGAAGGAAGGAAGGAAGGAAGGAAGGAAGGAAGGAAGGAAGGAAGGAAGGAAGGAAGGAAGGCGTTACAGAGGGGAGGGAGGGAGGAAGGAAGGAGTTAGAGAGTGGAGGGAGGGAGGGAGGGAGGGAGAAAGGAAGGAGTTAGAGGGGAGGAAGAAGGAAGGAAGGAAGGAAGGAGAGAGGGGAGGGAGGGAGGAAGGAGTTAGAGAGGGGAGGAAGGGAGGGAGGGAGGAAGGAGGAGAGTTAGAGAGGGGAGAAAGGAAGGAAGTAGGGGAGTTAGAGAGGGGAGAAAGGAAGGAAGGAGTTAGAGGAAGGGAGTTAGAGAGGGGAGGAAGGAAGGAAGGAAGGAAGGAAGGAAGGAAGGAAGGAAGGAAGGAAGGAAGGGAGGGAGGGAGGGAGGGAGGGGAGGGAGGGAGAAAGGAAGGAAAGAGGGGAGTTAGAGAGGGGAGAAAGGAAGGAAGGAAGGAGGGGAGTTAGAGAGGGGAGAAAGGAAGGAAGGAAGGAAGGAGTTAGAGAGGGGAGGGAGGGAGAAAGGAAGGAAGGAGGGGAGTTAGAGAGGGGAGAAAGGAAGGAAGGAAGGAAGGAAGGAAGGAAGGAAGGAAGGAAGGAAGGAAGGAAGGAAGGAAGGAAGGAAGGAAGGAAGGAAGGAAGGAAAGATTGCAGCCTCTTCTGAGGTTAGCTTTTGATGCCAAAACTTAATTCTTTCAACATACAGCCCTGCTCAAAAGAAGAACGCGGCGCTATTTCTTTGCAGCGAACAGTGGCGGCGCCCCGGCCCGGCGGATATTTCGGGGGGAAGGATTATTCAACGCTTGTTTCTAAAAAGGAAGACGGGGTTTGTTTCCCCTCCCGGTTTTCGGCCAAAATCGAGATATGCCAGGACGGCCTCGCGGACCGTGGCCACGGGGACTGTGGTGGTGCGGTACGTCGATCTCTCAAGCTCCCGGCTCCAGCCGGCGTGGCTGCCCAAGCCCCCGCTCACTTTGGCGGGATTAAATAGAGGTCGATCCGGGGTAGAAGAGTACAATGTCCGCGTGTAGCTAATGTAATTGCGCAGTGCGATGCTATGCCTGAGGATGGAATTCCGCCGAGGTTTCTCTCGGGAACAAAACACGATTGCGAGTGTCAGCTTCTCAATCAGAGGTGGAGGTTTGCAGGTGCGTTCGGGTTGAAGCCCGCTTCCTTCTGTGCGGGGAAGTTTGACTTCGGACGTGCGCGACTGAAGGCTGGGTCAGGCGGCTTCAAGCCAGAGAAGCAGCCAACAAAAGTCTATTATACTGGCATTTGTCCATAAAGAAGAGAAAGAGATGCTACTAGTTGTGCCTCCACAAATAGTTTTGGCTCCCAGAGGTGGGATTGAAGTGTTTACTCACTTTAAGGGTGTGAAGGGTCAAAGTAGGGGAGAATCGCACCCTTTTTCAAAAGAGCTTTTTAAAAAAGTTATAAAAAGATATTCACTTTTTTTTTTCCCCCTGAGCTAAAAAGCAAATCCACCCGCGAATGGCTCTCCCCTTCTAATCAAAAGATCTTCAGTTTTGGAATCCTGCCCAGAGTTGCCCTGATGGAGCAGTTTATGAATATTGTACAATTAAAAATAAAAACTGCTAATTATAAATTGGCAATGGGGTACCAGGATGGTTTCAGGCTGTTCCTTTCCTCACAACTTCACCTGACAGTTTTTTCATATTTTTTTCCAAAAAGCTTTTGCTGGTATATCAGTGGGGGATAGAAAGTCTACTCTAACACATCTGCAGGGGGAGATCAATTTAACACATTGTCTATCTTATCCTCACAATCACTCTGTTATGAAGAGGAAAGGAAATGGTTTCCCAAAGAACGAACTATCAAATGCCAGAGCTAAGTAGGGAAAGACTTGAAGCTATCCATCTCTTGTCAGAGTCCAGTCTCTTCCCCAACTGAATTAAGAGTGATTTGGTTTTTTGAAAGAAATGCAAATACATTCGGTTTTTTTTGCAAGCAATAAATAACATCACCTGCAAATAACATTCATTACTGCGGTTCTAGCATTCCAGCTTGTCTCATGAGTCATGCAGGGGGGGGATTTTTATCCCCCCTCCCCTCTATTTTGTTCAGTGAGCCCTATTGTATTCTATGGTGCTTATCCCCAAGAAAGTGTTCCTATAACTCAGGACTGGTCCACTTAACAGAATAACAGAATTGGAAGGGACCTTGGAGGTCTTCTAGTCCAACCCCCTGCTCAGGCAGGAAACCCTTTATCATTTCAGAGAAATGGTTGTCCAATCTCTTCCCAAAAATCTCCAGTGTTGGAAAACGCACAGCTTCTGGAGGCAAGTGTTCCACTGATTAATTGTTGTAACGAAAGCTCTAGATTGGTTTTCCATTGATTAGTTTCCAGGCAGTGTTCCATGATAAATATTCTGATAAGACAAAAGGTCCCCATGGTGGGAGGGGAGAGGTGGTTTAGTGAATGATTTTAACTCCCTATATTACTCTCGCTTTTCTGATGTGGGGGGAGTGGGTGGCCTGTCAGACCTGGAAGCCATCTTTTACATTTGGGCCTTCAGGCCTGCCACATTTTCTACTGTGGGAAACTACAAGGGGGGGGATTTTATAGAGTATGGGCGATATGTAGTCAAAATAACATTCCTTTCTCAGAGAGTCAAGGACGCCTTGTCCTGGAGTCGGATGACTGGGAGGTATCTCCAATTTGGACGGTGGATGATTGGACCCTGTGATGGACATGTTGGTGTTGGGCAGGGGCTTGAACTTTCACTTGGGTGGGGGAAACCTGGAAACTTTCAGATTCGGGTTTTCCCAGATGTGCCAATATGACATCTTCAATAAAATGGAACTTTCAGGAAATCCAAGCCTTGGAGTCTTCTTTCGTTGGGGGTATTACTTGGAACTCTGACACATCGTTTCTTGTTCTTCGGGTGCTGTGTTGAATAGGTGGCTGCCATTTTGTGGCCGCCATTTTGCTGCCTGAAACATGTGTTGCCTCCCTGCCACATAAAGGCATGAACTGGACTGGCCATTAAATGTCCTGATCACATTCATGATAGATGGGGGGACTTTCCTGCACCTGAAGGCTATTTAAGACTGCCATACAGTCTTTCCTCTAGCGATGGTGAATAGTAAGGATAGTCAGAATTAATAGTAAGAGCAGCTGCTGCTCGCCACCATTTCTTACCTGAACCTGCTGACTAACCTTCCCTTGCCCCCTTGCCATGACCAGCCCTGGTAGCATTAGCATCTTAGTTGTGACAGGGATTTTGAATTAGGCAATGAAATTATATTTGCTTTTTAATCACGTGACAGCCCCCCTCCCCACAATTAGCAATATGTCATAGAGGACATTCTTCCATTGCGGTGCTTTTCGGAAAGGACTTTGAGGCAAGCCCCAGGAGGCTTCTCAGATCTAAAAGGGCTGGAAATAGCAAAATTTAAAAGATGGGAATGCCATTTGATTAAAAAAAAAAAAAAAAAAAGGTGGGGCAGAGTTTATAAGAGCAGTAAGTCCAAAGTTTAAAATAACTTAATTGCACCTCAATTCTAAGGATTCCACACCTTGAAATTACAAATCGCATAGGTGACATGGTTTTGTTAAGAGAAAAACTGGCCTCTGTAAAAGTGAGTCAGACAATTCAATATAGAAATACAGGACAGATCAGTCAAAGTTATGTGCTGCATCGGAAACGCTGAGAAGATAGCAAGGATGTTTGTACAGCCTATAGAGCAGTGATGGCTAACCTTTTTGCCATCACGTGCCAGGAGCTGAGGGGTAACGCACGTGCCCACACCCGTAATTCTATGTGCCCTGCCCCCTTGAATGTGCGCGTGACCACCCCCTGCTCCTGACACGCAATGGCACGGTAGGCCTGTTTTTTGCTCTTCCCAGCCTCCAGAGCCTTTCTAGGAGTCTGGGGAGGGTGAAAACGGCTTTCCCCACCCCCACCCCCCGGAGGCCCTCCGGAGGCTGAAAATAGCCCGTTTGCCAACTTCCAGTCCCATGCGCGCCGGAACTGAGGTCACATGCCCACCATTATATAGCTACACGTGCCACCTGTGGCATGTGTGCCATAGGTTCGCCATCACAGCTATTAGAGTTACTGTAACCCAATTTCCCAGGTTCTTACACTCCCTGCAAAGGTGGAGTGTGAACAATCCATTATACAGTACTAAAATGGAGTTAGCTAGCTGTGGTTCAGTATATTAGTGCAAACGCAACCATGCACTGCGGATCGGGTCCCATTTAGATCTTTGGAAATTGATCATTATTATTAAATGATTTATTAGGCCAGGATCACCCAATGGGTTCCTTTTTAACTCAGTTTTTGAAGGATATCCTTATGATTTTCCTCTGACCTATATTGCACAGTTTCCTTACCTTTTGTCCCTTTGCCAGTCGCATCTTTCAGGATTACAGCACTGTATGCCATTTTGATAACCAATCTAACCAGCATGCACTTATGCATGCACTTATTTTGATAACTGATCTAACCAGCAGCAATACCAACCTCCCATTTACATTAGAAAGCACAATCATAAAGCTAGTCTTTCTGTGAAATTTCTGTGTTCTACAACAATTCACCTTCCCTAATATGGAGCTGATCAAAGTTTAAATCTGACCTGGGGGCGGGGAGGAGGGGGGAGGAAGGACCTTCAGTGCAGAAATTTGTCTTATATTCAACAGTTAATTATTCACTGCACTTTCTTGTGAGAGAGGGCAGAGCAGAGGTGGGTTTCAGCAGGTTCTGACCAGTTCTGGAGAACCGGTAGCGGAAATTTTGAGTAGTTTGGACAGCCTGCAAACACCACCTCTGGCTGGCCCCAGAGTGGGGTGGGAATGGAGATTTTGCAATATCCTTCCCCCAGGAGTGGAGAAGGAATGGAGATTTTACAGTATCATTCCCCTGCCACACCCACCAAGCCATGCCATGCCCACCAAGACACACCCAAAGAACCGGTAGTAAAAAATTTTGAAACAGCCTTGGTGGCACAGCAGACTAAAGCACTGTTAAGTAACACCAGCTGCCTGCAATTACTGCAAGTTCAAATCTCACCAGGCTCAAGGTTGACTCAGCCTTCCATCCTTTCGAGGTAAGTAAAATGAGGACCCGGTTTGTGGGAGCAATAAGGTGACTTTGTATAAAAAAGAACACTGCTTGGGGGGGGGGGCAAAAGCCCTACTAAGCAGGTATATACAAAAGTATGAAGGCAATTGCTTAACGCATTGTAAGCCACCCTGAGTCTCTGGAAAAGGGCAGCATATAAATCGAACCAATAAATAAATAAACCCACCACTGGAGCAGAGTCTTATGAGGCTTTTATTCTACCAACCAACTTGAGTCACTGAAATCTGCTTTAGGTTTTGTTCTGGCTTTTTAGGAATAAAGGTCGTCATCATTACCACTCCCAATGGTTTACAACAGAGGAGACAGGGAACCGCAGCTTCTTGTTTCTATAAATGGAAATGCCTTTCTGTACGTTACTAAATATGAGATCTACCAAATGGCAGAGATCCTAAAAAGATTGTGCCCTTTTGTGAATACGTCTGCTGTTGTTGTTATTTGTGTTTTGCATGTGTTGGGTTGTTTCACATTTTCCATTCCCGAATACAGAATTTATATTTGATCAAGTTTTCTTTAAATTTAGAAATGGCTGCCCTCTTGTGGTAGAAGATACTAGAACAACCTCTGAGGAAAGGAAAGTCCCAATTAGAAATGTTTTAAGACCAGTTTACTGTTGGTTAATAAATCTTTAAGCTGTCTCTCTTCTCCTGTGCACCTGGAACTATACCTGAAATCATTGTAAGTATAATACTTCCAAGTATAATCTCCTGACATGAAACCTTGCAAGCTCAAAATAATGAGGAATGGCAATGGATCCCTATCTTCCCTAAGAATAGTGATATTGTGTTAAAATAGATGGGGGCATGTTTCTTAATTGTGCTCAATGTGACTATCACTCACAGTGAAATCAAGTAATTCTACTTTTAGATTTCCACTGCAGTCTAAACTCTTTTTCTAAAATAAAAAAGCACAATTGTTTGGTAGTAAATAGAGGGAAACAGATTTGACTTTAACCATCCAAATTTATAAGGAGACCAATTACTTACTTGTTTCTTCCAAGGGAATATTTGCGAAAGTCTTCAGGGTAATCAAATGCTTTTTCTGCATCTCCTGAGATCAGTTTGCACATCTGCAGACTACTCCCTCGAACCAACCAAGACTGTAATTTGGTTCAGCCATAGTTTGGAGCACTCAGCACATTTTTGTCTTTCCTTACTGCTTATTTTGTTCAGGCTTTCAAACTCTCTTGCCTGATAAACTGTTCTTGAGACAGGAAACCCGAGATACCATGTGGCAAAATGTGCTTTTGCCTCATAAAATAATTGCCTTACACTGTGGATTTTGAAAAACCCACCTTTTTCTGAGACTGGGAAGCTCAGACACTTGGATCAGGAAGAGTTTTTTTGGCTAAAGATGTTGGAGTTTAAGCCTGTGGCCTTCTCTGTGTTCCTGAACTACTGTATGTCCAATTTCAGGAGTAAAATGGAGGCCTTCTGAAAATAATAATGGTTATGAGTAGAGTGGGCTTGGAATGACAGCTTGCAAAACATATAGCTGACACTTAGAATCCAGCCAGCCAGCCAGTCACCTATCTAGCTAGCTATCTAGCTAGTTATCCAACCCACCCACCCATCCATCCATCCATCCATCCATCCATCCATCCATCTATCTATTCATCCATCCATTCTTTGTTTCTCCAGAATTGAAGCAGTTTTCATGTGGCTCTGCTTTCATTTTATCCACATATAATAGTTTAAGTTGAATGCCCATCCATGGTTGAGGGTGGACCTGATCCCTATTTCTTCTTGTTCCAGTACAGCATCTTCCCCACCACAACTTTCCGGACCCCCACACTACCTTGAGAATTCTTTTCATTGGAGAATGACTTTCAGCAATCTTAGGAGTCTAGAGCACTTCTGCCGCAACCTCTCTTCTCACTCATTGCTAGGGTAACACATGCTACAACTGTAAATTCCTGGTTGCTTGTCAATATAATTACTCTGGTCCAGGTTCATTTTCTCCAGACAGGTGTCCCTTACATGAATATTCCAAGTGGCATCTTTGGCCTTCATCGTTTCTTAAATTAAAAAAAAAACATGAGCAAAAAAGCAAAGAACGTGCTACTTAAAGCAGCAGCCTGCTCAGAAAATTTGGAGAAAGCCATTTTGTGCTTAGCTGTAAGGCAGGGATGGGTAACCTGGTGCCCGCTAGGAATTTTGGCTTTGATAGTGGCTGACTACCAGTAAAAGGTGAAGATTCATTCTCACCAGGAAGGGAGAGGAGAGGTTCTAAGGGAAAAGAGTGTTGAGAGTTGGCAGCTAAGGTAGCTGGTTGCAGGGAAACAGCTTGGCGAGGTTGTTCAATAAAAGAAGGAACACGTTCATCTTTAATGAGAAAAACATATCTTCGCCAAGGGTTCCAGTTAGAGCAATAATTAGGTAACTGTATTATGTTATCTTTAGCTTTGATCATCCAGCACAAGATTTTTTAAATGTCATATTTACATCCCATTAAAGTCTTTATAAATATTATTGTTCATTGAGGCCTTCTCCCTCAAGGACTTTGCTCCCTTAATAGAAATCAAGCTTGACGGTAAACCAAAGAAGGAAGGAAGGAATCTCTTGTCATTCCAAAACGAATTATGGCAAATTGCTAAAGGGAATATTATCCCTATCTTTGGGACTATTTTAGATGGGAAACAGGAGCAGGAATCTGAAAGGTTTCACACCCTACTCAGCTTCCAACTTCCATGAGCCTCAGCCATTCTGTGTTCTGTCTCTGCAGTTGATAACTAAAAAGTTTTGATGTATACATGTGGGTTTCTGCAGCCCAGATGTACACACGTGGGAATGGAACAACTTGCCGCAGCCAACTTGCTGCAGCCAATTTACCAGGGCCAACTCACTGCAGGACAACTCACCACAACCAACTCGCCACGGGACAGCTCACAGCAAGACAATTTAATAATTCTATTTAATTATTTACAATAAATAAAAAATTATTTTAATTTTTGCCCTTCGCATTTCATTCTATCCCTCCTTTTGCATCCTTTCTTTAATGATTCTATTCCATCACTTCTTTGATATTAGTGTAACTCTTGTCCCGCAGCGAGTTGTCCTGTGGCGAGATGGCTGAGGCGAGTTGTCCTGCAGTGAGTTGGCTCTGGTGAGGAGGCATGGCAAATTGTCATAGACCCTACACACTTCACTCACAATAAATGGTAATCAATCTATCTCTTTATCTGCAGTATCTATCTATCATCTATCAATCATCTATCTATCTAGCCATCTACAGTATCTATATCTATCTATCTATCTATCTATCTATCATCTATCATCTATATCATCTATCTATCATGTATCTATCTACAGTATTTATCATCTATCAATCAATCTATCATCTATCTATCATCTATCATCTATCTATCATCTATCTATCATGTATCTATCTACAGTATCTATCTATCTATCATCTATCAATCAATCTATCATCTATCAATCAATCTATCATCTATCTATCATCTATCATCTATCATCTATCTATCTACAGTATTTATCTATCATCTATCTATCTATCTGTCTGTCTGTCTATCTATCTATTTATATATCTATCTATCTACAGTATCTATCTATATCATCTATCAATCATCTATGTATCTACAGTATCTATTTATATCATCTATCAATCATCTATCTATCTATCATCTATCTATCTTCTATCTATCTATCATCTATCAATCATCTATATCTACAGAATCTATCTATCTATCAATCATCTATCTATCTGTCTATCATGATAGATAGATGATAATCTATCTATCTACAGTATCTATCTATCTATTATCTATCAATCATCTATCTATCATCTATCTATCTATCTATCTATCTATCTATCTATCTATCTATCTATCTATCTATCTATCTATCTATCTATCTTGCCACCTGACTCCATTATGACTCTGGGATATTTCTGGATTTAACTTCCTTTGCATAGTTTATTGAGCTACTGTATGTATTATACCAGAAGGTGAGAGAACTTTTTTTAATATCTGCTCTGCTGATTTGGTCCTTTTATCATGAACTCTGCTTCTTTTCCCTGCATCGAGGTTGGGTTGCCATATTGGGATAATAAATCCAATGAACTGCAGCTAATATTCTGGATGGGAAACCTGGGCAAATTGTTAATAATTATGTCAGAAAGTTGCTATATTATTTTTTTCATGCTTCCTGATTAACTTTCAAAATAATCTGTGTTTGCAGCATTCTACTGAGTGGACCTGGATAAGTCTCTAGCATAATTTTAGTTTATAAGAAGGTGAGAATGTTCGAAGGATGGTCCTCCTGTTATATTTTCCCATAAGAAAATGTGGTGATCAAAAATGAGCCAACCAAAAAATCAGTGTGTGCGTGTGCGTGTGTGTATGATTAGATTAGATTAGATTAGATTAGATTAGATTAGATTAGATTAGATTAGATTAGATTAGATTAGATGTAAAATTGCTCAGCAATTTTGGATTCCAGATTTCTGGGCTTATTAGTCTTTGATTGCCCACCCATCTCACTCCAGAAGTAGTGAGAATTCCTTTCCTTATGTTGAGATGTACAGTACAGGGCATACAGCCTTTGGGGATCTTCCCAGTCTGTTTAATGAGATCCTGAAGTTTTGTTCTGAAGTTAACAGCACTAATTAAAAGTTGACCATTACTCCTTTGGCTTCCTGTCCTCTTCATTTTTTCCAAGATGAAAACTTGGCACCTGAACCACAAACTAACCAAGTTTATTTTAGGGCATATCTCAACATCTACTGAAACAGTCTGGACTTGGGAGCTGAATAAGATCTGGTCTGCTTAGTACTTTCTGATGAGTACACCACCATAGGTCTCCAGGATTTTGGCTCAATTGAAAAGTATCCTAGAAGAAGGCAATGAAAAGTCACTTCAGTGACTTCTTGACAGTTTTGCTGTCAAGAAGACTCGATTCAGTCACCAGGAGCTAAAATTGACTCAAGATCTTTATATTGCTGTACAGACCCAGCTCACATGATACAGTAGATTCAATCTATTGTATTAAAACAGGCAATTAGATTAATTCAGTCAGCCCTTTTTTGTTAATCATGCGTAAGCATACTGTGCAAATGCAGTTATCATAAGCTGGAGAAAGCAGCCAAAAAACTGCATATAAACCAGCCTAGTTATGTATTTATTTATTTATTGAATTTATATTGCCACCTATTCGCCCAGGGTGACTCAAGGCGGCTTACAGAATATAAAACCACATTTAAAACAATAAGAATCAAATAAATTAATATAGTACACTATAACAAAATCACCCCCCACCTCCCACCCCAATGACAGCAGATCACACAAGCCCTGGTAGCGCAGCAGACTAAAGCACTGTTATTAACATCAGCTGCCTGCAATTACGGCAAGTTCAAATCTCACCAGGCTCAAGGTTGACTCAGCCTTCCATCCTTTCTAAGGTAGGTAAAACGAGGACCCAGATTGTGGGGGCAATAAGCTGATTTTGTATAAATATACAAAAGTATGAAGGCTATTGCTTAACGCCTTGTAAGCCGCTCTGAGTCTTCGGAGAAGGGCGGCATATAAATCAAATTCTTTAAAAAAGCCATTTAATGGGCTCCATCCCGCTCTGGGTTCCCCAGACCCCCTGGCAGAACCAGGCCTTCAGCACTTTCTGGAAGTGTATTAGAGTGGGGGCCATTCTAATCTCTGGGGAAATGATGCAGTGGTGGGTTCCTCCCGGTTCGGTCCGGTTCGGCCAAGCCAGTAGTGGTGATGATATGATGTCACCGAACCGGTTCTCCCCCCCCCGCCCTCCCCCACCCACCCACGTTATTCTTACCTTTTATTTGGTCCCACCCCCAATCTATTGCTGCCTCCTGAGTCCCAGCTGATGACTAGAGGGAAAAAAACTGTTTAAACCCTTGCCGCAGGGCTTCAAAGGGCCGTCCTACAGCTGATCAGCGTTAAAAGCAAACAAATGAGTCGGGTCGTAAGTGCGAGGACTGGTCATAAATGCGAGGATCTTCCAGAAATGACTCTGACCAGCTAGCCACGCCCACCTAGTCACATGACCTCCAAGCCACACCCACAAAATAAGCCACGCCCACAGAACCGGTAGTAAAAAAAATTAGAACCCACCCCTGGAATGATGTTCCAGAGAGAGGGAGCCACCACAGAGAAGGCCGTTCTTCTGGGTCCCACCAGGTATATCTCCCTTGGGGATGGGACCCACAACATTCCCTGCCTCCCTGCTCTGATGGGTCGGGTAGATGTGACCAGCAAGAGACGGTCCCTCAGATAACCTGGTCCCAAGCCATGAAAGGCTTTAAAGGTGACAACCAGCACCTTGAATTGCACCCAGAAGCAAATCAGCAACCATTGCAGCTCCCGCAGGAGAGGTGATACATGTGCACACCGGGGTCTGCACAAAACCATGTGGGCCACTGCATTTTGCACCAACTGGAGTTTCCGGATGCTCTTCAAGGGCAGCCCCGTGTAGAGCACGTTGCAATAGTCAAGACGGGAAATGACTAGGGCACGAGTGACTGTGAATAGGGACTGTTGGTCCAGGAAAGGGCGTAACTGGCTCACAACCCGCAGTTGCGCAAAGGCCCTCCTGGCCACGACCGCCACCTGCTCTTCGAGCAGGAGTTGTGAGTTCAGGAAAACCCCTAGATTATGCACAGGGTCTGTTTATTGTTTCTCTGGCTGTGAGTTTTGTTAAGTTGTAAGTGAGTTTTGCCCCATTTAATGACCTTTCTTGCCACAGTTGTTAAGTGAATCACTGCAATTGTTAAGTTAATAGCACGGTTGTTAAGTGAATTTGAATTCCCCATTGCTTTTGCTGGTTAGAAGGTTGCAAAAGGTATTTCCATGACCCCAGGTCACTGCAACCGTCATAAATACGAGTCACTTGCCAAGTGTCTGAATGTTGATCATGTGACCACGAGGATGCTGCAACTGTCCTGAGTGTGAAAAATGGTCATAAGTCACTTTTTTTCAGTGCGGTTGTAACTTCGAACAGTTGTAAGTCATGAACTACCTCTTTATGACTGAACTAGTAAAAAGTCTACTCTGAAAACTAGAAACTCAGTAGCTGGCAATAGTGCATTGATGATTTTGCCTGGGCTGTAAAGTTAAGTGGAATCAGGCCTGATTCAGTGAGATTTTATCAAAAAAAATACTAGACTGGGAAATCGAAAAGCACCTTAGAAGAAGGAAATCGTTAGAAATCAGTCTTGTCACTTGGCTTTTACTTTCTTGTACAAATGCAGCTCATATGGTTAGTTTGTGATTCAGCCAGTTCTCTAATCTGGCTAATTGGATTAATTGAGTTAAGGAACGCTGGTGGGAAGAAGCAGCCAACAGACTGCTTCATAGAGCATCATAGTAATTGTATAAAGCCTGAAAAAGCAAGCCCTAAATCAATATAGTAATAGTGACTGAAATAAATATCACGATGAGCTGAAGATTGTGCTCTTTATACTATTATTTTGTTATTAGGAATGGTACCTAACAGTCCGGATCTGAGAAGACTACAAGGACACCTCCAGAAATTTTATTTTATTTTTTATTTTATTTCGAATTTATATACCGCACCTTCTCCTCAGGGCGGTGTACAGCCAGATTAAAAACATACAATACAAACATTAAAAAACAATTAAAAGGATATATATTAATTTGGCCCCAATTTAAGATAACAAACCAACTAAAAAATTAAAAATATGTTAAAAAATATGTTAAGCCAGCCCGGCTTGCTGAAAGTTTTAAGGGCACAGCGGAAGGCACCGAGGTCTTGGATTCTCCTTATCTCTGGGGGGAGCTGATTCCAGAGGGTAGGTGCCCCCACAGAGAAGGCCCTCCCCCTGGGGGTTGCCAGCCTACATTGGGTAGGGTAGGGCGAAAACAGCCTCCCCCCCGGAGGCCCCCCGGAGGCCAGAAATGGCCCATTTCTTGACTTCTGGTGGACCCAGAAGGCCTGAAAATCAGCTGGCCAGCGCGCATATGCGTGCCAGAGCTGAGCTAGGGCAATGCTCACGTGCCCACCGATACGGCTCTGCATGCCACCTGTGGCATGCGTGCCATAGGTTCACCATCACAGCTCTATTGGAAGGATTGTCTAATCCAAATCTAGTTAATTTGTAAAAAGACAGGAAAAGCAGGGCTTTGGAAAATATACTAAAATGGAAGATGCCATTGCATGTAGCACCTGCATAGCAGCTGAGAGGATTCATAGGATTTCACTTGATCATTGCCATTTCTGCAGTAGGGAAATGAACTATGTTTTTAATATAAAATTTAATATAAAGTTAAGATAAGATTTATTGTCATTTTTCTATGTACACAACGGCACACATTAAAGTATAGCTAATTATTAGTTGGCATCTATAAATACAGTTTTTGCAAATCTCTGTCCTCTCCCCAAAAATAGTAGATTTGGTGGGAAAGTGCTAATTGCAACGGCCACCTTGTTGTGTGGTTTATCCATCTCTGGCCTCAGATTTTGATCCCTTTCCCTAAAGAGGTAGGTTTCTAAAGCTTTCAGTCCTCTTGTGGGACATCCAGCTTCTGTTGTCAAAATATTCTGACTAGTTGTGTGGGTTATGCATATCATCTTGTACAAGAGAGGGGGCAGTGACTGCTTTCACTTCAAGGTGCTATGTCTTGGGCTATCTTAGAAAGACATAGCAGTTCCTTAGTTTCCACTGAAACTGACTAGATGCAGCCATATGAGGGATGAGGAAGAAATTGTGCTCCTCCAGATGCACTAGAATTACAGCTGTCAAGTTTCCCAGCAAGCTGGGAATTCTGGAATGTATAGTCATTTGACAGTCCTGTGCAAGAAAGACTATAAAATTGCACAGTTATATTATGTCTGTTGCTAGGTTGGCAGAAGCTGGGACAAGTAACGGGAGCTCACCCCGTTATGCAGCACTAGGGATTTGAACCACTGAATTGCCGACCTTTAGATCAACAAGCTCAGCGTCTTAGCCACTGAACCAACGTGTCCCTACCTAGCCAACCTAGCAGTTTGAAAGAACGTAAAAAAATACAAGTAGAAAATAGTGACCACCTTTGGTGGGAAGGTAACAGTGTTCCATGCGCCTTTGGCATTTAGTCATGCCGGCCACATGATCACAGAGATGTCTTCAGACAGCGCTGGCTTTTCAGCTTTGAAACGGAGTTGAGCACCGTCCCCTAGAGTCGGGAATGACTAACACATATGTGCGAGGGGAACTTTTACCTTTACCTTATAATGTCTGTGCAAGAAAGACATAATAGACAAATATCCAGAAATGCCACAAGATTCTCTGTCTAACAAAGTAACATGGCCGCCCCTTTGAAGTCTTGCATCCTGCCCTTGTTTGTTCCAATGTTTAATTCTTTGATCTCAAATGCAGTGCTGTCTCTGGGTGTATGTGTGTTTGGGAAAAGAACAACAAGAACCTTCACAATGCTAGCTTTAACCAAACAACGGATGCCAACATTTCAGTGCCTTCCTATTCTTTGGGGTTATGTCTATCTTCCAGGAGACCATCTATTGAGCAAACAGGAGGTTTGCTAATCACAGCAAACAATTTGTTAGAAGTTCAGACCTTTGCAAATATCTGCTATGGTGATAACACTGATGATTTAAGAGAGCTTTAAGGCTAAAGCTCTTCTTGGTATTTCTGGTTGCTTGTTATCGGGAGACATTGTTTGTAAGTTGGATTCCTTGTTCATGGAAGAGCTTGTGCACTTTGATCATGGTGGATTCAGATGACCGCAACCCTGATGTCCTTTTGCAAGGCCTTATACTGTAAACCAGATTTCTCCCCCGAGCATTGGACAAGAGTGTTGGATGATGGTTGTGAGATGGGAACATGTTTGTGGTTTTACCTCAGTTATATTGTATGGCTGTTTCTGGCATTCCTGAGGCGAGTCTATATAAGCATCTAGAGTCACTATTAACAATTTTGGTGGCGATATGATTCATATAATCACAGATGTAGATACTTTCAAAGGTGGATTTGATACTGGGTAAAAATCTTTGGATTAGATTATGTGCTCAGATGGATTCTTGTTTGTGTGTTCAAAATCTTTCTAGGCCATCTTTTAAGGATGAAAGCCTTCCAAGGCAACTAAAGGTAATGATGTGACTGAGGCAACCTAAACTTCTGGTGACTGCATGCAATTGACTATTGCCTTCTTCTGGCATGTCTTTTCACTCTTCACTTGCAATTGCCCCTGTTAGAAAGAATATTGTGGAAATCAGCTGACCATTTCTTTCTCTTTTTCTTTAACTGAAAGAAGACAAAAAGTCGCTATTTGTTAGACAATGGAGTATTGGAAGTTCCCAGGTGGGTACATGGGCAGCAAACTTGGTGATTGGCAAGCCCGAAGCAAAGGAAATGTGGTCTACTTCCTTTTGTAGTGCCAAAAGAAAAGCAATTCACATCACAAAGTACAGGGTGCTTTTTGAGGAATGAATAAGATGCAGATGATCAGCATGACTCTCATCAGGGAAGGATACTGATATACGGTATCTTCTAATGTAAACATGGTTCCAGGAGTCTGCAACAAAATTTTTAGTTCATATTCTTCTTAGTAGTTTCTGATATTATATAACTCTGATCTACTTCCAATTAAACAATTTTACACTGAAACTAAAGTAGAACCGTATAATGTTTGGTATCTTTTTCATGAGATCCTCTCATTGCATATAACTGCACAATTCCTTCATCAACCGATGTCTGTCTATAAATTTTAACCCACCTACCCCCCCCCCAAGTCCTTCATTCCTCTCTCCCTTGGCTGAAATCAAACAGAGCCCTGTGTTATCAGCCCTCTTGAGGGAAGTTGGCTTGAACAAAAGGTTGCTTACTTTATCTCCTCATTTACCCATCTAAACCAAAGCACAATGAGCTACTAATAGTTTTACCACTGGTTTAATGATTGTGGTCATGAACAATGAAACCAGCACGATTGTACAACCAATTCCATACTTCCTTATGCAAATGAAATACTTAAAAAACAGTAGTTTTTTTTTTTTTAAATCTCATGCATTTAAAATACTGTAAAGCAGTAAAGCTGCTAAAATCTAGTCCACAAACTGTTCTGCCCCAGCTACGGACCCCAAAGAACACAGTACACACAAAGTCTGCTCAAACCTTATTTTACTAAATAAACCAGTCTTTTACAAGAACGGCTGTTAATTAACTGCATTAACAGCCACCAAGAATTCAAAGAATAATAACTGAAAGTTTACTGTGGTTGGCAGTAGGCCCAGAAGCAATTTGCAGGGAGCTGATAAGAGAAGCAAGACAAGACATGAAGGTATGTGAATGAAGTTGTTCCCTGCAAATTGCTTCAGTCGGCATTCCTCCTTAAATAAGCTAAGGGAGTTGCCAATTAGCCCCAAGCCTTACTCTTGAGGAGACCTCCTCCTGAGGAGCCACTCCTGCCTTTTGGCAGCTCTGCGTGCCCGTGCATCGAGAAGAGGCTCCTCCTCTTCGTCCTCTTCACTTAAGGGAGCTTCTGGAGGTTCTGAAGGCCCTGGCTGAATCCCTGCCTCTGGCATCACATCTTCTCTAGCCTCCTCATTGTCCAACTCGAGTGCCAGCTGCACAGGCTGCTGGCGCAGCACCACACCAGCCTCCTCGCTGTCTGAATCAGCTACTAGCTGCACAGACCGCATACGGGCCACAACACAGGCACCAACAGTTACAACGTTAATGCAAAAGGACAATAATCTAAGTCACAACTGGAGTTGACATTAAAACATGATCCAGTAAAATGTCTTGTGGAAAAGCAAAATAATATGACCATATCTTCACTGTTCCTTAAGGTTTGTAGTGAAAGTTACCAGTATATGTATATGGCAATACCTTTGGAGGTATGAGTCCCTTAGGGAAAAGGCATTACAGGTAGTCCTCAACTTACAACCTCAATTGAGCCCCAAATTTATGTTGCTGAGTGAGAAATTTGTTGTGAGTTTCACCCCATTTTACGACTTTTCTTGCCACGTTTGTTAAATAAAACACTGCAGTTGTCAAATTAATAACATGGTTGTTAAGTGAATTTGGTTTCCTCATTGACGTTGCTTGTCAGAAGGTTACAAAAGGTGATCACATGACCCCAGGACACTGCAACCATCCTAAATGTGAGTCACCTGTCAAGCATCTGAATGTAAATCACGTGACTAAGGGGATGCTGCAATGGTCATAAGTGTGAAAAATGATCATGTCACTTTTTTCAGTGCCGTTGTAACTTCGAACAATCACTAAGCGAACTCTTTTAAGATGAGGGCTACCTGTATGTTAAAAAGTATTATATTACATTAAAATGTATTATGTTAAAAGCCTCTGAAGGTGGGCAAATGAGAAGAGCTACAACTACTGATCTTAAATTGGGGGCATTTGCCTGAACCATCAGCCCACCTGCCTAGGATCCTAGGAGATGCTTCCCTGTTACCTTACAGGAATATTTTGAAAGTACTCATGCAATGTTTTCAACAAATGAAGAATTATATAAAATTGGATAAAGTCCTCCCTATTCTCAGTTGTCATAAATTTATAAATGTTTCCACTAACTTGCCTCCTTCCTTTTATATAGGTTAAACCCATACATTCCTTGAAGCAGTTTCCACTATGTTGTTGTTTTTTTTAAGCCAACTAACTAGGCTCTAAAAGCAGAGGACAATATAAACACTGTTCTAAGAACTGGGTTCTGTTGGTATCATACTTATTGCTTTGCTTGCCAGCCAAACACCACAGTTCCAGCCGCTTGCAAAGGTAAGTTAATAATAGCTCAAAATTCCTCTCCAGGTCACGATAGGAATAAAGTTAGCACAGGAAAACAGCCTAGATGTTGGCTATTGAGGTGAATTGGCAAGAAGATAAACCCCTGTTGCAAAGACTGCCTGAATCACAGCATTGATTGTAAAGTGGAAGGAGTCCTTTGGGCACACTAACCTCCATTTAAATTAAATGTATGTATGTATGTATGTATGTATGTATGTATGTATGTATGTATGTATTTATTTATTTATTTATTTATTTATTTATTTATTTATTTATTTATTTATTATATTTCTATACCGCCTTTCTCCCGTAGGACTCAAGGCGGTGTACAGTAAATAAATAACAGAATAAAAGAGTTGGAAGGGACCTTGGAGGTCTTCTAGTCCAGCCCCCTGCTCAAGCAGGAGATCCATACCAATTCCACACAAGTGGCTATCCAGTCTCTTCTTAAAAGCCTCCAGTGATGGAACCCACAGTTTCTGAAGACAAGCTGTTCCACTGGTTAATTGTTCTCACCTTGGTGATTAAAACCTACACCCAAATGAAGAAGGAGAGCCTTAGCAATGGTTTTGCCTATTTGGGAGGCATACTGTTCCTGGAATTACATCCACCTGAACTGATACTGCATATTTGGCTTGACCAGCTTTAAGTGTGTCCCAAATCCAAGAGACTACAGTGTCTTCCACAGCTGGAGTAAGTGTAAAAACTGTTGACTGGAATCACAATAGACAAGACTTGTATTCTCTACCTCTCCCCCTTTGGCACAGTCAAAATAACTTTGGCGTCATCATCAAAAATCAGCTCAGCCTTCATTTTGCACAAGTTCTCTCACCCAAGCAGGGGAATAGGCCATTCAGGAATAAATAGAAATTGATAGCTGAGTCAATTTCTGAGGACACACTCCATAGATCACAAAAGCGGTTTATCTACTCCTTTCCTAGTGATCCCTACAACTGGAATCTTTGAATTGCTATAAGTTTCTTGAAGATTAGTCAAAACAGAACACAAAATTATCTATCGAATTATCTATTCGAAAATTAATTCCTTCCCTCCAACAATTATAACCAGGGGCTCTTTCGGGGAAGACAAATAGATCCTCCCTATTCTTACCCAAATGCACAGCCATAACTTTCTTCCTCAATCTAAAGATTAAGCATCACCAGAGTTCAAGGCCGTACACTGGATCCGTATTTTGATGTCCCAGCCCAACACTGGGTTCTTGCCTGGGTGTTGAAACCCAACTGAGCACACCGAGATGGAAACTGAAGCAACTTGATTCTGTGCAGAAAGACACGGGGAGATTTCCCTGAAAGCACATGTAACATGGCAGTTTACAGTCAAATCTATTAAATCTCCAAACCACAAAACCCACAAACCTGAGCATCATGTCAAGTATTACCCGCTTTTCCCTTTCATGGCTAAAACTCCTATAGCAGTTAGAAATGTTAGGCATATGTGTGCATAACCACAATTTTTATAATATAACTGTCATTGTTAGCATGTCTTACGTTCAATAACTGTAATTTAGTAATATCTCAGTAATATTTGCAAGCCTGTGGTTTTGCTTCCTCCTGCACACCTGGTCCCCAAAGTTATACAAAGCAAGCCAGACCTATGGCCAGTAATAGTAATAGAGTTGGAAGGGACTTTGGAAGTCATCTAATCCAACCCCCTGCTCTCTCAGGAGACCTATATTATTTCTGATAAATGGCTGTCCAGTTTCTTCTTTAAAGCATCTAGTGATGAGGCACCACAACGTCTGAACACAGTTCGTTGCCACTCTCCTGGTTCTATTCAGGGGGCTCCAGGGGTGGGTTCTACTTAACTTTACCACCGGTTCGCAACGGGATCACGTATGCCGCAGATCGCTGATGACAACATCCGGGGCAGTGGGCGAGGCCTCCTGTCGGTTTTACTACTGTTTCGCAACCGCGGGGCAACCCATCACTGGGGGGGGCTCCATATTTTTCGGGGCAACTGCATTCCTGGAAGTGGTTTTGTTAGATCTGCATGATCTGTTTGATTATGGTTATTAAAGGTTGTCCATCTTAATCACTGTTCTTCAACTAGATTGTGTGATTGTGGTATTTTATCCAAAATTGGTTTCCTAGACTTAAACCTAGTAGAGAGTCTAATATTTTATGTATTGGGAGATCTCTAGGAGTAGATGGCCTGTTTGTCTTATTCCATTCTCAAACTGTCTCTTGTTGTTACCTGAGATCAGAAATGATGGGCCAGAGGAGTTATCATACATGGCAGGGATGAAGTCCAAATTTTTTTACTACCGGTTCTGTGGGCGTGGCTTGATGGGCGTGGCAGGGGAAGGATACTACAAAATCTCCATTCCTTCCCCACTCCTGGGGGAAGGATATTGCAAAATCTCCATTCCCACCCCACTCTGAGGCCAGCCAGAGGTGGTATTTGCCGGTTCTCCGCACTACTCAAAATTTCCGCTACCGGTTCTCCAGAACCTGTCAGAACCTGCTGGATTTCACCCCTGATACATGGTCTCCAGTTGCTGCCCAGACAAACAGCTGTTTCCCTATACCTGTCCCAGATCAATCATTCCTATAAAGAATTGTGTGACCAGCTTTGTAATTCTATGGTTCTGAATATTAGATTCAGAATATAATATATATCTTATTGAAAATATCTTTCTTCCATACCAGTCTATAAGTAGTACTTGGAGAATACCAGCCCCAAAAAGACTTCAGAGTCACTATGTCAGACCTTACATGTTGCGGCAGGAAACATACATGCTGGATGTTACACTAAAATGCAAGTATCAATATCTTAGAGGCCAACTCACACTTGATGAAAGAGACATTCTAAATTATTTACTGTACGTCATACTTGAGGGTTTAATTTCCATATATATTGTGATACATAATTTAGGACTGGGACAAATTACAAATAATACTCCTGTCCCGAATCCTTTTTCTCTGCCATTATTTTAAATTTTTTCTCTCTTTTTTAGAGAATGGCATAGCTCACAGTGGAGAGTTCTGTTTCTCCTGCTAAATGCTTTGCGTGATGTTTCTTTCTTTCTTCTTCTTCTTTTCCTTTCATGTGAACACATGAGCTTTACTTTTCCAGGATGCAAATCTCTCCTGGCCTGAATCATTTAACAGCACATCCTGTCCAAGGTGTGTTACCGAAACAAGGTTTCAGAGCAAGGGGATCAAATGTGCTTCCAAGAGGTTAGCCTTCCAGGCTTCGCATCTCATTCGATATGATCTAGGTGGCTGCTGGCATAGAGAGTTTGTTTTTCTTATCTCTGTGAAAATATCATTGGCCGAGGTATCGTGCAGGAATCTACAATTGTGTCTCATACAAAAACTTGAGCAGGCCCACAATATTTATCCCCATAATCTTTGCTAGATGAATATTTTGTTTTGGAAGGAATTACAGTTTGAAAGTTAGTGTAGTCACCTCCCTTATGTAACGTATGTCGAGTACAGTAAAATGTTATTTTGCCCCCATCACACACACACACACACACACACACACACACACATAACTATATTGGCATAAGCTAAAAGTCAGCCATCTCATTCCCTGTCCTATTTCAAACAGCTTTTAATAAACATATGCATATGTAAACATATATGGTGGCACAGGGGTTAGAATGCAGTATTGCAAGCTAAGTCACTGATCGCTCCAGGAGTTAGATCTGACCAGTTCAAGGTTGACTCAGCCTTTCATACTTCCGAGGTCAGTAAATGAGGACCCAGATTGTTGGGGCCCTATGCTACAATTGTAAACAGTTTAGAGAGGGCTGTAAAGCACTGTGAAGCGGTGTATAACTCTAACTGCTATTGCTATTTAACCAATCCTGTTGTCCCTTTGGGGAGATGAGCCTCTTTGGACACACACTTGTGCTGTGAACCACTTGGACTGTTATTTTTATAACTGAGTTTTTCATTCAGATGCTCTTTGCCGGTTTTCAGAAAACAGTATAAAGAGAAAAATGGAATTATTTTCCGGTTGTTGTCAGTTTCACTTGTCAGCAAGCTGCAGCTTTATTACAAATTTATATATGAATAAGACTGTTTTAGTATGCTGTCATTTCTATACTCTGGACAGGAAACAATTGAGGATTGGCTCAGTTCAGTACAATTAGTTTTTGTTAAAAACAGTAACTAAACACAGCTTGTAAGCTTCGTTTTCTTGGAAACTTTCCAATAGACATTTGTCTCCAATATTTTGGCATAGTAATCCTTGAACTAACATTGAATATAACTTTCTCCCGAGCTGCCACCAAAGGTAAAATTGTATTTGTCTTCCATTACTTCACCTTCAGGCCTAGCAACTCTATTAATAGGTTCTCCAGCTTTCTACCTATAGGACTTTCCCTGTTCTTGAACTCCCCATTCAAGTGATCTCCGCTCAATCCCATTGTCAGTCCCAATCCTGCTTCTATGGTGTCTGTTCTGAGTTGCAGCCAAATGGTGCTGTCCTGATTGTGTGTGCGGCACTTGGCCAAGCCGCCAGTTGTGATGCTTCCTTCTTCTGCATGACATTAGCTGGGGGGAACATCAGCCACAACTCATGGTGTGATACAACAGGAGTGGGGCAGGTCTGACCACAGATCTTTGACTGTTATCATTATATTTTCTCTTGGGCAGTTCCTCTTATACCCCAAACTGTAATAAACTGAATTGAGGTCTATTTTTTTTTTAAAGATTATATTGGAGTCACAAAGGAAGCTGAGTCACACCACCACCATCCCACCTCCCCACCCCCACCCCAATAATCATTCCAGATTTCTCTCCCTTTTAGGCAAGAGATGCTGACTTTCAGGTTCCTTTCTACACAAAAGTCAATTGGGGGGGGATGGGTTTTCAAATCCTGTCAAGTAGAATAGAATAAAATAACAGAGTTGGAAGGGACCTTGGAGGTCTTCTAGTCCAACCCCCTGCTTAGGCAGGAAACCCTACACCACTTCAGACAAATGGTTAGCCAACATCTTCTTTAAAACTTCCAGTGTTGGAGCATTCACAACTTCTGCAGGCAAGTTGTTCTACTGATTAATTGTTCTAACTGTCAGGAAATTTCTCCTTAGTTCTAAGTTGCTTCTCTCCTTTATTAGTTTCCACCCATTGCTTCTTGTCCTGCCCTCAGGTGCTTGGGAAAATAAGTTGACCCCCTCTTCTTTGTGGCAGCTCTTGAGATATTGAAATACTGCTATCATGTCACCCCTAGTCCTTCTTTTCATTAAATTAGACATACCCAGTTCCTGCAACCATTCTTCATATGTTTTAGCCTCCAGTCCCCTAATCATCTTTGTTGCTCTTCTCTACACTCTTTCTAGAATCTCCACATCTTTTTTACATCATGGCGACCAAAACTGACATTATATTTCTGATGCTGCTGTGTACATCTTCTTTGGAAGATGACAGTGCAAGATGAAAGTGACTAAGGGACCAGAGGGAAGATTGGGGTGTGTTTGTGTGGGCGGAGGTGTGGACACTTCTGCCTAAAATAGAATGGATCCCGCCTGCTACTGGCCACTTGAATTCACACCAATGTACTGTAACGAGTGGTGAAGCATTATAGCTTTTAAGTACCTTGTGGCTGCCACTGGATACTCTTGGCTTAAGGAGGAAAATGCTAATTCAGAAACTGACAATGAAAACCTGCTCAGTTAGCAATAATCGCATCTTGGTTAACTTCATCTAGTAGAGAAAGTTGAGAGGGTGCTAGTATTAGGCTGCCCATTGCATAAATCTTGGCATTAAAATCCTCGTTTTAAATGGAAAGAGAAAAAATAGGCAAATATAAGAATAGAAAATAGAAAGAAATAAAAATAAATCTTAATTGTGTCTCCTTCCCCCCCCCCCCCAATTTGCCCTATGTGGTTGGATATAGAAAGTAAGAAAGGATGGAAATATGCAGAACCTGTTGCCTAGGCAAAGGGGCTGAACAATTATCAAAACAACCAGATAACATTCAGAAGTAATTCAGGCAGACGCCTCCCTAATTCCCTGACCTATAAGAAGGGGAGGAGACAGTGGTGGAATTCAATTTTTTATACTACCTGGAGTGGGGTGGGCATTCCATTCCCATCCCACTCCAGGGGAAGGATACTGCAAAATCTCCTTTCCCACCCCACTCTGGGGCCAGCCAGAGGTGGTATTTGCCAGTTCTCCGAACAACTCAAAATTTCCGCTTCCGGTTCTCCAGAACCTGTCAGAACCTGCTGAATAGCACCCCTGGGGAGAGGTATAGCACAATCAAATTTGCAAGGTGCTTTTATAATAGCCAGTCTCAATAGAAAGTAATTTGAGCTTTTCTGGGGAGTTGATTTCCTGCTTGGGTATACCTGCTAGGGCTGATATTGGATGAAACAAACATCCCATTTTACCTGCTGATTTCCTAAATTTTCTGAAGGGTTGTAAAGTTTTTCTCTATATTTATTTTTGGTGGGGGGGGGCTGTTGAGATATAATCTTTTTATAATTTATATGAGCCCATTTTTGAAGTTGCTTTGTTTTAGTCTACTGCCCGAGATTCAATTTTTTTTTTTCTTTTATTATGGTTTTCTGATTCTATGGTTCATGTAATGCACTACAGCTGCTCTTTGGTTGTAAATAAAGTTTACTTACTTAAGTCAGCCTGCCTCATTGGTTGGTAACAAGACAAAAGCAGCATTGGGGACCCAGGTCAGAAAAATGATATATGGTAGTCAGGGCATACTTGCAGAATGCTTATATAGAAACGAGGAAAGGCTCATAAAACACACACACACACACACACACACACACACACACACACACACACTGGTTGTGACTTGTGCTGGATGGGGGAAAGTATTGTCCAATTTAGCCATTTATCTCCTTTCCTTTTTTTATTAAAACTTTCCTAAAGTGACTTCACATTTTTCTGGTAATGCTGCCCCCTAGCTTTCAGCTACTTATTTCTAGGCTGTCTCTTTTTAAGCATAGAGCCAAAAAAAAAAAAGGCTATATTGAATATCTAATAGGATTCAGAGCTATTTCCTCCTTTAAACCCAAAACAAAATGAATATCATATTAGCAAGTTGGCCTGAGTGGAAATGAGATGGCAAAGAAAATGCCGTCACTTCTTTCCCTGCCTTGTTCTTCCAAGAAATGAAAGAAACCTCTTCCTTCCAAATATATGTGGGATACCTGGAAGGAATCACAAAACCACACATAATGAACTTCTGACTTAATGTTTAAAAAAATGAAAGGAAATACTAAACACAGCACAATTCAAACCTGGTCACCAAGAGAGCACCTACGTGGAATAAGGTGACATGGATATCTCCTTTGCTTTTCTCCAGGCATCGTGCCCCAATTGATTTCAATTTAATAAATCTCTGTTTGCAATAGTGCTTTCATCCTCCAGAAAGTTTCAGGGACAGTTTTAGGGGGGGAAAATAGCAGAAGGGGCCACATGCCAGTAGTTGGTTAGGAAGCCTAGAAAAAAAACACCTGGGGTAAACTGGATTTGGCTAATGAACATTCTAGACTAAAAAGCGCGGTGGGCAGCAACCAATTTGCTTACTACTAAGACATATATTTTGTAGGGGTGTTCAATATTTGGATCCAGTGTTGATCCTCTTGCTGTGCCAGCCAGGAACTCTTTAAAGCAGCACCACTTTTTCCTGGGCTCACATGATAGCCGCATAAAGCCAAAGAATAGGTTCAAGAGGCATTATTGAAATAACAACATACTACTGCCCAGTGGTGAAATCCAAATTTTTTTACTACTGGTTCTGTGGGTGTGACTTGGTGGGCGTAGCAGGGGAAGGATAGTGCAATATCTCCATTCCCATCCCATTCCAAGGGAAGGATACTGCAAAATCCCCATTCCTTTCCCACTCCTGGGGGAAGGATATTGCAAAATCTTCATTCCCATCCCACTCTGGGGCCATCCAGAGGTGGTATTTGCCAGTTCTCCAAACTGCTCAAAATTTCCACTACCGGTTCTCCAGAACCTGTCAGAACCTGCTGGATTTCACCCCTGCTACTACCCTACTGCCACCTCCTTAATGACTCCTTAATTCCAACTTGTATTTTCTTAACCCAATTCAAACCTGGGGTGGGGCGATAGTTTCTTTAAGAAGCTGCTGACAGCAACAACGAGGATGCCCAATTCCCATACTGGATGCAAAGCATTTTTGTGTGTTAGTAAATGTTTAACAACAGGCTCTCTAAAAAAAAAACCCCAAAAAACTTCCAGTGCTTCCAGGCTTTACCAGCACTGCTGGCTTCATTGGTACTTACTCATGATGCTACTAGCTGATCAACAATTGATACACCACTGTCATGAGTCAATTCTGCTCTCAGCTGGCTTGTAAGACTGCAGATTTTATAAACCCATTTCAGAGTTTTGTCTAGGATAAGGTAGTAAGACTGGTTTGGTTGCCTTGGTGGATGACTTGTGTCAGAATTAGATGGAAGCAGGGAATCAAATTCTACTAAGACTTGAGGACCATTGGATGGCTTTCAGTTTCACTGATTATGGAATCCTTCTAATAGCCCAACAAGGTTGGGACTTGGGGCCACTTTTAGTGATTCCATCCCTTCCTGTTGGGACATGCCCAGAAGGTGGTGCTGGGGGACTACTGTTTAACACCTAGGTCACTAACAAATTGTTTTATCTTGTTCCTATGGCTATTCAAAATCAATAAGAAAGCACTGAGTTCCAGAGTGAGATACCATAAGTATATTAATGATATTCAACCCTATTGTCACCATCCTTCTAAATCCTACAAGGTAATCAGTAACCTTAAACACTGCTTAATCTCAGTATCAGACAAAGGAAGAACAAACTGAAGTTAAATCCAGATGTGACAGGCATGCAGTTGGAGTCTAAAATTAAGGAGGAATTTGTTTTTGATGGGGTTGCAGAAGAAGGTTTGCAATTTGGGAGTACTTCTTAACACACACACACCCCAGCTTGGATTTGCAGTAGTGAGGATTTGTACAAATACAATCAGAATAGTAACTACAACCTTTCTTGAAAGAGTTGAACTAAGCAACAGTTTTCCATGCCTTAATTATAACCTGTTTTGAAGTACATGCACTTGTTTGTACTTCAATGCATTTTATTTACATATTTGAAAAGTGCCTGGAAATTGGAATTGGTACAAAATATGATAGTCAGGATGCTGACATTGTATGATGCCTTTACTGAAAGATCTGCATTGGCCATCAGTTGTCAATCAGCCTGGAGTTTGTTGACTGATTGATTGATTGATATCCCACCTTTATTATTTTTACAAATAACAAAGTTGTCAAACATATCAAACACACCTTCCTCCTCCTATTTTCCCCACAACAACAACCTTGTGAACTGAGTAAGGTTGAGAGATAGTGACTCAAACAAGGTCCCCCAGCTGGCTTTCATGTCTAAAGTGGGATTAGAAGTCTATCCTGGTGCCTTAACCACTAGACTAATCTGGCTCTCTGACTTGGCCTATAAAGGCCAAATAGCTTGGGGCTTTTTTATTTGCAAGACCACCTCTCCTGCTATGAGCCTTGCCAGTTACTTAAATTACCTGATGCCCTTCTGAAAATGCTCCTATTGTCAGAAACCTGATGATCAGTAAATGGTGTTCTCCTGTATTGTGAATTGTTCCCTAGACAGGTCCTCCCTGTCTATAAGAAGACAATCAAAATGCATCAAAACTTTTAATGGTTAATTATTTTAATAACAGATATTAATTTTGAAATTATGATGTTACTTCGGTTTTATACGTTGTATTTTTTTTTATTGTGTTAAGCCATCTTGAGTGATGGAATAAACATAAAGAGAGGGGACAGATTCAGTAATAAAACTAAAATTAAATAAACTATGAACTTTAACAATACAGAAAAAATATTAATGTAAAATTAAAAAGATATAAATTACAAATACACACACATACATATACATACAAAGACATAGACATGCACATAAACATACATATATACATACCTCCTTTTGTGATCAAAGGCTACTGATATGGGGCCTCTTCCTCCCTTTCCTGATTTTTGAAATTTCAAAAAACTAAAAGGGACCAGAAAGTACATCGGAGGACTCCTAAAACTATTAGACTTACTGATAACTATATTATCCCACAAATATATTTTTACAGTAGGAAAGGATATCCTTGCACTTGAATGTCTGAACAAGGAGACAGGCTAATATATTAACTGTCAAACTCTCCTAACATCAATTAACATAAGTTTGGGATCTTCTAGATGCCCACGTTTCAATTACCTATGGATATTAGAAATAACAGGAGTAACATCAACCATCATAACCAGTGGTGGGTTTCAAAAATTTTTACTACGTTTCTGTGGGTGTGGCTTGGTGGGCGTGGCATGACTTGATGGGCATGGCAGGGGAAGAATACTGTAAAATCTCCATTCCCACCCCACTCCAGGGGAAGGATACTGCAAAATCCCCATTTCCTCCCAATCAGCTGGGACTTGGGAGGCAGAGAATAGATGGGGGCTACTACCGGTTCTCCAAACTACTCAAAATTTCCACTACCGGTTCTCCAGAACTGGTCAGAACCTGCTGAAACCCATGTCTGATCATAACAACATATACCATTCCCCTCCAAGTCCCACATCTATTAAAGCACAGTCAAGTAATACAGTCTCTAATTCACCAGCCGCTTACAGTTATCTTACTGCCAGATTACCACATGCAAATTTTAAAGCTGCATTCAAATTTTCAGAATAGAAAACAACTTATATTCATATGCTAAATCTCTATTAGATGAACCACACCTTCCTCTGTTGCAAACAGGTTCACTAGTCCAGTGCTGAAATTTGTAACAACTACTAAAATTGGCCTACTTTTCTCAGGCTGATTCTGGCCTGTCAGAAAACAAGTTTAAATCTTATCCAAAGTTGATATGTAATGCCTCACTTTTCTCAAACAGCATTCAAACCCTTATTTTTTATAGGTGGCATTTACCACCTGCTAGGCTAGCTAAAATGTTTAAAAATATGTCTAGCAAATGTTGGAAATATAATCAAAAGATGGGCACATTTTATCATATGTGCTGGACTTGTGCTAAAACAAAAACATTTTGGACAAAGATATACAAGTGGCTAGAAAAGATAGGGAAACATGTAGATTTTAAACCTGAACTGTTTTTATTAGGCATAATATCAGAAAAATTAGATTAGAAAAGTATGTATTTAATATTACATGTTGTAACAGCAGTGAGGATTATATTCACACAACATTGGAAAAATGAAGAAACACTGTGAGATGAAGAGATAATTAAGAAGATACTATACTGTGCAGAAATGGATAGATTGACATTGAAAATTAAGGAGAAAGAAGACACAGAATGCTATCAAACATGGAACCTATTTTACCAGTAGTTGGGGAAAAGGGGTGGAGATTAAGAATATAATCAGTATTGTTAAGCAAATTAAATACCCAGACAACACAATGTTTATTAAACACTAAGAAATGTAATTAATAAAAAAATCAATATTTTTTTTTAAAACCTTATTTTTGTAATCACTTTGTTCTTATCCTATCATCAATCTAGATAACATTTTCTAATTTAACTAAACTCGCTGCCCCGGTATAAGAGGCAGACATTGTTTATTTCCCCCCATTTCCAGAGAAATAACTACTAGCCCTCTTTATGCCAACAGAAGATACACTTGACCAAAGTGTTCTTATTTATTAGAGAGCCACAGCAACCCTTCAAGGTAAACTGACATCAGGCAAGGAGGATGCAGAAGCTGGACATTTGGTGCCCTTCAAGTTGAGAGGAGAATTGGTTCTGTTTCCCTGATGATAGTCCAAGCCAGTGGTGGGTTTCTACCAGTTTGCTCCTGTTCGGGCGAACCAGTAGTGGTGGTGGCGGGAGGCTCCGCCCGCTCACCCAGACGTCATCAAGGACGCTCTGCGCATGCGCACTCACAGTTCTGAACCGGTAGCGAAGGTAAGTAAAACCCATTACTGGTCCAAGCCTGCATAAACTTGGTGTTGTGACTCCGATCCCCGAGCCTGTCTTATCGGAGGGAGAAGACTCCGAAAGTGAAGGAGAGGAGTTGGCAAGGCCTCCCTCTCCAAGACCCTCCTCTCTGGCAATGTCTCAGGTGACTCCTGAAGGAGAACAGATAGGCCAGGAGCCAGGCATCTCCGAGCAGCCGCAGTTAGACAGCGATGGAGATAAGTCTTGGCTGGATTCCCGTCAGCATCGGAAAGACAAGCACACGCAGCAGAGAAGGAGGCGTGCCAGAGATTAAACTGAGTCACTGGACCACACCCCACAGGGGACAAAAGGGGGTGTGGTGGCCATTCAGGCTTTGTAACGGACAAAACTGAACAGCTAGCAAGCCATACTGTGTCTCTGGAACTTCATTATCTGCCTTCCTTGGATTTATTATGGACTGGACTTGACAATTCTTTGGCTTTGTGAATTTATTTTGGTTTATTTGACGGAGGAGGAACACCTCCCTCTGTGAGTAAAGTTTTTGGCAAGCAGCTACTGGGTTGCTGCCAATTCTGTTATCGAAGGAAATTATTGTCTGCAAGTTTATTTTAACTCCTGGCTGACTGTTTGTGTGCATGTGTGAAACAGGGACAGAACACTTGGGTCTAGTGTGCAAGTTCACAGCATTGTCTGATTGATTACGCCAGACAAGACATTTGCTTGAAAAGGAAATACACTGGTGGCCCCAATCTTGACTAATTTGGTAAACCTCTGCTAAAAATAAAGTCAGGACTGAAATACGGTTGTGAAGCAAGAAGGCTGGTCTTCAGAAAAACAAAGGACTATTTACTCCGCGTTCAGTTTCCAGAACAGTTTATGGGACATTCAGAAGCAGGTTGTCCCAAGGAATGGAAGAAAAGGGGAACAACTTACTACAGGTAGTCCTCAACTTACGGCCACAATTGAGCCCAACATTTATTTTGCTAAGTGAGAAATTTGTTAAGCGAGTTTTGCCTCATTTTACGACTTTGCTTGCCACAGCTGTTAAATGAATCACTGCGGTTGTTAAGTTAGTAACAGTTGTTATGTGAATCTGGCTTCCCGATTGACTTTGCTTGTCAAAAAGTTGCAAAAGGGGATTGCATGACGCGGGGACATTGCGATCGTCATAAAAATGAACCAATTGTCAAGCATCGGAATATAAATCACATGACCACACATGGGGATGTTTCAATGGTCGTAAGTGTGAAAACAGTCATAAATCATTTTTTTCTGTGCCATTGTAACTTTGAACGGTCACTAAATGAACTGCTGTAGGTCGAGGACTACCTGTATAAGCAAACTGGTCTTTTGAATGTGTAAGCACATGTGAAGAGAAAGTGTGGAAATGTTTAAGGTAAAAATTGAATGTCTGGCCATTGGATGAATTTGTTTTCTGCTTTAAACCCATGCTATAGATTAGGGGAACAATGGATCTTTTTTTGAAGCTTACACTCCTGTATCTGAAGAATTGTTCAGCCAAGATAGGTTTAAATATGAAGAACTCTTAAGAAGAGGTTGTAAGATGTTCATAACAGTGGTGAAATTCAATTTTTTTTACTACCGGTTCTGTGGGTGTGGCTTGGTGGGCGTGGCAGGGGAAGGATACTGCAAAATCTCCATTCCCATCCCACTCCAGGGGAAGGATACTGCAATATCCCCATTCCCTCCCCACTTCTGGGGGAAGGATTTTGCAAAATCTCCATTCCCACCCCACTCTGGGGCCAGCTAGAAGTGGTATTTGCCGGTTCTCCAAACTGCTCAAAATTTCCACTACTGGTTTTCCAGAACCTATCAGAACCTGCTGGATTTCACCCCTGGTTTATAATAATGTCCAGGAATGTTTACCACTCAGAGAACAGACAGAGTTGGTGTCATTTGGGTTTTTTTGCTTTTGAGGGAAAACATACAATCACGTTAAAAAAAAAGTGATGTCCCTTCCAAGCGGCATTTGTATGTGCTGTATGGTATGGTGATGAGGAAGCAATCCATGTTCCACCTTCCTCATCCTAATGTCCTGCCTTCCTAATGCACATCCCAAAGCCCAGGAACAGTTGAGGCCAAGCCTCACCAGTGAAGCAGCTGCCTTTAGAGCCACATATACTTCTGGCAAACGCTGTCTCTGCCACCTGTGTTTTCCGAACAGCCTGCCCTTCACACCATCACTCGACACTTGGGGAAACTATCTTCTTGTTATTCTTGCCAAGAGCGCTGACCTCAATTATTAACTGTGTTTAGCAGAGACATTATTAAACCTGACTCTGCTCCCTGATGAGCTATCAAGTGTCCTATCTTGACTCTGCAGGAACCCTTTCTTCACCCTTTGCCCTTCCAATTACCCTTTTATGGTGGCAGGCAATCCTGGAATAGTCCATTCTCTCTTTTAGTAAAGGGTAAACATTCTGCTCTCATTTCACTGATTTTTTTTAAAGACTTGTTTTTATGGTCTTCCCTTTTTCCCCCGCTTTAGGAATAAGTATCTTTGAATTATTCATCTTTATACAGCATAGAGAAAAGACTATTGAGCACCACTTCCCATTGACATTATGACAACTTCTTTTTCCTACTTTTGCAAAGAGACACTTAAAAGAAAGAAGGGGGCAGCAGAGGGAAAAGACTGAGTGATGAGTGGTTTAGTTGGTGTACCTGGGCAGCATGGAACTCATCGGGGGCCCAAACAGGAATATTGTCTCTAGGTAATATCCAGGGGTGGGCTTCAAAAATTTTAACAAGGGGTTCTCTGCCTGGTTGCTGGGTGGGTGTGGCCATTGTGGGCATGGCCTAGTCAGCCTCCTACACCCTGGTGGGGCATGTTTTTTGCTCTCCCCGGGCTCCGGAGGCTTTCTTCGAGCCTCCGGGAGGGCAAAAACAGCCTCCCCAGGCTCCAGAGGCCCTCTGGAGTCCAGAAATGGGCCCGTTTCCAGCCTTCCCAAACTTCCGGTAGGCCCGTTTTTCACCCTCATCAAGCCTCCATGCATGCCCTGCACTTACCTACATCCAAAACGGGCCACGTGGGGACTCCTGGGAGGGAAGGGAGGGTGAGGCCAGCCAGGAGTGGGATTTGGAGGTTCTCCGAACTGCAAAGAATCTTAGCTAGAGGTTCTCCCGAACCCCTGCGAACCCCCAGCAGCCCACCCCTGGTAATATCCCAAGAAAGAACCAGAACAATTGTTAATCCACCCTTACATAAGGGAAGATGAATCTAGGGAAGAGACATAATCCAAGTTAAATTTTAGAACATCATTGGATGACAGTGTAAGTCTCTTGACCAAAAGAGCAAGTATATAAAGGTGAGTAGCAGAATTCTTAAAGGTGGGCAGAGATTTACAATGAGCAGAAACAAGAAGCCCAAGAAGTATTCTTTAGCTAATCTTTGCCAACCTGCTGGTAGTTTCAAGATATGTCAGACAATGACTTCTATCTTATCTAGCTAGTGTAGTCATGGGCCTCCAGGCTAGGGATAATAGGTGTTGGTCCAAATATTTACAGAGCATCAGTATGGAAAGGCTATAGTAGGTAGCTATGTATATGGAAAAAGCTGGAGGAGAGCTGCAGTTGTTTAAAATGTCTTGTCTTCCTAAGTAGTGACTTTCTTCTGTTTTCCAGAACTGGTATCTTCTGATACAATGGCTCCTTCTACAGCTGAGGACAGAGAAGCAAATTGGAAGATCAGTAGAATAATAGGGAGGAAACCTATATAAATGTATTTATATGGTGCAAAAAAGATTGGAAAGTGTTCCTTTATATCTCTTTCTTTCCTTTTCCTTTTTCTTTTCCTGTCTCTTTTATTTAATTTTTATTTACCTATTACTTTTCTTTATTTCCCTTGTTTTATTTTGCAAATTTTTAACAAAAATAATGTTTTTTGGGGGGGGAGGAACTATTTTATTGGTCCTACTTTATCGTGGTGATGGAGATGAAGAGGCAATTTTCCTCCTTCACCTTTATGTTCCCTGATCGTTATCCAGTGGAGTTTTTCTGAGTAGTTCTTCTGAAATTTGGTCTAGCATAAAATTAGATAGAGCCATTATTAGCATGCTATGATATTAGGCTAGATTCTTGATTTAGCCAAAATCAATCATATTCAACTGCTTTAAAGTTTTATTATTCATTTGAACACCCAACCTTTGTCCCTCATGGCCTAGCAGAAAGGGGATGGTCTACAGGGACTAGGAGATGGTCAAGGTGGCTCAAGTGGCTAAGACACTGAGCTTGTCGATCAGAAAGGTTGGCAGTTCGGCGGTTCTAATCCCTAGTACAGGTTTCCTGTGTGAGCAGGGAGTTGGACTAAATGACCTCCAAGGTCCCTTCCAACTCTGTTATTGAATGATATGAAAGACACTTCCAGCCACACTGAAGGAGACCAACCGGAGATCATTCCTGAGAATAAGCATCATTGGACCCAGAGGATCTGGACAACTCTAGACCTATGGCCAACATCTTTTTATTGGACAAGGATGTTCAAATAAGTGGTCGCTGATCAGATTCCAGGCACCTTGGAGGAAAAAAAAAATCTGCATCTATTTCAATCAAAGACCTGGTTTGGGCCTTGAATTGCTTTGGTTGCACTGTGGGATAATCTTTGCATAAGAGAAGTGTGGTTGATGTTCTTTGGAAGTATCATTCGACTTTCTGGAAACTATCTGAAATAAATGAGATCAGAGCAATATTGCAGTGATTCCATTCATTTATGGATGCTCATTCCAGAGCGTAGATCAGGGGGACTTCTGATTAATTCAATGATGTTTATTCTGTGGAATCCTACAAATGTCCATTTTATTCTCTGTGCTGTTTAACATCCACATGAAATTGTTGAGCGAGATGATACAGAAATTTATAATAAAGTGTCAACAATATCTTGATAACATGCAACACCGTGTCTCCTTTTAATCAGATATAGGTGAGGCAGTTGAAATGCTGACTCAGCGTCTGGCCATGATAATGGACTGGATGCAGGCCAGGAAACTGAAGTTCAGTCTGGGTGTGCCGTTCAACCTATTTATCGGTCCATATGAGTAGAGTTCAACCTGTTCTGGAAGTGAGATAGCATCTCCCACAAAATATCAAGTTTGTAGCTTGGATATGTTTCTAGTGCAATCTTTGTCATTAATGATACGCTTCTTTTGCAGCACCACTAAAGGTCCTAGAGGTTGCTTCTTGTGTGCGTTAATGCAACATAATGTATCGTCCATGGAGCTGTCCTTGAAGATGGCCAATAAATGTTCAATCGGTACAAAATGCTTAGAAACAGAAATCTGGACTGGATATTATACTAATAATATATTTTCTCCCCAGATTGACGTAATTCTAGTTCATGATTTATTTTATTTGTGTCCCATCTTTATTATTTTTACAAGTAACACAAGACGATGAACATTTCCAATACACCTTCTTCCTCCAATTTCCCCACGACATCCCTGTGAGGTGAGTTGAGCTGAGAGAAAATGATTAGTCCAAGTCACCCAGCTGGCTTTCATAGCTAAGGCAGGTCTTGAATTCACAGTCAATTAATTAATTGCCCACAGCCTGGAATTGAATTTTCCCAAAGATTCACATTCAATGCCTGTATCTCTATTCTTTTGGTCTTCCCTGCCCTTGAACAGGCCTGTGACAGACACTCCATGCAGATAGGCCCATTTTTAGCTTGATACTTCACATGGAATTGGTTGTTGAATGTATTAGTCCTCCAGGCTAAAAAGCTATCAATTTAGTGGGCATTGTGAATGATTCTTTATGATGGGTTGCCACTTGTTTGCTTTCACTGCAACTGAAGACTAGACATAAAATTAAACTCTACAAACTGTGCATCAGCACGGCCAAGAGCCCAGGAGTGAAACTGGCAAGGCTTCCCTCTCACAAGCTTCTTTGTTCCCAACTGTTGCTTTCCCTCTGATAATTATGAACAGTGCTATGTGCATCCAGTCATCAATTTCTTTCTTTTTACTGTTGCTCCCTTATGAAGGCGTGAGAAAGTACCATTTGGTCCTTTGGCAAGAGAGTTAAATGAAGTCTTTCCAAGGAAACACATGTTGCTGAGCAAAAAGGAAAATAATGTACTATAAAACACAACTCGGGGGGAGAAATTGTTATAACATAGTGGGATGGCTGTAGCAGTGGATGGCATGATTATGTTTGTACTGGCAAAGCCTCAAGCAGACATCCTAGAAAGCAACTCAAGATGTTGGGCTATGCTGACAGATATTAACCCAACCAAAAAGTGTGTTGATTGACTGGAAAAAGAGGAGGGGACAAAACGTGTATATGATCCACCATGAAACTGATGAGAGGAATCCATTTCTGAAGAACCCAAGTAGATATTATCAACATTTTGCAAAATTAGGTTTGTTTGAACCTGTTTGGGAAGATAAGTTGGACAAGCAGAATAGGTAGTCCTCAATTTATGACCACAATTGAGCCCAAACTTTCTGCTACTAAATGAGACAGTTGTTAACTTAGTTTGGTCCTATTTTATGACCTTTCTTGCCACAATTGTTATGTGAATCATTGCAGTTGTTAAGTTAGTAACATGGTTATTAAGTGAATCTGGCTTCCCCATTGACTTTGCTTGTCAAAAGGTCTCAAAAGGGGATCACACAACTCCGGGACACTGCAACCATCATAAATATGAGTCAGTTACCAAGCAGCTGGATTTTGATCACATGTCCATGGGGATGCTATAATGGTTGTGTGAAAAATGGTCAGTGCCATTGTAACTTCAAATGGTCACTAAATGAACTGTTGTAAATTGAGGACTACCTGTAAAGCTCAATATCCCCACAATGGATCAATCCTGCAGACATTTAGGCCCCAATCTTCCACCTGCAGACATTTCCAATTCAATTGGATCATGGGAATAAAATAAATATTTCAGGCAGGAACTTCTACTTAGCTGGCAGAGAACCCAACCCATGTGGTTTAAGTGAGAAATTTGGTTGGCGGTTGAAGAAAAAACTCTCTTGGGGTTTTCTGCCAAGCCACCAAAGGGGTTTTTGGCTGCCAGATTCATACCCTCTACAAGTCTACTTTTTCAGTCAGAGGCAGGTGAATAGGCACTGTGCCTTCCCATTAAGAATTTTTAATTAAATTAAGTTAAATAATTAAATAAATTAAATAAAATAAATAAATAAAATAAAATTTTAATTTAATTAAGAACTTTCTAGTGCTAGACATTGTCTTCCAAATAAAAGCTAATGCAACCCCGCATTCTGAGGGGGAAAACATCATTTATAGCAAAATAAAACTTTGCAAACTTTGAAAATGGTGTGAAAGCCTCATTTAGACGGTGCACTTCTGAAATTCTTTATAGCACAGGCTTTTGCATGAGTCTGAATATAGATGCTGCTGCCTCCATGAGTGGTATCATTAAACAATGGATCTCTAATGTGTCTCTTTTTTTGCCATCTTTTTTCAATCTCACAGAGAAGCTTGAAAGCAAGGAGAGGGCTGCTTTTTTTTTTATTTATTTATTTATATGCCGCCCTTCTCCGGAGACTCAGGGCGGCTTACAATGCATTAAGCAATAGCCTTCATACTTTTGCATATTTATACAAAGTCAGCTTATTGCCCCCACAAACTGGGTCCTCATTTCACCTACCTTAGAAAGGATGGAAGGCTGAGTCAACCTTGAGCCTTGGAGAGATTCGAACCAGCAGTAAATTGCAGGCAGCTGTGTTAATAACAGGGTGCTTAGACCACTGTACTATCAAGGCTCTTTGTGGAATAGCAGGGAGGTACTGTGCTTGCAGCCTTGGGACATAATGGATTTTATTTATTATTTATTTATTTATTAATTTAATTTGTATACCGCCCTTCTCCCAGAAGGGACTCAGGGCGGTGAACAGCCAAAATTAAAAAACATACAAATGCAAGAGTTAAGATAATTAAAAGAATTAAATCATTGGCTACCCAAATTTAAAACCCCAAATCCATAAAATTTAAAATCCCAATTAAAAACCATTTAGGCTAGGCCGGCTTGATGAAATAAAAACGTCTTCAGGGCTTTACGGAAGGTCCGGAGGTCCGGGATCAATCGTATTCCAGGAGGCAGCTCATTCCACAGGGCGGGTGCCCCCACAGAGAAGGCTCGCCCCCTGGGGGCCACCAGCCGACATTGCCTGACCGACGGCACCCCGAGGAGGCCCTCTCTATGAGAGCGTATTGGCCGGTGGGAGGTTATCGGTAGCAGCAGGCGGTCTCGCAAATACCCTGGCCCTAAGCCATGGAGCGCTTTAAAGATGAGAACCAACACCTTAAAGCGCACCCGGAAGACCACCGGGAGCCAATGCAGCTCGCGCAGGAGAGGTGTTACGTGGGAGCGCCACGTCGCTCCCATAATCACCCGCGCGGCCGCATTCTGCACCAGCTGGAGCCTCCGGGTGCTCCTCAGGGGGAGCCCCATGTAGAGAGCGTTACAGTAGTCCAGGCGTGACGTAACCAAGGCATGAGTGACTGTGCACAAGGAGTCCCGATCCAGAAAGGGGCGCAACTGGCGTATCAGGCGAACCTGATAAAAAGCCCCCCTGGCCACGGCCGTCATATGCTCTTCTAAAGACAGCCGTGTGTCGTAATTTTCTGTTAAGCATCTGTTAAGGGCTTTCTGTAGAACCTAGCGTGAGTTCCCATGTTGCTGCTCCTCACACATATCTCTCCAAATTCCTTCACTTTCTATCTAGTGGTCATCACCATTGTTGTAGCCCTGATCTCATATAGCTAATATTTAAATAGCATGCTGAGGATATTAAATTTAGTAGCTGCAATTTAAAGTAAAGTGTACAATGGGCCAGAACACACAGTTATAGTTGATTGGTTGGAGAGTGCTGGCTCCTGCATGAAGCAATCTATGCTATGATTGGTTGCTGTGGGTATAGGGGGAGGTACTTTTTTTCCCGCCTTTTTCTTCTGTGTGTTCTGTATGTTGTTTGGATTTACCTGATGATGTTCCTGTGTTGCTTGTCTGCTGTAAATATAAATGTTAGATATATTTATTTATATAAAACTGTAAGTTTGTGTCAGTGTTTCTGACTTCCTTTGGGACACCTGCTGCATAATTCCCTGACAAATATAAACACTTGGAGAAGCATTCTGACTTTTGACAAAGATTACAAGAAAAATGGCACTGCAGCTCAGTAGGATCTTAAGTTCAGCATGTGAACACAAGTATCCTCTGGCAGCATCAGCTCTTGAAATGCTTCAGAAAGCACGCAATGAGAGAAATTTGCATGTAAACCAACCTCCCCCGAGGAACAACTATTCTTTCTGCACAAATGCCTACACAACAGCATGCCCAGCCCACCAGCGTCAGATGCAAATTTCCAATAAACTGCACAGCTGGATGGAAAATACCTCAACAAAGCTGCTGAAAAATGATGCAGTTAATGATCATGGATGCTAACTTCAGAATAAACAAACACTAGCATACCATACATAACCTCAAGGAACAACTGGAACAAACCATGACCCCAGTACACATAAAAATGGTGACAAACACTATCAAGATTACATCTCTAAGACAAGCTGAAAAGAAACCACCTCCAAACTACTCAAGCTAAATTCCAGGAACAAGGAAGTACCTGAACCTAAATGGGTTGTCAACATATCTAACCACCCACTATCTACTGCCGAATCATCCAGAAAGGCTTCAACTATAGCATAGATGGTGCTAATCAGTTGGAATTCTTTACAGACATAGAACCAGCATTTAAAACCATAGGATTTGCTACAGAGATCCAAGAAAAACATAAGGCAGACAATCATAGCAAAGTCCAGAAAAACACAGAATCAGATCCAACTCAAAGCAGAGGACCCAAAATTTAAAGAAAGGCCAAAAAAAATCACCATCCTTCCAGCAGACAAAAGGCAAACCGCAGCTGTCATAGACAGAACAATATTAACAAATAGCCAAAGAAAATTGGAGGACAAAGAAACCTACATTCCAGTAATCATCAATTCAGTATGGAAACTAGACAATCTAATCAACAGAACCTGAGTTAGTTAGAAGGACTAAGAAAGGTCAAATCACAAAAGATGAACACTCATGGATAAAAACTGGTGGATACAACCTCCCACTCATCTATAGATTCCCCAAAATGTATAAACCTGACATATCTCTTTGTTCAATTGCATCATTACCAGGGACTACAACATACAACGTAATGAAAGAATTTACAAAAGAGCTTGGACATGTCACAGAGGGGAACAAATATTCTACCAACTCCCCACTACAGTGCCTCCAGAAAAATCAAAGACCTAAAAATAGAAGATGAAGTTAAGATTTCATTCAATGTCATTGCATTCTTTACATCTATAGATCCAGGCTAGTAAAAGGATTCATGGCAGAAATATTATACAGTACACCCAACCTTACTAAATACACTAAGATCAAAACATCCAGAATAATAGACCCCTCAATTTTACCTCACTATCAACTTTCAGTTTAATGGCCAAATAGACAAATAAATCAGAGGAAAACCCATAGATCACCATTCTTAGAATTCATAGTAGAGATTGTAATGCGGCATCTAAAAACTACAGCACTCCCACACATAAAACAAAAAGCATTGATCCAGCATGTAGATAACACCTTGTCATAACAAAAAAGAACAACTAGAAAAGACACATGAAGCAATCAACAGCTTCTTCAAAGGAATAAAATTCACAAAGAAAGAAGAAGACAACACGTTACCCTTCTGAATATCCTCAAGAGCAGAGGAAATGACAGCAAATTATAAACCCAAGTCTATTGAAACACAACCCATGCTAAGTAAATGCTCCATTACCTAAGTAATAACCCAACATTCCACAGGAGGAGCTGTGTAAGAACATTATTCAGATGAGTTTAAATCTACTGCAACAATCCAGAACATCCGAAAAATAAAACAGATTGCTTATACAAATCTTCAAACAAAATGGATATACACACCAACTAAAGCCCTCCAAAATAACTTAAATAAATCAAAAGTAGTCCAAGAAAAAAAAACAGGATTCACTTACAACGTGCAGTGTACAGATGGTAACAGTCACTGTGTATGACAGACAGGCAGAAGACTAGCACAGCACATGCATGAACACCAACCAACAGTCAAAGAACATGATGAAAACTCCTTAATCTCACAATATGTGGACAGAATCAAGCATTGTTTCAACTTGTGCATTCTAAACTAAGCCAATTCTCCCCCAAAAAACCACTAGGGAAATCCTGGAAGTCTGACATGAAGCTGAATTACCCATCAATAGATACATAAAGATAAATCATATGTACACACCAGTGGTGAAATCTAAAATTTGTTACTACCGGTTCTGTGGGCGTTGTCTGGTGGGGGTAATGTGACGGTGAGCGTGGGCAATTTTTTTTTTTTTTTTACTTTTAAAACCATTTTTTCTACAACCTCTTTGGCACTTTCAAAAGGCTCTGACGATCCCACTGAGTTGCCTGATCGGCAGAGGTTTTTTAAAAAGCCTCTTCCGATCAGGCAACTCAGCTTGGATCGTCAGAGGCATTTAAAAGAAAAAAAGGGTTTTTTTTAAAAAAGCCTTTGACGATCCCAGCTGAGCCGCGCAATCATCAGAGGCTTTTTTTTTTTTTACTTTTAAAAGCATTTTTTGGCCGAAGAGGTTGTAGAAAAAATTTTAATGAGACAAACCATCAATCAGAAAACAATACCCTGATCAAGGAACTGCCAAGTAGAAAACCATACCTCCACCAACACTGGCAGGGCAAACTACTGCATAGAAATACAGATCAAACCCCATGCTCACTAGCACTCGTGATGTTACATAGTTGGGTAATGTAACATTTGCAAGTGAACCCAGCTTAGAGACCATGAGTGATTCCTTTGTTGATATTGTTCACAAATTTAGTCTGCTAGATTTTCTATATTTCTCTGATTGTCATTTATGCTTGTAAAAGTATAACTAGTGGAGTAACTCCACTAGTAAGCATAAATCTTTGGCTCCGGTTGAGCTGCGGTTACAGAACAGGAGAGTCCTAGTATAAGAAATGGAAGGAAATATTTTATCAGGCTAGCCTCCCTCCCTCTCCCTCTCCCTCTCCCCCCTCTCTCCCTCCCTCCCTCCCTCTACCCTCTCTCTCTCTCCCCCCTCTCTCTCCCTCTCTCTCTCTCCCTCCCTCCTTCCGTCTCTCCCTTCCTCCCTCCGTCTCTCCCCCTCTCTCTCTCTGAGGAGAGAGGGGAAACTTCAAGTCAACATTGATTTCTGGCAACTGCCAGATAAGTCCCTGCAGTGTTTTTTACCAAGATTTCAGAATGGCTTGCCATTGCTTCCTTCTTAGGGCTGAGAGAGAGCGACTGGCCCAAGATCACCCAACTAGCTTCATGTTTATGGCAAGCCTAGAAATTACGGTCCTTGCCTTAACCATTAGACCAGACTGACTCTCATAGATGAGGCTGAAGAAAAGCTGAATTGAAGATCATGTTTAAGGATAAGTATAAAAACTGATTTCCTTGCCTTTTTATCCAAATCTTAATATATGAGTACTAATAATGTGCTGAAGTCTAACTTGATGCCTTTCTCTAGCTACAGAAATAAGAGCTTGTTAAGCTAAGACAGAAATTTGTTTTCTTGTCAGACTAGAGTTTATAGTTCTCAGAAATGACTATCCCAGAGTCATTTGAGCAAAAGCAGGAGGGCTTCGGATTTGGTAGGAGGGACAAAGCAATATAATAAAAGTATTGTCTATAGATTTTGAGGTTTCCCCCCCTTCATAGTCAACAAGGCTACTATTCTTTTTCATAACAATCAGGGTTATTTATCCCAAAGACAGGGAAGGCAATGCTCTGGAAAGATTTATTTGACATCTGGGAAAAATACTTTTGAAAGGAGTATAAAATACTTTCATTTATGAAATAAAATGTATTTTTAAAAACTGTGAATTATTTTCAAAGAAATGTTCATACTTTTAATTATTTTCTTGAACTTTGCTTCTGATTGGCAGAAGCTAAAAGAAGTTGCGAAATGCTGGATTGGATATTTTTTTAAAAAAAGCCAGCTGTCAAGACTACTTTTGGGAAAGACTATGAAATACTCTCAATTATCTTATGAAATTGAATGCATTAAAAATGCAAATAATTTTCAGTTAAATGTGCCTAATTCTATTCTGACTGGCAGAAGCTGAAAGAGGTTTCAGCAATTTAGCGCTCATTAAAAACTGCAGGTGTGCTACTATAGGGCAAGAACAATTAAATCATTTAAGTGTTTTATTATCAGTGTGAAGTTGCAAGAGGAATTTGGGAGACCATTTTACCAATTTGCAAACAAAAAGACCAGATTTTTTTTAAAAAAAAAAAAACTTATTTATAAAACATACTTGTGTAAGGGAATTTAAAAAGAAAAATCAAAACTTCAGCAGAACAAATAGCTTTCTTACAGCAAATTAAAAATAGCCTCCAATTTTAATGACTTCTTCTTCAGGTTGGATGGTATGTTAAACAAAATAGAGCAAAACGAGAATGATGGCCAACGCCACAGCAGAAAAAACAAAAACAAAACTATTGGTCATGGCAATACTTGCACTGAATATCATTGAATATCATTTCAAAATTTAAAAAAGGGTATGTGTGGGAGGGAGTGTTATTTCCTGGCCTATAATAAAGGAGGAGGGGAGGCTGTGTTCCAGACCTGGACTAAGGGACACTACCTCCCAAAATGTGACTGGACCATGCCTGGGGACTGTGACTTAAAAGAGTTCCCGGAAGCCTATTTTAGAACAGATCTGAGCATTTTATGGACGCCGGGCCAAATCCAGCCCTTTCGCTGTCCCTGTTCAGGCTGTATGAGGTCAATCAGAAATTAGAAATCAAATATAAATAGGTGTATGTCTTGCATGCACTATAACTGCATTTCTTTTATTTTGAAGGTGACTGCTATTTTTTTTTCCAATTTACATATATTTGTGCATACACACCTTCACAGTCCTATTGGTTCAGCCCTCCACATCAGTCCCAGTTTCTCATGCGGCCCCTTGGAAAAATTAATTGCCCACCCCTGTACTAGAAGTAGAACCTCGGTAAGGGATTCGTTCCTATGAGTTTGCATTGCTTGGAAACTAGCTGGATCACTTCGCTAACTTTGACAGACACTGTAGCTGAATTGAAGAAGGAAGCAACAGCTCTGCTTTGATGTTGTGCCATTACTGATCATGTAGGTGGGACTTACTTCAAAGGGGATTGTTTGCCTTCTCTCGCTGCGCTCTATAAGGCTGGCTTTAATTGCAGAGCAAGGGCTTCTTCAGGGCTCTTAGTATTCTCCTTTTAAAAATAAACTGCCATATCAAAGACGTCCATCCACTTTTATTGCTGAGGTAAGCAACCGCCAAAACTGAAGCCAACCCTTTTGTTTCCCCTAATTCTTTTCTTTTCTTTCTTTTTTTCAAACTGACCCTATATGAGAGTTGGTGTCAATGCTTTACAAAATCTGAAGAGAGATGAGAGAGATGAAGAGAGAAATCAAAGCCATAGTCAATCTCAAATGGTTGAGTAATCAGGGTGGGGTGCTTTTGATAAATCAAGACTCCTTCCAGTCATGCTCAATTGTTGGCGACTTTGGCATGTTTGTTTTGTTGACAACAGTACTGTTCAAGAATATTGCCATTGCCTTCTTCCAAAATATTACAGTTATGGTTGTCTTGTTGACTCTTCCCTCTTGTCTTCACCCTGGCATTCCCTGATTCTCTCAGGCAAATAGGAATCAAAAAAATTGCTTGTTATGCCCCTGTGATGTTTTGCTGTCTTGGTTGACAGACTGGCTGGTTAATTATAGTGTCTCCTCTGGCTGGAAGTGGAAGGACAGAAACCTTGAGAGTTCTGATTGGCTGAGCGACTGATGGAGGCTGACCCAGTTGGCCACATGATCATGCTTCTCCAAAAGAGCAGAAGCACAATATGCTATTATTTTGTGTTGGCTTAATCAGGAAACATTGGCTCTATTTTTGGTATGGGAAAAACTAGTGTAAAACAACTTAAATCATAGGCTGTGGATTAGATGATGCAACTTCATGGGATTAAGGAAGAAACATGGAGCTGGCGAGGTGTTCCAAAGCCAAAGTAAACCACAGTGAGGAAAGGGCTTTATATAATTCACTGAAATGATACATTTTCTCTTTTTGGCAATCTAGGAGCAAGATACCCCTTGGACAAGTACCATTTTGGAATAATATGTGGGAGAGTGTGTGTTGTACACAGATTTTTTTCAGGGTCTGTTTTCAGCTGTGTTGCAGGTCTGGTTTTGGCACTCTATTTGTGTTTTGCACAAATTGTGAATTGGTGAATTAAACCCTGCCAAAATTACAGATGAAATGCATCCTTACTGGTTGTCTCCAAGCTTTCACACTGCCACTACAACATCATTCTAAATAATGGCCTCAAGTCACATGTCTCTGGATAAACTGAAAAAATTAATGGGAACTAGAAGATTCCACTTTGCCAAGTAAATTGCTTACTAACAATAAAAGCCTAAAATGTACCCTCACTGGGGCATTGTCGAAACACAATCAACATTAACAAGTAAAATCTAGCAAAATTACAAGGAGGCAATAAAATGAATATACACCATGATCAAGTTTCAATAGACACTTACAGAAGTATCATATCCTAAACTTGAAAACCCTTCTCATCTCTCTTGGCAAGTAGGACTTGCCACAAAACAGTTTTTCTTAACGTGTCAGATGACACGATGAAAAGATGGAGGCAGCGATGTTTGCAGGGGGACTCACCACTGGCAACATGGCAGATGGAGCATTACAATGCAAGTTTAGTTCCTTCAGAATCTGTCTGTGTGTGACATCAAAGCAGGTACAAAAGGGGCGTGGCTTGCGTTGGGATGCTCATTCCATCATCTGTGACTCATCCTCTGCAGATGCTGTTGGGTGAAGAGGAGCAAGTTCATAGATCTTCTGGTAAAGCAGCCTTTGTGACAAGCCATGTCCACTCTAGCTGCTCCATGACAATGGTCCAAATCTGTCCATTAATTCAACAGGATCCCCTATCCTGTTGCTCCTATTTTATCACACTAAAATCAGAAGGGGTCGACATCTTAAACTTTCCAGAGAAGCCTACAGGGATGGGAATTAGTTTAGTCAAACCCTGATGTCTGTATTTTTAATAGGCTATTAAATCAGAATTAAAAATGACTACCAAGAAGAAACAGATTGATGTCTGATATCTTTCTGGTATTTTACCACCCATGATTCTTTACATCTGAATCTGCTTGCCTGCTCTCCTAATTCCAAATGAACTTTCATCTCTTGTATAATGATATATTGAAAGACGTGCTGACAGGGCTCCTCTCACATTTTCCTTTTAAAAAGGCTGCCAGATCATAGATTCACAACTTCAAGTCACAGTAGACTATTGTCAATTTACTTGCCTTTGGTAATTTAATCTTACCTCAACTTCTATCATTCTGGCTTGCCTTGTTATTTTTTTTTTTTTCAAAAATGCAACAAGGTTTAGAAGGTGTATAGAGTCATTCCAAAAGCTGTTTGATTTTCTAAAATATAGATCAAATGCAATTTCCCTTGTCACTGAACAAAATATTGTGACATGAATTTGCTGTAAGTGCTGTAATTATAATATGGTTAGTGTTCTGGAGAGACAGACTTAGGAGTGGTCTTTGAAAACTTCACATGTTGGTATGAAAGATGTCTCCTAACTGAATCCAACAGCCTTCCCCTGAAACAACACTTAATATGAAAAAGATTAAGTCTCCTTTGAGTTGAGTACAACTCTTCATATTTCATATCCATGTACTTTTCTTGGCAATATTCCAGTAGGATTTACTACTGCCTTCTTTTGGAATTGTTTTTCAGTTTCCTGGTTTAGACTTCAGTTCTAGGATTCTTGGGGGTCTTGTTACTAATGGTATATTAGTGAGGTCTAACCCTTCTTAGCTTTTAAAGATCCACCAAAGGCAGCATGGTGTTGCCTTCTATTAGAACATCATTTGTTGTATCTTTTGTTTGACCAAGTCGTATTAGTAGAAGGTATGACACAGCTTTTTTTAACTTGGCACTTTCCAGATGCATAGAATTACATATCCTATCATCCATAGCCAGCATGTCCAATGGGTGTGTCACTAGGGATGATGTGCATTGGAATCCAACACATCAAGAAGTCTTCAAACTTGAGAAAACTGGACCTACACCAGTGATGGGTTTCAAAAAATTTTACTACCAGTTCTGTGGGCGTGGCTTGGTGGGCATGGCTTGGTGGCCATGGCACAGGAAGGATACTGCAAAATCTCCATTCCCTCCCCAATTCAGGGGAAGATTACTGCAAAATCCCCATTTCTTCCCGATCAGCTGGGACTTGGGAAGCAGAGAATAGATGGGGGCGAGGCCACTCAGAATTTTTACTACCGGTTCTCCAAACTACTCAAAATTTCCGCTACCAATTCTCCAGGACTGGTCAGAACCTGCTGAAACCCACCTCTGACCTACACCTATCCTAATGAATCTCACTGTAAGTAGAGATGTGGCAATTCGAGGGCTTCTCAGTGAGACGTCTCCTGTGCAGTCCCATTCAATAAACTTTGTGAGAATTCAGACAACGTCATCTCCACTTGGAACCATCCTATATCACCTCATTAGACCTGTTACTTCTTTTTTAAAAAACCAGAAAATGTCATCAAGGAGGAGAAAGTAGAATCACAACAACATCATGCTTTTAGATGGTGTTGGGAATCCTCCATGGTAACTGACCAGGAAACCAGAAACAATCCTCTAAAGTATAGGTGGAAGACTGGCGGCCTTTCAGAGAATGCTGAACACCATCTCCCAGCATCCCTCACCACTGGCCAAACTAGCTAGTGCTGCTGGGAACTGTATTTCAGCAATATCTGGAAGACCACATGTTTCCTATTCTTTCTGTGCTTGTGGTCCCAACATTAGGCACATCCAAAGAATATAGGGAGCTGGGGAGGTAAGCAAACACATTCAAAGGGAAACCATGAGTCCAGGAGGCAAAACGTGTTTTCTTTTTAGCAGTGGTCTTCATATCCCTATTTCTGACTAAGTTCTTGTTTGAGAGCAAAGAAATCAGCCCATCAGATAGAAACAATCAATGACATACAGGACGGCATTTCCTAAAATGAGACAGTGGGCTAGATCTGAAGGACTGATTAATTTAGCTCTGCCTATGTAAAGCGACGTTTCTAAACAATTGTACATTTGTGCAAATAAATATGCACTTGCTTTTAAAAGTTGGCAGGGGATCTAGATTTATTCCCTCAAGGTAGTGCTTCCCAGCAGTCAAATTACAATATTTGGCTGCTGAGCAGATGGTGGTTTTCTGCCAACGGGTACAATTGGTATTGCCATGACTATTGTGTGGACCTGGAGCTTTGAGATTGCCAAGTACGAAATGATACGCACACACGCACTTTTGAATATTTTTTTTTAAGCATTCACACAGCATCATGTTGAGGATGGAGACTAGCCTGTCCACTGAGCACCCAGCTCCAACAGGAGCTAGTGGTGAAAGGAACTGGATTTAAGCTGGGCAAAATTTACTCAGCCACCTGCCAAAATAAACTTTTCCAGAAAATTAGCACTGGCTATATCTCAGGCTTTTTTAAAGTCACAACTCATATGGTATATTTTCTCATGTCTTCCTCTGCATAATTAATATAGGGATGGTTGGCACTTAAGAATTAGTCAGAGTGTACAATAAGAGCTGCACAGATATGCAAAAAATTTTACAGGGTTTATTGGGGGGCCAGGTGTGTTGATTAGGGCACTGATCTAGAATTAGGGGTATCCAAATTCAAATCCACATTTAGCTATGGAAACTCACTGGACGACTTTGACCAATTTCTTATCCCATCTGTTTTCCTGGGATTTGCAGTGAAGATATTGTAAAATTAAACAGAAATATTTAGGTATACCAACTGATTATCTGAAGGCAAAGTGGGATAGTAAAGTAACAAGTGAGTAAATGATTACAAACTCAGTTAGGAAGTGTAACATCGACCATATCTAGTCAAGATACCACCAACAATCATCAAGAGTGTGTTAAGAAACGATTAAAGCAAAATTAAAAGGGCTTTTCAGCAAATAGAATTTTGCTCCAAGGAAAACACCCCCCCCCCCCAAAAAAGGAACATAAACATGCATGAAAGAAATCCATAAAGTATGCCAAAAAATTTTGAGGTGCATATTACTAAAAAGAATATTATGTACAACTGACAACTTTAAAACTTTATATGCACACAAGCAGGAAACTGGGTAGGGAGGACTATCAGATGTCAAAGGAATTATAGCAGTAGTAAAGGGGAAGTAGATTGCAAAGAAGCCGAATGAATTATTTATGTCTGATTTTGCTTCAGAGGCTGTAGAACAGATATTGATGTCTGAACTGATATTTTCAGTAAAGGAGCTTGAAACATTGAGGCAAATATTATTGAGATACAATTCTAGTCCTTTCTGGCAAATTAAAAACAATGAAATCATATTGGGTTCAATTATAAACAAGCAATTGTGAATTTGCTAATTGTTTAACAACGATCAAAAAAGATAGACAGTGTGAATATTGCTGGAGAAGATTTCACAGCTTCTGCACAATTACAGAGTTCTTTAAGCGTGCCAGTAAGTACGTACATAGGTGCGATATGGTGCACACTGTTAACATGGACTTCAGGGTAATGGCTTTTATTTAGGACTGTTGAGAAACTTAGCAGTGATGGAATAAGTGAAGATCCTCATAGAGATCAGCAACTGGCAAAGAACAGAAGGCACAAATAGGAATAAATAGAATTTTTGCAAATATGTACATTCCAGAAAATTCTGTATGAGAACCAATGCGTTTAAATTATTGGTGAAGCTGGACAACTGTACGCTGACTCCAGATTAGTTGGAGACAAAACAAAAAAGGGACAACCAAGAGCTCCCAAGTAGTTATTGCTGTTCTATGTAAGAAAATAATAGATGAATCACATTTGGCCAAAAATATATTGTATTTCCAGCTATATGGATCCAATGACTGACCAGAAATGTATTCTTGGTTCAGCTGAATAGCACAATGAAAATGTATTCTTATGTGCAGCTCCTGTTGCCGGGAAGTCATCTGATACAACCATCTCTGAGGACCTTCACATGATTGAGAAAGCCATTCTAAACTGCAGGACACAGAATAACTACCAAACTATATGAGCCTTTTGACAGTGGGACCAATTGCCCAGAGAACTGGGGGGCTCCTCTTCAGCTCAAATGCTCACCTAAAAACTCGACAGCTGTTTAATGAGGATCAGAGGTGGGTTCTAAAATTTTTTACTACCAGTTCTGTGGGTGTGGCTTAGTAGGAGTAATGGCTTGGTAGGAGTAATGTGATTGGGTGGGCGTGGCCAACTTTTTTTTTTTTTACTTTTAAAAGCATTTTTTCTACAACCTTAAGAGGTTGCACAAAAAAATGCTTTTAAAAGCCTCTGATGATCAGGCAACTCAGCTGGGATCGCCAGAGGCTTTTAAAGGCATTTTTTTTCCTACAACCTCTTCGGCTGAAGAGGTTGTAGAAAAAATGCTTTTAAAAGCCTCTGATGATCCCAGATGTGCCGCATGATCATCAGAGCTTTTTTTTTTACTTTTAAAAGCATTTTTTTGGCCGAAGAGGTTGTAGAAAAAATGCTTTTAAAAGTAAAAAAAAAAAAGCCTCTGATGAGGTGGGCGGGGTAAGTGAGCAGTGACCGGGCCAGGGACCGGTTCAAGTCATGGCCAGCCAATGTTATTACCGGTTCTCCGAACTACTACAAATTTTTACTACCGGTTCTTGTGAACCGGTGCGAACTGGGAGCAACCCACCACTGATGAGGATGCTTCAAATCAGATGTTTGCATTGAGCAGGAGCTTTGGTGATTTTTATATACTACTTAGTTAAGCTACAGAATTAATTACTACCAAATCTAGTGCTGAGGCAGTTTGGACAAATTTTAAACGTTTATGACTAATCATGATTGCTGTACAACATCTCCAGTACTGGAGGTGACAGCATTTACTGGAACAAGAAGGAGGATGCTATTCTGCTCATGTCTTATCCTGAGTTTTCTATTGATATCTAACCTATAGTAATTGATTGTTGGTTAGCCTTTGGCCTAAACCATCATGGATCTTCCTTCATCCCTTACATCCAGATACTTGTTGAAATCCTTTCTTTTAAAAACTATAAACATAAATCAGTTTTTATTTGAATGTACATACTAACATGCATACTACTCATTGCTATCCATAGGATATGCATGCATTTGCAGAAAATCCTTCTCAAAGCCAGTAAAAGCAAAATTTATCTCATTCTGTCAGGAGTACTTCTTGCATTTGAGATTACCACATCATCTCTCTCTGACTTCTGTAGGTTGTGCAAGTAAGCTGTCAGTTCCTGGACATCATCAGTATCTCTAGGTTGAAGCAAACAGAAACAAGATGTTTATATGAGATCATTCAATGATAAGCAATTCTATCACTTGTCTATAGAGATTCTCAGTCATCTAGGTCATGGTTGTCTCAAAGGTGCTTTTTCAAGTGTCATCTGGACTTTGTTTTCCCTCAAAGATCTTTCGCTTCTCATCGAAGAAGCTTCTTCAGTTCAGTGAAGTGAACTAAAGTGAAGTTTCTTCAGAGAACTGAAGAACCTTCTTGGATGAGAAGCAAAACAAAGTTGAAAAAGGGTGAAAAACAAAGTTGAGTTGCCTTTTGAAAAAGCACCTTTGGGACAATTCTATCACTTGTAAATTGGGAATTTACAAGTGATAAAATTGTTCCAGTGGTGGGTTTCAATTTTTTTTACTACCAGTTCTGTGGGTGTGGCTTGGTGGGTGTGGCATGGCTTGGTGGGCATGGCTTGGTGGGCATGGCTTGGTGGGCATGGCTTGGTGGGCGTGGCAAGGGAAGGTTACTGCAAAATCCTCTCAATCAGCTGGGACTCTGGAGGCAGAGAATAAATGGGGGCGGGGCCAGTCAGAATTTTTACTACTGGTTCTCCAAACTACTCAAAATTTCCACTCCCAATTCTCTAGAACTGGTCAGAACCTACTGAAACCCACCTCTGAATTGTTCCAAAAGTGCTTTTGTATTTATTCATTTATTATATATACCCTATGTTTTACCCTCATCTTTTTCTCTCTCCCTTTTTTTTTCTTGTTTAATTATTTTTACTTTGAAATGTTTGATACTTTTTGGGTATGAACTATGACTTGAGAATTAAAACATTCTGTTCATTATTTAAAGACCTCAGAGCCCCTTTGGACTTTAAGGTGTACCAGCCAACATTAAGCTGTGGTCAGACTGAAGAGAAAAGCAAACTTTGTTTGCATTATAGGAGACATAATCCCCTGTCCTAGTTAATTCGAGACATGCTCTATGCTAACTCAGCCTCCAATGAAAATCATCCCTTGAGAGAAAGAGAGGCATCGTCCTTTGAAGAGAGTGGGGAAAGTGAATTGGGTCTTCTATATTTTACTCTTTAATTAAAACTTGGCATTTGACCATTGGTATTATGAAGAGTATGTAATCATCGTCCCTTTGGGGGGGAGGGGAAACTAGAGCTAAATGGCAAGACCCATAAGACAAAGCCTTGTTTCTGAAATTTAAATTCCTCTGTACTGACATAGTAAGAGTTTGCAACTAGGTGATGACATTTGCCTGGAATCTAACTATTATGAATTACTACTCAGTTTTATGAAAATGGGGAGTCAGGAGGGCTGCAAATATTAAAAGCACCCCAAAATTTATTTCTATTTTTTTATGAATTGTTTGTACTTGCAGGATGTTTAATTGCCTACCGATCACACTAATTGCTACAGCCGTGCTGTTGTGTGCAGCAACTCTGCCCATGCTCAGAAGCAAATTCTGCTGTCTGCAAAGGTATGTGTTTCATAATAACGGTAAACAGGATTTCCTCCCAGAAAGCCATTAACCCTAATCAAGAATCTCTTGTATGAATTGGTATGAAATGATGATAAAAGATATAGTGCTAAAGCTTCTACATCAAGATGTCACCATCATTTGTAAGGAAATGAGAGGCAGAAGCTGGCTAAACTCTTTCTCCTCCTACAGAGCCCAAAATGCTTCTCAGTCCATGGAAAAGACCTCTTTTCAAATGTCTATGCGCTTGAATGAGGTGGTGCAGCTACTTGCCACTGAATTTCATTGGAGAAAAAAATAAACATTTCCCAAATTTAGAAATGTTTACATGTCTGTCTTACATAGCACCTACTCGGGTTCTGCTGCAATAATTTTCCTATTTTCCAGCACTAAGTACAATTTGCTTTTCTCTTTTACGTAATGCTTATGAGAGATGAAAATTATCTCTTTCCAACTCCATTAGCCACTTAGGTTGGTTTGCACCAGTGTTGAAATCCAATTTTTTTTACTACTGGTTCTGTGGGTGTGGCTTGGTGGGCATGATGTGGCTTGGTGGGCATGGTGTGGTGGGCATGGCAGGAGAAGGATACTGAAAAATCTCCATTCCCACCCCACTCCAGGGGAAGGATACTGCAAAATCCCCATTCCCACCCCACTCCAGGGGAAGGATACTGCAAAATCCCCATTCCCTCCCCACTCCTGGGGAAGGATATTGAAAAATCTCCATTCCCACCCCACTCTGGGGCCAGCCAGAGGTGGTATTTGCCGGTTCTGAACTACTCAAAATTTCCACTACCAGTTCTCCAGAACCTATCAGAACCTGCTGGATTTCACCCCTGGTTTGCACCTAATTTAATCACACTGATTGAACTTTAAAAAGACACCAGTGAGAAGCATACAAGCTAGAGCCCATGAAGCATCTGTACAACTCATTTTATTTCAAAAGAATGTAACTGCCACTAAGAGTTATTTCATTTTCCTTGCTTTTGTTTTAACCCTTCCTTTTTGGCTCAGAAAAAGGCCCCTAAGGCAGCCCACAATTTCAAGTTTCTTTTTCTTAAAAAAAACAGAGGTATCAAAATACAAATTAAAAACTGAACAAATTTAAATGTTAGTAACTAAAATGCCTTTTTCAAAAGGTAACCAGCTCAGATATGCAGTTGGGTAGTAATTATTAAATTAGCTACAAAAGCCTCCAGCCAGCCAACTCCAATGCCTTCAGCGTGTTGGCATTTACGGTTGGAGGTATTTGTGTGGTGCAGATGTATTTGGGGTAATCAGTAATCCTCTCAGCCAACTTTTCTCATTCAGCAGTGTATTCCTAAAAAGCAGGGTGCTAGATCTATCTGGAAGCAAGGTTACACAAGCGCGACATTCCAGAATTGAGAAATCAGCAGAGTGTGGCACAATGACGGTTCAAGCGAAACAAGGCAGACTAGCTTCCAACTGTATTCCTCATCAGCCTGTCAACATGGCAGGATCAGGAATAGCGACGTAGCCTGTTTCAGGTGCCATGCATTGTGCATATTTATTTCTTCATTTGCTCACACACCCCCAACAGCAGCCACAAGGCTTTTTTTAAAGCAATATTTTATTTATTTATCTCCAAAGTGAAAATTCAAAATAGAAAGAAAAGAAAGGGGAAAAAAACCAAACATCAACTACAAACAGAGCAACCAAACAATAGTACTAAAAAAAACATGTACAAAAAATAACAAATGACTAACATATCATTAACATGAAACTTAAAGTGTCCACCCTGGTTGAATGCTGAAAAATATATCAGAAATATCTGGTATGTTCTCCTCCACTTACATAACAGGTCTACAAATAATTATAAATTTCCCATTCTATATTTAATTTAAAAAAATCCTATGTTTATGTTACACAGAAAGATATCACCAATATTGAAATCTGTTTATTTATCAATCAAGTCGACCCGCCATATATTCATTATATATAAAAAAGCAGTTATGCTTTTTGTTTATACTAAGTACTGGAAAGAAAAGGAGACACTAATTGTTGAAGAATGGACTTTAAAATTGATTGAATTGGCAGAGATGGCGAAATTAACATCATTGATTAGAGACAATGGATTACGGTAGATAAGTTTATAGGAGAGTGAAAGCCATTTGTGGATTTCTGCGTGTTAAATACAATAATAGAAGGTTAACAGAGGGCTTCAAAGATTAGTTATACTTTTGGGGTTACCTGTTGAACAGCAAGATGACTTCTGTAGCTCAAGCGCTAATGGACATTAGGAACTGGAGACATTAAATGAGACATTAGAGACTGCAGTATTACTTGATACTGTGGGACCAGTCTTCACTAAAACCATAATACCAAAGAATACAAAATTCTGTGTGGGGATAATTGTTTCTTATATGCTATCATAGGTAATCAGAGATTCAGAGAGATCTTCCAGTGGCCTTTGCAATAGATTCAGTGTCTCTTACTATGTTATATTCAGAAAGTGAGCCCTAGTGAATTTTGAAAGCAAGTCCAGGTTTTAAGAATTGTCACTTGAGAAACATTATTATGAATATGGAATAAATATAAACCCACACGGTGTTCAAAAATATCATTATTGACACAAAAAGCTTTCTACAGAAGACAGACAGCAGATCAAGAACGTATAAGGATTGATTAATATAAAATAAGGAATAAATTAAGAGGAAGAGGAAGAGGAAAGCACAATTAGCAACAAAAGGACATGATTTGCAATTGTTTTCTTATAGTCAGAAGAAACACAGGTTTAAAATGGACAAAACACAATTTGGAATTGAAAAGAGGCAAAATGAATTTGAAATAGAGTTATGTTTAAATGATAGTCATATGACTGCTCAAATGTATTAATTGCTACTAAGGTTTGAAACAGACGATGAACAGGGTAGAGACTATATTGTATACGGGCTGCACTGCAGACTTTGGTTATAACATAAATATGGATATATGGGAGAAAATGTGGATAACTAATGTTAAATTTACATTGTTTACAGAATTTTTATAAAATGATGTACTAATGATATACGACACTGGCTAAACTGCATAAAATGTATAAGGGAATACCAAAGCAGTGTTGGAAGTGTGAAAATAAAGAAGGAAGTTTTTATCATACATCGTGGACTTGTGAGAAAGCACAAGTACAAATCCATACAGTGATATAAAAGATACTGCGGACTAACATCATGATGATACCACAATTTTTCTTATTGGGTTGTATGGGCATGGAATCAAAAAAGAAACATAGGAAATTAATACTGTGTATCAGAACTGCAGCAAAAAGTGTCTCCATGTTCTTTGATTGATCATTTGCTTTATCCTACTGCAGATGTGGGAAGCTACAGTATTCCAGAATTTGTTCATTTCACTTCTCAGCACAGTCCAAATCAGCACAACAGTGGTGAGAAGTTCAGGAAATGGGCATGTATGTTTGCTTTAAAATTCTGCTGTTTTGCTCCTCATGATCAGTTGCAGTAATCATCTCCAGATCTATTTTCCCCATTTTTTTTAAAAAAAAGAAATCTAATAATCAGTTATATTCTCAACATACATAACCTGAAAGCACTTTGTCCATATCTTCCCCTAATTTCTAAAACTATCCATATAAATTGCTAATGAGATTTTTAATACAAATCATCGTTAACATACAGTTTCCTGATGCTTGCTTTTTAAATGCAAATTCCCATTATATAAGCAATTTCTTTAATCCCACTCCTCACACACACATACTTTCACTCTATTTTCAGTAATACGTATTTCCAAGCATATTTTTATAGATTTTGGATTAGGGAATATTTAAGAGACAGGTCTGATTCTAGCATTTATTCTGGAGAAGTGGAATGCCTAAATTAGCTTCCAATGGATTATGGTGGGTTTCTTTTATATCCCAAATGGGAACTTTCATTCATAAGACCCGGAGTGATCCAGGTTTGCCCCTCCATCCTTCATGTGTAGCTGAAACTATTTGGGGTCACTTCCCTTTTCATCCCAACACCATTTATCGCCCCTTTTTCTGTCATTCCGTTCTCCCCAAATTTTAGTCCTTGGGGAAGGAGCCTGTCCTAATGTACTTTATAAATCTATATTGTTGGGACTAAATAAATAGCTGTCAAAGTTGTCCCCAAAATGGTTTTTTACAAAAGGCAACTGGACTTTCTTGGGTTTTTTTCTTTGAAAGCGTTTCACTTCTCATCCAAAGTGCTTCTTCAGTTCTGCTTCTTCAATTCTCATCCAAGAACCGAAGAAGCTTCTTGGATGAGAAGCGAAACATTTTCAAAGAAAAAAACCAAGACAGTCTGGTTGCCTTTTGGAAAAGCATCTTTGGGACAGCCATGACCTGGATGGCTGAGAATCTCCATAGACAATTGTCAAAGTTATATTTTTTCCATGACAAGGGCAACCTGTCCTGGTTTTGCCTCTGGTCTCTCCCTGACTTGGTTTCCTTGTAAAATTACAAGAATCCCTAAACAAATAAACATGATGGGGATGACATTGAAGGGTGGCCACCTCAAATTAAAGTATGACTCATCTGTTTTATTACTACCTGATATAAAGAAACAATTTAAGAAATTGTTAAATGAGTTGTAATCATTTTGTGCAATACTGTTCTAGATGAGGTTATAAATACTCTTGAAAAATAGAGCTCATATTTGTTATTCAGCATGTAAAGAATGCTAAAATAGTTTATGTATATAAAAACACATGATAAAGGAGGCAATAATTTAGCTTCCCTGGGGTCTTTTTCCTTTGAAATGACAAACATTTTGTAAAATATCTTCGTCAATTCGGATTCAGAGCTTGGTCTTTTTCATGATTATGCTGACTATCCCAAATGTTATTGTTTTGAACTAAAGATTCTAGTTGGAAAATTTGAGTGGTTTAGCAGGAAATCAATTACTCAATCCTACTTTGAGGTGTATCCGAATACACTACAATTAACCTGTCTTGGGTGCTGTCTCTGCATTATCCACTGACAAATGAAAGATAAATGATAAATACTTTTTGTAAGAAAGGTGTTGAGAATTAATTACTCACTGTTTGCTGATTTGAAGAAATATTTTCCTCCAATGGAACCGGGAAAACAATAAATCTAGAGGATGCATACTTATGGCTAGGTATATTTAGGGCCAAACTTTAACTGAAGAAAAATATTCATTAATGTTTCTGAAAGTGTCCAAAGGTTGTTTAGGTGAACTAATCTTTTCTGTTGAGAAGAAATTCATTGTGATATCCTTCACTCTCTCATATATATGCACCGGTTCAAATATGCCAATGTAATATCAAATTCTCATTTGCCATTTTTGCTTTTCAGATCTTTATAACGAGAGTAGAGGAAAAAAGCAATCATGCCTTATCCAAATTTAAATTTTGCACTTAATAAGCCTTCAGGCCTGTCTAAACTTCAGAGGGAAAAATAGCACTGAATGAGGTAGAAATATATTCTACTGGAGACAATTGCTATTATTCAGAATTTATAAACTTTAGCCTCATCATGGCCCAAATGATATATGGTATTCAAATGGTTCGTGCAACTATTATAATGAAAACAATATGTTTTTAATGATTATGGTTAGACAAAACAATTTACACATCAGAATGAGTGGATCATAATTAAAATATCCAAGTAGTCTACATGCTGAATTGATCAAATTTATCAGATTTGGTCAGCTGCCAAAAGGCTTACCAGGTAAAGATGCAGTTAAATCTTGTCTACCTCGGCAAAACAATTGTATGTCCATTCAGAAGTCCTATCAAGTTCAGTTAAGTAACTGAGCAGGATTGTAGCCAACATCTCTTTGTGAATGTACTTAGCATCAGCTTTTTAAACTCAGTTCAGTCCTGAAATACTCTTGAAATTTGGTTAGACAAAAGTAAATGTAAGGTATGCTGCCCAGCTAAATCTTTCTCATATGATTAAATGAATCATGTATGGTATATAAGAAAATAACAAAATATAATATATAAATGGTGAATATAGACAAATGCCATCTGCTGGATCCTGTTTCCTATTCCGCTAGATTGCTTGCCTCTTATATAAGAGCTTCATATGATTCATTTTTCATCATGACCTATTTTTCTACTGATTATATTAACAGGAATACCAATTGGTAAACAATTATATGTCCTTGCTATTTTACGGTACAATCATGTTCTGTGGCCATTACTTCTAATGCTTGTTTGTCCTGACAGCAAAATATTTCATCTCATAGGCAACAACCTTTCATCCCATCTATAACTATGCTGAGATAAATATTTCATAAATATTAATCTAGAATCAGAGCCTGATCATCTTAATTTTAATAGCTGCTTTTACTGCAGATTCCCATTCCACTATATTGTAAATATGCTTGGAGGAAAAATTGTATGACTATAGGGGATATGTGGTGAAATATAGAATAAGTTTCTAGTTCTTCACCCCCCCCTACAAAGGGGAGTTTGTTGAATTGAAAATACCCATCCAGCTATCCAGCTAAAGGTTCAGCAAAAATGCTTAGTTGACTTTGTGTTTTGTATGACAGTGTGAATGAGTAAGCTTTCTTAAACTGGTTTAAAACTGTTCACTTTGCTAGCAGGTTTTGCATCCATGCTGTTGGATAACTTTATAGGATGAGAGACAGGGATGAAAGGAAGAGAAAAGCAGTATATCCTGTTTCTTCCTATGCTTAAAAATTGCCTGTAAGGTAAAGTGGAGTAACCCACAAGATTACACATATAAATATCTATATTTAGGTAGAATTTCTCAGTGTTCAGGACATTTTATAGACAAGATCTTACCATAAAATAGATCCAACTTATAGTTCTGCCATTGAAGCCAATGAAACATAGTTAGATGACTAACTTAACTTCCATTCATTGTGGAAGGCTTACTCTGAAAAGTAAATTTGGATTCTGCTCGGAGTCTTTACAATTCTGTAAAAGTGAGGTTGAAGGAGAAAGTGCCTTGCTTTAGACTGAGTCAACAGCAAGAGTAGGATCTAAGTGAAAAACGTTCTGAATCACAGCACCTTCTCTTAGCCATTAAGAGCCAAAGAATCTGGGAGAAAATCTGAAGCTTATAACACTGAACCAAACCTGCACAGCTCTGGCTACTGTTTCACTGCCAATTGAGCATGGAGGAGTGACTTTTCCCCACTTGCTGAGCCAAACTGCTATCCACCCATCCTTGAGTCAGAAGAAAACTATGCTGACATGAAATTGCTGTTGCCATTTGGCGATCCATAGTCGGCTGCTGTTCTAAGCCTTCTCTCCAAATAATAAGTGACAGAGAATAACAGATTTTATCAATATTGAGGCTGTAGTGGTGGGTGCCCTTCAGTGCTATTTTAACACTAGAGTAGTTAAGGTCAAGTACAGTTGCAATTTCAATGCAGAAATTCCCTAACAGTGAGAACAATTAACCAGTGGGACAACATGCCTCCAGAGGTTGTGGGTGCTCCATTGCTGGAGGTTTTTAAGAAGAGACTGGACAGCCACTGGTCTGAGATGGTATAGGATCTCCTGCTTGAGCAAGGGGTTGGACTAGAAGACCTCCAGGGTCCCTTCCAACTCTGTTATTCTGTTATTCTATTTGTTAAGCCTGTCTTTCTCATAGGCTTTCTCATAAGAACTACCATCCTGGGGACACAACAGAGAGAAAAAAGATGTTTCCAGGGCTATGGTTACTGTAGATGCAAAAGTGTTTGTGTATGGAGGGAGAAGATTAGTCATCATTTCTGAAGGTCTAAAATTTGATTTGACAGCAAGAGGTAGGTATGAATATTTGGCAGGTAATGCATTAACAAAATCACAGTGAAATCTAAGATCAGCTACTTGTTAGGACATGTCCTGAGGAGAAATGGTGGAGAATAGCTACCACTTATATTATGAAAGTTCTATAGTTATTTGGCAAGGGCAGCTGTTCACTCTCAATAAGTGTTTTGCATTGTACGTTAGTACACATATTATGAGAGGCTGCTATAAAGCTTAGTAAAAGAGTATCCATAATAATTAGTTGCACTATAAATAACTGCTGCTGGAAACCATATAGAGACATGTTGAAGGAATCTGTCTACTGGGATACAAACTTCAGATCAGCATTGGACTATCTCTTTGCATTTCTAGTTCTAGAATTCAACTTATTCCATTTTATTTGCCTTTCTAAATTCTATTTTCATAATTATTATACAAAGATTGTGTCACACAAAATACTGCCTAGGGGATTGGTGATGTTGAGTTGCAGATTTTTGACAAGGGAATTCCTAGGCAACTGAATAATTAAATGATAAATGTCTTGCTATGATATTTACAATCAATGGTCTGGCTGGTTTGGAACAAAGGAAAAAATAGACTACAATGGGAGAAAGGAATAAAGTACAGCCTTTCAAGAAACCTGTTATTTAATCATTTCTTCACACTAAAAATTGGAATTAGGTCAGACAAATGTAGAGGGTTAAAGGTAAAGGTTCCCCCACACATGCGTGCTAGTCGTTTCTGGCTCTAGAGGGTTATATGTGGCCATATTACAATTCAAATATAACTTTTTCTATTCTGTGAAATCATTACTCATTTTGATTTCTGAAAGTTCGTTATAAAGAATGAAATTTAAAGTTTCTGGATGCAACTCAAAAAAAAAAAGCAAATTGAGATTCATAGATGACTTTCCACTCTTTGGAAACTCCAGAGGAAATAGATTCTTGCAGTATTTGCTTTGGAGAAATCTCCTAGCTGGAAATTAATAAGCTGTTGAAATTCTCCCTGTCATCAACAGCATTGTGAGGACAAAGGGGTGTGGCACAAATTCTATGTTACCACAGTGGTGGGTGTGGAAGTGACCTTGGATGAGTGGTAGAAAATTCTCTAGCTGAAAGTTGGAGATGGTTAGAGGTAAGGACATCCATCTCTTGAAGGAATTTTTCTGCAGAGCAATGGGAGCAAAGAGCAAGGGAAGAAGGTATCAAACAGAATGAAGTTTGACATAAGAGCAGACTGTTGCTTTAGATAGTATTCATCTCCTTCAAGCACTTATTGTCCTTTGCACCCTCCCCTTAGGACCTCATAAGAAGAAAGTAAGAAGATAATGAAAAGGGTTTTCATTGGGAGAATCCTTGCAAATTGGGATTTTTTCAGTCCCAATATCTATCTATCTATCTATCTATCTATCTATCTATCTATCATCTATCATCTATCATCTATCTTTTCATATCTCTCTCTCCATCCATCCATCCATCCATCCATCCATCCATCTATCCATATCTCTCCCTCCCTCCCTCTCTCCCTCTATCTATCTATCTATCTATCTATCTATCTATCTATCCATATCTCTCTCTCCCTCCATCTGTCTGTCTGTCTATCTATCTATCTATCTATCTATCTAGCTAGCTAGCTAGCTAGCTAGCTAGCTAGCTAGCTATCTAGCTATCTAGCTATCATCTATCATCTATCTATGTTTTGGTCAGCCATTTCTGGGAAGCTATTCATAAACTTGTGAAAATCTCTTTTCCTATTCTTAGATATTGTTAGCTGTGATAAAGTTGAAACACATGAACATTAATTTACAAAATAATTTACAGTGCAAATTTGTAGGCACATCACACTAAATCTGACTGGGGCCTCAAAGAATGGGGGAATAGGCAAAGAATTAAAGCAGTGGTCCCCAACCTTTGCAGCCTGGCAGCCCGGTTGGGGAGACAGAGGGGAACAGGGCCATGTGAGTGACGATCCAGTGCACGCATGTGCATGCAGCTTAACTTGCATGAGTTGAGCTGTGTGCACGCATGCATGCTGGCCTGCCACTTGCATGGGCTGGTTCTGAATAGTCATGGCCCGCTAATGGGCCATGGCCTGGGAGTTGAGGAACCCTGAATTAGGGTTGAGGAACCCTGAATTAAAGCACTCTCTACTGTAGGATAAACTGAGAAATCAAAAAAACATCCTGAAAGAAGGAAATGAAAATTTATTTTTGTAAAGTGGCTAAGAGGTACCTCATGGAAACCCATGAAGTCCCTTGGAATTGAACTTAACTCAGGACTTTACCAATTCCTTCATCCACCCTTGCTTACCCTTGCAATTCGAAGGCTGGTGAATAAGAGGTGGAAGGGAGAGAATGCTCAAGAGCTGTATATAGACAAGAATCCTTTAGGAACACAGCACTTTATTATGTCATTAATATCTTGTTATAAATTCCATCAATAATTCCATTAACATGACACAAATAAAGATACTCATATACATTAGGAGTAGAGTCTTCTTACATCATCGAGAACTTGTTTGGTATGTTTTATGTTTTTCTTATGAGCACAAGATAACAGAGAAACTATACTGATCTTATTTTTATGCATCCTGTATGGTCAGGATTGCACTTCCTGCATATATGTTGTTAACATCTTATTATGCATTCTGTTGAACATCTCTGTTATTTCATCATTAAACAGAAGTCTGGAATTAAATCTCTATACAAATGATGCAGAATTGTATTCAGGCATGCAATGTTTAAAGAAAAGGGGCTGCATCTGAATAGGAAATGTTGATTCCTGTGCAGTCAAGGTGGCCCCATTTACAGATAAGAATTAGGTTTAAAAGAAGGAAGGAAGAATTTTCTGTCCCTATTGGAAGGAAAAATTAAAAAGTTGGAGCTTGGAGGGAAAAAAAGGAAGACTCTTATATCATTTTAACTACCTATTACGTATTACCATAATACGTAATATGATTTATTGGGTTAGGGATTTTCTGTCTTCACTGTGAGTTGTATTGTGTTGGGGGGGGGATGCACTGAGGGAGCTCAACCAATCTCATTGTACATATGTTGTGCACTGACAATAAAGATTTGAATTGAACTGAACTATGAAAGTGTAACAATTCTGGAATTCAAAGATCAGATGAATATTTTAAGATAATAAAAATTAAAATCAACTTGTTCTGATTGTTCCATCCTTGATGCAAGTTAGATAAATGGAAGAATGTCATGGTGGAATTTAAAGAATAGATCAAAGCAGAGAACTAGGACAACTAATTTTTTTCTTGAATCCAAATGGCTAAAATCCTCTTCACTAATGTCAGAAAAGCAAATGGATGTGACTGGGATGTCCTTTATTCAGCTTTCCATTTTTAGTGTGATACTCTTCTCTTTCGTGAAATGAAGTAAGTCAACAATCTTCTAACGTACTGACTGGAATTGTTTATATTCTACCCCAAAATATATAAAGAACTCCATGTCTGAGTATTCTAGAAAGATCCACCTCATCTGAATCAGTTATCTACTTTGTGCCAATTCAATTTAATATAAAATTATGTTGCAATCCTGTGTGTATTTTCCTTGGAATAAGCACCACACAGTAGAAATGGGCTAACCTCTAAGTAATCATTTATAGGATTGTACTACAGAAACTTTTTTAGTGAGTGATCTTTCAACTGTCTAGCCGACATTCATTGCTTTTATAAGTGCCTGTCATCATTTTCAGTAGGTGCTGTTTGGGGTGGAGCAGCACAGAAATATCAGTAATAACATAATTTCTATACTAAACCATTCCATGATTTGTGTGTTTGCTTAATTAGAAAGATGGAAGATTTACACAGGAATTATGATTCTACAGAGTGATTCCCCCCCCCCCACACACACACATCAAGGAAAAACTTTTATGTTAAGGTGGCATGAATTAATGGCAGGTTGTATGCTGTAAGATGAGGGCACATACTGATCCAGTATCTATTTTTTTTAATATAAACGATGCTGCGCTTCAATGGTTAGATGGCCTAAACATTGATATTTGAAGATAGATCTTTTTAACATATTTTATTGGGTTCTACTAATCTAATTGAAATGCGAATTTATATTGCTAATCCATGTAGGATATGCCATAAATGAAGAAAGAAAGAAAGAAAGAAAGAAAGAAAGAAAGAAAGAAAGAAAGAAAGAAAGAAAGAAAGAAAGAAAGAAGGAAGGAAGGAAGGAAGGAAGGAAGGAAGGAAGGAAGGAAGGAAGGAAGGAAGGAAGGAAGGAAGGAAGGAAGGAAGGAAAGAAAGAAAGAGGTACATGCAGAATGGAAAATCTTCCACCCATTAGAAAGAGAATCCATAACATATATTACACCTGTGACTTAAAAGCAGCCTTTTCATTAATCTTCAACCTGTTTCAATAGGTTTCCATTATGTTGTACAATAATAAAGTAAATATAATTTGTGTTATTCTAAATTTTCTATTAGTTAAAATAAATTGAAAGTAATAGATTATGATAATGATGATAATGATGATGATGATGATGATGATGATGATGATTTTAGTTATTAGTATTCTTTGCTGTGCAATTATCTATTATGAAACTGGAATATAAAACTGGGTGCCTGCTATTAAAGCTGGGGAGAATACAACAGATGCAAGGATCAGAACGATAAATATTCCTGATTGTGATTTGGCATTGTAGATAGCACTGTGACTGGGTCTACATGGCCACTGTAACCTACTGATAGGTATCAGTAGGTTACAGTTCTTTTCTCTTTTCCTTTCCCCAAATTCCTTTTATGATTGTTTTTGTTCTCTACGTATTATGTTTGTATAAATGTTGGGATTCCCATTTAGGGTGCCATAATAGCTGCATGTCTGAATATTACACATCAAGGGAGATGGTGGTGACCCTCTAACAGACAAATATTGGTAATGGTTCTAAAGGCATTTAAGTCAACAAAGTGTCACAAGAGTCAAATATCATACCTTAGAGCTTCAGATACTATAGAAAACATATTATATGGTTTCCTTTTAATTCCCCAATGTTTTTAAGTGTTCCCCATGAGTATGATGACTGCATATTCCTGTGTATTTTTTCTTCTCTTCCTTGTTATTATAGTCTCAACAGGAAACTGAAAGCTTTTTTTTTTACACTTTTAAAATACAGAAGCCACCACTAAAGCAAGAACTTTTTCTTAAATCCTTTTTTTTTTTTTTTTGCTACCTACAAAAAATGAAGCACAATTGCTGAGTTACTATGTCATTTGCTTTTTTTGGCCTGAGTGGCCCAAAAACAGAACTGATCCAGAAACATCACGTTGCTTTACTTTACTTTCCCTTTTTTATTTTTTATTTTGTCCACCTTCTGGAACACATGCGCTATTGACAATTTCAAGACTTTTTAAAAACGTACAGGAAATGCTATATATGTCACAAAGATTTCTGGAATATTATAGCTATCAGATCTACTGTGGAATCAATTGTTCTGTCTCAATGGTTGTTTGTTTGTTTGCTAGCAGCCATTTCATTACTCAACTATGTAACATCATTAGTGAATGTGAGGTTTGCTCCCTGTTTATATACTGTATAGTAGCTTGCCCTGCCAGTGTTGGTGGGGATGTGGTTTTCTCCCGGGTACTTCCTTGTTTAGGGTATTTCCTTTTTGTTTGTCTGGTGTTAATCCCTGTTTATCTATGAGTTGGCTGCTGCTTTGGTCTTTTTATTTTCTTTTAAGTTTTTTTTATTCTTTGTTTTGAATGGTGTGCAAATGTGGTTTATCTATTAATATCTATTGATGGCTGATTTGTCTGAATGCCAAGCTTCCAGGCATTCCCGAGTGTTTGAGGGTTTCACTTGCTTTGGGATGCTCACACTTTCCCAACTGAAACTGTGGTTGTGTTGTGAGATTGCGGAGCTTTCATCATCTCTTTCTACTTCTCGTTGTTGTTCATGGATGTGCCCTGCTAGTCTTTTGCCTATCTGTCCTACATAATGACTGTTAATCCTTACACTGTATGTTATAAATGACCCCTTTTTTCTTCTTGGGTCTTTTGATTTATTTAAGATGTTTTGGAGGGCTTTAGTTGGTTTGTATGCTACAGTGATACTATGGGCTTGTAGTAATCAGTTGTTTGTTTCTAGAAGTTTATGATGTATGGCATTATCAGTAATTATTTTGGTTGTGCTATAGTGGATTGAGTGACCAGGTTCTTTTTAATAAAATTACATAGGTGTCCATTACGTTATAAAATGTATAAGTAGTCTGGGTTTGTTTTTTTTTCCTGGAGTTCTAGATTGCTGAATAATGTTCTTCCACAACTTCTCTTGTGAGAGGTTGGGTTGTTTCTTTGGTAATGAAGCAGTAAGTTAGTGTGAGTTGTTTTTCAATAGACTTGTGTTCTAGTTTGCCATTTTTTTCCTCTGCTGTTGAGGATAACCAGGAAGATAGCATATTGTTGTTTTCTTCTTCTTGTCTGAATTTTATTTCGTTAAAGATGTTGTTGGTTATCAGATCTAAGTTGCACAAATCCAGACAACATTAATAACATCACAGAGTTGGCATTTTTCATATTTCTTTGTCACTAAGCAACTAGATTTTTGCAGTCTAGCTCTGTATCTCTCTCTATAGGATTACAAATCCAAAAAGTAGGAGGGCTGGCAGCCACGTTTGGCCATGCATTTTCTGGATGAAAACCTTAGCACAGTTAATGGGGAAGCTAAGTAGTGTATGTCATGTGAATGTGATCTGTGAAAGTTTGTTTGAGTTTGATTCTCTTTGAAAAATCACCTGAAGCATAGGGATGCATCTATTTGTCATTACTACAGTAATTATGCACTGATACAGTTATAGCTTAAATGAGCAAATGCCCTGATCTATTGCCCTATACATCACTAGATAGAGCCAACCCTTCATCCACTGATGCTTCATCCCTAACCTTTATATAACCCCAGTTAGTATCACAGCTGGTCAAAATGGCTGAAAGCGAGAAACAAGGAAAGATGTAGACTACCAATAACAATAGCACTTAGACTTATATACCACTTCACAGTGCTTTACCGCCCTCTCTAAGCAGTTTACAGAGTTAACCTATTGCCCTCAACAATCTGGGTCCTCATTTTACCAATCTCGGAAGGATGGAAGGATGAGTCAACTTTGAGCCAGTTAGGATCAAACTGCTAAACTGCAGGCAGCAGAAGTAGTCTGCAGTGCTGCATTCTAACCACTGCACTATCATGGCTCAAAAAAAGGATACACGTTGCCCAACCTTGGTTACAATTATATTGAATAGAATAGAATAGAATTTTTATTGGCCAAGTGTGATTGGACACACAAGGAATTTGTCTTGGTGCATATGCTTCAGTGCTTCAGCTACATAAAATTGATGGATTTAAGGTAGATAAAATAGATTAAGTGGGAGAAGATATCCTGAAATTTGTATTGTATACCTTTTGTCACTTTGCCTACATGCGATTCATGAGACATGCAGTATTTCATTTATAGTCTTTTAGCTAAAACATTTGGGGGTCTATTGGTTATATCCAGAGTTAACTCATAGCCTATACTGTATAAGGTTTAAGTGTAAGGAACGGTACTTGTAGTCCCACAATTATCAGTATAAATATGCTGAATAGCATATTTCTGCAATTTCATTAACAAAAGATTAGGAAGTAGTGACCAAGTTCTACATGGAATGGTAAGCATTCCCTTTGTTGACAGATCTTCACATAGTTATCATGGATGAAGCTACAATCAATAAATCCTATCGAGTCAGCCAGGGTAACTTAGTTGATTTAATTTGACAAACATTTAAGAAATGGTCACATTTCACCAGATATAGTAAAGTTTAGTAATAGTAAAGTTTATCTTATATCACAATCTGAGCACAGAAAATTATCTGAAGTAGCAAATAGGGACCTAGCTCTGAGAAGGGTAGCAAAACTAAGTTTTACAATGAAAACACCAAAGTACATTATACCATTTTCCAGATACTTAGCAGCCATATCAATTGAATAAATTAAATAAATAATACATGCTGCAATGAATTGATAATAATATATAAACTTTTATAGACTATATAAGAAAAGACTTGTTAGCTATCATGATTATTTATGGATTCTTTTTACAAAAACTACAGGGTCCAGACATATGGAAAGTTCTGGAAATGTATGTATGCATATAGCATGCAAAATGTATTGCATAATGTCAATAACCTATGCAGAAATTTTATTTAGATGTTACAAAAGCTCAGCTTTAGTTACTGGAAGTATGCAAATTTTCCTTTCTTCTGCTTCTTCCTTCTGTTCCACTTAACCCATGTCTATGCGCCTCCCTAGCAAATTCATGAATATCAATAAGTACTACTTTTCATATTTGACTTGCCAGATTTAAAATCAACATGTTTTAAGACTATATAACAGGATTGGGGAACGATATCGACTGAGCATCGACTGAGGCATTGACTGAGCAGATCCCTGGCACAAAACAAGGTTTTTGTAAATCTATTTACAAACAATATGATTCATTCATCAAAAATTCAGAAACTCGGAAATATCAATCAGCTTTTCTGTAAGCCAGCAGTTATTTGTTTAATTTTTTTAAACTGTCCCTGACCTTTAGTATAGGATAATGGTTCTCACCCTTTTCTTCCCTTTAAACACCTTCTGTTTGCCACAAATCATGACCACCGACCGTTGAGGACTTAACTCAAATCATATTTCTTCAAGCCTTCATGGACACCCTCTGATGATATTGTGGCCCCTTAAAGGTGTAGGAGCTTGTGAAAAAAGTGGGGTGAACAGGAACAAACAAGAAAGTGGTGGAAGATGATGATGATGATGATGATGATGATGATGATGATGATGATGATGCACAGTTAACCACCTAAGGGGCAGTACCTATTTGATCTAAACATGCTAAGGAAGATTGGACCTAGTTTGAACTTAGAAAGAAGACTACCAGAAAATCCAAAGGTCATGAGTAGACTGTGGGTTGAAAAAACTTCCCAGAAGAAGGAATTGGCAAACTATTTCTGTAGATCTCAATGAATTATCCATGAAGTCACCAAGAGATGACCTTAGCTCAAAGGAGCTTCCACTTTTACATTTTACATGTGTACTGTGTTATCTTGGATGGCAGGCATCAGGATTTAAAATAACATACAATGCAATAGTATGAATATTTGCTTGGTTGCCATGGGCATAAAAGCAAGAAATGGGCTTGTGGTTATATCACTGTCTGACTTGGTTATCTGGAAATCTCCAGATTGGTTGGATAATGGTTTGTCAGCCAGCTTTCAGCCATTCTGAATGAAGTATAAGGGATCTACCCTTCAACACTTATCACCAGATCAGACAAGACCAGATCTGGGTCATTAGCCTGGTTGCGATGATAGGCAGTCAGATATTCCTGGGAAGTATATCAAAGGACCAAAGAAATTAAAGCAGCCCTGCCTAAAATTTGCCACCAGCATAGGAAACATCAAAGGTTCCATAAATTTCCCTAATTAATATTTAAATGCATTAAATGTATTTTCAAAAATGCATTCATTGAAGGCAGGGTGCCTAGTTCAAAGGTAAGCAGTTGTAGTACTTGTGGGCCTCAATGTGCCCATGGTCTTGCCACACCTGCACATCCTGAAAAGATTGTTGGGGGGGGTGATTAGGACACCTCCCTCGTGCTGAAAAGCAAAGCATCAGTAACGTATTGATTTACTACTGATCCCACTGATATGACAGACAACATCTGAGCAGATTGTTCGTATCCTGCTAAATCAGAGTTTCATGACTGACTGTGTTGTGAATGCTGTAGGCAAGTTTTCTTATGGCAAGTTTTCTTGAGTTTGCAAACCACACAATCTCAATATTCCAAAAGGACTACTTTCACCCAACTATTCATCATACCTTTCGGTAATGATGGTTCATCACAGAAACAGAGGAATAGAGTAGTTCCATTCAAGCTATAGAATACCTTGAATTAGCTAATATATTCTTTTCTCTATATCAGTAGAACTCACTCCTTGAATGAAAACTGAATAGTCAAGATACTTTTTCCAGAATCAGTCATGAGCCCCTTATTGTGGTATTTGGCTTATAGCCAATGACTTTTACAATTTGTTTTAGGCATCTCCAGACATGAAGATACACTAGAATATATTTTAAAACTATTTTATAATTCCAAAGCCCTCTTTCATTCAAGGGTATTCCAGGAAAAGTAAAGTTGCAGCAACTAACTAATAAAAGGACTACCTCCTTCACAGAACAGTAAATGTATAAAATAGAAAGAGAAGATAAAACTATGTGAAACTTGTACTAAACAGACTGTACTGCTGGCACCAATTAAGCTTCCTTGAATTTCTGTTTTCAAGTCAAGGTATTACCTTCTTTTTTGAATTACATTAGCCAACCATAATAAGGACCCATTTATCAATGCTATTGGGAAAATATAAAATTTTAAAAAAAACATTTCGTTGCTAAGAAAATTCTATGGAGATATCAATGAAGTCCCCAGATTCTATCTTGAAATTTTATCTTGGGGGCTTTTATCCATCCCACCCACTTCATCTATAAAAACCAGGGATCTCAGGCACGAGGTAGGTATGTAATTCACATACTATGGTAGTAAAGCATCTCTCATTGAAGATATTCATAGTGAAATTCTTTTGAGGCCTTGCTCAAGCATTTCAGGCTCTGATGTGGATAATTCCAAAAGTGCCCAATCTATCTCTAAATTTTCTTTTTGTGATCATCTACTCTGCAAGAGGAAATTAGAATGCCTAAGGTGTAGCTCTACTCTTGGAGAACTGTAAAGGCTGTTTAATTACATACCTCTGTCTTTTTGATGTCAAGGCCACACCCATCCCTTACCTCATGTTTTACAGATTTTTTTTCCTGCACTATTTCTTTTTGCTTTTCTAATGGTTTGACTGGAGAACATCTTCATTTTTAAAGATAGATGAGATGGGGGGGCAAGGAATTTTTGATAAATTGACTTTATCGTTCCATGAGCCTTAACTTCAGCTTGGATTAACTAAGCATCCAGTGGTGGGATTCACCCAGTTTGCACCTATTCAGGAGAACCAGTTGTTAACTTTCTAAGCAGTTTGGAGAACCGGTTGTTGGAAGAAATCTTATTTTCTTTTTTTCCACTTTACTAAGGCTAATCCTGTAAGGAAGGTGGGAAGGAAACATTCTGGTGTTGTTTCTAGCCTAATCTTTATTGCCCTGCTTACAGAAACTGCCTCTCTGGTTAACCCTTATTACATTGTAACAGCTAAGGTGAAGCACCCATCAACGTGAGTGACGTTGAGTTGACCACGCCCACACAGTCACATGACCACCGAGCCACGCCTACCCAGCTGGTCATTAGGGAAGAGAACCAGTTGTTCAATTATTTGAATCTCACCACTGCAACTATCTATTTATTTTCATACTGAGAAACTGCTGTGCACATGGCAGGGTCCTGGCAGATTGAATCATTAGCTTTTACTGCTAATATTATTTTGGCTAAATCTCGGGGATTGCATTTCAACCAAAGAACCAGAAATACTTTTCTTTTCTATCATCGTGCTTATCTTATGCAGAAGATGTCTCTCTCTCTGTTGCTAATTTTGGAACAGAAACCATGTAATAAACTCAAAATGAGGGAAACTACAACTACATGTTGTTTTTGAATAAGGGAACATAAGGAAATCAAAGGGGACTGGATGGTGAAGCATGAAGACGTGACTGATTGTTTCATTTGCAACAGCATAACAACATGAGCAGAAAGTTCCTTTTCTTGGCTCATGTTGTAACTGAAAGAGGGTTCATGTTTAGTACGATAGCCAAAGCAATGTAAACAAACACTGTTGGTAAAGAAATTTCTTCATTACTTGGAAATGAATGCAAATTAAGGTACAATACAGGAAAATTATTAGGCCACCCCCGGCGGCTTAATTAGGCAGTTACAATCCTCACATGGCTGTTATTCTGAAATCACAGGAATTAGCCTTCCGAAGAGCGTATATTAAACTTACGACCACAATTGAGCCTAAATGTATGTTGCTAAATGAAACATTTGTTGAATTTTGCATCGTTTTACAGCTTTTCTTGCCACCGTTGTTAAGTGAATCTACTGCAGTTGTTTAAGTTAGCAGCATGGTTGTTTAAGTGAATCTGGTTCCTCCATTGACTTTGTTTGTCAGGAGGCCGCAAAAGATGCTCACATGACCCCGGGGCACAGCAGCTGTCATAAAGACGAGTCATTTGTCAAGTGGCTGAATTTTGATCACATGACCATGGGGATGCAAGGGACGTAGGTGTGAAAAACAGCCATAAGTCACTTTTATCAGTGCCGCCGTAACTTTGAAAGGTCGTAAAATGAAGTGTTGTAAGTCGAGGGCTACCTGTATTGACATGTCACATTTGAAAGAACTGAAAAACTATTAAGAAGAAAAAGATGCTGTTGGTGTTCTTTTTCCATCCATATTGTTAAGGAATTCGCAGAGTAACCCTTGAATAGCAAGGGTGTGTACATGAAAGCGATTGAAAGTAGATACGAATAAACACAGTCAACACAGAGATATACTGAGTTGTGTTTACTTTCAGGAAATAGTAAGGCATAGTCCAATAAACAGTCCAGGTCATACACATATAAATCAGGAGATAGCAAAACGACAGTCCAGGGATAATCCAATAACAAAGTCTTTGTACCAGTCGTCGTAGTTATTCACAATAATCAGTTCTTCTGGATTTGCAAACAGTAGCATACAGAGATATCAGAGAGCAAGAACAGCAAAGAGAAACAAACCATGTTTCTAGCTCCCTCTTAAGGAGATTGGCTACAGAGCTAACCAATCAGGACACAGTATGATGCAATACAGCAGTCTTAAAGCTATATAGATGGTTTATATATTGCCAACCCAAGAAGGTCGGTAATACTCATTTCCTAACACATATTATAGCAAACAAAGCCAGGAATCTATGGTAGATAGACAACACAGGCATCCACAGCCAGAAGAAGCCTTGTGACGATTGCATGTACTCTTCCAAGCTTTGGCTGTAGATTCTATGGCTTTCTAAAACACCAGCTGTAATTTGTAATCCAACAGAGGTGGAATAATATTACATTTATTAATTATTTCATTTAATTAGCTGTTTTAAGCTAACTTCTCTTTGAAAAGCAATTCAATTTCTGGTGACTTAATGTACTGAGCTGTATAACCCTTGACAGCAATATAGTTGGCCACTATTTTCATCCAGAATTTTTTTTTCAACCTTCCCATATGGCCTATAGACCTGGAACTATTTGGTGGTCTCCCACCTCCTCCTGTTTAGTTTTTGAACTGGGATCAACCTCTCCAGATAGGCTGAGTCCCATTGAGATCTTCAAATGTACTATAATCTTTTTTTAAAAAATAATTTTGTATGTCCTAAATTCATCCATTTTTTATGTCTTAGCCTCATCTCCCTCTCAGAATATAACCCCTCTAATGTACCATTCAATAGACTTGACCTGAAAAATGTTGTATATCTCTGATTTCTTATTAAGCCACATTACTTGACTGGGGCTTCTTATGTGACTATCCATGCAACTGAAATGTATTAACGTCCAGCAGATTTGTTGTGTGCTTTCATCTAACATCGGGTGCAGCAGAACAGTACAGCTGGCCTCCAAAAACAATGTGATACTGTGCAGTGGTGGGTTGCTATCAGTTCGCCCTGGATTGGAGAACCGGTAGTGGCGGCGGCAGGAGGCTCCGCCCACCTGCTTGGACATCTCTGCTCATGTGCAGAAGCTTCTGCACATGCACAGAAGTGTTGCGAGTGCATGCACATGTGCATGCACACACGAGTGAACTGGTAGCAGCCGAAATTGAAACCCACTACTGATAATGTGTCTTTTACCATCTCTCACATACCTTGTCCTAATTTATTGGTAACTGGGAAGTACTATAGGTTGGTAATGCATTGTGAAGTTACTCCCAGTATAGGAAGCATAGCAAAGATAATCATATTAAAGATGGGTCTGATAGCTGGATGCTGATTTAGTGATTCAGTGATTCAGTTGAGAGAATGGGATCCTTTTTGTTCCCTTGAGAAAAAGGTTTAAGCCTACACTGAAACCCTCTACCCAGTTTCACAGTCATAAGACCCATCGAACTGAATGGAACTTCCATCTGAATAAACATGCATGAAATTTATGTTGATGATGGGTGGAATTTGTCAGCAAAACATGATTATGCACAATTAACACAGTACGGTGCAACTTTAGAGCCTAATATCCTGAGCAACACCTGTAATAACCAGTTTGTCCTTAATGCTAGACAGCTGGAACTGCTGGCTGCACCTGGTTATGTAAGTGAATTTGGGTGATTAATTTAGTTGATGGATCTACTCCATTACTTCCCAGTTTGCCTCTTACTGCTGAATAACTGGCTTTCATGAATGAGCTGTGAAAGGATTTTCCACCACAAATGATCATATGAGAACTAGAAATCCCTTTGTGAAGAATTTAAAGATCAATAGTTAAGCACCCGGATGGTACATTTCTGGTTTAAACACTCAAGGTTTTAGTCTTGGTGTTTCCCCAGTGAAACAGTCTTCTTCATTTAAGAATGCCATTTAGTCTTGCTTGGGACTACAATCTAACAGTTTTCAACATATAATGGGGGGGGGCTGTTCTTTGCCCAAAGTTTTCCATCATTTTTACATTCCATCCTAACAGGAGGAAGTGTTTTGAGAGAGGAACTAACAGTATGTGAGTGTGTGTGTCAGGAGGGATAATGGATGTGGCGTTATAACCTCCATTCCTATAAATGACAACACCTTGTGCATCCAGGCATTCTAGAAAAAAAACTACCTGTTTTCAAAGACCTGCGTAATGTTCAAACGGCCAAACATAAAAGCCTAAATATTTATTTGGGGGCATGGAAAGTAGATTGCCAAGGCGTTCTTTTTTTAAAAAAAAAAAAACAGAATTAAGATATGGAGGGAAACGTCTCCTCAACAATGCTGTCAGTACGAAGGCAGTAAATCAGTGGGTGTGCCAACCCACAGAGGTCAACTATAACTAAGCAGCAAATTGGAGTAAACATTTACGAATCCCTAGTTTAAAGAACATGACCCCACCCATTTCTTCTTGGCATTTCACCCAGAGGGGGTGAATCATCCTCTCTTCCCCAGCCTCCCTTGATTCTGTACTTGGACATGATCAGGCGCAGTGGGAGCAGCGGCCCTGTTGCAAGTGATGACTAATTCGTTTTAAACAGGGGCGAAACGGAGGTGCTTTCTGCCCAAAATGAAATGACGTGCCCTTTGGTTTGGCTTAAGGAATTGCCAGAGAAGATGCTCTCCTTACTTGGCATGGACATCTAAGGGAAGGAGGGGATATGAAGGCACCACGTGTTGGGCCAGGCTTTCCCATAGAGTTGCAACTTTCCCTCTAACCTGTAATATCAGAGAAGACTTAGTGCCCAAGACCCAAAAACAGAACTGTGGATTGCAGATTTGTTATTGATTTTAATTCTTTTGCGTCTCTTGGCCACAGGAAAACAACTTAAACTGGTAAAACAACTAAAATGATTTCAAAACAACCCAATGAATCTTCCCTCTCCCCTTTCAACATTCTAATAATAATAGCCAGTTTTCGAAGACTCTGTTAATAATAATAATAATAATAATAATAATAATAATAATAATAATAATAATAATAATAATAATAATTTTATTTCTATACCGCCCTTCTCCCGAAGGACTCAGGGCGGTGTACAGCCTATTTAAAAACACAGACAAAACAACAATATAAAATTTAAAATAATTAAATAAGTGGCTCAGATTTAAAACCCCAATAAATTTAAATACCCCAATTTAAAACTATTGTGTTGATAGTCCGGCCTGGCGGAACAACAGGGTCTTCAATGCGCAGCGAAACACCCGGAGGTCAGAGATCTTACGAATTTCCGGGGGCAGTTCGTTCCACAGGGCTGGGGCTCCCACAGAGAAGGCCCTCCCCCTGGGCGTCGCCAGCCGACATAACTTGGCTGATGGCACCCTGAGGAGACCCTCTCTGTGGGAACGGACTGGTCGGTGGGAGGCTATTGGTGGCAGAAGACGGTCTCGGAGGTACCCGGGTCCTATGCCATGGAGCGCTTTAAAGGTGGTAACCAACACCTTGAATCGCACCCGGAAGACCATTGGGAGCCAGTGCAGCTCGCGCAGGAGGGGTGTCACATGGGCATAACGGGTTGCGCCCATAACCACCCGCGCGGCCGCATTCTGGACCAGTTGGAGCCTCCGAGTGCTCTTCAAGGGGAGCCCCATGTTAAACAAAGCTCCCACCTTTAACCCTCTTTCTAAAGCCATGGGTGACTTTGAGTGCACAGACATACACACACACACTTTCTCTGCAAGTGTCTCTTGGCCCAACCTACTTCACAGGATGGTTGTAGCAAAAACATGAAAGGAGGGGTGCTATATATGCTGATTTGATCTCTTGAAGGAAAGGCAGAGGTAAAACTAGAAAACAAACAAGAAAGCAAACACCAAGTGAATTTCTGGGGGAGAGGTTATTTTAGAGGAAAGCACCCCTAAGAAAGAATTACTATCTCTGCTCCCCAACAGCTCTCTTGAATGAATGGTACTGTAAACCCTCCTTCCTGGGATGAGCAAACAGGACAGCCCAGTCCTCCTTGTCAATAAGTGTTGATGCTTCCAGCAGAATAGTGCAAGTTCCTCCTCTGAGAATATAATGGGATAGAGTTTTATGGGATAGATTCCATAACCTCTTTTTAAAAACAAATAACCCATTTACTCCTCGAGAAACAATAACAGGTTGTGTTATGTGAATTCTGAGGTTAGAGGAAGTTTACTCTGGGCAGTCACATTCTTTGAACAGGTAGAGATTGATTGGATATCTGCACTAGGAGGTGGGGAGATGTTTACATGATTTCAGAAATCACATGGGATATTGCAAGCCCATGCATTCATGTTTGTTTTAGAAACTTCCTGCTATTAGAGGATAAAGTTCATGGGCTGATGTTGATGATGTTGATTGGAAATAAAAACACTTCAGCAGATTTGGAGGGTATCAACTTGGTAAAGGCTGTTCTACCTGTTCATAGATTAATATGCTGTGGGATCCAATAGTCTTTTTTTCTCTCTTTCTTTCCATCTTGTCTGCTTTCCTTCCATAACTTTTGCTCAGAACAATTGTCATTATTTCCTTTCATTGCACCATTGCCCAGCAATTCCAAACATCTGATCAGGTCATCAAGTGAGGATCTGCTTAAGATCCTGTCATCAGATGAAGGGTGGGGAACAAATGACAGGTGTTGAGCCTTGTTGGTGGTGGCCTCTACATGATGGAATGCATTGTCCCTTGTGCTTGGCCTTTCAGAAATGAAAGCATATGTTTGGACATCTAACAGTTTTTTAGTTGGATTAATTTTTTTTTTTATGTTATATTATTGCACTGAGATTGCATTGTGAGAGACTTGTGATCATCCCAGAGTCATAAGATTGGGGGAGTAAATTGGAAAAAAAAGTGAAATATCTAGGTATCACAGATATCACAAATATAAATTGTATGCTATTTTAAAGTAATTACATTAAAACATGGAACAAACTTTAAAAGGTACATTAAAATGGGAGAGACTATAATTGTTGTTGGGGAAAATTTATGTGATAAAGATAAATGTTTTGCCTAGAGGGGTGTCAAACTCATTGCCCGGGGCCATTTGTGGCCCACGGGGTGCTTAGATCTGGCCTGTGGGGCCACCCTGGAAACAGTGAAGGAGCGGCCCGCAGTGCCTCTGCCTTTTCAGATAGAGTTTGTTTTAACAATTAATGCACCATTTAAACAGTTGCAAAAGAATATATTTAAATTTTAGATATAAGATGGTACAAGAAGATGCAAAGGAAAGAGGAGGATTGAGTTTTCCTGATCTGAAACTTTATTCTGCAGTTTGATGTTTGGTTTGTATGAAAGAATGGGTGTTAGTGAGAAATAGAAGATTTTTAGAGTTAGAAGAACGTGACCTGAGATTTGAGTTGCATGGATATTTGTGGGATAATAAAGTTAAGGATAATGTAAGATTTTAAAACTCACTAACTTAGACATCTCATATTGAAAGTATGGAATACTTACAAGTCCAGGTTGGGCCGAAAACATATTTGTGGCTCTCAGCATAAGAAATATTTTATAGATGAGAAATAATAGGCAAACACAAATGGTTAAAATACCCATGAGATACTAGAATTCAATACAAAATAAAATCATGAGAACAACTGATGCAAAAAGATATAATTATCAATGGGTTTCATTGATAATTTTTGGTAGTGGTTTTAACAGAAAGATCAAAAAAAATTATGATATTAAATATTGACTTTGAAATCAATCTATGTATAAATGATGAACATGTAATTGCTAAATATATAAACTTTAACTGAAATTTGAAATACAAGAACAAGTGAAAGAATGTATCATAAAGTGGGCTACAATTTTTGGTTATAATATAAAGATGAAACAACAGAAAAATAGTAGTTAAAAGGTTTGAAATTTATCCTACAATATAATCTTAAAGGGAATTTGTACTGTTGGTATTGGACACCAGAAAAATTATCTAGAAAGTATAAAGGTACTTCAAATTTATGTTGGAAATGTGAACAAGAATGGTTATTTTATTGTGCTTCATAGACATGCAAAAAAGCTAGAAAAATTTGGATTGAAATACATACTCTGATTCAAAAGATTTAAAGATTAATATACAATTAACACCAGAAGTCTTCCTCTTGGGATTAATAGACAAACAGTTGGAAAACAGTTGCAGAGCTTTGTTTTTGTATATGATAAACACAGCGAGATAATTGTATTCACAAAGATAGAAAGATTTGGTAATACCTACAGTAGAGGAATGGTTGGTGAAGATGATAGAACTTGTTGAGCGGACCAAATTTATGTGTTTGATCAGAGAAAAGACAATATTGTTTATTAATGACTGGAAAGCCCTCATGGATTTTTTTTTTTTTTTTTTTTTGAGCAGAAATAGAAGAAATGTGTTTATGAACTATGGTTTTGATGAATGTATACAATAGCAGAGGTGGGTTTCAGCAGGTTCTGACCAGTTCTGGAGAACCGGTAGTGGAAATTTTGAGTAGTTCGGAGAACTGGTAGTAAAAATTCTGACTGGCCCCGCCCCCATCTATTCTCTGCCTCCCAAGTCCCACCTGATCAGGAGGAAATAGGGATTTTGCAGTAACCTTCCAGTGGATTGGGGACGTAATGGAGTATCCTTCTCCTGCCACGCCCACCAAGCCACGCCCACCAAGCTATGCCACGCCCACCAAGCCACACCCACAGAACCGGTAGTAAAAAAATGTGAAACCCATCACTGTACAATAGTTTATAGAAAGAAGAGTCATGACATAAACTAAGGGAAAGGGGTAAATTTACAGCTGTACTTATTCCTGTCGTAAAAAAAATGGGAACCTGCTTCTTTATACCTTTTTCATTTATTTTCCATTTTTCTCCTACTTTTTTTCATTTTGCACTTTAGCATTTTCTTTTATTTCTTCCTTTTTCTTTTTTTCATTTATTTATTTGTATCCCGCCTTCATTACTTTTCCAAATAATTCTGGGTGGTGAACATATTTGCACACCTTCCTCCTTCTATTTGCTCCACAACAACAACCCTGTGAGGCAAATTGAGCTGAGGGGAAATGACTGGTCCAAATTGGCCCAGCTGGTTTTCATGGCTAAGGCAAAACCTGAACTCATGGTCTCCTGTTTTTTAGTCTGGTGCCTTAACCACTAGATCAAACTGACGTCTTATTCTATTTTACTTTGCATTAATTTTTACACATGTTTTTAAAACTTTCAGTAATATTGTATCAAAATGTAGGCAGTAGTTCACAGAAATTGTGAAAAGTGTCTCACCAGAAACAGGCCATTTGCAGCATAGCAAACCCACATTATAATCTTAATTCACAATGGGTGTTGCATAGTAGCAATTTGAGGAACTCTGATGCTTCAGCTTTAGTAGAGACCCACTAATGCAGGGATGTCAAACTCAAGGCCCGGGGACCAGATCCGTCTCACGGTGTGCTTAGATCTGGCCCACGGGGCTGCCCTGGAAACAACAAAGGACCAGCCCGCTGTGTCTCTGCCAGTGAAAACAGAGTTTGGGAGGGCCACAGGCAACCCTCGCAAGCTCTGTTTTCACTGGCAGAGGGTTGCAGGAGGCCGTCGCAGCCAAAAATGGAGCTCAGGAGCCCATTTTCACTGGAGTTCAGGAGCCCATTTTCATTGGCAGAGCACTTGGGTCATCACAGGCACGAATGACATCGAGCTGGCCATGCCCATCCTGGCCACACCCACCCCGGCCCACTGAGGTAAAACACAATCCTGATGCGGCCCTCAATGAAATCAAGTTTGACACCCCTGCACTAATGGATCCAGTGATGATGAATCTATTTTCTGACAAATCAATAAAATATAGTTTTCTGTATAGGTGTGCACTCATGTGTACACAACTTCATTGCACGCTAAAGCTATTTACCTACTAGTGACTTATAGCCTCTATTAGTATCAACATCCATCATGAGGCAATATAAATAAAGTTTATCCTCATTAGCGGTTATATCAGCACAACTGCTGCTAGAAGTCCTAAGAGAATTGATAACCATGGACATAAACTGCTAGGACAGAATTATTTCCTGCTCCCACAAATACTAAGGGACTAACAATGAACTAACAATAGAATTTTTTGCACCCACTGAAGATATGTCTTCAGCTGTAAGGGCATTTTGGAGCTTTAGGCTAGTACCACAAAGTTCATTCTGATAAAGGCCTTAGATTTTTATTGGCGCATAGTTGCATTTACAACACTTTATTGATGAACCATACAATTTCCTAGAATTTCCTAGAATTTTATAATCTCTAGATCAGTGGTAGGATTCAATTTTTTTAACAACCGGTTCTGTGGGCATGGCTTAGTTGGGGTGTGTGTGGCTTGGTGGTCATGTGATCGGGTGTGTGTGGCTTGGTGGTCATGTGACCGGGTGGGCGTGGCTAGCTGGTCATGTGACCGGGTGGGCGTGGCTAGCTGGTCATGTGACCGGGTGGGCGTGGCTATCTGCATAGGGACTACTCAGAGGGCTGAAAAAAGTCATTTCTGACTGGTCCTCGCACTTTTGACCGGTCTTCACACTTATGACCATCCTCACATTTATGCCCGTTGCGGCATTCTTAACAACCGTGTCACTCATTTCACAACTGCTTCTCTTCACCATGGTGACAAGATAGGGCAAAAACATAAAATGTGAGGACAGTCGTAAGTTCAAGGACTGGTCAAAAGTGCGAGGACCAGTCAAAAATAACTTTTTCAGCCCTCTGAGTAGTCCATATGCATAAAAGGATACAGCAATAGAGAGGGATGAAGGAAGGGAAGGGAAATTAGAGTAGGAGTGAGGGTAAGAGAGGGAGGAAGAGAGGAGAAGAAGGAGAAAGGAAGAGGAAGTAGGGAGGAGAAGAAGAGGGGGGGAAGAGAAAGTAAGAAGGAAAGAAAAGAGAGGGGTGGTAGGTTTGAGGAGAAAGATTGCTGTACAATAAAAAAGATGAAAGGGAAGAAAGCCAACCCCAAACAAATATAAAGATATTAAGATAAAGAATGAATTGTTAAACTTTAAAGAATAAAAGAGAACAAATATGAATAAATAGCAATAATTAGAAACACACATACAAACATACAATGTATTTTCTTTGAACAGAGTATTTGGCCGGTTCACAAATTTAAACAGTGTTTAGTCATTTCAATTAAATTTACAATTTCTATATTTCCTTTTTGCCATATTTATTCCTCATCTATTTTTTAAAAAAACCAATATTACCCTTCATCCTCATCTCTAATCTTAATCAAATTCAATTTTTCCCTTCTGTTCTATATTATACCCCTTCCCATTGTCATCTATTTTTATATCCATCCTCACATTGGTTACTTATGTAATATTAGTTGTTTAATACAAATTCAACATTTTAATATAAATCAATTAGTTATATAACTATCTTTTTTGTATATTAATTAATATGAACATGAATATTCCAATTATTTTCATGCAATCCAATTTCTTACAAATCAATTAATTATATTTACCAATAATAATAAACCAAATAATTTCCCCCATATATTTCTCCAAACCACAACTTAACCATTTCTGCTTTCAACACAATATACAATTATTAATATCTCAATTATTACAATTCCCTAGTTAAATAGAGCTTTTTTTCTTTTGTGTTTTAAAATCTTGAACCTCCTCTTTTGCCCTAAATTTCCCATTGTTTGCAGTTTTGCACCTACCTTTTTTGGTGAGGAAAAAGAAAAAGAAATCTCTCTCTGCCTCATTTTGTCACGTTGCAGCAAAGACCCTGCTTTACTTTCGGTTTCGCTTTTTCAGCATAGCTAGCCTAGGGGGAAAAAAAATCTACTCGAGCACTCTTTGCAGAGAGCAATAGAGCCCTGGCAAAACAGCTGAGAGCAAATCAGCTGAGAGGCAGGCGGCCGATCTAATCAACTTGTGCTAATTAACCGATGCTGAAGCTGAAGGGGCTGTTTTTTCTTGCTGTTTGCTTGCAAGGAGGTAAGTGCTGCGAGGCACAGGGCAAAGGGTGGGGGCCACCCTCCTTGCCATTTAGCCCCTCCTGCTGCCCCCCTTGCCTCTTACCGCCCCCTAAGGCATTCCACCGCCCCCCAGGGGGCAGTACCGCCCACTTTGGCAATCACTGGCTTAACTACTTAACAACCGGTTCTACCGAAGTAGAATCCCACCACTGGGTCTACCCATTTATTTTTGCAGGCGTCGGTCTACTCATTTCTTTTCTTTTAACACTGATCAGCTATAGGGCGGCTCTTTGAAGCAGCCTGCCAGGCCAATAAAATTATAAAAAAACACCGTTTTTATAATTGTTTTTATAACTGACATTTGTTAAATTGCTGGCTCACCCACCCCTCGCCCAATGGTGCGGAGGGGCGGGGCAAGGGGTGGGGCGAGCCAGCAATTTAACAAACGGTTCGGCCGAACCGCCTAGAACCGGCAGAATCCCACCACTGCTCTAGATGTTATCTATGTTGGCCCAATTTAAAACAATAAAGACAATAAAGAATTGCACGTTTAGTAACTTTTAAATTTCTAAACCAAATCTATTTAAACATTCCCTAGATACTAGGTTTTTTTATGTTTAGAGCTAACAAGCTCTGTTATGAAAGTGAAAACATTCTCAGACTTCTAATGTAATCCCTACCCAAAAAAGCCAGAATAGAATAGAATAGAATAGAATAGAATAGAATAGAATAGAATAGAATAGAATAGAATAGAATGTGATTGGACACACAAGGAATTTGTCTTTGGTGTATACGCTCTCAGTGTACATAAAAGAATCAGCAAAGGGAAAGAATATTAGGTTTTATCAGCTCCCAGAATCCACATTTGCAGGAGTTAATAGCTAATTTTCATCCTTCTGGATTCATGAAATGGGAAATGCTACAGAACTCTTAAAAACTGACATAAGTAACAGTGAGAATATAGAATAACAGAGTTGGAAGGGACCTTGGAGGTCTTCTAGTCCAACCCCCTGCTTAGGCAGGAAACCCTACACCACTTCAGACAAATGGTTAGCCAACATCTTCTTAAAAACTTCCAATGTTGGATCATTCACAACTTCTGGAGGCAAGTTGTTCCACTGATTAATTGTTCTAACTGTCAAGAAATTTCTCGTTCTAAGTTCTAGTTCTAAGTTGCTTCTCTCCTTGATTAGTTTCCACCCATTGCTTCTTGTCCTGCCGTCAGGTGCTCTGGAGAATAGCTTGGCTCCCTCTTCTTTATGGCAGCCCCTGAGATATTGGACACTGCTATCATGTCACCCCTAGTCCTTCTTTTCATTAAACCAGACATACCCAGTTCCTGCAACGGTTCTTTATATGTTTTAGCCTCCAGTCCCCTAATCATCTTTGTTGCTCTTCTCTGCATTCTTTCTAGAGTCTCCACATCTTTTTTACATTGTGGTGACCAAAACTGAATGCAGTATTCCAAGTGTGGCCTTACCAAGGCATTATAAAGTGGTATAAAAAGAGAGTATAAAAACAATTGCTAATGATTCCTAAACTAGAACACCTAATTTTCATAGTAAATTGTATTACAATCTTGTGAGTTTTGAAAATTTGGCATAGGGTTTCTGAACAAAGTGACTCAGCCTAATAATGAAGTTTTACATGATGTGATTTTGTCCAATAGCAAATCTTCAATTAATCCCACCAACTTTAAAAAAAAAAAAATAACCCCAAAGGCTTTTTGGCAGGCATAATAATCAAACAGAACAATTATTGATAGATGAATGCCATGAGCCTTAAAAGCTAGCCTACAGGGCTATAAAAAGGGTGGACTTCCAGATGTTGCTGAATTACAAGTCCTAGCATCCCTCTCCATTGGCCCTGCTAGGTAGAGCTGCTGGGAAAGGTAGTTCAGCAATATCTGGAGGACGATAAATTCCTCACCTGGGGCTATAGCATTCTGGGATTTTATCTAAAAGAAGATTCAGAATTTCTATCAGTGCCATTCTGTACATTATTGCTTATATGGCTTTCCATGCTCATAACAAGAATGCTGTGTTTATTCTATGTGGAATTACCCCTTTCATTTGCAATGTTTGCAAAAATATACTCTGGTTCTATGAAGCTAATAGGGCCATCCTTGCTCCTGCTTGGGATAAAAATCACTTGCAAAGCCAGAAGTGTAAGTCAGAAAGGGGGATTACCACACTGGCAATGGTTTAAAAAAAAAAGGCACTGTCAGAATCTGATTGCATATGGAAGAGAAAAAGGAGCATTGCTGCCAATCTGTTTTTACTGGCTTTCCTTTGGAGACCTTGTACAACAGCCTGACATTCTGAATTGAAGTTCAGAATTAAGATAAAGCTTAATCTCCACAGTGGCATCTTCATGTGGGTACAAATACTGGAGTGAAGCTATTAAAGAGGAATGGGGTGAGAAGGGGAGGAAACCAGGCATGGTTTCATTTCTATACTCCAGATCCTTCTTTCTATCTCTAGGTAAACATGGTAGGAATGCATTCAGAAGCACAAGATGGGCCTGAGATTCACCAGTGACATTCCCAGCTTGATGTTTTATTTGTTAATGGCAAAATGTGTGGGGCAATAGAGAAATGAAGGGGGGCATAGAGATGCCTACTGTTTTGGAGAGGCAGGGCTTTTACATAATTAGAATACTGAGATCATTTACCTCAGTACTGAGATTGTTAATGTCGGAGTGGGGAAAAAATGGAAGGGAATGGACATTAAATTAAGAGGCAGCAGTAGTACTATAACAGCAGAACCTATTAGAAAAGCACATGGTTTTTAAAAGAAAAACAGGGGGAAGAGCAAATGATATGAAGAACTCTGGAAAGTCATGAGCTTTTCAGCAGTAAGCATGGGGTATTGTTTAGATGAGGCCATTGAGGCCTTTGAACTATGGTGCTCGAGAAGACTTCTACAAGTCCCTTGGACTGCAAGGCAATCAAACTGGTCAGTCCTAGACAGGGGTGAAATTTACTTATATTCCCTACCGGTTCGGAAGTGCACGCACCATGCGTGCGTGCATCACATGCGCACGCAGACCCTCTGCGCATGCGCAAACCCTTCTGTGCACGCGCAGAGGGTAAAAAACAGGTTACTTCCTGGTTAAAACCAGGAAGTAATGACAACTGGGTGGGTGGGCGGAGCCTTGTGCTGCCATCGCTACCGGTTCTCTGAACCACCCGCCACCATCGTTACCGGTTCAGCCGAACCAGTCCGAACTGGTAGCATTTCACCCTTAGTCCTAGAGGAGATCAACCCTGACTGCTCTTTAGAAGGTCAGATCCTGAAGATGAAACTCAAATACTTTGGCCACCTAATGAGAAGGAAGGACTCACTGGAGAAGAGCCTAATGCTGGGAACGATTGAGGGCAAGAGAAGAAGGGAACGACAGAGAACGAGGTGGCTGGATGGAGTCACTGAAGCAGTAGGCGTGAGTTTAAATGGACTCCAGAGGATGGTAAAGGACAGGAAGTCTGGAGAAAAGTTGTCCAGGGGGTCGCGATTAGTCAGACACGATTTCGCAACAACAATATTGATTAGACAATATCAAATGTTGGGCCAGGACTAAGGAGAGCCATGTTCAAGTCCACCCGCAGCCATGGGCCCTTTGGTCAGTTTCTCTTTCAGTCCAGCTTATTTCATGTGTTGTTGCTATGAGGAAAAATGGGAGGAGGGCATGCTATGGGTGCCATCTTGAATTTTTGAAGGAAAGGAATTAAATCTAACAAAGAAAAAAAATCATCCTGTGGTTGTTTAAGATAGATTCAGGGCAGACAAAAGAAAATACCTCTTCTCATTACATAATTAACTTTAGCTTTCACTGCCAAACTTGGTTGAAACAATGGATGGGAACTAATCAAGGAGAGAAGCAACCTGGAATTAAGGAGAAACTTCCTAACACTGAGGACAATTAACCAGTGGAATGGCTTGCCTTCAGAAGATGTGGGTGCTCCATCACTGGAAATTTTTAAGAAGAGACTGGATAGACACTTGTCTGAAATGGTACAGGATCTCCTGCTTGAGCAGGGGTGGACTAGAAGACCTCTAAGGTCCCTTCCAGCTCTATTCTGATTCTGATAGCCATAGGCTCCCATGCTAATTTAGCCAACCCACTTTTAGAGCCACCCTTCAGTGCCACCCCTGTGTAAAGGTCCTACATCAGTCAATCTAAGATGCTGGGGGATGGGGCAGTCCATTCTAGAAAGAAGAACTGGTGTATTCTAGTCTTCCAGAGAGAACTTGTGAGATTCATTGGCATTGTATAAATCATCTGTGCTTCACTTTCCAAAACTAGCAAGGTCCAACCTGGCTTTTTCTGCAGCATAAATGTGTTGACTGTATTGTATTGACTACATATTCTTTTTTTTTCTGCCTTCTGGTCAGAAGCCAACACAATTTCCATGGGTACAAGAGTGCCATAACAGTTCTCCCCATAACAGCTGCATAAAGACTGGACATATGCCTATCTGTAACCTTGTGTGAAAACAAAACATTCCAGAGCACAAATGTGCCTGTATAAATAAAATATGTGTATACTATATGTCGTTACCCTTAGAGTTTGCTCACAATGACAGTGGTGGGACAGTGTGGCAAATGATTGCTGCTGGAAAGGTATCTGCTATCATCTACTCAGTGAGAATTCTTTTACTACTGCTAGCCTCACCTTCAAAAGCACTAGTCCCGACATGTATTAAAATGCCACTGCAAAAACCAAAAGTGATGTATGCTAGTTTCCCCACCAATATTTGATCTGCAAGTCATGTTCTAGGCAGAGAGGAATGGAACAGGATCAAGAAAGAGCTTATTTCCCCAAGTAGCCCATTATTTTCTTTAGCAGCAACCTCCACTCTGTTTTTCATACAATGGGCAGGGCAGTCCTAATGCTACTTTATAGTGCCATCTAGTGAAAAAGGAAAACACTTCTTTAAACCGAAAGCTCACCTAAGTACCTCCAAATAGGATAGGGAACCAACTTAAAAAGCAATGCCTAGAAACTAGAGCTGGTCAGAGATGGAGCAGGACAGAGATTGTTAAGCAGGAAATAGGACTGAAGGAAAAACACTTTATTTGATCTGAAATTCAGTAGCACTGGGCAACCCTCAGGTGAGCTTTGAATGGATTTGGTCCATTGCTTTTGGGAAGATTTGCACTGGGCAGTTAAATGCAATGACTCACCTGGTTCCCCTCTCAAACTTTCCCTATACAGCCCTCCAAGACTCTGGACTATCTTTTCTTCTCACCTTTTCAGATGTACACCTGAATGACCCTGAATCAGTGGTGGGTTACTCCCGGTTCTGTCCGGTTCTTGCAAACCAGTAGTAAAAGCGGGGGGAGACGTCATAATGGACGATCTGCGCATGCTCTCATTGTGAACCAGTAGTAAAATTAAGTAGAAGTAACAAGTAAAAGTAAACAAGAAGTAAAAGTAAGTAACAAACTGTAACTTTATTGCTTGGATCCTTACGATTTATATTGATATTGTTTCCTGATTGCTTATTTGTATCCTATGACTATCATTGTGTTGTACCTTATGATTCTTGATGAACGCATATTTTCTTGTATGTACACTGAGAGCATATGCACCAAGACAAATTCCTTGTGTGTCCAATCACACTTGGCCAATAAAAAATTCTATTCTATTCTATTCTATTCTATTCTATTCTAGAACCCACCCCTTCCCTGAATGTGTAAAGCTTTGAAGTCCAAGTATATTTGGAGTCATGGTTGCACGTAGAAGTCCAGTTTGTATCAGAGAGGAAGTATACTTTCCGTAAATTCATTTTATAGAGCTCTTTTTGTCTACAATTTAAGAACAGCATGAGTTGTAGCCCATTGAAGCTTATTGAAATAAATATATTAACATTGGGGTGTCAGGCCAAGACCCTTTACTATTCATGCTCAAATCTATGGGGAAAGACTACTCAGAAATGAGGTGCCTTTGAGGGTTGATGCAGAACCAGCAAATACTTGCCTGTCAGTGGTGGGTTTCAAAAATTTTTTACTACCAGTTCTGTGCGTGTGGCTTGGTAGATGTGGCATGGCTTGGTGGGCGTGGCAGGGGAAGGATACTGTAAAATCTCCATTCCCACCCCAATCCAGGGGAAGGTTACTGCAAAATCCCCATTTCCTCCCAATCAGCTGGAACTTGGGAGGCAGAGACTAGATGGGGATGGGGCCAGTCAGAATTTTTGCTACTGGTTCTCTGAACTACTCAAAATTTCCGTTACTGGTTCTCCAGAACTGGTCAGAACCTGTTGAAACCCACCTCTGTTGCCTGTCATTATGCTACAGGGTGTTCATAGTGTCTAATCCAAAGCTCTAAACTTCCCTATTGCTGTTTTCCTTCTGGACACAGGCAAAATAGGTTTTGTTCAGTTAGTTTCTTGATATCCAAGTGGATTTGCTGCTAACTTGGGTTTTATTCTGTTGGGCAGTGGGCCAAATTATATGTGTGTATCGTTCTGATTAATTGAAATGTTTAATTATAAATTGTATCCATGTCATATTGTGAGCCACAATCAGTTTTAGTGGAAACTTGGATATAAATTTAATAAATGATCCCACTACTGTAGTATTTTCACTGGCTCCTTCCTGTCTTTTGGGAACAGTCCAAGATACCGGCATCTATACTGTATTGTGCTTGGGGCAGCAAAGCATCTGCCATAGATAATTTAAGTATTACATAACCAAAGAGAGCAGAAACTGAAAAAGGATGGTTATTAGCTTCTCCTATGAATTATACTTTTATTGGTGTACAGCCTCCAGGAGATGGACATAATCTCTTTGTTAAAGTTAAAAAGGGGAGCATGGGCCATCATGGAATCAGCATATTTAACACTTCTTAGGAGTTGGAAGTATTGGAATCCAATTAATTTGAAAAGTATGGAATCTTCCCTTCTTCTAGATTGCAATAGTTTACCAACTCCAGTTCAGGCTTTCAGTCCTTTCAGTTCAGTCCTGGGTTGTCTTTTGTTGAAGAACTTAGGCAAGTGGTATTTTAGATCAGTGTCCCCCAACCTTTTAGGCACCAGGAATTGGTTCTGTGGAGAAAGGTTTTTCCTTGGCCTGGAGAGGGCATGGTTTCACATGCAGCCTGCATCCCACAGATGGGTCTTTTCTTCTTTCCGCGGCCCAGTTTCTGGCATGCCGCAGTATGGTGCTGGTTTATAGATTGGGGTTTGGGGACCCCTGTATTAGATCATTCGATGGGATTAGATTATTTTTGTTGTTTGAATAGCTGCAATATCAACACTGTTCAAAAAAATACCCAAATAGTATTTATTTCAGATGCAACTTTTGACTTCCTTAGCGACCTTAAATGCTTTAGATGGTCTACCACTAAATGCTCTGCTACTAGCTTTTATTGCATTTTTAATGAAATAGTAAAATCTACAATAATTATTCATGAAGGATTGATGGAATAGTGGGTATATGTCTATGTGTGTGTGTTTGTGCCTTCAAGTCAAGGTTGACTCTTGGTAGTTGCTTGTGGTTTTCTTGGTAATATTTTTGGAAATAATTTGTCATTGTCTCCTGACACTCTCTAAGAGTGACTGACCCAAAGTCACCCAGTTGTCTTGATGCAGAAAGCAAAACTAGAACTATTATTATTTTCTATTATTATTTTCTGCCTACTAGACACATACTTCTTTTCAAGAAGGAAGTTATGGGTTCAGCAAAGTATTGGAGATGAGCTGAAAGTGCAACTCTGGTTCATATAATATTGTCCTGTGCTATACTGGCTCAGTTTTGGACAAAATTTATTTCACATAATTTTTTCAGGACTGCTTAATGTTTTTGTATGTCCTTATGTCCAATTTTTCATCGTGCTTTTAGCCTTGGCTTTGAAATGTAAAACCACTCATGGCATATAAATCTCCAATTCTTCCAGATTTTATTTCCAATTTGACAATGCAATTCACCAATGGGGGGGGAAAGGACAGAAATAAGAAAGTCTCTGTCAAACTGGTTGAGAAACTTTGCTTACAGAGGCAAATTTGGTGTATAGCTTATTATAGTCATCAGCTGTCTTATGAAGAAAAGCCATCAGATAATACAATTTCTCATCTAGGTTTGGATTAGTCACTGATAGGGAAGGCACCATGTTTCATTAGCATTTTGCCCAAATCATCCACCCACTATAATCTTCTATAGCTGTTACCATAATTATCTTTCTTAACATACCTTATCACCACAAGCACAGCTTCAAGGAGCAACTTTAGAGAGTCAGCTCTTGCTCTCAGTTATAATTAGAGCTTGGGAAATATTGCAGAAGGCAGCTTATGCATAGTTATTTAAACCTTTTTGATTAGCTTGCAATTGTGCTCATGTGTCTTTTGAGATTTGCTTTCAATGAATGTCCCATTCAGAGTTAGGAAATCTTACCAAAGAGAGCAAACTTTTAAATCCTGTTCACAAGACAGAGGCTTTAAAAGTCAGAAAGGTGAACACTTCACCCTAAATGTATAATATACTGAGAGAAATTCACCTAAAAGTGCCTGATGGGGGGGGGGGAATGTCAATTTTTGGGAGGGCTCAGGTCTAGTTTTTGTGTGACCTTTGGGCAAATGACCTGTGGCACTCAAAGATTAGTTTTGAGTGCCAAAGGCTCAATAGAGTTTAGTCTAGTCCAAATGGCTTGAAACATACCTGTATTCTGCATCAAAGAAGGATGGTTTAGGTTAGATAATGAATGATGCCCAGGGCTTAATAGGGTTCATCCAAGCCACAGCTCTGGAACTGTCTCTCTCGATTGTGGCAGAGGTGTGGTTTTTCTGAATCATGCTACCAAAATAACTGGAGGGATCTATACTATTTCTCATGGCATAGTCTGTACCTTCTTTCAGTAGACCCTACTTTGAGTGAAGATATAAATTTGTATACATTGTTCTCAGTATAATACAGTAGGAAATTTCTTTTGAAATACCATGTGTACAGCTCCAGGAGAACATCAAAAACAGTTCAAATGTGTTGCAGGATTTTTCCAGGGTTTTTTTTTCCTCTAAGAAAGAAGGAAGCTCTGAGTTTTAGGAATAGACTTCTCCCTACTCAAACGATGAATTGACCATTGTAAAATACCAAGAGAAATCTGCACGTGAACAAATGGAAGGTGTTCTCCAGGATTGCAAGAACATCCTTTTTCCCTCCGCTGGCCAAGTGCCATGAAAATTTAATCTCTCATTCAACTATAATATTTCCAAATTATTTTGATGTCTGATTCAGAATTCCTTACCAGCCTTTTATTTTCTATTCCTAATTTTGAGACATGCTGGATGCTGTCCTTCACAAAACTTAAATACTTTGGATAATATATGTTTTTTTGCATGGCCACTGTCATTTCCCTCTCATTCATTTGCTTTGAATCTTGTCCTGATCCCTCTCTAAAAACTACCATCTGAGGAACATATAGAAATGCTTCATTTTGTTAGGTAAAGAAAATATTTAATAAATGTCTAACCCACGTAGCACATGCTGCAACTGGAAATGCCTCTCCCCAATCCAATCCTGATGAGACAACTGAGCATAAAGTTTTATTCCCAACCTAAGAAGTTTCAAATGTGTTGAAGTATAATTCCCATCAAGTCCAATCCATGTGGCTAATGGCCTAAAGTTGTACATTCTAATTGTGGGTGCCACATGTGGCTTACTTTGGTTGGCTCTGTATTGGAGTGTTAACATTATGAGGTCATGTCATGTTTTCAATTTTGATGGTTAAGTACAGAGCTCTTTGCAGGACTTTTCTAGTTCTTCACAGGCAATGCAGACACTCCCCAATTTATAACCACAATTGAGCCCAAAATTTGTTGTTAAATGAGACATTTGTTAAGTCAGCTTTGCCCCCATTTTATAACCTTTCTTGTCACAGTTTATTTATTTATTTATTAATCAAATTTCTATACCGCCCTACTCCCAGAGGACTCAGGGCGGTGAACAGCCAAGATAAAATACAAATAATACAAATATTAAAAGTCCTTTAAAATTATTAAATATTTTGGCTGAAACACAGATTAAAACACCCAATTTATACAATCAAACGAATTAAAAAATTAAAAAAAGGAGAGTTAGGCCAGGCCAGCCTGCTGAAACAAAAAAGTTTTGAGAGCACGACGAAACGTGCGCAGGTCCGGGATCCTCCGTATCTCTGGGGGGAGCTCGTTCCAGATGGTAGGTGCCCCCACAGAGAAGGCTCTCCCCCTGGGGGCCGCCAGTCGACACTGTTTGGCCGACGGCACCCTGAGAAGCCCCTCTCTGTAGGAGCGTACTGGTCGGTGAGAGGCTATTGGTAGCAGAAAGCGGTCTCGTAAATACCCCTGTCCGATGCCATGGAGCGCTCTAAAGGTGGTAACCAAAACCTTGAAGCGCACCCGGAAGACCACCGGGAGCCAGTGCAGCTCGCGCAGGCGGGGGGTCACATGGGAGCGCCACGTCGCTCCCATAACCACCTGCACGGCCGCGTTCTGGACCAGCTGGAGCCTCCGGATGCTCCTCAAGGGGAGCCCCAGGTAGAGAGCGTTGCAGTAGTCCAGGCGGGAAGTAACGAGGGCATGAATGACCGTATTTAACGAGTCCCGATCCAGAAAGGGACGCAACTGGCAAATCAGGCGGACCTGATAAAAAGTCCCCCTGGCCATGTGCTCTTCCAAAGACAGCCGTGAGTCCAGGAGGACACCCAAGTTGCGAACCCTCTCCGTTGGGGCCAATGACTCGCCCCCAATAGTCAGTGATGGCACCAACTGACTATATCGGGATGTCGGAAACCACAGCCACTCGGTCTTGGATGGGTTGAGCTTGAGTCTGTTTCTCCCCATCCAGATCTGCACGGCCTTCAGGCACTGGGACATCACTTCAAGGGCATCGTTGAGGTGGTCCAGGGTGGACTTTTGTTGTTTTGGACAGTTGTTAAGTGAACCTCTGCAGTTGATAACGTAGTAACCCTGTTGTTAAGTGGATCTGGCTTCCACGTTGACTTTGCTTGGTGATAAGTGATCACGTGATCAAAATTCACATTATTTTTTTTCAATGCTGTTGTAAGTTTGAACGGTCACTAAATGAACTGTTGTAAGTCAAGGACTACCTGCATTATATTTGCAAGAGAGTTTAAAAGGCCTACACAATAACAACTTTAAGCATTTTGTATAAAATTGCTTTCCCCTAAGGGAAATCTACATCTGGCATGTAAATCTATGCACACACACTTTCAAGACACTTCTATATAACCAAACACAAGTGGGCTTAGAACATTTTGTCTGACATTGTCCCCACCACAGATTTTCCGATCTTTATGCTGACGGATGGAACACTATGTCAGATGAACTCCTTCTTTCCTTCAGAAATGGTGCTTCAGCCTAACACCAAAGTCAACCAGTATAAAGCTGAGAATTTCAAACTTTTTCCAGGCCACAGAATCTGTTAGTTAAATTTCCTGGAACCTCTGATCAAGGAGGAAAGCTTTAGTGATGGAAAATTGGCCATAAAACAACATTAGTCGTGGTAATTGGCACTAATTGCCACCTGTGTATAATAAAAAGGCAGATTAGTAACAGCTGCCAAAGGAAGTGCCTGCCCCATCCACCTGAAACTTTCCAAACTTGCTTGTAGGTAGGGGGTCAAAGGTAAGGCTGGGCCAAGATGATTTTGCAGAAGGCACAGCAAACATATCAAAATGGACATCTACCCCCATCCCCCAAATATCATGTAGCTGAGGTATTTCCTGGATAATAGCCATGGCCATATTTTCACCCTTTCTGCTGTACCTGAGAAAAATTATTCTGAGTGTCTCTGGTTGCATTCAAGTGATTCTGTACCCATCCAACCCTTTAGTCTCTCACAGAACCCATCAATTTCTTACAGAATTCTAGAGTTATTCAGAACTATGATGGAATGTGCCCCTGCAGGAGCATGGAGAGAGACTTTTGGCAACACAGCTTTCCTAGAGAGACACCCAGATTAAGAAACTGTAAAGTGACGAGCTGGATGAGCTGGGGGTGGGGGGAGAGAAAGAAGGAGAGTTTCCAGAGAGCCACATCCTAGAATTTCTCAGGATATATCTAGTAAGTTAGAAAGTTATGGCTTTAGTTTGGCAAGATTCTGTCCGTTAGATGTAAACAAAACACTGGACTCAACTGGATTTCACTGTGTTCTGGAAATGGGGCTGACAAGGACATTAAAAAAAAAACACCTGATATAGATCTATTGAGGAGGTTAAAACAGATTCTTGGGGGATACCAACATTTATTTTTATCTGTAAAAAGTGTCCTTTTATGTTGACTGGTTTGCATCCTATCATGAAGCCCCTTAGTTGTTATTCACAGTATCACTGGAACCACTTAGAAGCCACCAATGTTATATCCTGTTCCCACAAGATTGGCCTTGTCTCCTTGACGGTCAAAGCACCCTTTTCCTGTCTATTTTTCAAACAAACCACAGAATATCAGTCATGCAGCAGCAAAATCCAGAGAAGACCACAAACGATGTAGGAGTGACTTTGCTAGTTGAGGTCAAGGCCCTTCTTAATTCAACATATTTCTAAAGTAACCAAACCAATGCCCCTGGGGTGTTTGTGGATGGAGCCACACCCCTTCCTATCAGTCTTCCTCTGTTCATGGTATTTGGAGACAAGTAGCCTCCAAACCTGACATAACATTGATTTTCAAGAGTCCAGATAGTGATGTCTTTCACAGGTTGCCCTTTAAAGCCATTACTCACTCACCTGCAAAAATGAATGACCTCATCTGTTCTAAATCTTCTTCCAATCAGTTCCATTTAAAGATGTCCGATACTAAGTACGTTCTCAGCGATATTCTCAAAAACTGCTACAAACTGGATAATATGAAGTTTCCTTCTACAGAAGCTATCTTGACCGTTCTTATGCAAGGCACAGCATTTTATTTATTTGACCATTCTATCCTAATCTGACATGTATTTTATAACTTGCACAGCAACTCGGTGGATTTGAGAGAAACCCAGTGTTGTCCTTAGCAGCTTGCAACTGTTGTGACCTAGGCTCACTTAGTCATTACAAGACACAATTTAGTCTTAAACAAACCTATTTTATTATAACAGCTGAGAATTACTTCATTCCCAGCTTAGTCCAAATTAATTCCAAAACAAGTCCTTCAGAAAAAGTCCTTTGGCTTATCACAAACCTTTATCTTCTTTGGCACCCTGCCAAAGGCCTTTCTTGGCAAAGCCCCGTGAAGTTCAGAAACAAGAGACACTGACTGGAAACAAATGTAGCAACGTTGCTTTCCTACAAACAGCCCAAGAGCCTTTGCTGCTCTTTTAAGCCTTATGGGAGGGGCCAATCATCTCTTGGCCTTACTCCCGAGTCGTCCTTTTTGCTTTAGCTGCTCTTTCCTTCTGGCAGCTCTGCGCATGCGTGCACTAGGAACAGGCTCCTCCTGTTCCTCTGCCTCTCTGCTGTCTGATTCTGGAGGCTCCGGAGTCCGCGCATCACTCTCAGATGGCCCTGGCCCCATCTCTGCCACCGACGCAGAGCCCTCATCCAGGCCTTCCCCAGACTCCAGGACTGGCCCATGGTCCTCCCCAGCCTCCTCACTGTCTGACTCCGCTGCTAGCTCTGTGGGCTGCTGGTGGACCACAACACCAACTCTTTCTTCAGTTTAAGGGTATTTTAAAATATTTTAAATATTCTAGTGTAGTTAACAACAAAAGCCATTGTCAGCTTTTAAACCAAAGTGTCACCGTGCTATGTGAAAAGAACTGCTATAGCTTGGAACTCTGGGGTTTCGTGATAGGACAGATGGGAACCTATATCACAGGATGGAATCTGGATACGCTGTAATCTCAGTGTATTGCAAAAGAAAGCAACATTTCCTACCCTGGATTCAAAATCATGACATAAGGCCAATTGCTTAAAAATGGGCATGAAATCCTGCTTGGCAACTAACTGTTAACAGAGCCTCCACCAGATCTTAAAATAGGGACATGCGCCATGACCTCATCTTGACCCAACACCAGATATAAAGCAAAGTTTTTGTCTTTGGATAATACAGTACATTACATAGCGGTCAAATGCCTAATCAAAGTGTGGACTTTATGTCAGATAGACATGAAATGTACCCTACAGTTTAGAATACAATTATGCAAGCAACTCATTGTCCAAACCACAACATGAGCGTTGATCTTTTGTTCAGTGCTAATAGATTCTCTCTATATAGGTATTAGGAAATCCCCATTTAATAAAGGATCGGCTTTCACTTGTACCAATGGTGAGTCACTTAGGCATCTATTTACCTGGTATTAAGGTAGGGGGTGGAAGAAAATTTGTCAGGTTGATAGAAATAGAAAGGTCATATTATAGCCTAATAGAGTATCCCTGAGCATGTAGTTTTTTTTCTTATTTCCTTATTAGGGCAATGACAACAAAGTAAATGCCTTTAGTGATGTCATTTTCAGTAGGCTGAGACATGGAGAGCCACATCTTCATTTATGAAAACACTCCCATAAAGGAAATCCCTTGAAATGTGTACTTTAAGAATGTGACTTTTGAGTCATGGCTGTCAGCAAGGCATTAGCCCACCTCTAAGATTTATAAGCCTGCCTTGGCATTTAAAATATACTAACTACATAAGCATGAAGTATAGTGGAGCCATAAATGTAAGACTTGAGTTATATCTTTATTTCAGTGTGGTGCTGAGCTATGTTTTAACTACTGCTGTTAAGGATCAAAATGGAAGAAATGGCTTTTTCTTGAAGGCCATGTCTTTCTGAACAATTGCATTTTTACTTGGAGAGATAAGATAGAGATAGAGATAGAGATAGAGATAGAGATAGAGATAGAGATAGAGATAGAGATAGAGATAGAGATAGAGATAGAGATAGAGATAGAGATAGAGATAGAGATAGAGATAGAGATAGAGATAGAGATAGAGATACAGGGAGATAGGGAGGGAGGGAGAGAGCCGCAGTACTTCAGATTATCTCCCTAAAATGTGCCATGGAGTTCATGAGAACAAGACCCTAGGACCTGCCTACAACAGCTTTAAGCACCCATGCCTTTTCCCAGGATAAGCAAAGCAAAAAACCCTGGATTTTCAGCCTGATTGACTCAAGCTCTTGGCAGTTCAGTATTAGCTGATTGGATTATGTCCATCTGCAATACTCTGTTCCTGTATTGCTATTAGCTGATTCTTGGGCACTGCTCCTAAAGATTTGGGAAGAATAATCTGTGGCCACAATGGCTATGCCAATATCACATTTGACACTCTGGAGAATGTGGAAGAGGGAGTTTATCTATACTTGAGATAAAGCTTAAATAGTGGAATAGATTCCCTCTGTAATTTTCCTGGTGGAAATATGCATTATTTAGAGTGGCCATCATGTTTCTCAATTTAGAAAATGTTGAACAGACACAAACTACACAAACCCAAACATTATGAACAAGTGAGGTCTCAAAAATAGAGCAACTCTTTCAGAATCCTTTGTTTAAAATACTGGGCACTATCAAATCTAGTTGTATAGAGGTTGACCATCACAGCATTCCTAAAACTGCATATAATTGTGTTTATAGAAACTATACTTGTACAGAGGAAGTCACTTGAGTAGGGATACTAAACAAAGTTTTTCTTGTGTTATCCTGGTGGTTATTGCTCTTGTTTCTAGAAAATGAATTGCCATTTTCAAACTGTATTTCAACTACAAATAAGCTCCCTCTTCCTTAAATTTCTTTTTGGATCAGTGTCGGCTTACCTCTTGGAAGTGGAAACTAGTTATTTAGACAAGGTAGCTGTGATCTGAGATTTCTAAATCTTCCTAGATTAAAATGCTATGAAGTAAAAACAAGAATGAATGCTGGAACCCTGTCCATTTGTTGCCAGAGGGTGACATGTAACTCTAACAGATTTTAGACTAAACTGCGGAAGCAGATCGAATGAGAGCTGTGTTCCAGGTTTTCATTTCCATATAAGGAGAATGGGAAGACCTGATAAGCCAGAAAGCTTCACCTCTAAAATTTACTGTGATAAGTGGTTCAGTTTTCTTGAAAGGGCTTATTGTTGAGTTCATAGTAGAACAAAATAGCAGTTGTTGAAAACACATCTCATATCAGTCTTTAAGTAGCAAAAGGAAATCTAGCCACTGAATTTAAATGTTTCTAAAATACTGTAATGCTTAATGTTCCCTTACAATTTGTCCAAAATTTGTGTGAATATGATTTGCAATCAAACATCACAATTAGTACAGCCTCTCTGTTAACCAGATTAAAAACACAAAGTGTAATTTGGAGTATGGGGAATACTTGAAACCAAATACAGATTTTTTTTTTCTGCACCAACCCCAGAAAAACACAGTTGCTGTAAGATGTTCCCAACAGGCTACATCCACACTCAAGTGCACTGCAGGAACATTTTGCTCTTCAAATCCAGATTGTTGTGCAACCTGTTGCAATGTCATGGGGCTCCTCTAAAAACTACATTAGTTCTGATGCCAAACAGTGGTGGGTTCCTCCCAGTTTGGCCCGGTTCCGCCAAGCCGGTAGCGGTGACGATATGATGTCACCGAACCGGTTCTGACCACCCCCCACGTTAATCTTACTTTTTATTTGGCCCCACCCCCAATCTATTGCTGCCTCTTGAATCTCAGCTGATCAGCTAGAAGGAAAAATACTGTTTAAACTCTTGCCATGGGGCTTCAAAGGGCCGCCCTACAGCTGATCAGTGTTAAAAGGCAGTGTGGTGGTAGACCGATGCCTCCAAAAACAAATGAGTAGACGGGTGCCTGCAAAAATAAATGGGTAGACCAGTGCTTCCAAAAACAAATGAGTAGACCGGTGCCTGCAAAAATAAATGAGTAGACCGGTACAGCTCTGTAAGCAGTTAAAAGCCTGGTAGACCAGTACCTCTGCTAAATCCTAAAGAATTGTCACATGACCATCAAGCCACACCCACAAAATAAGCCATGCCCACAGAACCGGTAGTAAAAAATTTTAGAACCCAACCCTGCATCCAAAGCTCCTTTTTGATTTGGAAATTCTATTTTTGCCTCATTTTTCTTTTATTAATAAGGAATTGAACAACTTTAAATAGCACATAAACACTTTCCTAACTTTTAGCTTACGATACAAGATTACTCCTAGTAACTTTTACTAGGAGGTGCTGGAAATGCTGAAAGGTCAAATCAAAAATGGGGAGGAGGATGACCAGCCATGATGGCAACAATATCAAGAGATCAATATCTGGGATGTTATTACCGTTTCCCTGAAAATAAGACATCCCCTGATAATAAGCCCAATCAGGCTTTTGAGCACATCTGCTAAAACACCCTCCCTGAAAATAAGCCCTCCCTGAAAATAAGCCCTCCCTGAAAATATTTAAACGTATGCACAGCCAGTCCTTGCCATTTTCCTCTGGTTAGGGTTAGGGAGACAGAGCTGGAAATCAGGTAAGACGGCAAGAGGAGCCCCGTCTTGTTCCATGCACCCCAAAATAATAACACCTCCCCAAAAATAAGGCCAAGCGCTTATTTCGGGGTTCAAAAAAATATACTGCTCAAAAAAATAAAGGGAACACAAGCAGAAGACATCCGAGATCTGAATGAATGAAATAGCCTTATTAAATACTTTGTTCTTTACATACAGTAGTTTATACACTGCTCAAACAACTAAAGGGAACACAAAACTACTGTATGTAATGAACAAAGTATTAAATACTTTGTTATTTATTAAATTTATTTTATTAAATATTAAATAAGGCTATTTTATTCATTCAGATCTCGGATGTCTTCTGCTTGTATTCCCTTTATTTTTTTGAGCAGTGTATAAGACATGGTCTTATTTTCAGGAAAACACGGTAGTTGAAACACCTAAGACTTTGGTAGGAGATCATAAGGTTGTATGTTTGGTATTCCTTTTATAAGTAACCTCCTGAGTTGGTGAGTGTCACTGCATTTCTTCTACATCTAGTATGTCATTTACCTGGCTAGAGTGAACAAATTGTGACATCACTAAAATCCTTCCCTAGATGTTACACTATTTAAGAATAACCTTCAGGAACAGAAAGAAGAGCCACAAGCAAGACAACAGAAAGATAAAGGAAATTTGGGTCCAAAGCAAAAATGCAATTGGAACAAAAAAGTTTCAGACTTGACTCTCTCTAGTTCTCTGAAAATAAAGGTAGATAAGAGGAAGCCACATTCAGACTTGCAGGATTCTGTTACCGTAATCTTATAATAAATGTAGCAGTTGTATTCATAACTTTGATTTCCTAGGCTGGTCTACTTCGAAGGGCTGATGAAATATTTATCTAAAGATGGTTCATCTGATACAATAAGGAAAGAGAAGTGCTTTAAGAGATAGTTTAACTGGGTAAATAGTATAACATCTGGGAAAGGATTTTAAAGATGTCACAATGATGTCAAAAATACTTCCATAAACCTCTGCTAAGTAATAAGTTTGAATGTGATTCAGATAAAATTAACCAAAGGTGGAATAATCTTAATAATCAGAATGGAATTAAATTTACAATAAATCTATTATTTTTATGTTTTTGTCCACTTTTGGAGCACAGCTGTTGGCACTACTCAAAAGCCAAAAATGGCCTTCATCCCAAAAGCCAGTAACACACCCAAGACCAAGAATCTCTGAATGACTTCATAGATCCTTTATTAGAGAGGCAGCTTTTGCTTAAATAAACATGAAGTCCTTCACGATCCTAAGAAGATGGAAACACTGAGCCAGAAGAACTGTGCAAGGTTTTTGGGCGCTGGCTACAGTAGCAGACACATATTTCTGTATCTAGCGATACTTAACTATGTTCTCTTTCATTGGTTAGTTGGAAGGCAAACAGGATTCTTCAGAAGCGCCTGAAGCCACTAAAGCCCCTTTGAAAAAACAACAATTTAACCACTGGTGTTTTGGCATAGCTGATTTTGAGATGATGTAATTTTATACAAGGGTGATGTGAAGTTTTTCTTGGTTCCTAGAAGCTAAATGCCTCAGAAGCAATCATAATAATCTCAGTTTTGGACATGAAAGCAGACTTCAGTTCTCATGCAACGGTAAGAGGTCAGGAAGAAAGAGGAAAAAACAGAGGGGCAACCCTTGTGCAAAGCACGGTACATAGAGAAATAAATAGTAATTTTGTCTTTACAGCGCAGTTCTCACAAACACAGTCAATCTATTATATGATTGGATCAATTCATACCATTTGGGGGTTGTTGTTTTTTAGGCAGATACCTGGGTGCATTGGTTGGCTGGTTGGCAACACTCTCTTGATTTAATATTCTGGTTTAAGGGAGAGAAGGGAAAAGAAGGAAGGACAACATATCCAAAATGGATTCATCATCTCATCTGCTATTTATAAGAACTGCACAGCATTTCGCTATATTGCTTTTCTCCAGCTTTTGTTTTCAAATTAAATGGAACATAATGAAATGACTGGTTTAATTAATTAATGGAATGACCCTTTAACTGAATATAGAGGCAATTCCTTTGGCAAAATCTGAAGCCTCCCTTGGATTTCACTGAGTGAAATCTTAGATACAGTCCAATGAAATCTAAAAACATGTCTCAGTTTGCCTGCGTTGCATCCAAGAAAGTAATTGACTAAGGCACACACCTGCAAGGATAAATCTACTTCTCCCTGAATAACTTCCAAATCATGCAAGGCAAAAGGAAAACTCCTTATGGGGTGACAGTGGTTTCCTTGTCTATGGACAAAACAGTTTTCTTCATCCAATACAATACCACCAGCATTTGGAGGTGTTTTCACATACAGTTCTTGATGATGGAACTCACTATCTCCAGTCATTAATCTCCAGCAGTCAAGCTGGATCTGAAGTTTTAAAGCTGAAATCTAAAGAATTCCAGTATGATTTCTAAAGGGCACATGCAAAAATCTCAATATTTCTGTTCAAATTTCTGTACTACTACCCAGAAATCCATTTATTAGATATATACATTTCGGATGGATGGACAGACAGACAGATTTTACCTGGTACAGATAACAGAAAATAGGAGCTATCCTTAATAGGCTTCAGTTCTGTTTATACCAATGATTTTGATTTTATTTATCATATCACTAACTGAAATTTCTTCTGAAATGCTTCTATTACTTGAAGGTCTGAAGTAACCTTCAGAGTGAGTCAATAGAGTTACACACTTAGCTTGACAGATCATTAAAAACAAGCCATGCATCAGAAATATGCCCATGTCAAAAGGAAAATGAGAAGCAAGATATAACTAATCACCTTATTTTTAAAAAAGTGTAAATAATTTTTGCTAGCTAGAAATGCACTTGGTTACAGAAAAATGGACTGATAAATTAAGCCAATATTTTTTCACACTGGAGCTCAACAACTGGATGTCTATACATGTGTATGTGCGACAAACACACACACACACATATTTTAGTACACAAACATGCTTAGGAGTGCCTGCAGTGGTGGATTGCCCCCGGTTCGGACCAGTTCACAAGAACCGGTAGTAAAACCAGCGGGAGGCCCCACCCCCCTGCCCCTAATGTCATCATCGGCGATCTGCACATGTGAAGAAGAAAGGCACATGTGAGAGCGAAGCGAGCGCGTGTGCATGATTCCTTTGCGAACCGGTAGTAAAGATAAATAGAACCCACCCCTGAGTGCCTGGAAGTGATATTGTGTGAACTCTAGAATTTTTCTAATGGACCCTATTCCAGAGACTGTCCATCTATAATTTAAATATTGATTCAGTTGTGGATTGTTATAGTTTAAATTGAAGTTAGTGATTACCAGATGATTACTGCTTAATTTCTCTTTGTTCTATGAAACTACTATGATATCAGCAGGAAATCAGATCATTTATATAAAATAATGGAAAGCTAAAATAGGAGAAAGAATTGTGCTCATGAGAGCATATAAGAGTACGTAAAGAAAAATGAGAATTATGAGGCATGGCAATGGATAGACAGCTGGAACAAGCAAACCAAGTTCAAACCAGGACTTGCCTAGTGTACTTTCTCAGCAGTTCTACAACACAGAAGAACAAACATTTCCTGAACTTCCATGCTTTGAAATATGCAATCATAAAAGCCAGCAATTCTACATTCTACAGAATTTATTGGAACATTCATTAGAGTCTATATCCTGACAGAAAGAGAGGCCATAACTCAGTGGTGCAACACATGTTTTCCATGAAGAAATTATTTCAAGGTATTACAGTCCAAAGAAATGGTGCAATCCCTAAGGCTCCCAAAGTCTTAGGTAGACCAGAGACTTCCAAATCCTCTTACCAAATGTTTTTATAAAGGAATGGCTCCCAATATTTTTCATAGCAGTTACAAGTACAAATATATATTTAACTTCTCTCGCTAAAGTTGCATGATGTTATTCTTCCTTCTATAATCTATCTATCTAATCATCAAAATTATAAATCTTTTTTTTTTCATTTTCACTCAAAAAGTCCATTATGGGCTTCCAGTCAACAATTAAGGTAGATAATGTTTTTTCTCTCATCAAGAAGTCAATTTATCCATTTCAGCAAAATAAGCTAATTTTACTAACCAATCCTCTATAGTGGACAGCATCAAACTTTTCCATGTCTGCACAATTAGTGAATCATATTTTTAATATAGTCCACATTAATCCCAAAATGAAAAATTCTGACTTCAATTGTCTCCTATGGGAGGCTTCATCACTGTAAGTTTTCAAGAAAAGTTTGGCAGACATTTGTCTGGGATGGTATTAGAATTCTTCCATCCTTCCAAGATACGTAAAATGAGGACCCACATTGTTGGGGGCAATAGGCTGACTCTGTAAACCACTTAAACAGGGCTGTAAAGCACTGTGAAGCGGTATATAAATCTAAGTGCTATTGCTATTGCTATACTGGATGGGTGGTTCGAGTGGAAGATTTCCAAGACTCTTCCAATCCTATGATTGGATTGGAAGGTTTTTTTAATTGGAAAACCATTATGTTTTCAATAAACACTGCTAAAGTAACAATTTCTGTTTAATTTTCCAATTTAGAAGCTTTCCCTGTTCTTCCAGTTAAAGAACAAATGGGAACATCTTGAAGTGAACAAACTAGTCTCAATATTTGGGTGATGAATAAAAGTGAAAAGGCATTCAGGCCACCTTGGATATGAAAAGAAAAAAAAAGATAGAAGCAAGTCAGTATATGCTTCTCCAGTATAATTTCTTAATGGTGACATATATACTGCATTTTTCGGAGTGTAAGACACACTGGAATATAAAACGCACCTTAGTTTTTGGAGAGGAAAATAAGAAAAAAGCTGATTGGCAGGTGGATCTGCCTCCTGGAATACAGAATCAGCTGTTCCCAGAGGTGAATTTTAGCAACAGGTTCCTTGGTTGTGAGTTCTGTGCCTTGCTTTTTTTTGCTTTTCTTTTCTGCCTCTGAAATGTCTGAAACTCTGTTTCAGAAAAAACTTTTTCTTCTGTCTCTGAAAACCTCCGAAATAGAGCTTCAGAAAAAAAAGCCTCTGAAGCTCTGTTTGGGGTGCTTCTTTTCTGAAGCTCTGTTTGGGGTGCTTCTTTTCTGAAGCTCTGTTTGGGGGCTTCTTTTCTGAAGCTTCGTTTCTGATGCTTTTTTCAGCCTCTGAAACCTCTGTTTGAGAAGCTGGGCGGGGCTACATTCGGAGTATAAGACACACCCAGATTTTCACCCTCTTTTTGGGGGGGAGGTGCATCTTATACTCCGAAAAATACGGTACATTTTATTACTTCTTGGATAAGCGTAGGAGAGAAGATAGTAAGATTAAATGGAAACATAGCTTTTGTTAGACCATTCTAATTTATACAGATGCCAGAGTTTTTAAAGATGTAGCTCACTGCATTTGTTTACCCTCCAACCAAGCAGTTCTCAACAGAAAATAGTGCTCTGTAATAAAGCAACTTTGTTCTGAAATAGAGAGACAAATAGAGTCATTGTAATAGATCTAGAGACCACTCAGAATTAGTAGTATTTCAGGTATCTCAGGCAGCCTTTCAGTTAGACCATCAATAGTTACTTCATTCTAAGGTTATGAGGATTCTCACAGAGGAAATCATCCCAGTCCAATATTTCTTCTTTCTGATACCATTATGGCATCTCTCCTCTTCTTTCCTCTCTAGAAGGAAGAAAGGTTATAACTCTACGGTACTGATATTTGCTGCATAGGGGAAGAAAACATTCCCATTTGATTTCTTGTCAAGGATTTCCCCTCTTGTTTAAAGGGTTAGAACAAAAATTAGGAATTCAAGGATTTGTCTTCTAGGGTAAGGGTAAAGGTAAAGGTTCCCCCGCACATGAGTGCTAGTCGTTTCCAGCTCTAGGGGCGGTGCTCATCTCCATTTCAAAGCTGAAGAGCCAGCGCTGTCCGAAGACGTCTCCATGGTCATGTGGCCAGCATGACTAAATGCCAAAGGCGCACGGAACACTGTTACCTTCCCAACAAAGGTCCCTATTTTTCTATGTGCGTTTTTTATGTGCTTTCGAACTGCTAGGTTGGCAGAAGTCTTCTAGGTTAGCTTAGCACTAAACAGCCATTCTCTTCAATTGCTAGAAATGGCTCCTTGAAATCTCAAACACTTCCTATTTTTTTTTTATTTATTTATTTATTTTTGGCCTTTAAAAGGTCTGGTTGCTCCCTTCCCATGACCTAAAAATGGCATCCTGGATTGTGGTGCTCTGGTTGAGCAGACGGGCAGATAAGTCTGGCAAATTACCTGGTTAGCAACCCTGCTTCTACTGTCTTGCAAGCCAAAACCAAATCCTGTGGGTGGCAAGACATGAATTCTTCCTCAGTTAAGCCGGGCAGCCAGACCGTAATGTCTTTATCAGTCCCTTTCCTCTCTACTCCCCAACTGTTCACATCAACTGGTTATTGTAAGAATCTACCGAAAGACAAGGTATCAGGGAGAACAGCTACTGTCTGTCATCAGCATCCCATTGACAATAGCCTTTTGAACCTTCATCCAGAAATGGTCAGTTGTCAAATAGCCTCAACGTGAGGCAGTGAACTGAAAGGAACCAGGTGGCAGATGACAAGATTTTCTTTTGCGCTTGTGATAAAATATTTCCAAGCCTTGGTCAGCTTTCTTCCAGGCAGTCAAACTATTCTTAGCACCCTTGCTAAATCAGGGCCTACTGCGGATCTTACTAATCTCAAGATATGCCATATCTTCAAGGGTAGGAGATCTGGCTGAATGGCACTACTTAGCTATAAGGTAATTGAACAGTGAGATTGTAGAATACTAAAAGGGTGATTAATTGGTTGACGGAATTCTGATAACTTGAAGAAAATGCTGTTAAAAGTGGGCTTCCATGTGTTAGAAATTGGTCAGCACAAGGGCTCAGCAAGGTCATTCAGAGCTTTTCGAAATTTATTTAAAGCGTCCCTTTCTTTCATGTCAGTAGGAGTGTACCTCAGAACATATACATCTAGGAAATCAATGAATGCATTTCATTGTCATGATAGCAATAGCAATAGAACTTAGACTTATATATTGCTTCATAGTGCTTTACAGCCCTCTCTAAGCAGTTTACAGAGTCAGCCTACTGCCCCCAACAATCTGGGTCCTCATTTTACCCACCTCGGGAAGGTGGAAGGCTGAGTGAAGCTTGAGCTGCTCAGAACTGAACCCCTGTCAGTGAGCAGTGAATTAGTCTGCAGTTCTGCATTCTAACCACTGCACCACTGTGGCTCTTTCCCACTTTTAGCCCCAAATACAGGGGTGAAATCCAGCAGGTTCTGGAGAATCAGTAGCGGAAATTTTGAGTAGTTCGGAGAACTAGCAAATGCCACCTCTGTCTGGCCCCAGAGTGGAGTGGGAATGGGGATTTTGCAGTACCCTTCCCCTGGAGTGGGGTGGGAATGGAGATTTTGCAGTATCCTTCTCCTGGAGTGGGGTGGGAATGGAGATTTTGCAGTATCCTTCTCCTGCCACGCCCACTAAGCCACGCTCACGGAACCAGTAGTAAAAAAAATTGGATTTCACCACTGCCCAAATACTAATCTAAATATAGAATGCCTTATAAGATACATAAAGCTTTGTTTAGAGGATTTATTTATTTATTTATTTGCTTTTAAAACAAGGTACCAATCTTGAGATCAGTTTGGATGTTTTACCTAACTTTTTTACCCCATCCAACAGGTAATTTCAGTTCCCTAAAGCTTTCAGTTTTGTCCGTAATGCAAGTCATTGCTTTTAAAGTACCTTTGCCGCAAAGGACAAGAGGAAACGCTGACAGCAATCTGATTCATTCAAAAATTGGCCAAATATAATAAAGCAGATGATTAAAAAATGATATTGATGAAAGAAAACTCCTCTCGACATTGAGCTCTATATTCCTGGTCACGGTTGCACAACCAGGACAGTAATAAATGTTACTTGTGCTGGGTGTTTCTTTTTTTTTTTAATTGATCTCTCAAAAGCTTGCATTTGTATCATCATGTATGTGCATTGCTGGCTGAAATTGTGCGTTTTGTCCCTTTTCAAAACTGAGAGATCAGTGATACTATCAACATTTTATTTATTTATTTATTTATTTATTTATTTATTTATTTATTTATTTATTATTTATTATTTATTTATTTATTTATTTCATCAAGCATGTATTTCATGACAGATGCAAGTGTAAACATAATTATAAATACATGAAAAGGATACGAATAAAATAAAACATTATGACAGGGACGGTAGGCACGCTGGTGCGCTTATGCACGCCCCTTACAGACCTCTTAGGAATGGGGTGAGGTCTACAGTAGACAGTCTAAGGTTAAAGTTTTGGGGATTTCGGGAAGAAACCACAGAGTCAGGTAGTGCATTCCAGGCATTGACCACTCTGTTACTGAAAGTCATATTTTCTGCAATCTAGTTTGGATTGGTTCACCATGAGTTTGTATCTATTGTGTGCTCTTGTATTGTTTTGGTGATGCAGGAGAAACCTGGTATTAAGGTGTGCATTGGATACACATACATATGTACCCAATCTCTTTAAAAGACTCATAATTCTTAATAAAGACCTTAAGATGGGAAGGTAGCCTCAAAATGTTTAAAATCTATGAAAATAAGTTTTCATGTTTCCACTCTGTAAACAAGTGGTAAGCAAAAAAAGGCCCATTTCAATTTTGCATTCATGCTGTTTTAATAGTCGAAGGTATACATTATGATATTCCAACATAAAACATCTATCATAAGGAGATTTCACATGGCTATTTTAGCCAGCCTCCCAAGTTGACAGACAGGAAATTAAACAATATTTCCTTACTTCTAATAGAGTAGAATTACAATCATTATACATTATTGTACAGCTAGGTTAACAGAATCTTGTAAGTCTGAAAGTAGAAATCTTGTGCCACCTCTTTTCATCCACTGATAAGTTAGGGCCGAACCTTTCTAAATTCCTTATTCTGTCTGGTATTCAGTTGCGGGCTCCTTTTCCTTTTATCTGACCATTTTCTAGGAAGCATCTCCTTCTCCCAAGATCACTCTCATATTCCATTGACGTTTTTCTATCTCTACAAATGAAGTTTAGAAATGATCCTAACTAATGAAACCTTGAAAATCATAACTCAGGATTGTTTGCTCTAAACAAATAAGTATCCAAGGAGATTTGGAAAACCTTTGGGTTGGGCACATAATGGGAAAAATAGAGGGTTTCCCAGATTTTCCCTCTCAAACACTGTTGCATCAGATTTTCATTTCTAAAATACCTTCTCTTCCCACTTTATTGGATGACATTCCTCTAAACTGTCTGAACCTGTTAACTAGTCGACACTAATAAAATCTGTAAGAATGCATTCATATGCAGATGCAGCATAGCCTCAAGACAATCCCTTACATCATCCTATTTTTCAATCAATCTATTTGTTTATTTATTTCATTTTCATTCAATAGACACAAACTTAAACACGCAAGACTATTACAAAACCACAAATCTGTATCGGTTAAAAATACCTTATATTTAAGTGGATAATAAAACATCATTAGTATATAGGAACTGAAAGCTGGCTTATTGTTCCTTCACAGTATTATATGCTATATTTGGAGAGTCAGGCAGTTGTAGAAGGTAAATGATCTTTCTTTTGTACTTCATATTATCTTGCCCTTAGCCAAGATTAATTTTATTGCTATCTTGATATAAAATACACAATTCCATTTCATCCTTTTTCAATAAGCAATTTAATGGTAACTATACCTGCAAAAATATTAGTAATTGCAAATTGATTTCCAAAAGATTTCCCTTTTGGAAAAGCCTGTTATATATCCTCCACGTATGAAAGAAATTGCCTTTACTATTTGCTCAAAGCCAAGCACCCACTATTTGTTTTATATTGTATATTGTACGGATTGTATATGGCGCAACTGAGAATAATTTCATCCAATATTTAATTTCTCTGAAAACTGTTGGAAAATGAATTGCTATCTAGCAATAGTTGTATTTGTAAACCCGATTCAGGTGAGTAAAATCAAGGAAGCTAGAATTACACAGGTTTTAATAAGGTATCCCCAGTGGCGGGATTCAGCCAGTTAGCACCTATTCGGGAGAACTGTTTGTTAACTTTCTAAGCAGTTTGGGGAACCAGTTGTTGGAAGAAATCTTCTTTTCTTTTTTTTTTTTACTTTACAGGGCTAATCCTGTAAGGAAGGCAGGAAGGAAACATTCTGGTGTTGTTTCTAGCCTAATCTTTATTGCCCTCCTTACAAAACTGCCTCTCTGGTTAATCCTTATTACAATGTAACAGCTAAAGTGAAGCGCCCATCGACGTGAGTGATGTTGAGTTGGTCATGCCCACACGGTCACATGACCACTGAGCCTACCCAGCTGGTCATTAGGGCAGAGAACCGGTTGTTAAATTATTTGAATCCCACCACTGGGTATCCCTAATGCTAGTTTGTGAAAAAGTGGAATTTCTCACTTTCATTTGTAGTAAGTTCTAACAGGCAGAGTTCTTTTAAATCAGAGGTGACCAACCTTGGCAACTTTAAAACTTATGGACTTCATCTCCCAGAATTCCCCATCCAGTATGGCTGGGAGTTGAAATCCACAAGTCTTAAAATTGCCAAGTCTTAACAACCCTGCTTTAATTGATTTGAATTGCTTCTTCCCAGCTTTCTTCCTACCTGAACTAAGTCACTATCTATGAGAAAAGATGTCAATTGGTTCACCCTTGATTGCTTGTATCTGCTTTCTCTTTTGTTCCCCACAATCTGTCACAGATTCTTATTGCCATTTAGCTATTCTGGAGCAGAGTTTCAATTTCATTGCAACATGAGGCACTTCAGTCTTACCATGATTCCTCATTCAACCAATTCCTGACTACACTGTGGCTTTATAATCCTGGGGAATTATTGAGGAGCTCCATAAGAAGTGAAGAAGCATGTAATTAACTGGATCACCTAGAGACATCAGGATAGTTGTGAAAATGAAACCAAGCAAAACTACAAAAAAAAACAAAACAACCCAGACTTATTTGTCAGGGCCAATTTTGTAATTGTCAGTGCCAATTGTACTTTAAAGCGGTGGGAAACAAATCTGTCTAAGATGGACAAGGGCAGCATTCCCTGTTCAGGACAAGACTCCCTTTGGAATTAGCTTTCTCTCCATGGCAACAATACCTATAAGTTCCTTTTTATCAGCTTTAAAATAAATATCAATTTCTCCCTTTCCCCCCCTCCCCTCCCTCCCTCCCTCCCTCCCTCTCTTTCTGTCTCTCTCTGTTTCTCTTTCTGTCTTTCTCTGTTTCTCTCTCTCTGTCTCTCTCTGTCTCTGTCTCTCTCTTTCTCTGTCTCTCTCTGTCTCTCTCTTTCTCTCTGTGTGTGTCTGTCTGTCAGTCTCTCTCTCTGTCTCTCTCTCTCTCTCTCTCTCTCTCTCTCTCTCTCTCTCTCTCTCTCTCTCTCTCTTATAAATTTCTTCCTGGTTTTTTGAATGAGTATCATGTCTGGAAATTCAGTTACTAACTGGATCATCCTGATAAGAATAGTTTATTCTAGGAGATTTAACTTCTGGCGCTGACATTGGCCAATCTAATGTCTCTGTTAAGAACTGCCCTATAATAAGCAAAGTAGGTGCCTTGTCTCCATGATGCAACATTAGCTGGCCACTTCTCCTTCTCACATCTCAGAGAATTTAACCATATTAAAGCCTTTCAGAGCAATAGGTTTGTCACCCTGAGCTAAAAAGCTAAAACACTTGGCTACGGTATTAAAGTAGTATAATTTCTCTTTGGAAGATATCTACTACATAACTTAGTCTTAGTAGAAGACTTGTTCTTGGTTTGGTTGATTTTTTTTTTAAATGAAAATTATCAAGGAAACCACTTAACATTTTAAGCACTTCCAAAATGTAGTCATGAATTTAAAACTTCAGGATGTCCTTATTTTGCTTTAGAGCCTGCTCCTCTCTGTGACATCTGCCCTCCCACATTCTACACGTGAAGATCTCCATCTGTCTTTCACAGTTCTTTTACACCTGGTCCGCACATGTTTCAGTCCAATGTCTTGGCAAATGCATTGCAGAAGAACAAAAGGCAATGTGTACAGGCGTGTTCTGGGTAAATCTTGTCTTTCACATCTGTTTGCATTTAACATTCATTTGCAGTTTTACAATCTCCAGTCCTGTTTGTAAATACTTTCTACCACGCTAAACTTTCCATTACCACTCATCTCAGGATTATGCAACAGCTAGTGATTTTAGTGGGGTGGTGGGTCAGATATAGAGGATTTCTCAGCTGTCTCTCTCTCTATATATATATATACTTCACAGTTCTCCAGGATTTAGCAACTTAATTGCCCAAAATGACAAAACTGTGATTTTTGGAAGTACATGGAGAGAACCAGTTTTTCCTCAAATTCTCTATATGCTTGCGTCAAGTCTCCTTCTGAGAATAAATAGTTGCTGCACCTACTTTATGAGCAAGGTCATCTTAACAAAAACACAAGAATGTTGAAAGTCACCATTCTCTTGCCCAACCGATTCTTGGAGAATCTCCATTGACAGTCCAAACTCAGGAAGGACTGGCTCTATCAGGCTGTAGACCAGAGGTCTTCAAACTTGGCAGCTTTAAGACTTGCGGAATTTAACTTCCAGAATTCTCCAGCCAGCTATGCTGGCTGGAGAATTCTGGGAGTTGAAGTCTCCAAGTCTTAAAGCTGCCAAGTTTGAAGACCTCTGCTGTAGACAAATGAAAATTAGTTTTGTTTGTACATAAGAACTCTATGTAGCAAAGTCTTGAATGCCCTCAGGATGAAGTATCAAAAATAGAAAAACCAAGGGTTGTGAATTAGCCCTATTAACTAGCAAATCCCAGAGAAAATTTCTCTCAGCTCTCATATATTAACCGATCTTCATATTAATTCATATTCATCAGTAGTTATGGCCCATCATTGCGGATGTATGTTTCTGATCATCCAGCCTTGACAGCGAAACCATTTCGTCCTTCAGCATCTCTCTGGGCTCCTCTTGTTCATTCAAGCCACGTGCTTCACCCACCAAGGTGGAGAGGCAGCTTGGCAGTATCACTTCGGAATTTTTCACCTCATTGCTCTGGGGCCTTCGTTCCCCCTCTATAAAATCAAGGTGACAATGGGTCCTTTGTCTATGCTGGATGCCTAGATTGCAAGGTCTTTGGGGCAGGTACTGTTTGTACAGCCTATAGCACAAGAGCTCTTTTATCTTTGAGGCCTCTATAATCATCTTAAAAACAGATTCAGTATGTAATCTGTCAGTGCTAGCTATCTAGAGTATGATACAACAGCAAGCAATGCAAGTTATGGGCCCTGATCAGCTTGGCTAGAGTTCAGACATCCTTATGTTCTGACCAGAGTAGAAAGATGTTGCATTTATCGACAATGATGATCTTAATACCTCTATCATCAGCCTATAGTTTTTGCTTGTTTCTAAATTAGGGTCCAAACTGTCTTTTCAATAGCAATGTCCTTTGTACACTCGGAATCCTGGAGCCCAACAGTGCTTACTTCCCAAGGCAATGTTTGCAGCCAAAGAGTTGCAAACATTCTTAATTCAACTTGCAATTGTTTGTTTATTTAAAATGCCATTTCCTCTCAAAGTGATTTATGGATTTAAAAATAAAATTATTTTGCAAAATAAAACAAGACAGTACAATTTATCCATAGAATTCACACTGCTTTCTGAAGGAAATGATCAGATCTATCTTGAGTTTCCTTTGTGTGATTGGACAATTCTGGGTACTGTGATGAAGCAGAATTTAAAATAATATGGAAACTTTTACAATCTAGTTTCACTCAGTTAAGAAAGCCTTTAAAGCAAAGTGAAATTGGAGGATTAGTTTCTTTGGTTAGAATCTAATAAAGCATGTAAATATGTAGGGTAGTGATGGCGAACCTATGACGTGTGTCAAAATGCTACATGCTACAATGTTTTGGGTAACATGCCAAGAACTATTCTCAAAATTACACCCCACTCTTGCACAATTTTTGGAGGATGTGGTGGCCTCCAAACCCTCTAGAAGTCTCACAAGAACATGGTTCTTTTGTATAACTTTCAGAGATCACACAAGAACCCCAATTCTCATACACCCTCTGGAGCATCTGAAAATAAATATGTTTTTGCAGAGTTTTTGGAGACCACGGAGGTTGCAGAGAGCATTCTCTGAAGCCACTTCAAGAACGAAGGCATCATGCAAGCCAGAGCAGCCTCAGGTAGACGCAGGGCCTTGTCAACAGAAAGAGAACACTGCCTGGAGGTAGGCACTGCATGGCAGATCCTGAGGACTGCTGAGCTGCAGGGGCAATCACACCATTTCCCAAGACTCACAAGCCTTGAGGAACAGTACAAGGTGGCCTTGAGTAGCATCAGTGGCACCAGGGCTGAAGTCAAAGCTTCATGAGCAACCTAGGTGCTGCTGCTGAATGCTGCTTTTCAGGACAACCTATATGGAGAAAGACAGATACAGAATTGTTTAACTTTTGTTTGGGGGGGGGGATGACACACCAGCAGAGACAAGTTAAGCATTTTCTGAATTTTTGACACATCATGTCTGAAAGCCTTGCCATCATTGATCTAGGGCAGGGGTGTCAAACTCGAGGTCCACAGGCCAGATGCGTCACGTGCTGGCTCTGCCCCCACCCGGTTTAGCGAAGGGGGGAAAAAGTCCCGATATGTCACATGACGATGCCATGACAATGCAAGTTTGACACCCCTGATCTAGGATTATGCTTGCTGGTTTCCAAAACAAGATAAGAAGATGCTAAATGACAACACACACTCAGTGAAATTATCAGACAAGTGACATGATTACAAACATGTCATGGATGCAAGCATATATGATTGGCATTTGTGTATAACAATAGTGTGCATATTTCATCATTTCCCCTCCCTGGGAGACAACTATAGATGGGGGAGTAAGAAGGATGACAAATTTATCATGGCATCACGATGCAAATCTTGTGACTTATGTAATTACATTCAATACTCTTCCATATGTTTCCAATCAATACGGTCCTAAGCTTTCTTTTGCTAATTGGGCCCATAATACTTGCTGATGTTGTCAATCCATTGTTTTAAGTCTCTTTCGTGGACATTTTTTATCAAGTGGGATCCATTCTATGACATTCTGTGATCATATCTGCCAAACCCACATTGGACCAGCATGACTGATTATGGTCTATTATTCCTTCCACATGCCAATACAACCTCAAAAATGGCACTCATTCCTCGGAGACTTAGGGCAACTCCTTCCATTGGGACTTATGGACAGTGAATTATAAAAAAACTCCTGGTAGATTGAGCAAGCAAGATTATTGCATGCACAAAATTGGAAGAATAATGAAATCATTACAATGGAGGAATGGATTGTGAAAACGTTAGAATTTACAGAAATGTCAAAACTGACCTCCTTGATCAGAGGGAAAAAATCTTTTCTGAAAGATTAGAAACAGTGTGGACTTTTTTTGCTCAAAGAAGAAAGAAATGAAATGATGATTTACGACTTTGAAGATTGGACTAAATGAGGGGTTGAAGGGACATATAATATGTAAGAAGGAAGGAGGGATTATAATATTGTAACTGTTGAAAAGAAGGTTAGATGTCATATTTCTTTAGGAGGTTTTTTTTTCATTTTTTGCACTTTTTTCTTCCCTTTTTCTTTTTTTAATTGTTCTTTTTTTATAGTAAAATTCTCAATAAACATGAATTAAAAAATAACACTAAGTTTTTAGAGTAAATATTTGCATTAAACTCTAAAAATATATTCAGCAAGTCATGGACGCATATTAATTCTTTGATTTATAACGTTACCGTTCTCCAAAAAGAACTCAAACCAAAAGGAAAAGACAACCACAAGTAGAAATAAGTTCCCTTTTCCTCACAACCATTCCAACAAAACAGGTGCTAATTGTGTTCATACATACTAGTTTAAGGGAGGAATATACCATTTATGGAATAGCTGAAGTAAATTCTCATTAATCTGGTCTGAGGATAATGACACTAGTTTCTACTTCCATATGTTATTCCACTTGAGTCTTAATTTCTTTTTCCCCAAAGCCATTTTCAAACCAATTAGAGGCTACCATGTTTTCTCTGTGATGATATTATATAATTTAGTGATACACCTTTTAGATTCGATACCTCTTCTTCAAAGTTTGTTGGGGGTGGAGTATCTTTGTCTGAGCTTTTATTTCTGAATTAAGAAGAAAGGATCTAAACTGTAATTGAAGTACAAGTTTGGAAAAGTTAGCTCATTAATTATCAACTCTAAATTAACAGGATTGCCAGAATGATCATCACCCTTCAATCTGTATAAATTCTGATTGATCTTTGGTTTATAAAATGCAGTAACAGATACAAGAAATTTAGAATGGCTATAAATAGAAATAATAGGAGATCAAGGGGTAATTAAAGTTTTAGAAATTTTGCCCAGATTTTAAAATCAGCACTCCAAAAAGGATTATTATCATCAGCTTTAAATCTTTTAACAGTGTCCAATTAAGGAATTTTTAGTAACCCAATGTCACTCTCTTCTGGAACATCTACTTCAATCCAGATTTTGGTTTTCACCTCTGTTAATAACCATACAATATTTCAAAAATGGAAAATCTCATAAGAAAAGTATGAATTTTAAATTCCAAACCCAACCTGAGATGTTTTAAAATATAACACTTTTTACAAACCTCAATCATTTCCCAGCAAGTATAAAATCAATACTCTTTGCATTGTCAAAATTAATGAAGATGAATGAATTGGTAAAACTTGAAATAAAAATAATACTTTAAGGAGTAAAATCATCCTAATGACTGCAATTCTTCCAACCCATGATAACTTCATTTTCACCTCCATCAACCTCTAAAATGCCACATTCAACAGGCACTATAAATACCACACACAGAGAACAGCACACACTCTGCTAGAGAGAAGTTCTCTGAAGATGGATTCCAGCACAAGTCTGAAAGCTCGGAAGACAAATCCTCTGGTCCTGGTGACCAACCCTGATTGGATCCTGAAAAACCATCAGTGGTTGTGAACTAGGCCAACTTCTCTCAGCATTGACAAATGTTAGATGCAGGAAGAAAATGAACAAAGCAGAGCTTAGAGGTAACAATGAAGGCTTATATTCTTTCATTACATCTGTGTTCAGAGTTCTAAAACACACACACATACACAAATCTGTTGTTCTATGAGCAGGCACTTTAAACATTGCCTTGGTTATCTATGCTTGGTTTTGTCTATTGTACATAATCAACAGGAACTCCTCCTCCTCTGTTTACAATTGTCTACATTTACATTCACAGGCTACTCCTTCGATTCCTCCATTGACAATAATGCTTTGAATCAAATGGGTTGTGTGCAGCTTGGTGCTTTGATAACTATAGATTTTCACCGAAATGAAATGAAATGAAATGACATCATCCGATTCAACCAACTGGTGTTACAACTTTCCCACCCCATCCCTATTCTGCGTTTATCCCACTTTGGCTCCACAGTGCCCCTATGACAAAGTTGGTTTCTCTGAACCCAATTACAGCACTTGGGACAAAAGAGGCTGCTTATGAAAAGCAGAGATTAGTCTAGTACACTCTTATGTTGCAGAACCTTTGGCATAGAAATGGATAGGGCATAGCTGGCTTTTGTGAAACACCTGTCGTGGAGACAGCAAGTAGGATAAAGCTGTCTCCAGGAAAAGAAAAAGGAAAGGAAACCTTCATGCCAAAGATATGTGGGAGTGGAGGCAGGAAGGACAGTGCCAGGAAATAAATGAGAGTGTTATTGTGACCCAAGAATTCACCTGGCAAATCTGCCTCTAGTCCTATCCACTAGGCAGTGTGAGTTCTTTGGAAAGAGGAGCTTGTAAGAAATTGGAAGAAAATCTACATTTGTCATCTGCCCTAGCCATGGCTCATAATGGAACTCTCAATTGGATTTTCGGGCTCAATGTTTCTGACTCAATTGCAATTTGAAGGTTATTTTGCATGCATGAAGAAGAGCTGCTAAGTACATCAGTTCTTAGGCTAGGAAGGAATATTTTGCCATGGCTGAGAATTGAGACAGGAACCGTTTGGTCTTCCAGGTCAGGATCAAGGCATTGATGCTGCTGGAGAATTACTGCAGTGCTTCTTACACTTACAATACAATACAATTCTTACACTTATTATAATAGTCACATATGACAGAGGGATGTCATCTTCTTACAGTGGCATACTGACACCACTGCTTCTGACTTATGGGTGGCATCTTTCTAGTTTTCTCCTACAACAAAATGTTGTTTGGCAGAGGGTTAATTAGAAAAATGGCATAGAAGAAAATTTAATCTCACATTTTTAGGGCTGCAGTCTCAATTCATCTACTTTTCTGTTCTTCTCACCCTCACTAGTTGTAGTTAACCTTTTTTAAAAAAGTGAAAAATGATCCTAAGAGTTGTACTTTAGGAGATGGGCAAACTCCCACCCACCTGGTGTTGAACTGGCATGGGGTTCCTTTCCAAATCAATCCACTCACTATTCCTAAACAGTCCCCTTATGGATTCCACCCCCCCATCTCCTTTCTTTCCTTTCCCATATCTACAGGTGAAGCAACCACTGAAAAAAACAGAAATTGAATATTTTTCTTCTCCATCCTCTCTTTTTTCTTGAAAGGTGGTTGCGAGTTTTGAAATAAACCTACCTCTCTTCAATGGTCACATCGGGGCATTGAAAGTCCCTTCAGTTGCTCATCAAGAATATTCCACAAAGATGAAAGAGGGGAACGAGAGCCATTACTTCCTAGGTCTGGTGCCCCAGAAGAGGAAGTTTTATTGAAGGAAAAGAAAAAAACTTGGTGCTAGTTGAGTGGGATACTAGGATAGCTGGGAATTAATCCTAAACAAAGTCAAATAATTACCATGATTTGTAATGAAGTATTTTCAAATCCCCAAATCTTGTTTCTCCTGGGGATTTTACATTTTACATTTACATTTTAGATTTTAATTTACACTGGCCTCTTTACTCACATTCACTGGCAAAGTAAGTATCACAGAAATCAATCAACTACATCAGGCTACCCCACTTTGGCCCTTGATTTCTTTCTAACTAAACTGGCCCCATTCGTACAGCATGCTTAACTCCACAGCATGTTTAGCTCCAATGATAGCTCCTTACTGGCTATTCTAGGAGACTTTTATTCAACCCAAAACTGCCATTGGGGGATACTAGAATCCCTGTTATCCCATGAACCTTTGTTACATCACTGGCCTCTTTCCCATTCGCCACATAGGCAGCTGTCAGTGCTGCAGCCAATCAGAGCTTGGAGGCATGTCCAACGGTTGCCAGGATATTATTACCAGTAATAATGACAAGCCTGACTTGTTTTTTTCAACCATTCTCTAACGCTAACTTTTTTTCATGGAAGACTGACGAGGCAGGGCTCTAGAAGTGCCTCATTTTTGACTGGGACATGGTATTTGCATAATATGCTTAGCCCACTCCTTATCCAATTCAAAAATCCTGACAACTGAATCATTCAGTCAAAACAGACAGTTGTCTCGGGGATTTTTTTGTCCCAGCCCCAGCCAACCCACACACATCCAGCCTCAATGAGTTTGATTTTACACACCAGTCCTTTTGGCAATCTTGCCCTTGATTACAGCAAATCTATTTTGCATATTGTGATGCCAGGTCCCAGGTTCATACCACCTGATGGGCAACATGCCATCTTGTCTGCCAACACACACCTGTATTGAACTTCGTTGTGATTGCCATACAAGATTGGGCACCTGGGTGCTTCAAAACAAAGCAGAATTAAAATTTATAATTAGCTACCTTTCTGTAGAGTAGCAGGTTACAACAGCTCCCTCCTGGAAGTCACTTCTTTGCTCCTCAGAAGAGAAAACCCATGCTAGGAAAAGACAGTGGAGCCAATCAGAAAATACTTGCATGACTTGCATTTCAACTTATGTATGACAGTTCTAAAAAGAAAAATTCTGGCCAAAATTGTTAGGGTTAGATATGTATAATATTCTTTACTAATGAAAGGATTAGAGCATATGCAGAGTGTAACCTAACTCATCTTTTGTTAATTGCTGCTGAGAGAAGACTCCATTGTAACCTAATGTGCCAACTGCAAAGATAAAGGCTCCAGGCTAATTGCCAAGTAGCCTAGGAAAGTAACTTGTGAAATGCAAAATGTGTACTCTCAGCAACCTAATGTGAAATAGCACCCCCTAACAAAGCTCTGGTGGTGGCTCATCACATCGAAGGATGTGGTGGCTCTGTGGCTAAGACGCTGAGCTTGTTGATCGAAAGGTCAGCAGTTCAGCGGTTCGAATCCCTAGTGCCGCGTAACGGGGTGAGCTCCCGTTACTTGTCCCAGCTTCTGCCAACCTAGCAGTTCAAAAGCACATAAAAAATACAAGTAGAAAAATAGGGACCATCTTTGGTGAGAAGATAACAGCATTCCGTGCGCCTTTGGCGTTTAGTCATGCCAGCCACATGACCATGGAGACGTCTTCAGGCAGCGCTGGCTCTTTGGCTTTGAAACAGAGATGAGCACCGCCCCCTAGAGTCGGAAAAGACTAGCACATATGTGCAAAGGGAACCTTTATCTTTACCTTAACAAAGCTCTGGGCTATATGCCAGAAAATGTATTCTTTTCCTCCTTTCTGAGGTCCTTTGTTTTCAGAGCGCTGAGAAAAATATGAGGTTTGCATGAACTAATGGATATGAAATTATGTTTCTAACACTATGATGATCTGTACAAGCTGTGTAAACTATAAGAAGTTTGAGAAAAAGTTTTTGCATGCGGCTTTGGCTTTCTCTCTCTCTACCTGCTCTGTTTAAGATGGTAGATAAAAGGTCACCCAGCTCAATCTTGATCAATAATAAAGCTGAATATCAATGGCCTTGTGTTCAGAGTTTCATTGGATTAATTCAGATTCTGAGCTGTGTTCAAAAACCTTACACTAACAAAGGAGAATATTTGTAGCTTAGGGTTGACATATGGGGCAGGGGTGTGTTCTACTTACCTTTACTATCGGTTTGCAGCGGGGCCGCGCACATGCGCAGAAGCGTTTTGGTGACGTCGGGGTCAGTGGGCGGGGCCTCCCGCTGGTTTTATTACCGGCTCTATAAAACCGGTGCGAACCAGGGGCAACCCACCACCGATGTGGGGTCCTTGGTACTCTCTGAGCTTGTTTTCTTGCAGACATTTCATTACTCAAACTAGCATTATGACTTAGCACTGATGATGTTACCTAGTTTAGGTAATGAAAACTCTGCAAGAGATCAAGCAAGCTCAGATAGCAGTTCTTCCCCTTTCAGAGCGATTGTCTCGTGTATTACAGTGTTTTCAATCAGTGGTCTTTAAATTCCTTCTTTAACTATATTCAATATTCATTCATTACACACGTCTTTGCATGTTTTTTTCTTAATATGTTTTACATCCATTTGAAAGATTTGATTAACAAATGAGAGGCAAGGCAAGAATAACAGAAGGACTTACGTGAAAACCTGAGACATACTGTGTCAAAATGATGCCAGTTGAATCTGTTAGAGATTCAGCATAAAACCCCAGCATCCACAAGTTTTAGGAGATTGCAGTGGATACCATGTCATAATAACACCTTGGATACATCAGTGTCACATTTCAGAAGCATTAAGTGACACCAGCAGGACAAGGCTAAGTTGAGTCAAATGTATTTGAACTTGAAAAATTGTATAAGATAAGAAATGGCCAATACTCTGTTCAAAAAAAGATGCGGGTGAATGTGGAGGGAAAAAAACAATAAAACTTGATTCAAAAAAAAAAAGGACAAGGCTAAGTGCCTTCCTTTGAGTCCCATTTTAATTAGTATTTTTAGAAAGATGATCTGAAATCTTCTAATACCTTGACATTTTACCGGAGCAATTGGAAAAAAGAGGTTTGTGGATTTAAAAAAATATAATTTACAATGCTGAAATTTTTCAATACCAAGGTGATATTAAACTCCCTTTTTACAACACTGTAATCCCCTTAATTTGAGGTAGAGTCAGGGCGACTGGATAGAACTGGGCATTTACTAGCCAGATGTCTTGACACCACATGGAATTTGCAGCAGATATTTTTTCTTTGCGCCATAAGACAGAAACATCTGCTGCTACCTAGGATGGAAAATCTTTCAAGTGGAAGGCAAGAGTCTTAACCATTAGGCCAGGGGTCGGCAACTGGTGGCTCTGGAGCCGCATGTGGCTCTTTCATCCCTCTGCTGCGGCTCCTTGTCGCCAGTCAGTTCCAGAATTGATAGGATTTTCAGTTAGGACAGGTAGAGGAAAAAGGACGCCGCACTAGGAGAAGACTCTATAGTGGGGGAATTGGTAGCTCTAGAATTGAACAGGGGGGCTTCTGGTTAGGACCTTTGTGGCTCTTTGAGTGTTTAAGGTTGCCGACCGTTGCACTAGGCCACTACGCCACTCAATATCAAGGTAATGTTAAACATTTTAAATATCTCTGAGAGTGATAGGATTGGTCCCAATTCTTTTTTTTTCTTTTTCTTTTTTTTAATCCTTTTGAAATTAGCTTGAAGAATAGCTGCTGCTTGGGAAGGCTTGTTTGTCTAGTGAGTTTAACCTTTATATAAGAACTAAGCAGGGTTATTCTCTCTTTTGGGTCCTGTTGTATTTCTTCTTGCGTTTTCCTCTTCTTTACCCAAATATGTTTTATCCTTTCTCATCCAATTTCTCCGTGCAGCAGTCACTTCTCACCTAACTCCATCCTGTTCTTTCTTTCATTTTTTGAAGTTTTTGCTGGGGGTGGCTGGCTTTGGGATATACATGTGACTACTTCTATATTTTCCTACATGAGTATGGTTTAAGAGAGAGAATATGAATATATACAGATATAGATCAATGTCTTCTGTAAAAAGCAGACTCTTATTTTACATTTTGATAGTGATTATTAATGCAAATAATATAAATTTAAATTTTTACCCTGGATTTGCCTTTTTGGGTCTGTGATTCCTGGAAGGACTTTATATACACATACTGTACATATTGTACACAATATATTTATTTATTTATTTATTTATTTATCAACAAGTATAAGGAAACAAGTAACAGTATAGACATAGACATGGACACATGAAAAAAATTGGCACAAATAAAAGGATATAAATAGGCAAAACATAGCCATAAACACATAGAATGATTATATATAAATGGGGACAGTAGGACAGGGATGGTAGGCACGCTGCTGTGCTTATGCACGCCCACTTAGGAACCTCTTAAGAAACATGAAAGGTCCACGATAGACAGTTTAAGGTAAAAGGTATGGGGGTTAGAGAGACTAACAACAGGATCAGGTAGAGTGTTCCAGACATTTACTACTCTATTGCAGAAGTCATATTTCCATATATATACTAGGTGACATTTATTGAAGAAGAGAGGAGACTCATGGAGACCAATTACAGATGAAGTTGATAGCCATAGCTTGACAGGACAGTTCACATGATTCCTATCCATGTGCATGTGCATGTAAGTGCATGACCCACTTCCTGATCAGCTTTACAATTCTGTTTCTCAGATACCAGTTGATATAAAAGGCCAAAGAATTAGTCTTTTTCACATGTATCTGATCTTTTTTTCTTGTGTCACCACCTGATTCGGTTTCTAGGAAGGTTGCTTTCTTTCTGGCAATAAGAATAGCATTTCTGCAAATTTGCTGTCCTGGGATAAAGCATTTTACAGAGAAATTTACTCAGATTTTCCAACTCAGGAAAAAAGAATGGTAGAGACAAGGATGACATTGTTCAATCTTCTGCAAATGATGTTAAAATTCTGTAGACTGAGATTATTGGATTTGTGATCAGAGTGCCTACCTGAAAGAAAAGGAAAAAAAATCAAGGGCCTTATGCTCAAAGTATTTGTTTATCAAATGGTTCTATTGTCATATGTTTGTTTACTAGGATGCATAGATTTATCAAAACAAGAGCCAACAACTGCTATGAAGTCGATCCGTTGTTGCTGTTGTTGTTGTTGTTGTTGTTGTTCTATATATTGTGACAAACTGCAAATTCAAACGTTCTTGCAAAGCATTCATTTCAGTGAGCCAAAAATCTTTTGTTTGCCCAAAAAAACTTCCAGTTCTCCTTTCCCCACTTTAAACAGCAACATATCAAAAGAACATAAAAAGTGCCCAGCTAGAGCAAGCCATACACTCATCTGGCATTCTGTGTCACACAATGGCCAATTGAAGGCATTTGGGAAGTTCACCAGCCTGGTCTGCTGGAGTCTAAATTATTAGATGTGATAATTAAACCTTAAATGCACACACCCCCCAAAAAAAACCCCTCTCAAACACACATTTGGTCTTCTCACTGAAACAGTAAATGAATTTGATATAAACATTTTAAGTGAATAGAGCAAAAGGTTAGAAATCCCCAATTTGCCTTAACAGTGGGAAATTGTCTCAATATCTCTATTAAAAGTCTCAGTAGATCTTAGGCTATGGCGTATTTAACAAAACATCACATTTTGTGCCAATTGGATCTCATTGAATTTGTGGAATAAGTGAATTGTTGTGGCTGGGGAACACACAACTGCAATAATGCTTCATTAAAACATGTTTTTGCAATGTCCTAAGGCTGTTGTGTTCTAGAAAGAAATAATTACATATATCAATCTGATGTTGAGACAGGTTTAATATTTCCAAATATCGACATGTTTCTGAATCTATTACATGGAATTTGAGGGCTAGACAACAGAAGTGGATTCTCCACACCCTTTTTTTGCTAAGAAACTAGTCCAAAATCAGAAAGGTAAATTTATGGCCCCCACTGACTCAACAAATCGAAAACCTGATATTACTTGCCATATATAAATAAGCTGCTTACAGACAGAGACTGTGAGTCAATAATTAGAATGAAAAATGATTTTCCTATATTCAGTGGTGGGATTCAAGTAATTTAACAACTGGTTCTCTGGCCTAATTATTTCTTCCAACAACCAGTTCGCCAAACTGCTCAGAAAGTTAACAACCAGTTCTCCCGAACTGGTGTGAATTGGTTGAATCCCACCACTGCCTATATTGAAATTCTTGGGTAAAACCACATCTGGAAAGGTGTGTGTAAATTTTGCTTATTTGGTTTCTATCTATGATCTAATTTTCATTTTAGAACAATGCATAAATTAAAATGCACTTATTATTTTAAAAAGTATGTATTATGATCATAAACATAAAAATTCAAATGACAGTGAACCAGTGGTGGGTTGCCCCCGGTTCGGACCGGTTCTATAGTACCGGTAGTAAAACCGGTGGGAGGCTCCGCCCACCAACCCCAACGTTATCAGGAAGCTTCTGCGCTTGCGCAGCCCCATTGCGAATTGATAGTAAAGGTAAGTAAAGCCCACCTCTGCAGTGAACATAATATAGAAATATGCAATACATTATAGAAAGAGTCCACCTGTAAAAAAAAAGACTTGCATATAACCTGTTCACAGTTTGCACTGATTTTCGAGATTGTCTCTCGTGTGTGTGTGTGTGTGTGTGTGTGTGTGTGTGTGTGTGTGCGCGCGCGCGCACTTTCAAGTCTGTCTTGATTCTTGGCAATTCTTTGAATTCCTACAGTTTTCTTGGTAATATTTCGGAAATAGTTCTGCCATTTTCTTCTTCCACAGGCTAAGGGAGAGTGACTTGCCAAAAGTCATCAAGCTGTTTTTGTGCCTAAAGCAAGACTAGAAGTCACAATCTCCTGGTTTTTCCTGGTGCCTTTAAGCACTACACAAACTGCCTCTCACCTACTCATTGCAAACGTAATTTTTAGCTCCCATTAATTGCAAAGGACTTTCATAAAACTCCATTATTTCTCATTACTATCCTTTCTTAGTATGACTTTTCAAGTAACTTGTCCTAATTGCAACAAAAATCCTCAAGGCAACAAAAATATTCAATTTTTCATTCTTAATCTTGTATGTAATTTTTCCTAATTGTGGGGGGGGGGAGGGGGTTTGAAGTTGTGCAAATATCTTCAGTATAAATTCCCTTCTTATGAAACAAAACCTCTGTATGTTAGAGAGGGTTGTGAAAAAGACATATTTTTTGTAGAATTTTAAAACAATACATTGAATGATCTGGGGAATAAGAAAAAATATTGTCGTATAAAATAGAACCATAGAGTGAAACAGGTATTTATTGATTTGCATATCTCTAGTAGGAATAGATTGATTTTGTAATACAGATGAAGAAAGAATTTGTTTCATAGAATGAGCTTTCTAGATAAAATTCATCCATTACTTCCTTTGATCTCCACAGTTCATTTCTTCATTTCAGAAATGAAGTGGTTGTGGGCAGTTGCAGGTTGTTTGTTGGCAACTTCCAGTGAACATTTGTAGACTTGGCCTCTACTTCCTTTTGGTACTTCACACATTGTACATTTGCTTTAATCTCTGAAGTGCAATGGTATGTTCAAAGTGTCTCTCAGATGCCATTAGCTGATATCATCTGCATGAGGATGTGTTATGGAGTGTCTGATTAGTAAAGGACATGACTGTTTTCTTCACCGGTCTTTGACATGTCAACAGATTGCTGGCATGTCATTCTCTCAAGTGCTGGCAGAAGCCTAAACTTCTGCATCATGCTATGTGACCAGTTCAAGACTGAGGTCAGGGACAATTCAAGCAATCTGAAAAGCAATGCAGTTTATCAAGAACTGCTCTGGGCTTGAGGTCTCATCTTGTGTATCATATTGACTTACAAAAGTATGGCCTTGATTATGCTTTCCTGGCAATGTCAGCATTGCTTCTTGTTTTTAACACTGCCAGGAAGAGAAATAATACAAAGTCCCCAGGGGTGAAATCCAGAAGGTTCTGACAGGTTCTGGAGACCCAGTAGCGGAAATTTTGAGCAGTTTGGAGAACCAGCAAATACCACCTCTGGCTGGCCCCAGAATGGGGTGGGAATGGGGATTTTGCAGTACCCTTCCCCTGCCACACCCACCAAACCACACCATGCCCACTAAGCCACACCCACAGAACCGGTAGTAAAAAAATTTGGATTTCACCACTGAATGTCCCCTAACTTGGTGTCCTCTAGATATCCTGAACTGATGAAAGAAAGAGACTGGCCATTGTGACCTCATGCTGATACTGTCTGTCTGAAAAAGTGAGACTAGCAATTGTAATCCTACTCTGATCACCCTTAACTAAGAGAGGAAGATCACTGTGTCCTCCTGCATACTCTGAAGGAAAAAGAAAAGGCAATCATTGTCTTCTTGAAGGTAAGTAAGATGGATCCTAATGTGTCCAACTGCCATCTTTATCTATGAGGAAAATCTTTCTCATACTGCATAGATCTATGAGTTCCAAGTCTCTTAAATAGCCATTACCTGAAATGTATTGAACCTCTTCTCAGGTAGGAAAGCAATAGGAACTAAATGTAGAAACTAATTCTAGCAGGTCCCTCAACTGTTCCACAGTGGAGATAGGAACTGAAGCACAGTAGCAATATTTGTTTGGTTTGCCTATCAATTCAGTGGTACAATTTTTCCAGTGGTGGGTTCCTCCTGGTTCTGCCTGGTTCTGCCGAGCCGGTAGCGGTGACGTTATGACATCACTGAACCGGTTCTGCCCCCCCCCTGCCTCCCTGCCCCCCACGTTATTCTTCCCTTTTATTTGGCCCCACCCCCAATCTATTGCTGCCTCCTGAGTCCCAGCTGATCAGCTAGAAGGAAAAAAACTGTTTAAATTCTTGCCGCGGGGCTTCAAAGGGCCGCCCTACAGCTGATCAGTGTTAAAAGGCAGTGTGGTGGTAGACCGATGCCTCCAAAAACAAATGAGTAGACCGGTGCCTGCAAAAATAAATGAGTAGACCACGCCCACAAAATAAGCCATGCCCACAGAACCAGTAGCAAAAAATTTTAGAACCCACCCCTGAACTTTTCCCTTCATTCTCCTATTCTGAGAGAGTTGATCATGGCTGTTTCTTGCCAAAATACCGTGGGCTGAGTAGATGATGTCATGAACCCAGAGCTTCTTGACCTAGGTCAGTGTTTCTCAACCCTGGATTTCAATTGCCCTGTCAGCATCGAATTGGCCTAGGTAGGAGAGCATTCTCCTACCTAGGCCAATTCGATGCTGACAGGGGAATTGAAGGAGGAGAAATGCTCCTTCTTAGGAACAAGATATTGGCTTTATCGTCTAAGAAAAAGATTTATTTCCTAAATAAAAGATCATCTTCATTTTTCCCCCTAACATAAAAAGAAATCACATACTGATGCTGCTTTCTCTTGTATATACATGCACTGATTTTTTAAAAATGCAAATGATGTGACAGATGGCAATTGTAGCTCTTTTTCTCTTCATTTACTTTGGAAAAGAGTGAAGAAAAGAGCCAAGTTAGCCTTGTATATTTGCATTATTTCTTCTTTCATTCATTCTTTCTTTCAGGAGCATTATTTAGCTATAATGAATTGTTGTCTACAAGGGGGAGAAAGCCCTTGAGATGTATCTTGATGCATCTTACAATAGGACTAATTTCTTAGATTAGAAGTAGTTTTCATATTTATGTTGACTTTAGCCTAAATTAATTTCTAATGTTCACTTTATTGACTTTCTTTGGGAATATGAACCTAATCTATTTAAACTATGCAAGAAGCGGCCAGAGGAAAGATTCTACAGAAATAGTAACAAAATGATACTATACAGTTTTTTAGACATTAAGTGTCTAGAATATTATAGAAACGAGTATGATGTCTGAACTAAATAACCCAAAATTAATTCCAGTGGTCTTCCAGATGCACTTCAAGGTGTTGGTCACCACCTTTAAAGCGCTCCATGGCATCGGACCTGGGTATTTGTGAGACCGCTTTCTGCCGCCGATAGCCTCCCAGCGACCAGTACGCTCCCACAGAGAGGGACTCCTCAGGGTGCCGTCAGCCAGGCAAAATCAGCTGGCGACCCCCAGGGGGAGGGCCTTCTCTGTGGCAGCACCTGCCCTCTGGAACGATTTGCCCCCGAAGATACGGAGAATACCAGATCTCCGGGCCTTTCGCCTTTCCTTTTTTTAGCTCTTTTTAGCTTTTTAGCTTTTTAAGTGTAAATTGGGTTTTAATTGGATTGTTTTAAATTGTGGGCCAAAGCTGTATAATTCTTTTAATTAATTTTAAATTTTGTATTGGTATGTTTTTTATCCTTGGCTATGCACCGCCCTGAGTCCAATAGGAGAAGGGTGGTATATAAATTGAATAAATAAATAAATAAAATGTGATGCATCTCATTCTGAAATCATAGAATATACTATGTGAAATGTGTGGATGTTTGCAGTTGTTTTCCTGGGGAGAGACATCAGGATCAAAGCATCTGGTCTCAGTGGTGTATGAATTCCATGCCTGGTATTTGTGCTATCTATAAGAAGCCTTATAGGAAAGAGTATAATCTACAAAAATCAAATTTGAAATAAACAGAGTCAAGCATGATAACTGAAAGAGGGCAAACATTCATAGGAATGGAACCGCTGCTATTGTGTTCGTACTTGCTTCATGTATTAAAAACGATTGTCCACATAGGAAGTAGATTGAAATGTCTGAATACAGAAATCAAAAAGTATTACAATGATGCCTTTAGATTGCTTTTTGGGGAAAAAAGTAGTTTGATCAATTAGTCTTGCGGGTAGATATCAGCAAAACTCTGGTGACTGTTTTCTTGCTATTGAATGAGTGACATAGATCAGCAAGTGACATAAATCACAGATCAGAATTTTAGTGGACCCCACCTTCTAAACCTCAATTGGACTTTAGGGACTTCAAGGTACGCAAACATGCCCATTGCTTCCATTCCCCATTCCTCAGCAATTGACTTCAAACCTGAAACACTGAGATGAAAAAACAAAAAATGGTGCCTTACCCAATAGGTGAAATAAATTGCTTTTACCTCATCCACAATATTAAGAAACATTATGTCTATATTACTTAACATTTTTGTTGCATGCAAAACAAAAAGCCAAATATCAGCAACTCCTATGAGGAAAAACTGAATAGGCGTCAAATCACTTTTGTCTCTGAAAGACCCCAAAATGCAGGAAACCGGAAGTGAGATAGCTAGGAATTTCTGCAAATTTGAAAATAATTTCTCACTTATTGGGAAATAATTTCTCATAAATCCAAGGAACCATAGTTTTTTTTTTTAAAAAAAAACTACTTTTACCTCACAACTGAACCAGAGATAAATCGACTCAGTTCTCAAACATAGACAAGGTCATGGATTCACAGTGGCCTAGAACTGTTTTTGAATTGGTGCAAAACCAACCTGTAGGATTTCCCTAAGAGCACCTTTTTTACAACCACATTTGCTTTCTAGGAAAGAAAGTAATCTAAAGAATGGCACACGTGCTGCACTGCAGTGCTTCTAGTATGTTTTGCTACCTCTGCGTCATGTGATTTCAGTTCAAAGTCTTATTAATCTTCTGTACCTTAGGAATGGAGTCTTTGTGTTAGACTTGCAATTACATCAGCTTTTGTAAGCAAGTTGGATGGTTCCTTCCAAATTCTAACTGACAGATGTGAATGCTTGCAGTGATTGATGTTCTTGCTCAATTTTTCTCATTTTGTTATTAAGCTGATAGTTAAGAATGTAATATTCCATAATAACCCTGGAACCCTCGTATCCACACAAACTGTGTGAGTAATAGACAGTTCACAAAATGGTAGCGTGCAGAGATGGGAATCCCTTTCTTTGATTGTCCTTCTAAAGTATTTCTTCCTTTCTTGCTGAATCAATTTCCAGTCATTTCTTTGATCAGGGCACACACAGCGATCCAGACATGCCACTACTTGTCTGCAATTTGCAACTGCAGATTTACATTTAAGAAAAAGATATTAAAGGTTTTTGAGTGCTCTCTTCCGTTTTCCCCCCCTCCCTCCATAGCTCCTCTGGTATCTGTTTTCCACACATGCAGCTTATGTGTCCGGTCCCATTTAGTGCCATGCAGAAAGTAACACAGAATTGTACAAAGAAGCTGAATATTTCCCCACTTTGGATTATTAGACTAGAAAAAGGAATAGAGGAGGCAATAGAAGGGCTCCTGCGTGGAATTGGTAGATGGATTACAATACTGATACCATGTTTCTCTGAAAATAAGCCCTCCCCTGAAAATAAGCCCTCCCTGAAAATATGTAAATGCATGCGCAGCTGGTCCCCACCATTTCCTCTGGTTAGGGTTAGGGAGACAGAGCTGGAAATCAGGCAAGGTGGCAGGAGGAGCCCTGTCTTGCTCCACGCGCCCCAAAATAATAAGACCTCCCCAAAAATAAGGCCACACGCTTATTTCAGGGTTCCAAAAAATATAAGACACAGTCTTATTTTCGGGGAAACACAGTATTTTTCACACATGGAAAATATCTTTTTCAGTAGCATTCAGCAAGTACTAAGGTCCTAGAAGAAGAAGGGAAGATCATTAGATTGGCCTAAATGCATGATGACTCCAGATTTCTCCAGACTAAGCAGTTCTTTTCAGTTACTGTGGAGTGCTAAGCTTGAGCTCTCTTATCATCCCCCCATGCTCATCAAAATCAGATTTCATCTAGGATTTCAGGGAAGGGTAGTAAGGAAAGAGGCCATAGTCCAGAACTAGCAACTGCTGTAATCTGATGCCAACCTTTACCATCAGAAAAATAGTAAATAGCTAATATATTTCATCTATTTCAGAAGTCCACAATTTTCATGGGCTGGTTGATATTTTGACAATATGTTGGTGGCAGTCCTACAAAAGATCAGAGGAACTTCACCCATCTGTGAAATGCATGCCATACCACCAGTTAGAAAACTGTTTACAGATAATCCTCAACTTAAAGACCACAACTGAGCCCAACATTTATGTTTCTAAATGAGACAGTTGTTAAGTGAGGTTTGCTCCATTTTATGACCTTTCTTGCCACAATTGTTAAGTGAATCACAGCAGTTGTTAAGTTAGTACCATGGCTGCAAAGTGAATCTGGTTTCCCCATTTACTGCTTGTCAGAAGGTTGCAAAAGGTAATCATTTGACCCCAGGACACTGCAACTGTCATGAATATGAGCCAGTTGCCAAGCATCTGAATTTTGATCACCTGACATGGGAGATGCTGCAATGGTCATGTGATAAATGGTCATAAGTCACTTTTTTCAGTGCCATTGTAACTTCGAACAGTCACTAAATGAATTCTTGTAAGTTGAGGACTATGTGTAGTAGTAACCCTACATAACTTTGTCATTTCCCAAATAAAATGCTCTGCTGCTCTGTAGAGTCATTTATTCATATTGTAAATGTTAAAAAAAAACCACTTGAAATAGAATTTGATCCCAGTAACTTGTGTAAGAAATAGACTACTGCATCTAAATTGGGGAAGGTAGAGAGTGATCAGATACTGAATGATTCCTTCTTTTTAACACCTTACACACATTGCATGCAAATTAAAAGCTGTGTTCCTTCAACTGTATTCATACCTACCAAAAGTTGATGTCATTGACCATCTCTTGACCTGCCTGGAATTAAAGATGTTAGTGAAACCTGTGGTTTTCCTTGTAACATGCTAGCGGGTATGACAAAGGTATTTCATGTCCATATAATAGCAATAGCACTTAGATTTATGTACCGCTTCACAGTGCTTTACAGCTCTCTCTAAGCGGTTTACAGAGTCAGCATATTGCCCCCAACAATCTGGGTCCTCATTTTACCCACTTCGGAAGGATGGAAGGCTGAGTCAACCTTGAACTGGTGAGATTTGAACTGCCGAACTGCAGCTACAGTAGCAGTCAGCTGAAGTAGCCTGCAATACTGCACTCTAACCACTGCGCCACCTCAGCTCTGTATATAACCATCCCCATGTTTTATGAAATTGTGTAAGTATCTGCACAATCTGCAGGGGGAAAAAAACAAATCTGAAGGGGGCTATGAGGGGAAACTTCCCAGCTGCGATGGTGTCATTACTTTTGTTTCTATTTAAAGCTCTGTGACCTGGGACACCAAAATTATTTAGTTAGGTTTTTTTTTTTCTAACAACTATGGTTCTTTGGTGCTGTATCAGAGGAAGTAAGGGAACACTCCTAGGATCAATCTAGCTGTTTTGTACATGCAGAGATCCTAACAATTCTTCCAAGGCATACAGTAGCCCTGGGAAGATGAACAGATGTGGAAAAAGTCTTCCCCTTCTGTCTGGCAGAGCACCAACCAGCTGCAAAACATCAGGCTTGGCTTTTATTTTATCTTCTTCCCCAGCAAGTCTCCCTAAATGGAAGTTCCTCAGAGCTCTGGTCTCAATTGAAGCTTTATTCAAGGTGGTTTGCCTTGAATTCCGAAACCAGGTGAGATATACCTCCCCCTCCTCCCAGTTCCAATTCAGCATTTCAAGCAGAGAAAATACAAGGTTTACTGTGGTTTCAAATCATTGGAGCTGAGCTGGAAATAAATCAGTTCAGCTCTCAACATTGTCAACATCAAGGGATCACAGAAGTCTTAACGCTGCTTTTGAACTGGCACAGAGTCCTCGTGTTCATTCAAGCCTGGTAAACTTGTGCGTGGGGATAGGATGGAGGGCAACTTTCAATGGGGTCACTTTTGAATAAGCTAGTATAGGATTGCACAGGTGGACATCAAGTGCCATTAATGCACAGCAGATGATGCAACCTCGGGGACAATAATAACACAATAGTGCAATTGCTACACATAACATGTCTTGCAATCTTCTTTCAGCTAAAAGCAGAATGTTTCATAGGCAAATGCCATTCATGACAGTGTCTTGCGAACAAAGGAAACCCCACCACTAAAGCATATGTATAAACAGGACAAACTCACTCAGTGGCTGCAGATACTCAATTTTCTCAGTCTAGCTGCCTATATTTGCAGAATGAGAATACCAACTTACCTTATTTGTCTTGCTAGTTTGTTATAAGGCCTATAAAAAAGGTTTAAAGATTTCCCCAATAACCTTTCTCACCAAAGCAGTATCTATTTATCTACTTGCATTTGCTTGCTTTCAAACAGGAGCTGGGGCAAGTAACAGCAGCTCACCCCATCGCGTAGCACTTAGATCTCGAACCTGAGCTATCAGCATTCCAGCTGACAAGCCCAGCATCTTAACTGCTGAGCCAGTGCACTTATAAAGCCTATAAGAAACGTATCTGTAATCTGGTTTGAACATTTGGAAATGCTCTGTATGCACCAAGTCATTGCAAAATCTCAAAATAGTCAATTCATCAAAACTCCAGATATAATACTGAGAGCTTAGGTCTATCTGCTTGCCTCCAGATTCCATCTAGTCATCTCTGTTGTCTTCAGAATCACTTAGAAAAAAACAGAAGCAAGTGTGTGACAAAACTTTGCGGACAGAAGTGAGACATTGGCCTCTCAATAAAAATTTCAATTTTTTTTTGTAGGCGACACAGCTTGTTGCCTCAGCATGCTGTGTCACCTACAGATCTTCAGATCAGAACCGAGATCAGACAATGTTCATATTATCATGAGTGTGTTTTAAAAATATCAAAAGGGGAAATGCTTCATTATTGTATTTGTTTCTCTCTGCAACAGCCTTTCTTGAGCTGGGCCCTTCCGATACATTAGAGTCTGCTCCCAATATGCTCAGAAAATAGTCACTGTGGCTGAGGATTCTGGGACCAGTAAACCAGTGGTGGGTTGCCCCTGGTTCGGACTGGTTCACAAGAACTGGTAGTAAAACCGGTGGGAGGCTCTGCCCACCGACCCCGACATCATCAGGAAGCTTCTGCACATGGCCCCATTGTGAACCAGTAGTAAAGATAAGTAGAACCCACCCCTGCTGCAAATCTACCACATCTAGAGATAGAGGGCCACCAGCTTCAGAAAAGCTGCCTTAAAATGCCTTTGCTGATCTTCTCCCTTCTGCACAGTTTACAGCGATATTTCTTCCATTCACCCTGGATTGGATATTTATACATTAGTAAATAACCAGCACTCCCTCTTATTCCTTAAAATATCAGTCCCTTAGGAAAGAGGAGAACTTCCTCATTTATGCAGGAAACGATGGCCTCAGCTTCAAACCAGCAGCTAAGTAAATGAGTGCAGATTTACTGACTATCAAAGCCCTACTGACCAGGGCAACAATATTGCTTCAGTAATAGGCTGGTAAAGGCAATCTTGCTTTCAGACTCTGCAAACAAACCAATAAGAAACATTTTTAGCTGTGCAGCCAAAACGCCTTTGATCTCTTTCTTTCTGTGGATGCCAACATCAACATTACTGATTTGCGCTATATTGATTGCACTTTCTGTGGGTAAATAATGTTGAAGTTATTCCATTGCTTTTCCCCTTCCTTTTCCAGAACTTTCTGAAATAAGTTCCTTCATAGAACAGGACGGTTCTATTTCTATTACCCATGTAAATGGCTTTATTTATATTCCATGTACGACTTGTGCATTTCCCATTCACCTAGGAATATTTCCATTGCTTATCTTTAATGTTTTTATAGCAGCAATTATATATGTATCATTCATAGTCTCGTGCAGAGGGAAGAAGGAATGCAGGGATGTCCAGTTCTGATACGTTTTTCCACAGGAGAAGTGATGACATCATTTACTAGAACAGACACTGCTATATGTTGAGTAGGGGGTATGTGCTGCCTATGACTTGCCCAACTTTTAAGTAAAATAAATATTTACAATGAATTTCTTAGGACAATCAGAAAATATAAATCCATATCTTCCCAGCTATAAACTCACATGCATTGTACACCTTTGTGACATTTTTTTTCCTTCAGTCATGTTCAATTCTCAGAGATGCCAAACCACTGCAGTTTTCTTGATAAGGCAACATATATACTTACACTATTTCTCATGGATCAATACAGAGGCCTCCATTTTTATATTCCACACAGGGATCCCATTTCTTTGACTGTAGACCCTTCTTGAAGTCTGTCTCTGGGTAGTTGATTTTTGTTAAAACAAAGACTCCCTTGAATCAAAATTAAATCCAGGTGACTTCACGAACAAGTCCATGTTGTTTACTTTAATACAATATGGAAGTAGGATACTATGGCCTTCTTCCAGGAAGTTTTTTTCAACTTCCTATTCCAGCTCACAACTCTTGGGTAAAATTTGGGTAAAAATTTGGGGTAAAATTTGATGAGCATATATTCATTCTAAAACTAAATACAAGCACAGGTTTCAGAATTAGGTGGAGCTTAAATCTCAACCTCACTAAAATGAAGATTTGTACTGTTTTGAAATACAAGAAGCCAATGCCCATGAGAATTAGGGAAATATGTCAATCATAGTGAATATAAGTAACTCATGTGGTTGACCATCATGCCTTTTTCATCAATATATTTGTCACCTCACTTTATTCCACTATATCCTCTTGGACCACCAAATGACAATAAGCACTACCAAGAAATATATATATACTTTTTCCAGTTCTTTCAAGTCAGTGGGAGATTTAATTTGGATCCAATGAAAATAACATTTGTGGTATGAAGATGGAATTAGATACCATTCATTCCTGAAACAATGTTCTCTGTTTTATTCTGCCCCTTGTGCTTTTCTGATGGCACTGCCCTATTATTTAGCTCTGAAATACCACAACTGCAATGTGGGGTTTTTTCTCTTTCCAGAAAACTGCTCAACTAAGGAATCACAAACACAAGTAGAATAGGAAAAAGGAAGACGGATGGACAGAATTCGGGTTCTGGGAGATAAAAGAAAACCCCTCTTTTGGTTGACCATCCTGATTAGTAAGGATTTACAAGGCAGTTTCTACATGGGTTTCTTTTTCTTTTGGAGATGGATAAATGGTAATCAAACGAGGGGTACTAAGGAATGGCAGTTATGTGCTAAGGGATAAAAGCCCCTTTTCCATAAAAACTAGTCAGCCGTGATGATTTTTTTTCTCCTGTAGTAGGGAAAGATTATTTTGGTTGACTGACTCTTGATTGAAAAAAGTTGTCAGTTGAAAGAGGTCAGTCGGTAAGTAAGTAGGGAGGGAGATAGGTAGGGAGAGAGGGGGGGGGGAAGAGTGAGAGAGAGAGAGAGAACCTTATTGTCGTTTTTTATTGCGGGCACACTGGCACACATTAAAAATGAAATTGTTGCCTGCTCTCAAAAGTGTACACATACATAACACACATATACACATGCTATATACATATATAGCAGAGGTGGGTTCTACTTACCTTTACTACCAGTTCGCATCGTGCCAGCGTGCACTCGCTTTGCTTGCACCCGTGCACACTCTTCTGCGCATGCGCAGATCACCTATGATGATGTCCGGGTCAGTGGGCGGAGCCTCCTGCCAGTTGTACTACGGGTTCTTGTGAACCGGTCCGAACTAGGGGCAACCCACCACTGATACATAGATATATACCTATACCCATACATATAAAATGCATACACCCATACACTGAAGATGGAATTTAATTTCATTGTACCAGGTGCAATGACAATAAAGATATATACATACATATATATATATATATTTCTTCAACTGGGTATTTTCCTACGTAACCAAGTTTGCAGCCATAGCTCAGTGAAATCACATCCACTATCCTAGGCTTCTTCAGACAGCAAGCAAGCATTTTGCTGCCTATTGGGAGACCTAATATAGATCTATTTTGGACTGATTGGTCCTCATCAGTTAGCCACACCCATAGAAAAACCTACGATAAAAGAAGAAAGCAAATACACACACACACACACACACACACACACACACACACACACACACACATGATATATGATATAACCTGTTGCCTGGAATGTGTGAGGACCATTTAGGACCCAGTGCCCTTTGAAAGAGGCTTTGTTTCTGTTAGTGGTATCGGCACCCCACTCATACTAAGCAGCATTCTCAGTATATGACTGGCTCAATAAGGAGCATAATAACTTGCCTTTAGATATATATTGCTTGAATGTTTCATGTCCATTATTGTAGATGAAGCAGAAGTTGGAAATAGATACCTAGCAGCAGGCTTAATATTTGAAGCCAGGACTTCCTCACTGACAACTTTAAGCTTTGCTAGATCTATGCCAGATCCAGCAAACAGCTGCAAAATCCATAAAATGGCTGCAGTGGCTACTTCTCCAATGAAAGGAAAACTTGAAAAATATTTAGTTCAGCTTTAATGTTTAAAACTTCATTCTGTTCTACCTAAGCTATTAGTTGGGTTCAGATTTTTCAACAGTTGTGAGGCAGATAACTGGTTCTGCCTCAGTTTTGCATCCGTAAAATGGAATCAACCACTTTCCACGGCAGTGAACAGAAATATATGAAGTTCGAAAGCAGCCTCTGCTATGGAATACTTTAAGATTTTTCTCCTCCAATATTAGCTGCTCACAATTATAGCTAATAAGCCTATATAGTCTCATACTTGGAATAGAGAGCCTTTGATGTATGTTCCATAAATTGCTCTCTTTGAACTGAGAATTCTCTCATTTCATAAAGGTGGCCTGACATAAGCAAGTTTCAGAGAGTTTTGCAGGCAGCAAAACCTAAAAACAAGTTTCCGTTCCTGTGTCGTGGCCCTTTTCCCCCTTTGACAAAATCTGAGAGTTTTCGTTGTGCCTCTGACATACTTTTGCAAACTTAGGGTATAGAGTTTCTAAAGACCTGAAGCACCGACACCTTTCTTCAAATCACTTAATTGCTTTCATCCAAAGAACATTTTAATTCAAGGCAAGTGTTCAGTAAAAACGTTATGGAAAGAGACACAATGCCCCTTAGGGTTTGTGGTGTGTTACCTTCCCACCCCCTCCCCACCCCCACCCCCACCTTGTCTCAGATAGGTAGAAACAAAGACTTGGTTTAAAAAAAAAAAAGATACAGGAGACTTCTAAGCGTGATGAAGAAAGCGGTTTCACAGGACTGCTAGTTGTTGTGCAGGAGATAAAGTGCCAGCAGTTGACAACTAATCTCTGATCTACACTCAATCTTTCAGGAAGGTGCTTTTATCCTGTCTTTCCTCAGATTTCTTCTCCCTCCCTCTTTTGCCTCAGCTCCAAATGAATTGCACACTGTGGTGACGATGTATTTGATCATGATTTATAGAGCTCTGCCTGATTCATTAAGAATTCAGGCCCTTGGGACACGGATGTTGTGGACAGGAAAGAACATAAGTCCTTAAAAGCCTGTAGATACTCAAAGGCTTCCTGTGGCCAACTTGAATGAAAGCAGAAGCTGACTGAATATTGGAGAAGATGTGGAGAGAACAGCTTCAGCAAAACATTTATGGGACATAAACATAACATCAGGATCAGATGTTATGTTCAAAATGAGAAGAGGGGCAGCTATTTATCAGTGTCACAACCTAAATCACCAGACTTGAAATTCTGGGTTTAGAAAATTTAGAACTATGCCGTCTTCGGTATGACTTAAGCATAGCTCATAAAATCATCTGCTACAATGTCCTGCCTGTAGTCAATGACTACTTCAGCTTCAACCACAGCAATACACGAGCGCACAATAGATACAAACTTAAAGTGAACCGCTCCAGACTCGATTGCAAAAAATATGACTTCAGTAACAGAGTTGTTAATAGCCTGGAATGCACTACCAGACTCTGTGGTCTCATCCCAAAACCCCCAAAACTTTAATCTTAGACTGTCTACTGTTGATCTCACCCCATTCCTAAGAGGTCTGTAAGCGGCGTGCATAAGAGCATCAACGTGTCTACGGTCCCTGTCCTAATGTTCCCTTTAATTGTATTCATTTTATGTATTCAATTCATGCTTATACTTATATATATTATCTAATATGTACTCGACAAAAAAAATAAAATAAAATAAAATAAAAAATAAATAGGTAGTTTTCATTGCTGTCGTTATTCATGATAATACTGGCCTTCCCAATAGGCAGAGTAAAAGAGTTAAGTCAGATAGCAGAAACTAGGACATAAATTGAGGTTGGAATGGCAAGCAGGGCTAACCACATCTGCTCTTAGTATATTAATATACTAATATGACATCAGGTACATTAATTTGTTTGTTCTAGGGTTCTGCTGCCTCTCCAGTTAACTTCTGTCTATGGAATTTTTAAGATAAATAAATTTAGAAAAATCCAGACTAGTCATCATCTTGTCCTTTGCCTTCCTTAACCTGGGGAAAAATAGGGATGTATTTACCTCCTGCCCAGTCCCTAAAACACAGTCATCCAATGAAATGGATGGACAGCAGACCTAGGACAAAGAAAAGTATGTGTTTATCCAATATAGAGCAAGATAGTGGTTTCTGTATTGGACTACGATTGGTGGGTTCACATTTGCCCATTTTTTTTGCCAGTTCTACTTCACGGAAGGGTTGTGAGACTAAAATTGTGGACTGACAAGAACATGTGTGTCACCTGTATTCCTGGAGAAAAGGCAAGAATTTACTGTGAAGGTAACAACAACAACAACAACAACAACAAAAGTCACTGGAAGGTAGGGTGACCATTATCCTGGGTGCCTTAATAGTTGTGCTGTGCCCTACTTTAGTCTACAGAATTGTCTTTGAAGGCTTCTCCTGTTTGGGGTGGATATTGGATTTATCCAGTTTAAAGATAGAGCATCATGAGAAAAAAAAACACAAAGAAAAGTTCTGCTTTTTAAAAAAAAAAATGGACAGATTTGTATTGGAGCCAGGATAAAGGAAAACTGAGCTTCCCTTCTTCTCGTTTGTGCACTCACTCTATCCGACTTCGTCCATTTTCAAGTGCTGTAAGAGAAAAATAAAGGGAGGGACAACAGACCCATTTTGAACCTATTTCAGATTCCCATTTCTCTGTAAAGACCATCTGAAGGAGATAACCATCTGGGTTTGAAGAACGTAATAAATATACCATGGTTTCATGCTGTAGTTTTAGGGTTAGGGTTAGGTTAACCCTCCTGCCATAATTGAGAACTTTGTTCCACACTTTCAATTTTCAACCTAGATCTTCTGTAAATTAAATTTGATGATCCAGCTGGTTAACCCAATGAGTTGTGGGCTTCAGGCAAAGTCAGCCAGCTGACTTCATATGCTAAGGTAGGAATAGAACTTCTGGCCTCCCAGTAGTGGCTTAACCACTACTGTATGCCAAACTGGCTCTCATTCTGAAGTTACAAGAGTGAAAATAATGGTTGTATCGATGTGCCCCAAACATTAAAATGGGGGGGATGCCACATCAATACTTCTTGCAGGTTTTGAAACATGTAGGGTGCTATTGGCTTACCAATAGTCATTTTTTAAAGCTAGATGAATTTTCTGCTTTAAGACATTTCCTACCACCCACATTTATATATGTATATATGAGTTCTTGGGTGGGGACAGGACTTCTTTCAGAACAACTTAATGACAATTCAACTTAATAACTTCCTGCTTTAAAAAAAATCAGTGATGGATTTAGCATTGGCAATAACATGGCAGAAGTCATTTCCTTGGGGAACTGTCAAAATGAAAACACAGAGTTCAAATATTTAAGCGCTTTGATTCAGAGACTTGCCTTATATCGCATATTGACAGCTTAGTAAGATATATTAGGCTGTATCTGCTGACTAGAAACAGAATTTGTCAAATGAGGTATTTTAAGAAGGGTTAGGACATTTCAAAGAAGACATAAAAAGCACACATACTGTGTGAGGAAATAGAATAATGTTGTAATTGGTAATGAGAATGAAGAAAGGTATGAAACATATTACTGCAGCCACTCTTCATCTTCATAAAAATGATGTTAACAGCTTAGACGTATGCATGGTTAATTTCTCCTAACCCTGTCAACATTTGAAACCAGGCATGACTCTTTCTTTCTTTTTTTCTTTTTTTTTTTTTAGTTTTGGCAAGGATTTTATTTAAATGTTTTAATTTTTTTCATGTACCTCCTTAGTTTTCTTTTGTATAATCAATCAAGGTAAACTATGGTTTGCTTCTGTCTGTTGGGATAATGCAGAAATATAGACCCCGAAATGTTGTGTGTAAAAATACATTCAATCGTCAAAAGACCAGTAATTTGGGGGGGGGGGGTAGAGCTGAGGCCACCCAGAGATTCATAAACTGTAAATCACGCCATTTCTTAATAGACGCACCAAACATGATAAATAATCACATGGATACCATCCCACAAAAATTCCAATCTAGGAGAGCATCTTCTCCGACCTGGGATACTCCATTTTCTCTATCTAGCTATGGTCCAAGAAAAAAATGTCTTGTGGAAAATAAATTGTATGGCAATGCAGTGCCATTTATCTCAGTTCCCAAAGTCCTGATTTTTTAAAAAAATATATTTTTATCTGCTAGCAGTCTTGAGCATCCTTAGAGAACAGAAAAGATGGCTATAACTGGGACAAACAAATGAATCACTATGATAAAATAAGGGACATAAAATGATTTGCCTCCTCCAATGAGCTCCAGTAAATCTAAAAGCAGGAGAATACATGAGAGGTTTTGTAAAGACCTGAGTTCAGTGTTGCTTTGCATGAATATCACAAAATCCTTCAGAATTCTATTTCATCCAGTGCCATTCAGCAGGAAGATAGAGCCCATCAAACTCTTGGCAATTGTACTTGGGTGCAGAGTTTGAAACTCTTTGATTTCACACTCATTCCTTCCGAAAGGCTAACAAACTATATTGTAGATTAAACACTGCAATGCTCTAATACAATTTGCTCCATTTGGTGCCCTTCCATCATCCCCCAGCCTGTGAGTTACAGTCCGACACATCTCAAGAGCGATGCAGGGAAAAGGCACTTCTAAGAAACTGAGGAGAGAGCACTCTGCTAATCATAATGTCAAGATGAATTGTTGAGCCTTGAGGCCATGAATTTCATCTTGGCTTGGAAAGATCAGGTTTGAAGTATGATACATCTAACGCTGCAGCCAAATTAAGCTTTTAGTTATCTTGGCCCCTATTTCCTCTTGGTATCAGGACTTCATATCCTAGATACTATAAAGTTGCACCGGGGGGGGGGGGATATCTTTCCACCCAGATGTTTCAGGATTCAGGACCGCAATTGTTGAGGAGAGGTATTTTAGCTGCTACATTGCCTGTTTTCTTTTTCTTATTGCTCTTATAGAATGTGTATTTTGTTAGAGTTTTTCGATAGGCATTAACTAGCCCATGCCAAGTAGTTTGATATCAGTATGACACATCAGTGGCTTTCTATCAAGTCCTCCAGCTAATGTTAGAGCCCTTTCTGACCCAAGATTGGATCCAGTCATGCTTCAACCCATATGACATCAATAAGACAGCATATTGTTCAGTGATTTAATTTACTGTTGTATTTTCACACTGGAAGAAGACATGTGGTGGAATTTTCTGCCTGAGGTTTCAAAATAATTTGGCTTATATTGAGAGTGGTATATTGTGACTTGGTGGGTCGGCATGAATGAGAGTATTTGCTCTTTGGCGTCAGGCCAAAGTTGAGCCAACTTGGGTAGCATTTAAAAAAAAAACTGATAGTGTGTATGAGTATGAGATTTAAACATCAGGTGGTTTTTACTCTCATAAGGGCCCCAAATCGGAGGAGAAAAGAACTATAAGTTCTGGGTAAAGATTTGGTTTTTCAGAAGTTACTTTGCAGGCAGACTTTTCAGATACTTCGATGTTTTCAAAACTGCTGTGCTTCTTTTACCTTTCAGAAATGTTGCTCAAGGGAACATAAACTGTGAATCCATATTAAAGACAATTTTCCTTTACTGGGTCCCTTCACAATTTTCCTTGACATCTGCATGGCATCTGATTACACCAAAACTCAGCTAAAGAGTACCATGATCAAGCAGGGAGCTAAACATCAGGCCCTGGTGAAGTGGCTTAGTTTGTCCTTGTTTGAGGCAAAGAGATAACACTATTGGCTCAAGAAGACATTTTCTGTGGCCTCAACTTCTCTAACAAGTTTCTTCTTACAACCACAATTGAGTCCCACAGTTTATGTTGCTAAGCGGGACAGTTGTTAAGTGACTTTTGCCCCATTTTACAAGCTTTCTTATCCCAGTTATTAAGTGAATTGTTGTTAAATCAATATTTATTAAGTCAATAACACAGGTTGTTAAATCATTCCAGCTTCTCCATTGACTTTGCTCATCAGAAGGTCCGCAAAAGGGGATCACATGATCCCTGGACATTGCAACCATCATAAGTATGAACCAGTTGCCAAGTGTCTGAATTTTGATCATGTAACCATGAGTTCTTAAGTATAAAAAACAGTCACAAGTCACTTTTTTTCAATGCCATTGTAACTTTGAATGATCACTAAATGAACAGTTGTATGTCAAGGACTACCTGCAGTTATCTTTTATCTCTTAAAGGTTTCAGTGGAATTATTGAAAGTTTCAGTGGAATTATTGATATGGATGTAATTGTCTTCATTTCAATTTTGTGGTCTATGATTATTTGGAATTTTATTTGGAATCTGAATTTGATCTATGACCAAAATCAAGTTTTTTTTATTGTTGTTTTCTTGCTCAGCATGTAGCTGTATACAGTAACAAGGGGTCCTCTACCCCTGGGCTGTAACCCATTCAGAAAAGGGCCATGGAAGTGGCAGGCAATCATGTGCGCAGCTTCAGTTGTATGAGCAGTGGGCACATGCACCTGCCACTCACACAAATGGAGCTGCACGCACACATCACCTGCTGCTTGTGTGGAACCATCCCCTCTCCTTCCCTGCCTGCTGGTCCATAAAGCCAGAAGGTTTGGGGACCACTGCTGTATAAGACAACTTCACTTGAAATTTCATCAAAGCAATGCCCACCTTGAAAATCTAGGTAGTCCTAGTACTCAGTTGTTTATTTATGTCATTTCCCTACCATTGGAATCTGAATGAATTCTAGGTGGCTTACAGAATTTACAAAGTAACTACAGTACAACATCAATAATAAAAGCAAATATGAGAATCTATTGTTTAGTTCTCCAAACTGAATACTAAAGTAATAGCTAATAATTAATTTGGCAGTTGGTATGGCACTTTTAGTTATAATTACCGATAAACATGATCCTTCAGAGGTTGTGTGGGCTCCATCACTGGAGGCTTTTAAGAAGATATTGGACAACCACTTGTCTGGAATGGTATAGGAGCTCCTGCTTGAGCAGAGGATTGGACTAGAAGACATTCAAGGTCCTTTCCAACTCTGATATTCTGTTATTTGGTATTATTCATCTTATAGGAGTCCTTCATTATGTCCTTCGTCCTTTATTTCAGTGAAAAAAGAAAGTAAAGTGAGGTTTTGCTAAATGAATGCACTTTAAGCTAATGAATTAACTATGCTTTTTTGGTGGGGGGGAGAATCTACAACAAGGTGGCAGAACTAGTATCTTCCACATATTATCAAGCTACAGCTCCTATTTCCAAACAGTTCCCAAACTATTAGACATGCTGATCATGGGTGATAGAAGTTAAATAGACATTGGTTGCTGTATGTCTTCTGTTTTTGTGTGTTTATGTTTGCATAGGTTTTCTTTTCATTTTTTATATTGTTAGTCAGCCAGAGTCACGTATTTGAGAAGGACAGTCATCTAACATTACTATTGATTAAAGTTTAACAGTACTTGAAGGGTACAGATTCCCCATATTTGAATAGCTTATATCCACTCAACAACAGCACTATTGTAGAAATTAAGAAAACAGGGTAAGCATATCATGTGAACACCATCAACATGTAACTTTTAGAGAGAGAGAGAGGGAGGGAGAAGGGAGAGGGAGAGGGAGAGGGGGAGAGAGATCTCTGAAAGGCTACTGCCAGTTTACCTATCATATTAAGACATATATGCCCCAGACCTTGAAGCTATTCCTGTTTCATTTTCCCACTGGCTGGATTCTAAATTATTTTAAGAAAATTATTTCAGGGAATTCTGTTGTTGTTCACTCCCAACAAACAGGTTTGAAGGTCATCCACTGGACAATCCCTTGTTCAATAGCTGTGTTTTCCTACATATCTGCTTGTCAGTGGTGAAATCTAAAATCTGTTACTACCGGTTCTGTGGGCGTGGCTTGGGGGGGGGTAATGTGACTGGGTGGGCATGGCCAATTTTTTTTTTAACTTTTAAAACCTCTTTGGCTGAAGAGGTTGTAGAAAAAATGCTTTTAAAAGCCTTTGACGATCCCAACTGAGCCACACTATCATCAGAGGCTTTTTTTTTTTACTTTTAAAACATTTATTCGGCCGAAGAGGTTGTAGAAAAAATGCTTTTAAAAGTAAAAAAAGCCTCTGATGATTGTGCGGCTCAGCTGGACATGGGGGGGTCAGGGATTTTTGCTACCAGTTCTCCGAACCATCTGCCTCCATCGCTACCGGATCGGGCGATCCAGTCCAAACCAGGAGCATTTCACCCCTGCTGCTTCTATAATGTAATATTTATTATTAGGTGTGTTGGGTGTGTAAAATTCCTTTCTCATCTCTAAAGGTGGCATGTGTCTTCCTCAATCTCAGATCCGCTACCAGATGCCTAGGAATTCAAGGATTCTGTGTATGATTTTAGCTGTTCCTAGCACTGCATTCTTCTGGATAGAGAACTCTGATATGTGCAGGCAAAAGAATTAGCTTTAAAATAACATTTCTTTTCTTGAAATTCCCCATTAAAGGAATAAGTCTCTCTAGCATACTAATAGCAGTATTTGCCTTCAGAATGGTAAACTTTGCTGAAACTTTGTCTTATTACTACTTTTCCGTTTTATCACATTTTTACCAAGTTCATTGATGTGTCTTTTATTAATTTTTCTGTCATTTGAGACTAAAGTGTCTTGCCCTGTTGAAATGGTTGGTGGCTCCTACCTGCAAAATCCAAACTCCCAATGTGGGGATGCCCTTAAACAATATGGAATCAGTTAAAACCTTAAAAACTAACCAACTGATTATAGCATCGATGTTCATAGATTATGGGCCAATGGATCCATAATCCAATGGGCCAATGTATTATTATTTATTTATTTATTTATTTATTTATTTATTTATTAAATTTTTATACCGCCCCCTCTCCCGAAGGACTCGGGGCGGTGAACAGCCAAAATTAAAAACACACAATACAAATATTAAAATACATTAAAACAAAATTAAATTATCTTAGGCTTCTCCAATTTAAAACCCCGTTACCCATAAAATTCACCAATTAATTTTTTTTTTTTTTTTTAACCCAGCCCGGCTTGCTGAAATAAAAAAGTCTTCAGGGCCCGGCGGAAGGTCCGGAGGTCCGGGATTAGTCGTATCCCTGGGGGCAGCTCATTCCAGAGGGCGGGTGCCCCCACAGAGAAGGCTCTTCCCCGGGGGGTCGCCAGCCGACATTGCCTGACAGACGGCACCCTGAGGAGACCCTCTCTGTGGGAGCGTGTTGGCCGGTGGGAGGTTATCGGAGGCAGAAGGTGGTCTCGTAAATAACTGGGTCCTAAGCCATGGAGCGCTTTGAAGATGAGAACCAACACCTTGAAGCGCACTTGGAAGACCACTGGAAGCCAATGCAGCTCGCGCAGGAGAGGTGTCACGTGGGAGCGCCATGCCGCCCCCATAAGTACCCGCGCAGCCGCATTCTGCACCAGTTGGAGCCTCCGAGTGCTCCTCAAGGGGAGCCCCATGTAGAGAGCATTACAGCAGTCAAGGCGGGAAGTAACGAGGGCATGAGTGACCGTGCATAGGGAGTCCCGATCCAGAAAGGGGCGCAACTGGCGTATCAGGCGAACCTGATAGAAAGCCCCCCTGGCCACGGCCGTCAAATGCTCTTCTAAGGACAGCCGTGCTTCCAGGAGGACACCCAAGTTACGCACCCTCTCCGTGGGGGCCAATGTCTCGCCCCCAATAGTCAGCGATGGCACCAGCTGACTATATCGGGACGCCGGCAGCCACAGCCACTCAGTCTTGGAGGGATTGAGTCGGAGCCTGTTCCTCCCCATCCAGACCCGCACCGCCTCCAGGCACCGGGACATCACTTCAAGGGCATCGTTGGGGTGGTCTGGGGTGGAGATGTACAGCTGGGTGTCATCAGCGTACAGATGGCACTGCACCCCAAAACCACGGATGATCTCGCCCAGCGGCTTCACATAAATGTTGAACAGGAGAGGCGAGAGGACCGACCCTTGTGGCACCCCACAAACCAAGTGCCTTGAGGTCGACCTCTGCCCTCCAGCCAACACAGACTGCGACCTGTCGGAGAGATAGGAGGAGAACCACCGTAAAACAGTGCCTCCCACTCCCAACCCCTCCAACCGGCGCAGCATGATACCATGGTCGATGGTATCAAAAGCCGCTGAGAGGTCTAATAGGACCAGAACAGAGGAGCAACCTCTGTCCCGAGCCCTCCAGAGATCATCAACCAACGCGACCAATGCCGTTTCCGTGCTGTACCCGGGCCTGAAGCCGGACTGGAACGGATCTAGATAGACGGTTTCCTCCAGGTACTGCGGGAGCTGTCGCGCAACCACACTCTCAACAACCTTCGCCAGGAAGCGAAGGTTGGAAACTGGACGATAGTTTGCTAAAACAGCTGGGTCCAGAGAAGGCTTCTTGAGGAGGGGCCTCACCACCGCCTCTTTCAAGGCGGGAGGCAAGAACCCCTCACTCAAGGAAGCATTTATAATCCTCTGGAGCCAGCCTCGTGTAACCTCCCGGGTAGCCAGCACCAACCAGGAGGGACACGGGTCCAATAAACATGTGGTTGCGTTCAACCTCCCCAGCATCCTGTCCACGTCCTTGGGAGTCACAGGGTCAAACTCATCCCAGATAACCGTCTCAAGACAGACCTCGGACAACCCGCCTGTACCTACCCAGTCGGAGTCCAAGCCTTCCCGAATTTGAGCGACTTTATCGTGCAGATAATGCGCAAAATCCTCAGCACGACCTTGCAAGGGGTCTTCCCGCGCTCCCAGATGGAGAAGGGAGCGAGTCACCCTAAACAAGGCAGCTGGGCGATTTTCTGCCGACGCGATAAGAGTGGAAAAGTAATTACACTTCGCCACCTTTATCGCCACTAAGTAGGTCTTGATATAAGACCTCACTAGTGTACGGTCAGATTCGGAGCGACTGGCCCTCCAACTACTCTCTAGGCGTCTTTTCCGGCGTTTCATCCCCCTCAGCTCCTCGGAGAACCAAGGAGCTGGGCAGATTCGGCGCCGGGTCAGAGGCCGCAAAGGCACGACCCAATCTAAAGCACCAGCGGCCGCCCTATCCCAGGCAGCCACCAGGTCCTCAGTCGAGTCGCGTGCCAGAGTCTCAGGAAATGGCCCAAGCTCCATTCGGAACCTATCAGGATCCATCAGGCGCCTGGGGCGGAACCACCTAATTGGTTCCGCCTCCCTGCGGTGGGGCATAGCGGTCAGGAAGTCAAGTCTAAGGAGAGAATGGTCTGACCATGACAAGGGTTCAATAACTATATCCCCTGTATCTAAGCCATTCAACCACTGACCAGAGACGAAAACCAAGTCCAGCGTGTTTCCTCCTATGTGAGTGGGGCCCTGAATTAACTGGGTCAGGTCCATGGCCGTCATGGAAGCCATGAACTCCCGAGCCACCTCAGATGCTTCACCGATGGACGGCAGGTTGAAATCCCCCATGACTAAAAGCCTGGGGGTATCAACCACCACCCCGGCTATAACATTGAGGAGCTCGGGCAGGGTCGCTGCCACGCAGCAAGGAGCCAGGTACGTAACCAGCAGGCCCATCTGCCTCCCATGGCCCCACTTCACAAGGAGAGACTCACAACCGGCTATCTGAGGTACAGTGGCCTCCCTAGGATCAAGACCTTCCTTTACAATAACCGCCACCCCCCCCACCCCTACCCTGGGCCCATTTGAGAATGGGACACAACTCTGAGATCCAACTGTTGTCTGTCCATTCAGGAGCACCAAAGATTCTCCAACCTGAAATGGCTGCTGAATGTTTCTCCTACTGCTATCTGCTCTTACCTGGTTTCTAATCAGGGGTGGAAAGATATCCCCCCCTCTGGTGCAACTTTATTGCAGGAGTTCAGGAGAACCTCTATGTTATGTATTGATACTTTTAAGCGGGAGTTTCAAACCTGCCTATGTTTCTGATTGGCTGACAGTCCCTCCTGGATTGTATATAAGGAGGGCTGCAGCCTCTGAGTTTTCGCTGAAGTCTCACTGTAAATTAAAGAGCTGTTGTCACTTGCTTGGTTGTGCCTCTCGTTATTCCCGAACTACTTCATTGGCGACGAAGGTGGGATAGAGGTCACAAGAAGCGAACCAGTGAGACCACGAGCTTCAGCTAGGCAACGAGGCGAACTACAGGAGGCATACCGAACATGTCTGCCTACGTTCCACCCAAGCCTTTTGATCCGACCCGCGAAAAATGGGTCTCGTACCTAACGATGTTCGAATGCTCGCTCGAAGCCAGCGACATGCAAGGGCTCTCCGCTAATCGGAAGAGGGCCCTCTTCCTAAGCCACTGCGGACCGGACGTGTTCAAGATGGCAGAGTCACTGTCTGAGCCAACACCGGTCCAGACCGTTCCTGGGACACCCTGATGGCCACGCTCCGGGCTCACTACGCTTCCGTGCCCTCCAAGTTCGTGCAACGATACCAACTCAGACAGCGCGTTCAGTGAGAGGGAGAACCGGTCAGCGCATACATGGCCAGCCTGAGAAAAGCCGCAACCCATTGCGACTATAGAGACTTGGACGATGCGTTGCTTGAGAAACTTATCTGTGGTGTTCGGGACATTAGGCTGCAACGGCGCCTGCTCGCTAAGCCTGATTTGACGCTTGCTGGATCCCTGGACGAGGCCAGGGCTCATGAAGCCTCCACAAAAGCCGCAGAAATGCTGCAGTGTCCACTGACCAGCAAAGACAACCCCAAGTCTGCCCCGGTGCACAGAGAAGACGCCGGATCCAGCTCGGAGTCCGAGTCGGATGAGGACGTCTTCCGAACGGAGCACCAGAGAAAAGACACAGGCAGCCCGCGGCAAAGCTGCCCCAGCTGTGGAGGGCACCATGATAGACTGTCCTGCAAATACAGGGAGGCTATCTGCAGGCGTTGCGAGAAAAAAGGGCACTTGGCGCGAGTCTGTAGAGCCATTCTGCCCAGAAAACACCAACCACGTGAGCGCCGCAGCCAACCAGAATCAACGCACCAGAAACAACCAACGAGAGAAGGCGGCGCGAAAAAACGGCGCGAATTTGAACCTCGAGATGGCCGCAGCATTCACATAGACCAGGCCAGCGCGGAAATCGAGGACAAAGTCAGCACGGTGGTCGAAATCAATGGCAAGCCATGCTCAATGGAGATCGACACCGGATCAGCTCTCTCCATAATGTCATGGGCGACCCTAAAGACCCTCCTGCCGTCGTTCCGGAAGGACCAGCTCTCCAAACAGAGACTGCGCATCCTAGACTACCAGGGGAACCGAGTCCCCCTCGAGGGCGTGGGCACATTCCGAGTCACCTACGGAGACTACAAAAGAGACCTGCCACTGACCATTGTCACGAAGCAGCTTCCCAGCCTTCTCGGCATGGGGTGGTTCCGAGCCCTCGGCATGGGCTTCACCGGCGTCCACCAGATGCTCAAGTCATCGTTAAAAGACAGTCTCCTGACCGAGTTCCAGGACGTTTTCAGGGACACGTTGGGCAAGTATGTGGGGACCCCTATCTCTCTTAACCTAGACCCCAACGTAGCCCAAATAAGACTCAAGGCGAGACGGGTGCCCTTTGCATTGAAACCAAAAATCGATGCGGAACTGGACAAATTAATTAAACAAGGGATCTTGGTTCCCGTTGACCACGCAAAATGGGAAACCCCCATAGTGACCCCAGTTAAGTCGGACGGCTCAATTAGAATTTGCGCCGACTACAAGTGCACGATCAACAAGGCTTTGCAGCCGAGCGCCTATCCGGTGCCGATCGTGCATCATCTACTACACTCCCTGGGGCCCGGAAAAATTTTCGCCAAACTAGACCTGGCCCAGGCCTATCAACAACTTCCTGTCGACGATGCCACGGCTGAGGCACAGACAATAGTAACCCATAGGGGTGCATTTAAATGCACCAGGCTCCAGTTTGGGGTGAGCGTCGCACCCGGCCTATTTCAAAGCACCATGGAGCGCCTGTTGCAAGGGCTTCCCGGGGTGGTGCCATATTTCGATGACGTCCTAGTCAGCGCTCAGGACGAACAACAACTAGGGGACAGAGTTAGAAACATCCTGTTCAGATTCAGGGAAGCGGGACTCAAATTAAAAAAAAAACAAGTGTATGATAGCAGTCCCCTCCGTTGAATTTTTGGGGTACAGGGTGGACGGCACAGGCATCCACCCTACCGAAAGCAAGGTGAGAGCTATTAAGAGCGCACCTGCCCCCAAGACCAAAGCAGAGCTCCAAGCCTTCCTTGGACTGCTCAATTTTTACTCAATGTTCCTGAAAGACAAGGCTACCATCGCAGATCCCCTACACAAGCTATTGGGGAAGAATGTACCATGGGTCTGGGGGAAACCACAAGCAGCCACTTTTGAGGCAGTAAAGAGACTTCTATTGGAAGACAGTTTCCTAATCCAATACAACGCAGCACTACCGCTTGTATTGGTTTGTGATGCCTCCCCCGTAGGAGTTGGTGCCGTCCCAGGCCATAGACTGCCGAACGGCCTAGAGGCGCCCATTGCATTTTACTCTCGCACTCTGTCAAGCGCAGAGCGGAACTATAGTCAATTGGACAGAGAGGCTCTGGCTGCAATTGCGGGGGTTAAAAAGTTCCACGAATACCTCTATGGCCGGCAATTCGAACTTGTGACTGATCACCAGCCTTTGCTAGGACTTTTGGCAGGCAACAGGCCCACCCCCGCTGCTCTTTCCCCACGTTTGACTAGATGGGCTATTTTTCTTTCGGCCTATTCATATCAGCTTGTACATCGACCCGGACGGACCCTGGGTCACACGGATGCCCTCAGCTGCTGCCCCCTACCTGACTTACTGACCAATCCAACACCAGAGGCCTCCGTCCTTCTACTGGACACATTAACTTTGGGACCTATTTCCTCTGCCGAAGTGGCAAAAGCCTCAGCCAGGGACCCGATCATTCGCACTGTGATGGGGTGGGTGCTAAAAGGGTGGCCGGTCAAGGTGGACGCGGGGGACTACCAAGGTTTTGTAAACAAACTAAATGAACTGTTTACGCAAGGTGGTTGTTTGTTGTGGGGTGACAGGGTGGTAGTGCCAACGAAACTACGAACAAGGGTCTTAGAATTGCTGCACGAAGGGCATCCGGGCATTGTCAGAATGAAAAGTTGAGCCCGCAGTTATGTTTGGTGGCCCAACATGGACCAAGTTATCTCCAAGTGGGTGGGAAAGTGCAGACCCTGCCAGGAGTCTCGCCCCGATCCCCCGGTAGCGCCCATCCGAGAGTGGGAGAAACCAAAAGGGCCATGGGGGAGGATCCATATTGATTTCGCTGGCCCCTTCCATGGGCAAACATTTTTAATTGTAGTTGATGCCTTTTCGAAATGGCTCGAAATAATTCTAATGCCCTCTACCACAGCCGAGGCAGTCATTAAAGCCCTTCGCAAGCTATTTGCCACACATGGCCTATCGGATACTCTAGTATCTGACAACAGCCCTCAATTCACAGCAACCCTGTTCGAGGGTTACTTGGCCGGACTGGGCATCCGCCATGCCCTATCGGCCCCTTTCCACCCGGCTTCTAACGGATTGGCCGAATGTTTTGTAAGAACGGCCAAAGAGGCCCTATCCAGACTAGATAACAGGGACTGGCAGGCCAGGATAGACCAATTCTTAGCTGTCCAGCATGCCACACCATGCACAGCCACAGGGAGAAGCCCAGCAGAGCTCCTCATGGGCAGGAAGCTTCGGTGCGTGTTAGATAGGCTTCACCCTAACTACTCGCACAAAAATTTCAAGGGAGAGACCTCTGGACTAAGACAGTTTCAGGTTGGGTCCCCGGTGTTCGCTCGCAACTATGCCAGCGGACCTCTATGGGTTGCAGGAACCATAGTGGGCATAACAGGCCCGAAATCTTATACGGTAGACGTAGGGGTAGACAGACTCTGGAAGCGCCACATAGACCAACTGAGAAAAAGGGTAGTCGGCGAAGCAAACATCAATTTAGACATCTCCAAGCCTAACTATAACAACTTTCCCAAAACAGCTAACTCAAGCCCGGGTTCGCGAGAATACTTAGCTGACAAGCCCTGGTTCCAGCGCTGCCCCAGCGAGTCGCCACTCCCAACCGGGGATAACCACGCCCCGGACAAAATCCAGGAGGTTCCATTGGCGGAGCCGGGAGAGACAGAAAGTCCCTCCGACCAGCTCGACGCCCCACCAAACACTGAACTGCACAGGTCAACTAGGACGAGAACTCGGCCTGGGCACCTGCGAGATTTTGTGTGTACTTATGTAAATATTTGAATGTTAGTGCCTTCTGGGAAGGGAGGGGTGTTATGTATTGATACTTTTAAGCGGGAGTTTCAAACCTGCCTATGTTTCTGATTGGCTGACAGTCCCTCCTGGATTGTATATAAGGAGGGCTGCAGCCTCTGAGTTTTCGCTGAAGTCTCACTGTAAATTAAAGAGCTGTTGTCACTTGCTTGGTTGTGCCTCTCGTTATTCCCGAACCACTTCACTCTAGCTAAGATTCTGTGCAGTCCGGAGAACCCCCAAATCCCACTCCTGGCTGGCCCCGCCCCGCCCATCCCACCCACCCCCAGGAGTCCCCATGCGGCCCGTTTTGGATGCAGGTAAGTGCAGGGCACACGCGGAGGCTCTGGGAGGGCATAAAATGGGCCTACCGGAAGTTTGGGAAGGCCAGAAATGTTTCCGGCCTCCAGAGGGCCTCCGGAGCCTGGGGAGGCAGTTTTCGCTCTCCCAGAGGCTCAAGGAAAGCCTCCGGAGCCCAGGGAGGCCAAACACACACACACACACACACACACACACACACACACACACACGGTGGTGCAGGAGCCTGACTAGGCCACACCCACTATAGCCATGCCCACCCAGCAACCAGGCAGACAACCCCTTGCTAAAAGTTTTGAAATTTTCCCTCCCAAAACCCCCACTCCAACCAAAATAAAATTATTTTAGTCACATCATGGGAGCCATTTAGTTAAATTAGTGTCAGAAGTATTCTAATTATATAGTAACAGTAGCTGTTGCATAAGGGACTTGGACATATGGCAATAACTTGATTCTTCCAAACCTTTAAATGAAAAGTTACATTTTTCCATGCTCCAGGGATTTCTTCTCACCAAGAAAGGAACACAGTTGCATCTAATATTGCGAAAAGGAATTAAATATACTGGGATTAAACCTTCAAAAACCCTAATAAGTGTGTTTACAAAAGCCCTTGGATTCATTTTCAGCCACGGAGTATATGACCTCCTAGTAAATTATACCACACTTGAAGACTTTAACTGCCTTTCTAACTTTTTGTAAACATGTAAACCTGAGCCATCTGTGCTTTTTAAATGCTTCCTGAAAGGTTGATCACTGCATCCATCTGCTGTTTCAACTGGCTTCACAAGAAGCCATTGTGTACTAATTTTTCCCAAAGGCATTTGATCTATTTTATTAAATACTTTTTTCTTCCTCATTAAGGCTTTTCCACAACAATAAATGTGTATTTTGAAAAAACACATACACAAGCCAGAAGACTTTTGTGTTGTGTGGGGGATTAAAAGTACGTGTATGCCAAATTCTTCCTTATTTTGCCAGCAATAAGGGATTTGCCTAAGACTTTGAGAAAGGGGTTGCTGGGGGTGATCTGCCAGGGCAAAAATATCTCAGAATGTGACTGTATACTGAAGGGATCTGTTCTAGAATCAATGCCAAAGTTAGAATTAGAAAGAATAGAACTGGAAGGGACCTTGGAGATCTTCTAGTCCAGCCCCCTGCTCAAGCAGGAGAACCTATACAATCTCAGACAAGTGACTGTCCAGTCTCTTCTTTAAAAACTCCAATGATGGAGCGCCCACGATTTCTGGAGGCAAGCTGTTCCACTGGTTAATTGTCCTCACTGTTAGGAAGCTTCTCCTTAATTCCAGGTTGTTTCTCTCTTTGATCAGTTTCCAACCATTATTTCTTGTCCTGTCCTCTGGTGCTTTGGAAAATAATTTGACCCCCTCTTCTTTGTGGCTGTCCCTCAAATAGTGAAATACTGCTATCATCTCACCCCTAATTCTTCTTTTCTTTAGACTAATCAGACCCCCAAACCTTCATATCGTTTAGTCCCCAGGCCCTTGGTCATTTTAGTTGCTCTTCTCTGAACTTTTTCCAAACTCTCAACATCTTTTTTGTAGTATGGTGAGCAAAATTGGTTGCAGTGTTCCAGGTGTGGTCTTACTAGGGTTTGTTCCAATTTACTAACTTGGTTCACTAAATGTAAGTGTTCAAGGAAGATCAAAGTTGCTGGGAAGTTAGAAGCAGCCTCCTATTACCTTTCCCAGTTTGTATACTGCTGCATACGTTCAATTGACTTAAACAAGTTTAATGTGATGTTTCTTACATATATTAATCAACACATATTGGCCAGGGGTGAAATTCAGCAGGTTCTGACAGGTTCTGGAGAACCAGTAGCAGAAATTTTGAGTAGTTTGGAGAACTGGCAAATACCACCTCTGACTGGCCCCAGAGTGGGGTGGGAATGGAGATTTTGCAATATTCTTCCCCCAGGAGTGGGGTGGGAATGGAGATTTTGCAGTATCCTTCCCCTGCCACGCCCACCAAGCCACACCATGCCCACCAAGCCACACCACACCACACCCACCCAACCACGCCCACAGAACCGGTAGTAAAAAAAATTGAATTTCACCACTGATATTGGCTGTTGTTTTTTCTAGTTGGTTCCTCCTTGTATATGATTTGGGTTCAATAGGAAGGATATGCTGTTCTCTTGGGTGTTCCTTTTCAAGGCCTGCTAGCTCACAAGTAGCCTACATAACGTTACCCCTGAAATACCAGACATTATCATCATTTGTAAAATTTCCTTCTTGAAACTTATATGTTCAACCCTGAAGTATGTGAGGATCAAAATATGATGTCTGCAGTCATGCATTGTCTGTTTGGTTCTTATTCGCCTTCTGTCAGATTTCACACACACACTGCATTTATTTCCCAAATCTGGCTGCCATGGAGAAAACAAACATCCCAGCCTAGCATGTGAAATTAATCTTCCACTGCTGTCTATAAAATCTACAGTAGCAGGCTGCTCTCTGGGTCATCTTGTCCTCATTAAAGAGCAGTTCTGAAATCTGAAAGTCAACCATTGGCCAGTATATTTAACATGGCAGGCTCATCTGCAGATGTGTATAAATTTACTGTGGTCAGTGACCAGTCACTTATGACAAAACAACATAAACATAAAAGGCATGATTTGCTTTAATTAGGTACAAATTGCTAAAATTAGGTAAATATTTTCCTTTGAAAAGCACTGACAGCCATAAGAAATGCTGCAAATCTTATAAGGTTGTCAAGTTCTGGTTCAATAACATAAAAATAAATAAAATAAGTCTCATAAAAGGGGGAACTTCCAATGGAGTTATACGAATAGGGCATAAGTTTCTAGAAAAAGGACACTGAAGGAACATGTGGGTCAAAGACTTGGGTTCCTCCAAATCATAAGGACAAGTTTGCTTAAAAGGAAGGTATACTAATAACCTTTTGGAGATTCTTTTATAAATTTGGGGCAGAAGAACTGAAACACAATCACAAAGAAGTCCTAGACCGAACTTCACCAAAAATATCACTCAAAGCCAAGATTGCTGAATAAAGGCTATCATATTTTAGCCATGTCATGTGAACTGACTCACTCAAAAAGTCAATCATACTGTGAGTGATCAGCAGAAAAAGAAGAAAGGGCCATCCTAGTACCTATAGGCTAGGCACTATAATGGATGACACCAGGAAAACAATGGTGGATCTGAAGGAGGCAATGCGAGATTGAGTTGGCAAGCAGATCCATACAGTGGCCGAGACACAACTGAACAGCTGACATGACAATGACAAACTGAAACAGACCTCTGTGATTGTTGCAGGATTAGAAAAGCCTAAATGAGTGAATCTAGCTTCTGCTGTCGTGTTTCCCTGAAAATAAGACCCTGTCTTATATTTTTTTGAACCCTGAAATCAGCACTTGGCCTTATTGCTATGCTCTCACAAGCCTGATTGGGCTTATTATCAGGGGATGTCTTATTTTAGGGGAAACAGGGTATCATAAATTTCTTCTCAATAGATCTTGAGAAAGTGTAAGAAATTGCAGCGGGTGAGGGAATCTCAAATCTACACCCATTGTGTCATAGCTTCATCACCTCCCTAAGAAATGAAAGATGATAAAAGCCTTTGTACAGCAAGGCAGTAGAGCTGTTCCTCTAGAATATTTGGCAACCTGAACAACTACAACAACATTTTAGTCCACTACATTTATTTCAATGAAAGTGGTAGTCACCCTTTTTTTTCTTACTTTTTTTTTTATTAAGCAAATTGCTTTTCTATGTATATTTGTGCGATGTGTTCCCTTAAGACATCCTCACAATTAGATTTCATTTCTGGTTTGGTACCTAAATTAAATTGGATTGAAATGGCAAATTTTCCTAGTGATAAGTTTTTCGAAGGAATGCATCAACAATGTTTAGCGACTATCTAATTTAGTGTCGGTCTGCAGTTTTGAGAGTGATGAAAAACTTTATGGTCAAATAAGTGACCATTTGCTTAATGGTCTGTAAATCAAAGGCGCTGAAGTAAAATTGTAAGAATAGTTTCACTTAGTAACCTTCTTCATTTAATGTGAGAGATATAAGAATTATTCCTGTAAAAGCAGGAATTATTCCTGTAAAAGCAGTTTTCCTGTTTTTCACACTTAACAATCAGTCTCAATTGTGGTCGCTAAATGAAAAGTACCTGTACATCCATCAATTTGATATGTTAGATGTAGTTTGCTTAGCAGTGTGAATATGTCTGATAAAAACATGCAAGTATGGTTAAGTGTGCCATTCCAATTAGCCCCTTTCTCTACTCATAGAAAAAGGAGAGCTATAGAAAACTGTAGCATGGTTGGCCCAGCTGGTGAACCTGAGAACCAAATGGGAATTTGGTAGGGATCATCACCACTCTGATTCTCATGGCTACTCTAAATGCAGTGTCAACCCTAAACTCGCTTGCAGCTCAGTTGATTTCTTTTAAGTAAAAGGAGAATGTGGAGAAATATTTTTATGAAGGCTATAGGGGATGAGGATGTACTTTTACAGGGCAAGGCTGGCAAGTGCCACTTTTGTCATTATGCACTTGTATAATTTTGTATTGTGATGTACATGGCATCATTTTGACATCTTTATGGCTTCTACTGGATACCTACAAGATTAGCCCTTTGCCAAAGTGGTCCTAATTAACCTTCTCCTCCAGACATTCTCCCCAAGATTTGTTATCAGCCACAAGAAGAATGTATCTACAGTATCAGTGGCCAGTTTGGCTAATAATAGCTTGAGGATATAGCACATCGTGACTCCCAGAGTTTAAAACGTTTCTTCCTGTGCCTGCTAACAATGCCTTTTTTGTAACTGATGTAACTTTAAGTGATGTGTAGTTTGAGTCCAGCAACATGTAAACTAAACAATAGCACTTTCCCCCCAGCCTTCCAACTTTCTGTTGCACTTCATTTCCAAAATCACTTAAATGCCCAAAAATTGCTAGATTTGCGAATGACCTGAAAAGTTTCAATGTTAGAAAGAAAAGAGAATTCTCTAAATGAAAATATGGGTATTATGCAGTTTTATGTGGAATATTCCAAGGTGCTCTGAATGTAAATAGCTATTATGAGCTCTGTATCTAAGCAGATAATCCTGTCCTTGAAGAAGGCTGCTGTCAAGACACTGTTTCCTGTAATACCAAAGAATTTGTGGTATCTTAATTGCTGATAATACGTTTGCAATAACCCTCCTGTATCAGCTCTGACTTAGTATCTGCTGTGACAACCTTGGTACAAAGCCTACCTACCTTGGGTCACACTAACAAAAGCTCTTTCAGCTGCAGGCTTCCCAAGACTTATTTCCCTTGGAATGTACCTCAGCCTCTTCTGGGGGTGCAGTATTATATACTGTATTGCTTGTGCAATTGGTTTTTTTAAAAAGATGTCTGAGGCAGTGGTATTATCTAGCTGGTTTACTCCCAGTCTGCCCAACCAGTTGTTAGATTTTGGTTAGAAAAGTAAGCTAGCCCTGTCTCTCTTATCCATCCACTCTTATTGCTCTGCTGTGCAACAACAAGGGAGATCTGAATGCTTGAGTGAGCTCCAAGTCTTCAGATGTGCCTAAACTACAGCCATCCATTACATCTCTTTTGCTGCTGCTGCTAATGAATGTTCTGGAAATGTAGTACAGACAGCTGAACTTCTTGGGGAGAACTATAGCCACATCTACAGGCAGCAAACGACTTTAGGAGTGAAAGTTATTATATATCTCACAGCCTCTTCTTTTGTAGCAGCTGCCTTCTCTCAACTTCTGGGTGTAGCGAATCCTGAAAGATGATCTATGTTATCTCCTTGGTATGTTTATATATTTCTGATTGCAGCTTCTTCCTAGAGCTGTTACGCTGGACTGGGCTTTGTCTTTCCGCCAGACAGCTAGAGCAGGGGTGAAATCCAGTAGGTTCTGACAGGTTCTGGAGAACTGGTAGGGGAAATTTTGAGTAGTTCGGAGAACCGGAAATACCACCTCTAACTGGCCCCAGAGTGGGGTAGGAATGGAGATTTTGCAATATCCTTCCCCTTGGAGTGGGGTGGGAATGGAGATTTTGCAGTATCCTTCCCCTGCCACGCCCACCAAGCCACACCCACCAAGCGACACCACACCACACCCACCAAACCATACCCACAGAACCAGCAGTAAAAAAATTTGGATTTCACCACTGAGCTAGAGTGATGTGTATCCTGGCTTTCTTAGACATCTTAGGTATTCATCCATGTGGATGGGCCTGTGTTGGTGATCTTGCTGCTTTGGGGCTGATTAGCAGTCATGAGAAATTAGCATTTTTAAAATTTAGATAACACTAAGAAGGGTGTCCATTATCAATATTAATATAACATCTATTGTAGTATTATAAAGATTGTACATCATCTGCAGTAATCTAACCAGAAACATGCTATTTCAGACTCACTTCAGACCTAATTCTGGCAGAAAAGTGAGGCACAAAGAAAAAAAAAGTGGCCCTCTCCTAAACTGTTCTAGTAGGTCAAATTATCACCTTTGGAAAGGTAATAAACTCAATCAGTAGCACCACACTCCCCAGCATTATCCATATATTGAAGAAAAGTTTATTTATTTATTTATTTATTTATTTTATTTCTATACCGCCCTTCTCCCGAAGGTCTCAGGGCGGTGTACAGCCTGATTAAAAGCACAAAGACAGACAAAATTTAAAAATAATTAAAATTATTAAATAATTGGCTCAATTATAAAACCCCCCAATTTAAAATCCCATATTTAAAACCAATTAAAATCTTTACATTGATAGCCCAGCCTGGCGGAACAACAAGGTTTTGAGGGCACAGCGAAATACAAGATCGAAGATCTTACACATAAGATATATTGAAGGAAAGTTGTCATTCCACTTGAGCCGAAAACTCCACTGGGTCTCTTTCCAATCTCTCCAAAATTCCTGAGGAAATCAAATTGAAAATAGAATTGGGGGGGGAGGGGGGAGATGATTCAATCAAGTCTCCTTCAAATACCTTATTCAGCTTGGAGTCACACTGATAATACTAGATAATAGTATTTGTGACTGCATGACTGTAACTTTGTTGCTTGTATCCTTGCGATTTATATTTATTGTTTCCTTGTATGATTTGATTGCTTATTGTACCGTATGACTGTCACTGGGTGTTGTGCCTTGTCCCTTGTGATTCTTGACAAGTGTATCTTGTCTTTTTATGTACACTGAGAGCGTATGCACCAAAGACAAATTCCTTGTGTGTCCAATCACACTTAGCCAATAAAGAATTCTATTCTATTCTATTCTATTCTATTCTATTCTATTCTATTCTATTCTATTCTATTCTATTCTATTCTATTCTATTCTAATAATAGAAGTGGATAGAGATAGTTATTCTGGAGGAAGAAGAAAGGACAGGAAACTGAGAAATGAAAGTTCACCAAGAAGATAACCTCCTGACAAAGGAAGGTCCTCACTTCAAGGACAATGAGTCTGATTAGAAGGCCTGATTGGCCACAAGTTCCTTTCATTTATTTCAGTGCTAGGATTTAGCCAGAAAGAATAGGGATGAATATCAGCATGGAAACTGAATGAAGAAGGAAAGAAGCATTAGGTATTGTACCCATTTGAAGTCTGAGTGGGAGGTTCTGGTCCCAGAACTGTATATCTGCATCTGAATTTTGCCATGATTTCTCAACATTTAGTCAGATTCCTGTCTTTTTATAGGAAAAGTATATGTATTGGTTGGTTTGTTGTGATGAGTTATAGTGTAGTTGTTGCCTAAAATGTAATGCTTGTAGAATGTACAAATGAATCTATTATGCTAACCCCAGGCCATTTTCCCAGTAGATGTAATGCATAACTTCATACCAACTTTTAGAGTACTGTAGATGACATCAGGATTTTCAAGAAGAAATTGCCAAAAGCAGTAATTACTTCCTTGATTTGCACAGTTCTAAAACTATTTCGTGGGAGTTGGTCTAAATATGGACACATATGAAGTGCTGTTCTTTTTTGTCACTATGCCTTTGAGGTTATAACCAGATCTGGGGACCTCAAATTAATTAGTGGGTCACTTTTTGCCCTGGTCAAAGGGTGTATGTCAGTGGTGTGTGGGAAAGTAGAAAGACAAACGAGAATAAGATATTCAAGTTGTGAAGTATCTCGTGAGGGCTTTCAGTTTGACAGCTCTGGGAGAAAATGAATTTAGGATGTTGATCTTTCAAATGCTTCAAAACAAACTGCACTTTTACATTGGTTCCAGTTAGGGATATACTTACACAAAATGTTTTTCAGGCAAGAAAGTTCAAACAAATGTACTGACATAATGTGGTTATAAAGCTGCACTTTCAACTAGCGGATTGCTCTATTTAGATCAGAACCACAGAGTAAGTTGTTGCATGCCAAAACGTCTTTGGTGGGTATTGTGATTAAATGCTACTTGCTCACTTTGCTTCTCCTAATGACAAATCTGTTTAATCCATTGCTGCTGGCTGTTTCATATACTTACCTTGGTAGCATGTAGGATTCCTGTGAATGAGTCAGTAAGCAATGGGCTAATCGGGTTTGACAGAAAGTGGAATCTAAATAATGTTAAGAATACTTCCCACATTATCCCAAAGGTGCTTTTTCAAGAGGCAACTGGACTTTCTGGTTTTTCTCTGAAGACATTTCGCTTTTCATCCAAGAAGCTTCTTCAGCTCTGGCTGAATGGTGGGGAATGGAAGTCAAAATGGAAGAGCTGAAAAAGCTCCTTTTTCTTTTGGGACAACCATGACCTAGATGACTGAGAATCTGCATAGACACTTCCCACATTATATTGACCACTTACTGCCTCCTTTCCCTCTGGCCCATATAGAGTTATGTCTATAAAATATGGTTTCTAAAGAAATTGATTATACTTATTTATTTTGGATGCATTCCCTTTAGTGTTCATTTTAGCCGTTCTGTATCAAGAGAAGACAGGGCTGAGCCACCAATGCCTCTTCATCAATCATTTGAGGCCTGTGGCAAGAATAGAATAGAATAGAATAGAATAGAATAGAATAGAATAGAATAGAATAGAATAGAATAGAATAGAATAGAATAGAATAGAATAGAATAGAATAATTTTATTTCTATATCGCCCTTCTCCCGAAGGACTCAGGGCGGTGTACAGCCTATTAAAAACACAAGACAACATCAGTTAAAATAGTTTAAAATTATTAAATGAATTCGGCTCAATTTAAAATCCCAGGAATTTAAAACCCAATTTAAAATTGTTATATTGATAGCCCAGCCTGGCCGACATAACTTGGCCGATGGCACCCTGAGGAGACCCTCTCTGTGGGAGCGAACTGGCCGGTGGGAGGCTATTGGTGGCAGAAGTCGGTCTCGAAGGTACCCGGGTCCCATGCCATGGAGCGCTTTAAAGGTGGTGACCAACACCTTGAATCACACCCGGAAGACCACTGGGAGCCAGTGCAGCTCGTGCAGGAGGGGTGTCACGTGGGCACAACGAGTTGCACCCATAACCACCTGCGCGGCTGCATTCTGGACCAGCTGGAGCCTCCGAGTGCTCTTCAAGGGGAGCCCCATGTAGAGAGCATTACAATAATCCAGCCAGGAGGTGACAAGGGCGTGAGTGACCGTGCGCAAGGCATCCCGGTCCAGAAAGAGCTGCAATTGGCGAATCAGGCGAACCTGATAAAAGGCCCCCCTGGCCACAGCCATCATTTGCTCTTCTAAAGACAGCCGTGCATCCAGGAGGACACCCAGATTGCGAGCCCTCTCTGTGGGGGGCAAGGATTCACCCCCAATAGTCAGCGATGGCACCTGCTGATTATATCGGGACGCCGGAAGCCACAGCCACTCAGTCTTGGAAGGGTTGAGTCTGAGCCTGTTCCTCCCCATCCAGACCCGCACAGCCTCCAGGCAGCGAGACATCACATCAAGGGCATCGTTGGGGTGGTCTGGGGTGGAGATGTACAGCTAATGGAAGCCATGAACTCCCGAGCCACCTCTGATGCCTCACCCGCAGACGGAAGGTTGAAATCCCCCATGACAATAAGTCTGGGGGTATCAACTGCCACCCCAGCAATGACGTCGAGTTGCTTGGGCAGGGTCGCTGCCATGTGGCAGGGAGCCAGGTACGTAGTCAGCAAACCCATCTGCACCCCACAACCCCACTTTACAAAGAGGGACTCACATCCGGCTATCTGAGGAATAGTGGTCTCCCTCGGACAAAGACTTTCCCTAATAATCACCACTACTCCCACTCCCCCACTCCTCCCCTGGGCTCTTGGCTGATGAAATGCATGGAAACCTGGTGGGCACATTTCAACGAGGGCGACCCCCCCCCCCTTGGCCCAACCAGGTCTCCGTAATACCTGCCAGGTCCGCACCCCCCTCCAAAATAAGATCACAAATGAGGGGGGCTTTATTAACAGCCGACCTGGCATTACACAACACCAGCCGCGGACCCTGGGATGAGACTCTGCACAACCCAGGACACGAGTCACGCATTGGGGGCCGGAGTGCGTAATTGCTCGTAAACAGCATGTGCGCACCCCCAACACATGATATGGCCCCCTGCACCCGTCATACCTGCCCCTCCCACTCATTGTTTCAATTACCCTGCCCTTCCTATCGTCCCACTGCTCCCTGGTTAAATTTCCTTTCACAACCCCTCTGTTGCAGCCAGTCGACCCATTACCCCGCTCAGTCGCTATCTGAACCCCTCCACGTCCACTTTTACAACCCCCGCCCTTCCTCCCAGGTCCCCTTAAAATTTTCATTAAAAATTTCGCTAAAAAACCCCTCAACCCCCTTCTCGCACCATGCCACCTCTCGGGGTTCCAGAACCCATCATCAAGGTAGGCCCTCAATAGGGTGGAAGGCCAAACCTGCGAGAGGGGGGAGTCTCGCAGTGCACATAGCTCCGCCGCCGACTGACTAATAGGTTAGTCAAAAGCGGTAGTAATGAGGCTGTTCACTACGCTATACAGCAGGGGTGAAATCCAGCAGGTTCTGGAGAAATTGTGGAAATTTTGAGTAGTTTGGAGAACCGGCAAATACCACTTCTGGCTGGCCCCAGAGTGGGATGGGAATGGAGATTTTGCAATATCCTTCCCCTGCCATGCCCACCAAGCCATGCCTATAGAACTGGTAGTAAAAAAAATTGGATTTCACCACTGTTATACAGTCCCCAGCAATGGCTGGCAAACTACTTCACTGTAGGACAATTTAAGTTATGATTTTTAAACTATTAAACTATTCCTTACAGTGCTGAACAAGGTGAATAAGACCAGCAGATATTTACCACAATAGCTTTTTTCACTGTAACCAGAATATAAATGAATAATTTAAATTAGTTGTTGTGGGATTTTATTAGTTTCTGTTCAGTACAGAAACCGAGTCCTAATTTAATGAAAATAGAATACAAAAAACAATTATTTTTCTGTAGCTGTCTCTACTATCAGTTCAAAAGTGGAAGCTATTCAGTAAAGCTTGTTTGGCAGAAAAATATATTTTTAGGGTTAAGGTTATATTTTTAAATAATATATTTTAAAGCATGTTTTATTTACAGCTGGATTTGATTCTTTCCCTTTATCCAGAGTCTGCGGAAGAGTGGACTACTCCAGTCTTTTTATATTTAATATTTTTCTTTGCATTTGTTCTTGTTTTAGTGTTTGCTTTGTGTTTTTCCCATTTTTAAGATCTTATATTTCTAATCCAATCCTTTCTTTTTGTAGTTTTTCTTTTTGTAGTTTTTCCAAAAAATTTTTACTCATAGCTCTTTAAATTGTTAATCTTAATTATATTATTTTTCTCTTTCTTTTCCTTGACCTATTAAAATATTAGAAGGATATGATCAGAGTTTGTTTTTGTTTTTTTTAATTTTGGTTTATTTTAGTTGTGGAATGTAAAAGACCTTTAGATGCCTTTCCAACAAGGCAAATGCTTACATAAATGGGCACTTTGAAACATAAAACATTGTTGTTGTTGTTTATAACAAACCCTCCTATTCCCCATCAGAAAGTTTGCCTTTTTTTATATATTAGTATATATTAGTGAAAATTCAAAACTTCTAGACCCGTGATGGTGAACCTATGGCACGTGTGCCACAGCTGGCACGCAGAGCCCTTTCTGTCGGCACATGAGCTGTCACCCAGTTCAGCTCAACTGTGCATGAGCGCGTGCCTCCTGCCAGCCAGCTAATTTTCAGGATGGGGGGGGGGGCGGGACGCATGCAGAAGATCTATGCGCATGCACGGGGGTCACACATGCATGCAGGGAGCGCCGGGAGGTTTTTGGGCCCAGGAGGCTACAGGAAGGCCTACTAGGCCTAAAACAGGCGGCGGGGGGGAGGTTGTGCATGCATGCACAGGGGGAAGGGGGGGTCAGGTGCACATACGCAGGGGACAGGGGGAGCGTGGGGGGTCATGCATGCATGCACAGGGGGGCCGCATTGCATTATGGGTGCCGGCATGTGCGCGCGCACGTGTGCTTTCGGCACACGACAAGAAAAAGGTTAGCCATCACTGTTCTAGACTATGGCATCCATGGAAATTCATTGCTTTCACCATTCTAACAAAGCCAGAATCATACTGTTGCTCTACAAGCTCCTCCCCTTTGGGACATGTGTATGGCATGGTAATACATGAAAAAAGTAAGGTTTGGCTTGAATGCCACAATGCATTCTTAACCAAAGTCCCCTATGGTGGCTATACACCCCTTTTCCCCAATCTCCATCTCTTTCAGGCATGTGTGTGACTTGAAATTTATATGAACTTCATCAAAAAGATCTTTTATCTCCTTCTCTATTTAATTTGATATTGGCCTCTCTTATTAGGCCAATTATTATAAAGAATTGGAATTGGATAAAAAAAATCCTTTACATGCTGCAATAATTTATATTCAGTTCCAGTCTCTTTTGTCATTGGTAATTTAAGTAATTGTGAATGTTCTATACTAAAATAGTGCAACACTTTGATATGTTATCCGATTGTTCAATTAATTGAAGTAGTTCTCATGTACTTCCTATAAGCTCTGATGTGATTCTGAAAATCTTTAAAAGATGGAGTTTTATTTGGTATTTGAATTCTTTTAACTATCTTGGAGTAATTATCCCAAAGAAAATAACTTTGTTTCCATATGAAAATATTTGAACTGTTCGTGTTTAGTTAATATCAGTAGTTAAAATTCCACAGACTACATGAAAAGAATATTAATGTCATATAATATTGCTATTCAAATGGTAGTAATAACTTGATATGCTATTAATAATGTTTTTACATAAAGGACTAACCGCTAGATTTTTAAAAATATATCAACTATGATTATCATACAGTGATGGGATTTTTTCAGTTTTAACATTTTAAACTCAAGTTTAAATTTTAAAAGGCATAAAATTTTACTCATATTCTCTAAGAAATCCAAGTAACCAGAACCATAAATCATTATAGACAAAATCAGAAAGTTATATTCCCTGATATTCTAACTGAAATTTGGTTTGATGAGACCTAATAAGTGTACATGAGGGATGTGGTGGCTCAGTGGCTAAGATGCTAAGCTTGTCGATCGAAAGGTCGGCAGTTCAGCAGTTCGAATCCCTAGTGCCGCATAACAGGGTGAGCTCCTGTTACTTGTCCCAGCTTCTGCCAACCTAGCAGTTCGAAAGCACGTAAAAAATGCAAGTAGAAAAATAGGGACCACCTTTGGTGGGAAGGTAACAGCGTTCCATGCACCTTTGGCATTTAGTCATGCTGGCCATATGACCACGGAGACGTCTTCGGACAGCGCTGGCTCTTTGGCTTTGAAACAAAGATGAGCACTGCCCCCTAGAGTCGGGAACGACTAGCACATATGTGTGAGGGGAACCTTTACCTTTAATAAGTATACCTTTTGTGATACAAATCCTGCCTTCTGTGGCACTATCCAAAGTAAAATCTATCTAACCCTCAACCTGGCTATGATTAAAAGAGCTCTGAGAACTGGCTCTCTCTCCAGTCTCATTTACAGTGGTGGCTAAACCCTCTGCATGTTTTTAATGGTTGTTTTTCTTCAGCATTTAGGTTTTTAATTGTATTTTATTATTGCTTTTACTGTACTTTGCAGAGTTGGCTAACCTTTTTTTTTTTTTAAAGAAACTCTACACCCAAATGTAAAACTTCTGTTAAAAACTGTGTTTAAATATCTAGGTGAAGATTCTCTTTTAATGAGAAGAGAAGTAATAGGCTCTGTCCGGGAACAAGGAGATTACAAAAAGGTAGAATACTTGGGTACGTTCCAGCTTGAAGAAACAACTGAACCTTTTTGTTTTTAATTGAAAACATGGCCTTTTACTACTGTAAACATTTTCAAAGGACTGTTGTAGCTGAGAAGCAGTGACTGGAAAATCTATATAAGCACTGTTGTCATAATGGATTCCCAGAGGGATTACTTTAATCTAGGGAATCCATTAAAGACATGGCCGTGACTAAAAAAAAACTCCTCTGCTTTTTTTCCTCCTTCTTTTCCTCTAGACACATTCATCAAACTCTATATTAGCCTGTCATATTATCTGCACAGCTTGTTGAAGGACTGAAAGAAAACATTTGATACTGCCTTGTGAACTGTTACATGTTATCGGGATCCAGGCATGAATGATCCAGTAATAAAGACAGAGTAGATAATAATTCCCTTCTGTAGGAAATGTAGTCCAAGTGCTTTTCATACAGCAGGCAAGGCATGGATGCAAACTGCATAAGGGAAAGCAAGGCTAGACGTATCAAGGAATGTTTGCCTTGCAAGGTAATCCAAGCCAGAATAACAACCAAGAGTACTAGCTCTACTTTTATTGTAAGGTTACATTAACAGAATCTTAACAGAATCCTGCAAGTCTGAAACAACCCTTTCATTTTTACTCTCCCTGAAACTAGGAAAGTTCTAGGGGTGGGTGACTGGGGATTCGCAGGGGTTTGGGAGAACCTCTAGCTAAGATTCTGTGCAGTTCGGAGAATCCCCAAATCCCTCTCCTGGCTGGCCCCGCCCACCCCACCCTGCCCTAAATGAAATGTTATAAGTCGAGGACTACCTGTATACCTGTTTTCTCACAACCGTTGTTTCCTATAGGATCAGCAAGCCTTTCTGCATTAATGCCCTTTTTTTTAATTTCAAAATCCCTGAAATTAGATTTTCCAGAAAGCCAAATTAAAGCAATGAGAGGGACTCTTATTTCACAGCCATGACAGTTCCTCTCTTATTGCAACTTCAATTTCTAACATTTTCCAGGTGTAGTGGCTCCGAATTGCTGAATATTTGTATGCTCTGGAACAAGGTGGTGGCAACCGCAGTGCTTTGAATTCTATATACCTTAAGTCTCTTAACAGATGACCTTTATTTCTTTCATCCTTGAGGGCTGAACAGCAGACCAATCGGAAGCTGTTAGATCTAAATAGTTGTGTATGAGTTCAGAGATTTCATTCCAGTGCAATTTTATTACTAAACGGTACTGTAAGCTCAACTTACTCGCTTTTGCCGGTATAGCAGTAGATGACTTTCGGAGGTCACACACAAGTGGATAAGACTCTTTTTAAAAACTGACCACTTGTGGTTATTTTTCTTAACTGAGAAGAGATTAAAAAATGACAAGAAGGAAATGGGAGAGGCCGTTGCTCAATGGAAGAGCATGTGTTTTCTATGTAGGTTTGTCCCATGATCTTTGCTTCTTTGTTAATTTTACTTATTTGTGGTGTGTTTAATCTGGACATGATAGTATGTTCTATCCTTAAAAGACTTCTGGAAAAGGGCTTGGCCTGCGACTCTAGGGTATTCTTTGCAAATAGTGGGAGAGCTAACAAATCAGTGAAGACAGCATTGTGAATATTTTTGTTTTATTATTTTATTTTATTTATATTCCACCTTTTATCATTTTTTATAAATAAATCAAGGTTACAAACATGCCTAGTATTCCCAAAGGTGCTTTTCCAAGAGGCAACTGGACTTTTTTTGTTTTTCCTTGAATGGTGTTTCACTTCTCATCCAAGAAGCTTCTTTAGTTCTTCATGTTTTTAACTGAAAATGGCCTTTCAATACTATAAACATTTTCAAATCGTAACTACTGCCCCAGAAAATCTATATTTGCAAACTGATGGAGGTTTTGTTCATAAGGCTGAATGTGAATAATGCAACCTGACCAAAGGCAAACTTTCCAGTCTTATTGATTTCAGGGGAAAATAGATGATGATGATGATGATGATGATGATGATGATGATGATGATGATAATGATAGATGGAGAGATGGATGGATGGATATACAGACAGATAGACTAAAGTGACTTTTTGTCATTGAGACTAGGATTTCTGAAAGATTTCTTCTAAACAAATGTTTGGTTCAGTCTGAGACTAACTGATCCCATGGCATTCTTATGACCATAAAAATTGATGGGAAAAATCATACATGCTAGTCAGAATTCCACAGGGAAACTACAGGGAGCAATGGCTTTTCTTCCTCAATTCAAAACATTTAAATACCTTTTTTTAGACAGAGAGACAACTAAGCAGAAATAAAGGATGGAATTATATTCAAATCTACAAAAGCAGGAGTATCTGAATAAAAGTGAAAGCAAGAGTCTGAGAAATTTATTCCCTAACTAACTTCTCAGGGAAAAAAAAAAGTTAAAATACATTTGGGCAGCTTTCTTGAAAAAAAGCTAGGAATACTACGTAAGGTAGAATCCTATCTAATTATCAGAAGGAATGGCCTATCCCTAATGGCCTATCCTTCAACCAACTGCTCTGAGCATTATGGGCATAGTCATTTCCTTCAGAATTCTAGTACCATTTGTATTAACTATTATGTAATTTGTATCTATTGGAGGTCCTAAAAACCACAGAAATTTCCATGGAAAAGATAATGCTAGTCGCATTTAAACTTTTTCAACACTAGAGCCCTGTGGGACATCACAAATTGAACCACTTGCCATTTGTTGGTGTTTGGTAAGTCTAATTGTCTCTTGAACTCTTGTGAAATTGCATAGCTCAGTAGTAGCAGAACTCGTTCTGCACTGTAGAGACTTCCAGGTTCCATCTCAGCATCTCAAATTGAAGGATTCCAAGGGATGTCCTTACCACCCACCAAACACCTGAAACCTTTAAGGGCAAATTTGGACTAAATTGGCCAGGGTTTGAACTTAAGAAAGATGGTTCATGCGGTCAATGGCATATTTTCTTTACAACCTCACCTTTATCTAGATTCCTATCTCTTACAAAGCAAAATGAAACTACTGTTTTTTTCTTCTGGTCTTCTGGCAACAGACAGTGTGCAGAAATGCCCAAAGTCAAAATAATTTCTGCTTTCTATAATAAAAGTGGAAACACAAGGAAAACCTTGTACTAAACATAAATCAAGACAAAGCAACACCCAGCTTTCTAGGGACCCAACAAAGTCAATAACTAGTAATGGGTTATTCCAATAGTTATAATAAGTATATTTTACTTGGCTTTGGATTTTATTTATGATCCCAATGCATTTATTTAGAGTGCCAAAACTCTTTTGTCACACTGGATTATTTTGATTCCTTTCAGATTTTGCTAATCTCTGGAAAATCTATGTATTAGTCTAATCAGAGAATTGGGGGATTCTTTCTGAATAAAAGAAAAAGAAAAAACTGCTCTATGAAGTCAATATGTCATGCTGGTTTATGAGACTTTGGAGATTTTAGACTTGTAGAAAGAGAGGCTTTTTTGCTTCATGTTATAGTTAAGCTTCTCTAACCACCAGGCTTAAAATAATAATAAGAGAATCTACACAGATTGATATTTGAGATGCTCAAATACTTAGAACATAAATTCATTCACAAAAAGACGATGCAGTACATTAGTAAATTTGCTACACATCCCGGGACTCCTTAAGGTGAAAGAGGAAAGATGGAAACCACAACCATTTTGTAACATAAAAGAGACATAACCATATTTGTGCTGTACCATACATCTTTGGAAGCATATTTTACTATAATCCTCCAATGTTGTTTAAAGATCAGAAAAAATATTTTTGTAACAATAATCTACAGTACAGATAGTTTTCAATTTACAACCAAAGTTTGAAGTTACGGCAGATCTCGAAAATGAGACTTATGACCTGGTTTCAAAGTTCTGATGCCTCCCCCCTGCCCACACAACCACATGACCACATTTTGGCACTTGGCAACTGGCCTGCATTTATGACCGTTTGCAGCACTCCGTGATCATGTGACCATGATTTACAATGTTTTTGCTGGAAATCAGAAACTCTAGCAAAATCCAGATCCGGCAAAAACAGTCCTATCGCAAACTATGAGTTCACTTAATAATTGCTGCAAAATGTCATAAAATCAGGTCAGAATATGTGGTGACATGCTTTATGACTATCATGACTTATCACCAAAATTGTGGGCTCAGTTACAGTCATAAGTCAAGGACTACCAGTATTTGGTATTAAAGATATCTTAGCAACAATGATCTGGGTTTTTTGTTTGCTTAAGAAAAATGGTTATAATACTGTAACAGCACGGTTTGATTTTGTCTGTATCCAGGTTCATACAGGAAACCTAACCATGATCTGTTTACTGAATAAACAATAATTGGCTACATCTGATAATTGCAAAAAGACATACAGTTTCTGAGCTTAGGACCACATTCCAAAAATCAATGGGTGGTGCAGAACCTAACCTACAACCTACACTAAAATGCAATTAAATTCAATAACTAATATGGTTGCTCTACAATTATGTACTTAATAATTTTACTGTTTGTTGCAGGGGCTGAGGCTGTGCACCTGAGGCATAAACCCTGGTCTGTAAATTACAGTCATTGGGTTGATATGACAAAAAAGGAAAGAATTTTAATACTGGAAATAGCAAACTGTTGCAGGTTTGCAGGTTAGCAACTATTGCAGCTTGCTATCCAAGAAAAGGAAAAAAGGGGTGTAGGTTTTTTAAAAAACATCCTCTTTAGTCCTTAGATACCCTTTAAGTAAATATGTGGCAACAGATTTAAAGTTTCTATATATACTTTTTAATAATAGCCGCTTCACTGCTACACAAGCTATTTAATAAATAATATGTAATTTCTAATTAGAATAGAATAGAATTCTTTATTGGCCAAGTGTGATTGGACACACAAGGAATTTGTCTTGGTGCATATGCTCTCAGTGTACATAAAAAGAAAAGATACATTCGTAAAGAATCATAAGGTACAACACTTAATGATAGTCATAGGGAACAAATAAGCAATCAACTGATATTAGGAAACAGTCAATATAAATCATAAGGATACCAGCAACAAGGTTACAGTCGTACAGTCGTAAGTGGGAGGAAGTGGGTGATAGGAACAATGAGAAAATTAATAGTAGTGCAGACTTAGTAAATAGTTTGACAGTGTTGAGGGAATTATTTGTTTAGCAGAGTGATGGCGTTCAGGAAAAAACTGTTCTTGTGTCTAGTTGTTCTGGTGTGCAGTGCTCTATAGTATCGTTTTTGAGGGTAGGAGTTGAAACAGTTTATGTCCAGCATGCGAGGGGTCTGTAAATATTTTCACAGCCCTCTTTTTGACTCGTGCAGTATGCAAGTCCTCAATGGAAGGCAGCTTGGTAGTAATTGTTTTTTCTGCATTATTACGCCCAAGTACCTTTCTACAAATGCCATGTGATCCTGGGAAAAGATATGGTTACTTTAAAAACTTCAGATGGCTTCAGTGTTCAGATGCACTCTAAGCACATTTCAAATTTAATTTGAAACACTGCACAGTTGAAGAAATCCGGGTCTTAATTAATTTTATTTAATTAATTTTATTCATTTTATTAAATTTATTTTTGTATTTCAAATAAATTAATGACACTAGGAATTTCTTTAGTCATATCTGAAAACCAGATTTCGATAAAACAGAATATTTGTAGCTTAGGTGTGGTTTAAATGAGAAATCCTTACTGCTCTCTGAGCTTGGTTGTTTTCTTGCAGATGTTTCATTAAACCAAGCTAGCTAACATCATCAGTACTAGTTTGGAGTTTGGTTTACTCTCAGTTTATATTCTAATAATTTGTTCCGTCAGGGTTGCTGAGAGTGCTCTTGAAGTTCTTTGGTTGAGCTGTTTACTGTTAAGCTTATTTAACAGTTCCTTAATTAGAGTATCGTTTACTTTTTGATTCTTGATCTGATGTTAATATTTGTGTTAATTATGCTTATCTGGGTGTTGATTGCTGGTGGTTAAGTGTTTTGGTCTTTTGTTCCCTTTTTGGCTTGTTGATTGTCTCTTTTGCACAGTATATAGGTGTTCTTTCGATCTATGAGTCTATTGATCGCTAATTTGTCAATGCCAGGCTTCCAGAAATTCTCTAGGTGTTGGGACTTGGCTTGATCTAGGATGGTCACAGTTTCCCAGTTGAAACTATAGTTAAGTCTGTACATATGTTGTGAAATTAAAGTGTTTTCAACATGTTTTCTTACTGGTGGTTAGTGTACATGGATGCGTTCTGCTCGTCTTTTGCCTGTTTGTCCTACATGGTGGCTGTTGCAGTCATTGTATGTTGTAGATGAGTCCTGTTTTTGATTCTGGGGCTACTGGGTCTTTTGGTTTACTTTTTGGTTTAAGTAAACCAAACTGCCAAATAAACTAACAGTAACAATATTCAAATTATTAATACTTGAATGACTCAATTTGTGAGGAAAATAGAAGTGTTAATTCTCTTCAAATGATTTTCACATTAAAATTAGACTTTTACCTGTAAAACTTTATAGCTAAACATTGTAATTTATATTTGTGACTACCATCAACTCTGCAGATCTGATTGGTTTAAAGCTGGGTAAATTAATGCATGAGACTGTCTCAAAATCTGTCAAGATCACTGAAAAGATATTTTAAAAGCAGATTTCTCAAAATCAAACCTGGACAATTGAAATACCTGAAAGGTAAAACCCCACATTTCTCATCAAATTTCAAATGATTTCAGAATGTAATTTTGATAGTAATTAATCTCACCCTTAAACACATGATACATTGAAAAGAGATGCACTCAGTTTGAATTCTGGCATTGGAAAATTTACCTGGTCACTGTGGCAATAGTACTATAAGCACATATGAATTTGTAAATTGTATTCAATGCACTGGAACTTATTTCTGAAAATACACACTTTTTTTTTTATTTGATTTATATGCCGCCCTTCTCCGGAGACTCAGGGCAGCTTACAGTGTGTTAAGCAATAGCCTTCATACTTTTGTATATTTTATACAAAGTCAACTTATTGCCCCCCACAAACTGGGTCCTCAATTTACCTACCTTAGAAAGGATGGAAGGCTGAGTCAACCTTGAGCCTGGCAAGATTCGAACTTACTTTAATTGCAGACAGCTGGTGTTAAATTACAGTGCCTTGTCTGCAGAGCTATCCAGGCTCTTGGTAAGACTGGATTAAGACTGGATTTTGAAATATTCAGGCTGGGCATCAAAAATTTTGGAGGGGCAGGCTGGAAAAAGATAAGATGGTAGCCATGATTATATGATTAAAGCTCTACCTCTTTTTTACATGCACTTCACATGTGATGCATGTAAACAAGGGACCCTTGACTTTTTTATCCTTTCCCCACAGATGTCCCTGCCTAGATATTTCAACTATCTTTTTATATATCAAATTTCTTAACTGCCTATCTCCCTCACCAAGGGGTTGTGTGTGGGAAATGGGAGGTTAACATTTCCCTTAATTAGCCATCTTTATAGGTTTGACCATCTTTTAGGCTTAAGATTTAAAAATTTTAAAAGGCACTGATAGACGAATTACATAGACTTGTGATTTGAACTTATATGAACAAATCACTATATCGATATTATATCAATCCCTTATAAACAATTAAAACCAGAGGCCTTGTGTTAGTATTAGCTGTTTTATTTTTCTCATCTATGAAACAGCAGGCCGTCAATAGTTTCACCAGGCCTTTCCTACACTTGAAAGGCCATTCTGATTTGCAGAATCAAACAAATTCTAAAAATTCTTTCTTTCTTTTTCTTTTTTGAAACGCCTCCACCTCTGATAAAGAAAATAGGCAACTGTGATTCCTTTACTGAAGACACGCAGGCCCAATATTCAGTTCACAGGATGGTGCCTGAATGCTAGAAGAGCAATCCTACTTCTGAAACACAACAGCCAGGAGGAGGGGAATTTCCAAAAAAGTGCAGAAAAAGGAAGGCCTTTTATAAAATCTGAGCTGAACAAGTTAATGCTTGACAGGCTGGATTTATGTGAACATTAACAAGGCTGATAATTCAAGTCCTTGTTGCCCTTGGTAACGTTCCAGGAGAAATGTTTTCACAAAGATGAACTATTTTTAGACAGTTTCTCCAGTGTATAAAAAACAAACAAGCTTTCCTCATAAATTCAGCTAGGCATGCCTGCATGTTTCAGTTCTTTTCAAATGCTAACAATGCCTGGTTCAATTCGGCAAGTGACACTCCTAGCACAAGATCCATTCATTTCACTCAGCCTTTGTAGACGTGATCAGTGAGACCCAAAAATGGAGCATCAAAAGAAGAAAAAACATTAAGCAACCAATTCTTTTTCTCTTCCTTTTTTCCTCTCTCTCTAAAGGTCTGTGGAAAAAACATGAATGTGCAGCTTCCTGTATGCTTTATGTCTATAGTTTAATTTGTAACTAGTTTTTTCTCTCATGTGGCAGCTCTTCCTGTACTTCCATTATGGTAGAAGGAAACGTGGGGAATGTAATGAAATCCACATGTCCATTTATGGCTCCCTCCTTTTTTGGCCAATCCAGATACGGTTTCCCCATTAATTCAAGGGGAGCATTCAGTTGGCAGAATCATTGAAATCCTTCTGTTTATAGATAGTTCTTGACTTACAACCAGTGGTGGATTGCCCCCGGTTTGCACCGGTTCTATAGAACCGGTAGTAAAACCGGCAGGAGGCTCCGCCCACCAACCCCAACGTCACCAAAACGCATGCGCAGAAGAGCGCACGCGCGGCCCCCGCTGCAAACCGGTAGTAAAGGTAAGTAGAACCCACCCCTGCTTACAACAGTTCGTTTAGTAACCTTTCAAAGTTACAACAGCACTGAAAAAAGTGACTTATGAACTGTTTTCATACTTACAACCATTGCAGTATCCCCATGGTCATAGGATGAAAATTCAGACACTTGTCAACTGACTCATATTTATAACGGTTGCAGTGTCCTGGGGTCATATGATCATGTTTTGCAACCTTCTGACAAGCAAAGTCAATGGGGAAGCCAGATTCACTTAACAATCGTGTTACTGGCTTAACAATTGCAATGGTTCACTTAACCACTGTGTCAAGAAAGGTTGTAAAATGAGGCAAACCTCATTTTTAACCTCATTAACAAATGTTTTCCTTAGCAACAGAAATGTTGGGCTCAATTGTGGTCGTAAGTGTAGGACTACCTGTATTCCTGTCACTTTCTCTTTTTCAACGATGCTTTCCATTTAAGTCATTCCACCTGGCAACACATAAGAGAGAAAGAAGAGATCATGAAATCCTCCAAGGATGATTTAGAACTAAGTGTCCTTCATCTCCTCCATTTTTCAACTTTCGATTTCCAAACATTAGGGGTGCTCAAGAGTTGTGACATGCCTTAGGGTTATAAAGATATTTTGGTTACTTTAATATAATTTAGATATACTGTACTTGGTAAGTTACATAAATATCATAACTTTTTAACATTTTGTTTGTTTCATTAATGCCTATAAAACAGGTGGGTCCTTGTTTATCTATTTTTTTCTGGCCCCTTTTAAGTTAAAAAAGCCTAGCTTTCATTATACCACCAATGTCCATATATCAACCTATCTTGATTGAAAGTTAGTTACAGTTGATAGGAACAATGTCTGAAGTGAACATGACAGTTGATCCAGCAGGACCATTCTGGTTTGTCCCAGGGGTAGGTTCTACTTATCTTTACTACCTGTTTGCAACGGGATCGCGCACACTTGCTTTGCTCGCACACGCACCTTGCTTCTGCGCATGCGCAGATCGCTGATGATGACATCAAGGGCAGTGGGCAGGGCCTTCCACCAGTTTTACTACCGGTTCTTGTGAACTGGTCCGAATCGGGGGCAACCCACCACTGGTTTGTCCCCAAAGAATCTGCTAAATTCATACCAAATGTTGGTAGTATCTAAAGTGTCTATATAAATACTTTAACTCTGGCAAGTGTGTGAAATTTTGCATACAGACAATGGTAAGAGGCTTTTTTGAGCTTCTGGAAAGTACATGCCCCTACATCAGCAGCAGTAGCTTTTTGGAAAGTGAACAATTGATATATAAAGCTGAATTATGCTGCTGCATTATATAACAGTCTCACGTAGACAGGATTCACAATCATGCCAAACATGATTTAATCATAGTTTGTGTTCAGTACCAAGAACAGCGGCAGACAGACTGAGGCGAGATCATATGATAAAGCCAACCGTTTATTCGCACTTACAGAGATTGCTAACAGGTGGCTGCTCCGCTAACAACAGTGTTTTTTTTTCCATCTGACAGCTCTTTTATACTTGGCTGTCAAATGGGTAGCCAATCAGAATGCTTCTCCGTTCCCGCTAGCGGAGCAGACCAGAGTGAGGACAGAAACACAGCAGTTTGTGCAATCAATCACAACCACCCCTACATATCAAGCCATTAAGTATATTTTATAAACCACAATACTGGTTTCTACAATACATTACGCCATAAGCAATGGCTTAAGAACTACAGTGGCTAATTCTTAAGATACGCTAAACCAAAGCCAAACAAACTACATTCTGCCTTACCTTGGTGTGTGAATCTAGGAATAATATATGACTGAATACTTAAATCAGGTAGAATTTTAATTGATTCCACTCCCATGAATATATGGTGGCAACAATTGCCTGAAAGGGCAAAGATTAGTTACTTGTGTAAACTACAGCTGAGAAAATCACCTGATTGTGCGGTAGATGTTTGTTCAGAGAGGCTAATTATAAAGTAGCTATTGAGGCTTTGAAGAATTTATCTGTAATTACTGCAATAGTAGGAGTAAGTTAGGGACCACAAATATATCATCACTGTAATCGTACTTAACATTTACATCGCACTTTTAAACTTCAAAGTGTATTATAGCCATTAACTAATTAATCTGCAAAGCCTTATATCTTGCACATCTTTTGCTGACATAATGTATAAACACTGTATACACCATCCTTAGGGAGGAATTTTCCTCTAAAACTACATTTAGGTGGGGCATTTTTTTTAATTCTCTGTAACTTGTTGAAATCAAGACATGAAATGATGAGATGGTATCTTCTCTTTAACAACCGGCATTGTTAATGTTGCTGAAAGTTTTTGACTTTCATGAATCTTCATAAGGCCAAAGTAAAGTTGCACACAAAAAGGAAGGAAAGAAGGACACTTTTACATGTCTGTTTGAAGTCAGTGGTTTATGCATACAAAATGCCAACTGGGCTGCTAATTAAATTACCCATTGTCTACATACTGTATGAGTAGTTCATGCAACAGCATCTGTAACAAACTACGATACCAGAATAGTGGCAAATGCGCAATTATATCATCACACGAATTACACGAATTATGTTCGTGTAATTATGAATTATATTCATACATTATAACATCAGATGCAAGTACGCAGTGATTATAAAGTATACTAATAGGTTCTACCCACATTAGCCAGTGGATCTCATGTTACACTGCTGGATCCCTGACTTGACTAGCTTGAAGATATCTTATGATAGCTTCCTGTTTTTCTTATTGGAAATTTTTATCCATTCACAAAAGTAGCCATCTTCTGTGGTAAATGACTATATTGGTCTAATCAGGGCCAAGTGGCATCATGTACTTATTTTTACCTCAGAATTTCTGTTTTCACCTGAAAGGAAGCCTATCCTGAATTTCAGCTGACTACTTCTACAAAAAAATAAAAAGATGATTAAAAACAAAAATTCTGTATGCAGCCCAGCTGTCCTATCTTGTCTATTAAGGCTGCCAATTTCCATTAAAATTGCTTACATTTTTTAACCCCACTCACCAAGAAGTGTGTGTGCATATGACAGACACGTCTCTCTGTCTATGTGGTTGCGTGCACACATGCACACGAATGAATATTCCTTGTATACTTGGCAAAGAACCATTTTCCTCAGAGGTACACAGCCAGGAAAAAAAGAAATCTTACCAGTTAAATGAAATTCCTACTAAAATAAGACACCTCAAATTTAAGTGATCCCCATCCTATGTAGAACACAAGTGATTTTCTCATATAGGAAACTGTCTCACACACTTGCACATACACAAGAGCATCATATACTTACACAGAGAAATTTAACATGTGGGCTAAATGAGCATAAATGGAAGTATGTTTTCCTGTGGTAAACCCCACTGAAGCGAGAATTTCTTAATCCCAAATCAGTATACCTATTCTGCTACATTGCTGGAGATAGATCTGTTTAGTGTGACTTATTGGAAGCTGGGATGGAAACTTGGGAAAAGATTCTTGAGTTTTTATCAGTTGTTTTGTTTCCTCTCCTTCTGTTGGGAAAAACAAATATGGTCAATAAAGGCCTAATTCTAGGGTTTGTGTTGGGCTGCAGGCCCAAGGAAACTACGCTTGCTTGACAACCTTACTCTTGCAGGTTCAGTAGCTCCTATCCCTAGAAAAGAATGCTGACTAATTATAGTCCTCTTCAATCACCATGCAAAGTTTGTTCTCCTCTTGTCAGCTCCTATCTTTCCTGATTACTCAGGATGAGTTTTTTCAGTATTGCCACTCTCTGTCCATGGTGACTTTCAACTGATTGAGGAGCCTAAATTTTCCAGAGGCTTCATCCATGTGAAGAGCCTCTATAGATGGAGAAGGTCTCCATTTCAGACACTCATCCTCCTCTCAAGAAGAGCAGGTCAAGGAAGGCAAGTTGGGTGTGCTCATCTTCATCCCAGCTTGAAGCAACAAGTTGGCTTCTCTGTTGCCCCTGTTTCGATCCTTCCTTCTTTTTCATTAGACTCTTCTGCCATTAACATATTTTCATTGAATGTAATACCTTCCTCCACTTATGTAATTTTCCTCTGGAGGAAACTTTGTTTCAGACTGTCTCCAGTCTCCAGACCTCCAAGGTGAGACCTATACATCTAATCCAAACATATTACCCTGTTTCCCCTAAAATAAGACATCCCCTGATAATAAGCCCAATCGGGCTTTTGAGCGCATGCACTAAAATAAGCCCCCCTGAAAATATTTAAATGCATGCGCAGCTGGTCCCCGCCATTTCCTCTGGTTTCCCCCATGTGCCCCAAAATAATAAGCCCTCCCCAAAAATAAGGCCAAGCGTTTATTCCGGGGTTCAAAAAAATATAAGACAGGGTCTTATTTTCGGGGAAACACGGTATATATATAGAAATTATAGCAACTCGGCATGCACACTGAGTTTTGCTTCTTTTTCTCAGCGTTGCTAGTTGGTAGAAAGAAAAGCAATTACAGATCGCCTTCGTATTGCTTCTGTTAGGATTGGAGGCTGAAAACAGTGATGTTGGCCTAAAATTGTGCCCTAAATTGATTCTATGTTTTTATTTTCCAGAACCAGAGATATAACAAGTCCACTAATAATACTGAAATTCTACTGACCCTTGTCTTATTTTATGTTCGCTGCTGCCTGTACTGCTTTTATAGCCACACATTCTGCTCTGTAGTTTTCTGTAAACATCAAAGATTGCAGACAGAGGAACAAATCCGACAAGGATATGAAAGATCCTACTGTAATTTTTTGCTTTCTCTGTGTTCATCTCCAAAAGCTGATGACATGCCAGTATGAGCCAGCTCATCAGATGGGCACAGATCCCCTCTCTGTCTTTCTTTTTTAAAAAAGTCTTCCATGAAGGTGGCAGATAAAAAATAGGGCATTCCAGTAGCTGACAGGCTAACCTGTAAGTGCCTGTCCTGGGCAATCTACTTGTCAGCTTTGCTGGCTAAGAGAGCAGAGACAAGCTTCAGCTGTCAGCTCTGTGTCTTCTCTTCCCTCTGTCTTTCATCATTCTTAGGTCCATGAATAGAGGTCTTATTTAGGGTTGACTTAATTTAACCAGTGCATGGAGCAAAGCTCTTATTCATCCTGTTGCAACAATAGAATCCATGTACAGTATTATAGATGCAGATATATGGGATTCTGACAATCAGCTGAGTTAAACAGTATAAGGCATAAGGTACGTGGTTCAATATTAATATCAAAAGATTAGGGAGAGTAGTTCAGAAAAATCTAAATCCAGAATTCTATATTTATCTGGGCTATTGGTCTGAGCTCCGAACTTGGCAATTTGGTTGCAAACGTTTCTTCACCATTCAAGGAGACATCATCAATACGCTTTGAATTGTGCTCATCTGTCAGAGCACTTAACCTTTTTATGTGATGCAAATGTGTAGATGCTGTTCGTTCAGCTACTTCTGAATCATGGTCTGACTTTGGACTATTTGATTGGCTGGCAGTTGTTACCGAGGCATGGTCAAACAGTCTGAAGTCAGACCATGACTCAGAAGTAGCCGAACAAATAACATCCATACTAATTTGCATCACATAAAAAGGTACTTAAAGGGCAGTGCTCTGACAGATGAGCACAATTCAAAGCGCATTGACAATGTCTCTTCAAATGGTGACGAAACGTTTGCAACCAAATTGCTGAGCTCAGAGCTCAGACTAACAGCCTACCAACCTGAGCTACTTATATTCAAATACATTTCAACTATATTTGTCTATCATTTATCTCCTTACCACCATCACCCCTTTCTCCTCATCTTCTTCCTCATCATGATCATTACTATCAAGAGAATTCAAGAAAACTGGTTGTCTATACAATACCGAAGTCTGAAGAAGCTAAGAAATAAATAAATATAAAGTTGTGTTCAGGTTTCCACTCAACTAATATCTACAGTGCTAGGCCTAGTGGTCTTGGAATTCAGGGGCTCAAAATAGACTGTTTATTCCCTACAAGATTTTGTTTGTCACATCAAGTAACATGGCAGAGAAATTCTACATTATTTCATTTAATTTTAATCTAATTAGTATATATTTTGCACATGCTTTATACACTGCTTTGCAGATGCATAAACAGCCATCCAGAGTTTTATTTCAGACATCACATTATTGCAGATGTAAATTACACCTCTCCACATTATTCAGATACGAAGTTGCAGGGGTAAGAAATATGTCGTGGATTATTTATATCTCTGGCATAACAGCTAACAATTGTCAAAAATAATTGCTAGTAAATTAATTAAAGAAAATTATGTTTCTGGAAAAACTCTCAGTTTTAAATATCATTTTTTAACTCATTAACTAAGAAAATTGTCAGCTATGAAACCTATTTTATAAAATTCAGTATGATTTGATGGGTTTAGAAAATACATTATTCTTATGAACATTTTTTTTAAATTGTCCTGTCTAAACATCTCAAAGATTATCTAAATTTACTTACTTTTCCTCTCAAGGAGAGAAATTTTACAAATTTTACATTTTCATCTTCCCATCACTGTCTGTCAACTTGCTGTGTTGTAAATTGGCTTCATAGGAACAGCCTCTTTACATTACCATCTATTAATCCGGTTCTCAAAACTTTTGCAGAACACCAGTTTGTCATCTATTCTTTCCAGATTGAGTCCTAATATCATTCTTCATTAAACAGATTAGTAGAAATTCTCCCACTAGTTGGTAATATTCAGTGGAAGGGGAGGAAAAATACTGCAGGAATCTGCCAGATCCTTTCCATGATATGCCCTGCATACAGCAAATAAAGGTACCATTTGCATGCAATCCTGAAGAAGACAATATTGGTGATCACTAATGGAGGCAGCAAATTTTATGCCGGCATAAAAATATGTTGGTTATCATTAAGATGAATCATAGGAAAAGTTCCTCTGTCTTTTTCTTCTTGGGTCTCTCTTCTTCCCCCCCCCCCTTCTTTCAATTTCTGTGTCTAGCTGTTGCCATCTTATCTTCATTTTGACTTCTCTAGTGGGTTCCTCTGCCATTTCAGACAAATGGTGTCTAATCTCTTCTCTAAAACCTCCAGTGATGGGGCACCCACAACTTCTGAAGGCAAGTCATTCCACAGTTCTAACTGTCAGAAAATTTCTCCTTAGTTCTAGACTGGTTCTCTTTTATACTTCAATAAAACTTTAATAAAAAATTAACAATTAAAAAGAGGATTGCCTCTTGTCTCTGGGAGGTGGACGAAAGAGGTGTCTGCTGAGGGGAACTGAACTCCTTCAGCAGAGTGGAGAAATGTAGCTCAGATCCTGATAATCTGAGTGTTGTGGTTAGAATGCAGTATTGTAGGCTAACTCTGCCCGCTGTCAGGAGTTCAATACTGACAGGCTCAAACCTTCCATCCTTCCAAGGTTGGTAAAATGAGGACCCAGATTGTTGGGGGCAATATGCTAACTCTGTAAACTGCTCAGAGAGTGCTGTAAGGCGTTATGGAGCAGTATGTAAATCTAAGTGCTATTGCTATTTCTGCACCCTGGCAAAGTAATTTCCATCCACCTGGAGAGAAGATTCCTTCAGTGGTGTGGAGAAAGCCTGTTGTTTTTTTAATTCCACATCTAAATCAATTTCGGTCATCTTTGGTACAATTTGTTCTGCTTCCATTAACATCATTTACACAGAGATTATTTTATGATAACATTCTTAAAATTAACTTCTGAGCCCCTTATTGAAAAACATTCTTCAATACCAATGTATTTTGCTTCATTCTCTGTTAGCAAGATGAACGGAAGGGTTCTTCTCATTTAGTTCCTCCTGATTCCCTCTAGTGCCCAACCTTCAAATTCCTATCCTTCCTTTTTCAGTATTCAAAACTACAGCCATTTCCTAATGATTCTTATAATTGATCTCAAAATCTTATTTCAAATCTATCCAGATCCCTAGTCCATTTTAATAAATAAATAAACAACAGTCTATTAATTGCCATTCATTCTTCCCTCCAAAAATGAGATTTTTTTTCCCCTAAATCCATACCTAAGATTTAGGATTGAAGTTAACTCACCTAGTGAATGCCATAAACCTGGCCCTTCCAAAAGTTCTTAATATTTGAAAAGCAGTAACAAAGTAATTCCAAAAGTGACTGAGAAATGAGGCTTGGCTGAACTTCTCACTGTAACTGTGAGCTTACTTGGAATCTCTTGACTCTCAGCCATTCAACTCACCATCCAACCACAAAAACCTCAGTATCTGCAATCTATTCATGAGGTGCAGCTGTCTGGAGTACATGTGGCTGATGTCATGATATCTCCTTTCTCTGGAGAGATTTTGTTAACCAGCACCTACCCTTTGACTGCTGATCTCTGCCATAATGTCATCCCCACTCCTTCAGGGACCTCTAACTCACCATGTTTTTATCAGGAGTCTCATTCTCTACTCCTTTCTTGACTGCCATTTCAGCAAAATATTCCGGTTTATTAAAAAGATAAGATCTCTTTCAAATCAAATTTGACTGTAAGTGACTTCATGAACACAGCCAACTTAAATATTTTCCATTCTATGTGTACCTCTATTGTTGATTTCTACAGTGAACAGTAGTCTGTGTCCACATGCTTTTGCTTCTTCTGCCTCAGCAAAATTGGAAGGAGAAACTGTGTCTCCCTCAGTGAAATGTCTCCTGTGACTACATGTTGATGCTGCTGCCATTGTGACCTCAAAGACTTCCAACATCTTTTCATCTCCTAGTTACCACAGCTTTGGAATGTAGCCAAGATGCATAATCAAGTCTCAAGATTGAATCCCCCTGCTGAGGAGTTCCTGAGATTGTGTGAATCAAGACCTAGGTAAGTCTCAAAAGTGGGCTCAGATATGAATGAATCTTGCCACAGTCTAAAATGTGGGCTCAGATATGAATGAATCTTGCCACAAGAGATGGATCTGAGGTAAGAATAAGCCAATGAAATTAGCTTTAAAAAGATGGTGAATATTCTGCAGAGCATTTCATGAGGTAGAATTTATCTGCTACTTCCTATGAACAGGTAATTGCCTGGTTAATCAGATTGAAAGAGGGAAGGGAGAGAAAATGTCGTTGCATATTCCTTTTCTTTTCTGAAAAGTTCATCATAAACAAAGCCAGTAAGACTATATTCAAACGGTAACTTTCCTATATTTCTGGTTGTGCACTTAGGGCTAAATAAGGTTATGTGAGGAGGCTCCAGTGCTTTAGATGGTGATCAACAACCCTGACCAACAGCTTTTTAGGGCTGTTTCAAACTCTTTCTCTCAGTTATGTACTTTCAGTGGACTTCCCCCTTAGCACAAATATATCTAACAATGTCCTGTGAACTCCACGTAGGCATCAGGAAGAGCATCTGGCCAGTAAACACTTGAGTTCCATTCAGTCACTCTGACTCCACTCCGATAAAAGGGATAACAAGGTCATTAAAATAAAAGAACTCTTTAGAATGTTTTGCTTTTTGAATAAGTGGAAGTTATTAATTTCAATGTTGGGGGATGAATAATGCTTCAAAGATAGAAGAGATTTATAAGGAATAAGAACATTGGTTCATTTAGATCAACATTGCCTATAATGCAGTACTCAAATGAAGATCTTTGCAAAACTGCTACCTTCAAATAAATTATATGTTTAACTTTTCCCACCTTTCTTCTCTGGAGAAGATTCCAAGAATTAACATTTCTGGTCTTAATGTGATTTCAGTTTCTTTCACCTTCCTCCAAATTTGTGGAGGATATTATTTCTATGGGTGGCTTAAAGGAGAGCAATTAATTTGTTTTTAAAAAAACCTAAACCATCAAATATTAAAATGCTACGTGAAAAGATTATATTTTTAAGAATCACCTGAACACTAAGATAGTAGGAGCCAAATACAACTTTTCCCATATCCAGGAACTAGGACAAAAAGGACGTTTCCCAGGTATCACAAAAATAGATCCCTCACAACAAGGGATTCTCCTGAAAGAAAGTTCATAATGGGAGGGGCAATCCTGCCTAAATATAAAAAGTCTCCCATTATGAAACTTATGCTTTTAAATATCTGTACAATATCATACATTTAAATTGTGTCAAGTAAGCAATTGGTAAGTTTTTTCAAGACTGGTATCATATGATTACTGTCCATTTCATTGATTAGAAGCCTATTCATTCCACCTGCAAGTTCTAGACTCTTTCCAAGGGCAGCCCTATTCATTGATTGATTGATTGATATATTGATTGATTGATTCATTCATTCATTTCTTATAGCTTCCCATGTCAACCAAGTGACTCTGGGAAGCTAACAGTTCTAAAATTATAAAACAGTTAAAACATGCACACAACAGAACACTTTAACAGTAAATATGTAATCCAATCAAGGCATGGAGAATTATCACCAAATCCAGAAAGATCAGGAAGGACACAGGTTGAATTCTTTAGAACTTCTGTCTTTTCTAGATTTAAATTCAGTTGGCTCTGCCTCATCCAGGCCATTGTAGAGCATGCATATTTCTGTTTGAAATGCCAGAGGTTAAATCTGCCTCAATTTGTCTTGCTGATATTATACTCAGGAAGACTGACTTAACCAATTAGTTTTTAAAAAAATATTTTATAGGAGGCACTTGTGCTGTGATATTATTCAGCAACACAAAGAATCCAGTAGGTTTTTCATGTCAGGCTCTAAATCCAATATGCCCCTTGCAACTAAGTGGTTTTGTTTAAAATTATCAATGTGCCAATTCCAGAATTGAAATTTCAGATGGGTTGGAGAGGAATCAGCATTCTCTGTCTTTATTCTTGGCAAGGCTCTTAAAATAGTGAAGTTTATGCTTCACCTCTTTATGTGCCGCTCAAGTAGCAAACTAATCATCATCATCATCTGTTCCCACCCCCACCCCACCCCCCCAAAAAAAGATCCTCAAAGCAAATATTTCAAAGGCAGGAAGAAGAGAATACCTGAAGCAGTGTAATTATCCATCTGGAGCTATATAGCGTGCAGTATTTAAACCAATGATAGAGAAGAATTATTAAGAAGGAGAAAGCTGGTTTGATAAACCACAGTCAGGACACTAATCCAGAGTGTGTGTTTGGGATTTTGAACCTTCCAAAATAACAGGTTAGGAGGTTCAACAGCTTCCCTTAGTGCCTGGCTGGCAAAGTTCCTATGCTAGTATTTAATATCCGTTTGATGTTCTTGTCTTTGTGTTAAATGTACAAACTACTGTTAAGAAGTTGAGACATATAGTTGTGATTAAAATAATTCATCCATTAATTTATAATTAAAAGGCCAAGTTAATTGCAATCCCAACTCTATGTAGCAAAGCGAGTCTCATTTTTGAAATCAAGCATGCACCATCAACATTGTTTGTAATGGGTGATGGGCTATTACAGTACAGTCCTTACATGACAGGAAATTAATTGCCATTTGTTGATCATTAAAGTTCCTTTTTTAAAAAAAACTAACTGAGAAAAAAGACTGAGAGGCATTGCACTTGGCTAATTTCTTTCTCCTTTTATTTCCATCAAATGCAAGGCTTCTGCTTTGTTGGGCTTATAGAACTTCTAAATATATGAATGTAAATATCTCAGCTATATAAAAATAATTGTGAGGCAATTTTAGAGTCGTTCACTGAGGCAGAGGTCATTAAAATTCTGACAGTTTTTCTGTTTGCATTGAGACAGTTTTTTTGTTTTTTGTAATCAAGCAAAAAATGTCAACCATAAATCCTCCTAACATTTATGTATATCACTTCCTTCGATTTACGTAAATGTAAATATGATTTTATGGAAGAAACCTCTTTTTTAAGATGTTAAGCAGTATATCAGTCGTAACAGATAAAATTCCCCACTCTGTTTTTTAACTTTTCCTGTAGCTTTGAGAAACATTTTGGATGCATTTTTACAATCATATCAAGTTTGTTTACAATTTTTAATCAGGGATAAATAGGGATGCAAGCGGAAACAGTCTAACATAAAATGTCTGAGCTGCAGCTCACATCTTTACAACATTTTATAAAGAAGAAAATCCACAATGGCTATATTTTACATCTCTGTAAAATTATGAGTGTAAATGTCTATTAATGCTCTTAACCATTGTATGAATTAGTTAATACAAAAAAGTTGAAACTTATTGAAGGTTATTCAGTGAGTTTTTGTGGATTTGATGGTTTTGGTCTGCAAACTCAAATAAATTTAACTATTATTCTGGCCTACGGAAACAAACAAGGGTGTGAAGTCTAACTATCTAACATGCATTACATTAACCATGCCTTTTCAGGCAAAAGCTCTGTGTTTATGAATCCTTTGACCTGGATCACTCTATTAAGCACACCTAGAAAGCAAGGGCCAAACTAATGTTTGCCTTGTCCTGATCCTGAGCTTCTAAACTCAGCAAAGCTCTTAAACTTCATAATCTGGAAATGAAAGGAATTAATCTATTCAATAGCACTCTAGCACTCTTAAACCAGGGGTGAAATCCAGCAGGTTCTGACAGGTTCTGGAGAACCGGTAGCGGAAATTTTGAGTACTTCAGAGAACCGGTAGCGGAAATTTTTAGTAGTTCAGAGAACCGGCAAATACCACCTCTGGCTGGTCCCAGAGTGGGGTGGGAATGGGGATTTTGCAATATCCTTTCCCTGGAGTGGGGTGAAAATGGAGATTTTGCAGTATCCTTCCCCTGCCACGCCCACCAAGCCACACCACGCCCACCAAGCCACGCCCACAGAACCGGTAGTAAAAAGAATTGGATTTCACCACTGTCTTAAACCTAATTCGGGAGTGTAGACAAGAAAGCTCAGGATTAAAAATGTGATCAGATTAATTGTCTCAAATATGATAAGATCTATTAGATAATAATGGACTGGCCATATGTGAGCATTTAAATTTTGTACAATAATATTTGGCAGGGCTTTATTTTGCTGCCTGTCAAGGAGAAAGGAGCACACTGCCCGAATTGTTGAGCCAAATCCATGATCTTAGATATAAAGAAATAGATCCTACTTGTTTTATTTCCTCCTCTTTTCCTTTTGGATGTTGCTTGTTACCAGAGTCGCTAGTCTAGGCAGCTCTCCATTGACTCTGCTTATGATCACTTATGAGCATGGGGATGCTCCAACAGTCGTAAGTGTGAAGACTAGTTGCAAAGTTACTTTTTCAGCTCCATTTTAATTTCAAACTGTCCCTAAACAGACCAGACATTAAGGGAGTATTAGCAGTAAGCAGGATATATACTGTGTGTCTGGATATATGCATTTTTCAAGATGGATAGTTTAGGAGAATTTTTTTTTTTTTTGCAAAGAATTAAAAATAGAATTAAAACCATACTTGCTTTTTAAGGGTCCCCAAAGACACACCCGAGGTCCTCAAATCAGAATGTAAAAATGAAAATAGGCCCAACAATTCATGCATGGATGGCTACCTTTTTATACACATATAAAATAGATGTATGCAGAAAACATATATGTGCCTCTGTCTCAGGAGTGAAATCCAGCAGATTTACTTTTTAGTAAATTTTGGAGCCTTAAGAGTCTGAAAAAGTGCTTCTGGATCAGTATAACTTGAGCATGATTATACAGCTCAGGGGTGAAATCCAGCAGGTTCTGTCAGGTTCTGGAGAACCGGTAGAGGAAAATTTGAGCAGTTCAGAGAACTGGCAAATGCCACCTCTGGCTGGCCCCAGAGTGGGGTGGGAATGGAGATTTTGCAATATCCTTTTCCCAGGAGTGGGGAGGGAATGGAGATTTTGCAGTATCCTTCCCCTGGAGTGGGATGGGAATGGAGATTTTGCAGTATCCTTCCCCTGGAGTGGGGTGGGAATGGAGATTTTGCAGTATCCTTCCCCTGCCACACCCAGCAAGCCACGCCCACGAAGCCACACCACACCCATCAAGCCACGCCCACAGAACCAATAGTAAAAAAATTTGGATTTCACTACTGCTCTGTCTCTATTTAAGCATTCTGTGTTTCTGTGTCTGTCCTATGTACCAAGCACCTATCCAGAAGTTCTAGGACAGGGGTGTCAAACTGGATTTCTTTGAGGGCCAGATCAACATTGTAGTTCTCCTCCATGGGCTGGCCGGGGGCGGGGTGGAGGGGAGATGGGACAGACCCTTCCTGCAGCATCCGGCTGGCCAAAATGTGCCCCATTTCCAGCCTGGACAGCCTCCTATAGCACTTTGCCAGCCAAAACAGGGTGTCGGGGGGGCAGCATGCAGCCCCCCCAAACAGACACCCACACCCTGTTTTGGCTGCCAGAGGCATCGCAGGCCAGTCCTTTGCTACTTCCAGGACAGTCCTGTGGGCCAGATTTAAGCACCCTGCGGGCCAGATCCAGCCGTGGGCCTTGAGTTTGACACCCCTGTTCTAGGGCTGCAATAAAAGCAAGCAGATTGCCACCCAACCTTCTGCTATTCCAGACAAAACCTCATAGGATTTCCTCCCCAGTTCTGCTGGAAGGAGGCAACTAAGTGCTATTTTAAACAGCCTTACACAGTTAATATTCTTATGTGCAATGGATATGTATTTATCTTGTAATTCAGGAAGCTTCCTCTCTTGTTCACCCCCCTTTTAACACATTCAGGAGGCTATGTGAAGCTTTAGCCAACAAAAGCATTGCCTTTCCACTTTAGAAAAGGGAAAACACTTCCCACAGATGACGGCCATGGAGGAGAAGGAGGGTTCTTCCCAAAGCCAGCGAGGTGAGATCATGCCCGCTTTAAACAATGTTTTTCTAAATAATCAAAATCCCCTTGATTCTCTTTTTATTGAAACCACTGGTATCAGGCACCCAGATTAAAGGCAAATAAAGCATTTCCTCACGTCAGGCGCTACAAAGCAAAGCAAAAACCTGAGATCGTGGAGGTGATGAAGAAAATGGCAATGATGATGATCACAGGTTCCCACCCAGCTGATACATTTCTAGGCAGTAGTTTGGAAATAAGACCCAGTGATGCCAGTTAACCAGTTTCAGGTAAGCATGAAGGTAAAGAGTGTATAAGTGTATATAACAACTGGTTTAGGAACAGATTTGCCCAGATTTAAATTCTTGCTGTATACAGTTGAAACAAATTGTCCTAAGCTATAATGTGGTTAGGACAATGGTGGGTTCCTCCCGGTTCGGCCCGGTTTGTCTGAGCTGGTAGCGGTGACGATATGATGTCACTGAACCAATTCTCTTTGTTCGGGAGCTGGGCCCTCCTGCCCCCCCGCCCCTGCCCCCCCCGCATTATTCTTACCTGTTATTTGGCCCCATCCCCAATATATTGCTGCCTCCCGAGTCCCAGCTGATCGGCTAGAAGGAAAAAAACTGTTTAAACTCTTGCCGCGGGGCTTCAAAGGATCGCTCTACAGCTAATCAGTGTTAAAAGGCAGTGTGGTGGTAGACCAGTGCCTCCAAAAACAAACGGGTAGACCAGTGCCTCCAAAAACAAATGGGTAGACCGGTGCCTCCAAAAACAAATGGGTAGACCGATGCCTCCAAAAACAAATGGGTAGACCGGTGCCTCCAAAAACAAATGAGTAGACCGGTGCCTCCCAAAACAAATGAGTAGACCGGTACAGCTCTACAAGCAGTTAAAAGTCTGGTAGACCAGTACCTCTGCTAAATCCTAAAGAATTGTCACATGACCATCAAGCCATGCCCACAAAATAAGCCATGCCCACAGAACCAGTAGTAAAAAATTGTAGAACCCACTCCTGGGTTAGAGTTATGGTTAGGGTTAGGTTTGTGCGCAGGGGCACACATTCACCTGCACGTGCACTATGGGCACTCGGTCCGGAAAAGGTTAGCCATCACTGGTATATCTAGTATATTTAGCTCACCAGCAGAGGAGACTCCCATCAGTAAATGATGTCGGTAAGTAGTATAAAATACAGGCTCATAGAATATGATGGCACAATGGAGAATCTCATGGTGCAGGGAATGTCTTCTAGAGCATTCTATCCAGTGGTGGGATTCAAATAATTTAACAACAAGCCCTAATGACCAGCTGGGTAACGTAGCTTGGTGGTCATGTGACCATGTGGGTGTGGCCAACTCAACGTCACTCACGTCGATAGGCACTTTGCCTTAGCTGTTACAATGTAATAAGGGTTAATCGTAGAGGCAGTTTCTGTAAGCAGTGCAATAAAGATTAGGCTAGAAACAACATCAGAATGTTTCCTTCCTGCCGTCCTTACAGGATTAGCCCTGTAAAGTGGGAAAAAACAAAAAAAAGATTTCTTCCAACAATTGGTTCTCGAACTGCTTAGAAAGATAACAACCGGTTCTCCCGAATAGGTGCGAACTGGCTGAATCCCACCACTGATTCTATTCCCCTGCTGACTTGGGAGATTCTGGGAGCCGAAATCCACACAAAGTTCCCAGGTTTGAGAAACACTGCTCTAGTGCTTAAGTGTTGCAACTGTAGATAAAAAGTCAACCACCCTTGCTCCTAAAGGTCCACTTTGCTTAACCAGCTGCTTCTGATCCACTTGCTGAAGAATTCACCAAAGGAGACATGACCTTTCTATCATCTGACTTGTCAACACCAAGTCACTTGCCACTATCTCTTTTTCCCAGATTCTGGACCCAAATGGAGGCAAACAGGAACTGAACTTTTGCTTCTAGGAGCACCTGGCTTTGCTATCACTAGGAATAGAGGCTGTATCAGTCCATGCCTTGTCCTGGCACTTGACACACAAAGTGGTCCTGGTGTTTGCTCACCTCCAGATGCAGATAGTGCCTGTCAGCAGAGAGAAAAGCTCAAATGGGAACAGAGTCAAACAGGGGTGCTCTCTGCTATAAAGGAAGTGTTTTAGATAGCCTTGACATCATTCTGTTTTTCCCACATACACATTTAATTTTACAACCCACAGGACTTGGGTTTGGGGAAGGCAGTGTCAACTCTCCACTAAAATAAGATGAAAATGATATCAAAGTCATCCCAGCCATAATGATTTACCTCTTGTGCATTTGCACGTTGCATGGCCTGGGATTTGGAAAACCTGTCCGGGCAGGACAGAAATCTAGAAGTTGTTGATGAAGTTCATACTTCCAAAAAGCAAGGCTTTTCCAGGAAATCCAGATGGCAAGGAAAGGTATAAGCTCAAAAGCCAGGAATAGTTGGAAGAAGAATAAGCTTCTGGTTCCACTATGCAAGTCCACCAACTGTCCTCTGCCCAAAATTTCCTGGAGTCCTGGAGGTTACAACCAGAGGTGGGTTTCAGCAGGTTCTGACCAGTTCTGGAGAACCGATAGCAGAAATTTTGAGTAGTTCAGAGAACCGGTAATAAAAATTCTGACTGGGCTCACCTCCATCTAGCCTCTGCCTCCCAAGACCCAGCTGATCGGGAGGAAATGGGGATTTTGCAATAACCTTCCCCTAGAGTGGGGAGGGAATGGAGATTTTACAGTATCCTTCCCCTGCCACGCCCACCAAGCCATGCCACACCCACCAAGCCACACCCACAGAACCGGTAGTAAAAACTTTTGAAACCCACCACTGGTTACAACTATATTTGGGAAACTGAAGATCAGCTGGATGTATCTTTTTTTTTTTAAGGTAGCAGAAAAGCACACGTTTACAAGAGTTCAGTAGCTACCTCCTCTTTGATGGATAGAAACAATAATCATGACTTGATTTTAGTGCAATGCCATAGTGTGCAGCAGGGGTGAAATCCTCTGAAGTCTGCTACCGGTTATGTGAGTTTGCTACTGAGCACGTGCTTTGCGCATGCATGCATGCCTGAGGTGCACCTGAGGCGCACCTGAGCAGTGCTAAAAAAGGAACATTTTGAAGCCTTCCAAGTCTGCAAAGGTAAGTAGAACAGCAGGGGGGGATCCACTGTGCCACGCGATTTATATTAGCTAGAAAGCAGGAAATCCGACGACTCTAGCTAATATAAATCGCTCGTCACAGCTGATTGTCACCCAGCTGATCATCGGAAATACCGGTTCGCCTGAACCGGTAGCATTTTTTACTACCAGTTTGCCCGAACCGGTCCGAACCGGTAGCATTTCACCCCTGGTGTGCAGGAAGGAGTAGGCTGGATAACACTGTGTGTTTTGATAGGCTGAGCTTTTAGCTGTCACTACTATTAGAAGCCATTGATTCATACATGCTGGTAGCAATAAGGGGATGTGAAGTTTTTCTTTGGACTGTGTTCTGTTACATACACCAACTGACGATTGAAATGTTCAGCTAAAAACCTATTCATTTTGTTATGAAAGAGAAAATCATTGCAATAACAACCAACCATTACTACCTTCCCACTTCTCAGCACCCCATCACCCCACCATTAATATGACTGTGGACATGCAGGGTAGAGAGCTCTGTGTTTTGTAGTGACTGGTTCCATCCTTGCAAAGTCCTCACTAGGAGTTTCTGTGATGTCCCAGGGCTGCAAAGCTTCATCAGGCCTTTCCAGGACCCCTGCTAGTCAAAGGAGATTGTGCTAGTCTCAAGGAATGAATGATTTGGCTTCAGATGAGGCAGCCCCCTATGCTCCTCCCACGCTTGCACAGTAGCCCTTGTTCATGTTGCCCTAGAAAGAGAGATGACCAGACCCAAAGGGAAGTTGGAGAGTTGCAGCCAAAGCACCTGCTGTAGAGAAAATTCAGTTTCCCTAAGAAGCATCCAAAACTGTAGAGGCATTTACTGGCTGCTCTTTTATTTATCAGAGCAGCTGCAAGTGACAATTCTGCCTTCTGACTGGCCTGAGCCTTTGTTCCTGCAGAGCTGAAAATGCCCCCCAAATCCTTTCTTTGTACCAGGATTATATGCTTGAAAAGAACTGAACAAATTGCATTTAGACTGATCCAAAATGGTCCATTTCCCTTATTGTGCTGTCTTTAGAGGAGGGGGGAGGGCTGGGAGGGCAGGAATGACCGTACTTAGGAATCAAAGCAGAGCTGGCAACTAACAGCATTAATGCATGATAGAAAGATGGAATTGGCTTTAATTATCACATGTAATTACAAGAGGCTGCTTTCCCACAACCTCCCCCACAGGCATATCCTCAGACTTCATGCAGGCATCTCCAGAATCCACTCCCAGACCTCGAGATGTGAGTTCATTGTCAGTAACAGTATCTTTCCACAGTCTCCCATGGTCCTACTACCACCGTTGTTAAATGCATTTTCACACAAAACAGAACCTCTAAAACCTCGGTGGAATGAAACATTGCTTTAGGCAGGGCAATGTTCCCCTTGCCCTCCTTGACTGGAGGGCTGAAGAGCTAGAGATGTCTAGCCATAAATGAACATTACACTTTTGGCCTATCTTCCTTTATCTTACGACTTCATTGTATTGCATTGTATTGAGTCTCTGTGTCATAAAGGTAAAGGTTCTCCTCGCACATATGTGCTAGTCATTCCCAACTCTAGGGGATAGTGCTCATCTCCGTTTCAAAGCCGAAGAGCCAGCACTGTCCAAAGATGTGGTCATGTGGCTGGCATGACTAAATGCCAAAGGCACATGGAACGCTGTTACCTTCTCACCAAAGGTGGTCCCAATTTTTCTACTTGCATTGTTTATGTGCTTTCGAACTGCTAGGTTGGCAGAATATGGAACAACTAACGGGAGCTCACCCCATTACGTGGCATTAGGGATTCGGACCACTGAACTGCCGACCTTTCGATCGACAAGCTCAGCATCTTAGGCACTGAGCCACCACGTCCTTCTCTGTGTCATAGGAAACACTGATTTAGAGAAGTGGTGTGATTTGCCACCCATTCAGCTATTGACTTTTACGCCCCAAAAAGTGAACCTGCCACCATTAAGGGTACCACATAGAGTTGTGCTGGATTAACCATTAAACAATGGTCCAAAATAGGAACCTGCTTAGGGTACCACAGTTACCCTACCACAGGTACCACCAAGTTATTATGTCCTTAACTTTTTCACTGCCATATTCAACTTCAATTTTTTGTAATGGTCCTTATCTGCAGTATTGAACTTTAATGTACTTTGTAAAAAAAAAAAAAAAAGGTTTTCTTTGGTTTCTTTCTTTGACTAAAATTTAAAAAATTGGTTGGAGGTGTTATTTGTTTCCAGTTCATGGCCTGAGAGTTTCAGTTCCCTCAAAGGGCACCATTATTGGGCTGTGCTTAAGGCATCAGTTAACCTTAATCAGGCTCTGGCATAGAGACAAACAAAAATAGAGACAGACAAAATCCAGACAAACACCATATAGCAGCAACAGGTTATCTTTCTGTATCTCTCTGCTGCCATTTCATAGTCACTTGGAGCTTTGCACTCCTATGTAAAATATAATGCCAAGGAGTAGAAATCTGCCTTGTTTCTTTCATTGGGATAGTCAGAACTGCACTATTTAAATTTCAAATAGAGATTTCTTGTGATTTTTCACTCCATATTTTAAAAACAAAAATCCCTGTACACAGAAAATTAATATGGCAGAGAGATTAGTCTACTTCTAAATCATCTCTCTTTCCCACAGTCTCAATGGAAATAGACCCCAGACTCAGAATAGGATGAATTATTCTATAGATAGGAGTAAAAAAATAAACTAGCATTCGTTCATTCATTCATTCATTCATTCATTCATTCATTTTGTCAAGCAAGTATTAGATAACAGATATAGATATAAACATGGTTATTAATACATGACATGGTTATGAATAAGGGCACGTTGGTGCGCCCCTTACAGACCTCTTAGGAATGGGGTGAGGTCAACAGTAGATAGTCTAAGGTTAAAGTTTTGGGGTTTGGAGGAAGAAACCACAGAGTCAGGTAGTTCATCTTAAAAAGGACACATTTTTAAAAATATGGCTTTTGCTACCATCAACTTCTAATGAATTTCCGTGATAGAATAGGAGGAAGGCTCATTCAAATAACTTTCCATAACCGAGCGCTTTCAATAACGGGTAAACCCCGTTTGGAATACCAATTGGAGATTATGGGAGTTGTAGTCTGGCACAGAGAGCAGGCACCTGGCTGAGGAAGGCTCTTGTAAACCAAATATCTGGGGAGCCATCATCTAGGAATTGTAGTAAGCTTCCTCTTACAAGGGAGAACAAAAGGCTGTCTGAATTTGCTAGTTTTTCCTTCAGTAAAAAAAAAACCTTTTTTCTTGCCAGGTGATCATATCCAATGAGTCCACAGGATGTACCCCATGTCCCAGGCATCCACTTTTTTTTTTCCAAAGAACTGCTGAAATAAATACCGTACTGCAAGTTCAGGGGAGGAAGAGGTTATGTGATTTTTGGAGATGCTGGACTAAGTTGTAAATAGAGAGAAAAAACAAACACATACACGCAAACTGAGTCCACTGAATGAAGGGGAAAAAAATTGCATAATTGCTGGTGAGGGAAAGGCTGAGCTTGGGTTTGGCAGATGATCAGCCACCTGCACAAATGCTAAATCCAAGGGGGAAAGGGTCGACTGACATCTTCTAAAAGCTACTGAAATTTCTCTTTGAAGTGTTCTGGTTCTCTAGAAACAAAAGGAATGTGCTTTCTTTTGTTGGCAAGATATGGGCTATGTTTTTTGCCAATGGGAAGTATCTGGAAGAGGGGCAAATAAGTCCATATCCCCTCCATGCTCATTGGGACCTGCTACTAGGATTGCTAAAGGACCGCTGTGAAAACCAATGGACAATTTGAACAAAAGAAGCAAAAAAAAAAAAAAGTTCAATGGCAGCTTGTGCTGATGAGTCTCTAGGATGCTTTCTCTCCCTGTAGGTGAGAAAATAGCCCTAAAGATGGATCAATCAACCTCATCTAATCAGTAGAATAAAATGTGGCACAAATCAAGGGATCACCACAACTTTTCATCTCACAGAAAACATGAGTCACAGTGTGACTAACATGAGTTCAACACAGTGAACAAGCCATAATCGTTAACTTTCTGGAAGGAGAAGATACTTGAACTGAACTGAACTGATTGTATGAATAGAGCCGCATGGACATGATGTCTTCCAATTTTGAAATGCGCTCTCAGAGAAGGAAGTGAGCACATATATTTAGATTTTCAGCATGAAAATTTGGAACTGCTTAACTATCTCATGCTGAAGACAGTGGAATGCCAGATGTTTCACTGACATTTGTGTTTTGAGGTTTTTTTAAGTGAGTGTGAAATGGTTCTATTGTCTTACAAGCCACAGCTGCACTGGCGTATTATCTAAAAAATTAAATACAGTTCCTCAATTTTTGTGTATTTCTCTCTCTTTTTTTTTTTTTTCCAATTTTTTCAATCTTTAGGACTTGGGATTTTTAACTAAGAGTTTCAAAATGTTGCCCTTCAGAATGCAGTGAGATAACCGCACCAGTGGTGGGTTGCCCACGGTTCGCACCGGTTCTATAGAACCGGTAGTAAAACCGGCAGGAGGCTCCTCCCACTGACCCCGACATCATCAAAATGATTGAGCAGAAGAGCGCGCATCCGCGCAAGCGAAGCAAGTGCACACGTGCGGCCCCGTTGCAAACCGGTAGTAAAGGTAAGTAGAACCCACCCCCGAACCATACATGTATATGTTCATCCACGGATGCCCCAAGAGTTGATAATTCTGGACATGAGCCTTGCAGAGTAATTTCTAAAGGGTCACCAAGTAGATACAGTCAAGTTATCTTTTCTTTACAATTTGCTTCATTATCCAGCATAAAATAACTGAGTCTTGATTTCAGCTCAGCTTCCTTTACAGCTTAATAAACAGTGCAATACTTATCAGATCAGTCTGTAAAAAGGAGTAGCTTCTTTTGCTCTTCCTGTCAACGTGAAGGAATTTCATTCTGTGGAAAGTTATTTACATCTTCCATATGCAATATGAGCTATTATGTTCATGTTGAAGGCTTTCAGGTCCAATTCAGTTCATGTTCTTTCAGCTGAAGCCCAGCTGGAACTCAATGAGACTTTCCCTACCACCACATATTGAAGGATATAAGTCAAGGGATGATGGTAATTGAATTCCAGATAGTGGACTGATTTTTTTTTAGATGTGAAGGGCAACTGTATTGTCCCTGGATGAGATGACATCACAGTGTCCCTCAGACTCACATATTTCTCTTCATCCATCCTCTTCTAATCAAGCTTGAGGGGTCCTTGGTGCTCTCTGAGCTGGGTTGTTTTTCTTGCAGGCGTTCATTACCCAAAGTGTGGAGAAGCTGTATTTCTCCATTATGACTGCCTAACTACTGTAAATTATATCTATAATTATTGGGTGTCTCAGAATTTTTTCATTGACAATTTGCATTTTGAATGAGCTTCTTTCCTATATTCCAGATACAATAAATATTATTGTTCCAGAAATGGCAAATGAGTGGGAAAGACAACATAAGTTGAGAAAGTGATGTTACAACACATTCATACATGAGAAATCCATGGCTTCATGTTAATGAGTTTCCTGTTGTATGTGAAATATCTAGAAAAAAATGGAAAGTGTTACTAGCATAGTTTCTGGTATCAACTATGTCAACAAACTCTCCTTGTCACCATTATATGAGAGAGCCAGAGAGCCAGTTTGGTCTAGTGGTTAAGGCACCAGGCTAGAAAGCAGGAGACCATGAGTTCTAGTCCTGTCTTAACTGTGAAAGTCAGCTGGGTGACTTTGGGCTGGTCACTCTTTCTCACCCCAATACATCTCACAGGTTGTTGTTGTGGGGTAAATAGGAGGAGGAAGGTGTGTTGGATATGTTTGCCATCTTGAGTTATATGTAAAAATAATAAAGGTGAGATATAAATAATCAAATAAACAAATCAAATAAATTTGAGTAAATAGATTGTTTATTTTCACCTATTTCTCTCTATGATGTTTCATACATACAGAAACCAATCCCTGTTAAGATTATATTGCTGCTGATTTTCTTGATTTTAAAAAATGGGAAATGTTAAATGTTGTATTCCTTTCTGTGGCTTTCATGCATTAGAATGGCATATCTCATCCCACAGGAAGCTATTATAAAGATATTGTTTTCATCTGATTGCCAATATCTGGAGCCTTAAACATGGAGCCTGTGTATTAGATCTTCATGAACTGCTTTTAGCCTTTTCCAACTTGCAACCTCCAAATATCTTGAATGTCAGTTCTTGCAATATCTTAGTATGATTTGATATAAATATTAAAATTGCATGGGAACTTCAAAAATTTTGCAGGTATTAGCAAGTTCTACAGATATAATTGTAAGTGGGTGGGGATGTTTGTAAATATCATCTCTCTTAGCCATTTTCCAACTCTTGTCAGTCTGCCTTTATCCATTCCCAGATAATATGTGCCCATAAAATGCACTGTTTAAATGGAAGCTAAAGGTTAAATGGAAGAAAAGGCATATTTGTCAACTTTTGCATTTTTCTCCCTACCGTGACAAACTCCAAAGGCCAATATCCAGATACAGAAAATCTCTACGCACCTCCTGTAAAATCTGGAGAGCAAAAAATATTTTGTGAAGACATAGATGTACACAAATGAAGCTAGTAAGGGCAGCAGGCTCTCTTGACTCAAAACCTTTGAACTCTACAGCTACCAGATTAAGACCACCCACATTCAGATACCACAATGTCGTTAAAAAAAAGTTTAATTGTATCATCTGAATGGTTTGACAGGCAGATTTCAGTCTTCACCGATAACTGCATTAATACTGCAGTTTAAACATGGGGTTGCATTATAGGACATACATTAAAAATAACAAAGTGCTTTCAAAGAGAAAGAGGAGGCCTCATGAAAAAAACTGTTCTTCAAACCAGGAATTCTTGGAGTCAGGATGTTAGCATGAGGGCTTTGGCTTGGGTGGATACGATTAGTGGTTTTGTGGTTTTATTAAAGTTCAGTACTTGGTTGGTTGGCTGGTTGAAGGGAATTCTTTGTTTTTATCTTCTTCACTGCCCAGAGTTCCATGGATAGATGGGTCATCGTATAAGTTGGATAGATGATAGATAGATAGATAGATAGATAGATAGATAGATAGATAGATAGATAGATAGAATCTGAGTTCTCTCATAGTTTTAAAAACAGGTGATGATGAGCTGAGGGTCCCTGATTGCTAGAGTAGAGGGCCTGTACTCATCAGTTACATAGCACTATTCAGCTTTTGGCATATTGTTTTGATACCAAGGCCTATTCCCTTGACACCATGACTAAACCAGTCAGATTTGCTACCTGAGATTCTGGCAGTACACAGCCTCATTGACTAGACCAAATGTCCCATTTTTTACATTCACAAACTCCAGCTACTTTTTTTTTTTTTTTTGCAGGATTCCAGATACAGCTTTATGATGTCACTAGCCTCTTCCTCATTGGACAGGCAGGGAAGAGCAGGCATGGCTTGGGCACAGCAGCTATCTGATATTTGGGATGTATTATCTACTGCTGCCAGACCTGTAATGGAAAAGCTCTATTTTCCACCCATTCTTTCCCTCAAGCTTTTTTTCTTTCCTGGAGGACAAGGTAAGCAAAATGAATCAATTAAATGGCTCTAAAAACTCTCACATTGTGACTGATTAGATAGAATTGGTTAACACTATGCACAATTGGATTTGTTTAAGGCTAAACTTAATCCTCTGTTGTTAACTGACTGGATCAATTAATCTCTTTTTGGAGTTAACTCAGTGAACTGTACTGTTGAAAGCAGGGTGTTCAATAATTAAAAAGTCCTGGAAGCCCAAACTCTGTTACTTCAACACACCAAATACAGTTTAGTTTTTACATATACTGTACATATACATAAACGTATACACACACACACACATATACACACATGGGACAAAAGGACAGATTATTAATAAGTATTTATGTGAGGTATAACCTACATAATTTGTTTAGTATTAAATATTCCAATTCTACGGCAACATACAAATCAGTTAGGTGAAAAGAGAATATAAAATCCATTAGGAATTCTACACTACTACACTACTTATTATTGCCCTCTAGATATTTTGGACCAAATCCCATCAACTCCAGCTAATAATAATTCAATAGCAAGGATTACAGCAATTGTACTCTAAAAAACTTGGAAGCACAAGTCTTATTTTAGACAAATATACTAGTTGACAACAGACACCCTGGTTCTCTACTTGTATGCTTGCCTAAAGCCAGAGATCAAAGAATTGTATACATTAAATAGCTCCCTTGTATCATAAGATTCTAGATTCAGGAAGGTGATACCTACTGAGAAGATCTCTCTACAAACTATTATACTCTCTCTTCAGACAAGGGAAGGAGGAGCTATGTGTCAACTTTGTACATTTGATCAACAGCAAAAGACATAAAGCAGATCCAATACATGAACATAAAACAGGCAACAGTAGTTCAGTTTCTGTTAAGCACATAATTATATGTAAACTAAATGGAGTTATTGCCCAGTATAAGATGACATTGCAGTATATTGGCATGTGTCATTCTTTATGCTGACTTTTCAAACTGCTGGGTTACAATTCCCATCAACCCAGAAGATGCCACAGCAGTGTGGGTTATATATATTTAAGTGTCAGATAATAAGACAGGTAATAAGGAAGCAAGGCATTTCAAATGATTACAGGGTTATTACATGCTAATGCTCTATACAAGAAACTGAACTACTAACGGTCAAAGAAAATTGGTGGTAGATAACAATCAATGGAATTAAAGGTAAACTGGACTTAGATCTCTTGTTGATGCAAAAGGACTCAAGACTGATGACATACTTGACCCCTCCTTCAGGCTCAACCTGATCATCTCCTACATCAGGGTATAAGCTAAGTTCTATACAGTAATTCAATAATTATATTCCTGAAGTTGTCTACTTCAAAGATTGACACCTGAATGTTCTTTAAGTTTCCTTTTCATCTACCAGGTTCACTCTTTACCTGATTGCTTTTTAGCTGATTTTCATTTTTAAAAATGAATGGAAGTTGGTATGCTTCAAAATACTGGCCTCTAAACTTTAGCTTTCTTTGTAAGACTAAATGGGACCTATTTAAGTCCCGTGGGCATTCTTAGAAGATAATATGGTATGTGGCTTCAGCTCAGTACCCTCCCCCCAATAATATCCCCCAAAATAATAAGCATCACCTAGGAATATGGCTTAGAATCAATAGCAGAGAATGTCTCCAATGTTTTCTTCCTGTAAATAAATATTTTCTGAATGGCCATGCCTGTTAACCCTTGTATGAAACTGGCAACAACCTGCTTTCAAATTTCCTTCCAACCCTAAAGTATTACATCTTCCTGCATTGCTCCTTCAAAATATGTAACAGAGGAAAACCTTTTGAGAATCCCAAGTAAAGATTAATCGGATGAGAAAACACTCATTCTTTGGAACCATTTGCCATCTGAAAGAGAGTTTTGGGTAGCTGTTTCTCTGATTGTGTTTATAAGGTTTATTACAAAGGCTTTTCAGATATGAGTAATGTAATAAAACTTTCATTTTTCATTTTTACCTTGTTTCTCATTTTTATCATTCAAATGCGATATTTTGTATATATTTTTCTGTATTGTTTTGTTTATACCCTAGGACAGGGGTCACCAACCTTTCGGACCTCAGGGACCACTAAATTCATAATTTTAAATCCTGTGGACCACTAATATGATCTGCCTAATGACCAGCTGGGTGGGCGTGACTAGGTGGTCATGTGACTGGGTGGGCGTGGCCAACTCGATGTTACTCGCATCAAGGGATGCCTTGCCAGCCTCAACTCAACTCACCCCTCCCCTCCCAGCCACTCTTTGCCTCCCTGTCGGGGTTCCTTAGGGCCCCAACAGGAAGCAGTTGTTGGAGCTAAGCAGCCACCATGAGAAAGAGTTGGCAAAACAGCTCAGTTCAAATTGTATCTGACAGAGAAGGAGCTTAATAGAAGCATCTCACTGAGGACTATGAGCATAGGCTTTCCAAGCAGAGGGAAGACCTGTGGGAGTGCAAGGCCAGGTACAGGCGCATGGAGGCTCAGCAGGCTGAGATGGTCAGCCATGATGTAGTCCCACTGGAACAAGGTCCTCCGGCTCTTCACCACCAGCGGTACTTCCCTCCAGCCATTGCTCAAAGCCCTGCACCAGGAGGCTGAAGCAGAACCCAAGTCAGAATTTCTGTCCCTCTCCGACCCACACAAGAAGACCCTGAAGGGGGAGACTCTCTGCAGCAACACAATCATTCATTGCATGTACCGTATCTGTCCCAGGGGCCGTAGTTTGAGGACCCCTGATTTAGTGCATTATAAAAAATGCAAATAATTTTTCTGTGGACCACCAAAATTTTCTCACGGACCACCAGTGGTCCACGGACCACCAGTTGGTGACTGCTGCCCTAGGATAAGAGTATAAAACTGCACTGATCCCAACATTGATTTTAAGAGAACCAGTCTATGCAATTGAGAACTAGATGGCAAGTCTTTGATGATGTTATGCATTCAGTCATGTCCGACTCTTGGCAATTCTATGAGCCAGGTCTCTCCATATCTTCCAATCTTGCACTCCTTCTTTGAGTTGTTCTATGCTCTGACTGATGGTGGGCAAGTCTTTATTATACCTTAATTTTGGAATTGCCTTCTTATGATAATCACTTGGCTACTGTCTGAGGGACCTTTCTTCCATAAAGGAATTTTGGGAGTGAGATTATGTATAGCCAAAACGACTGTCAGATTTCTTATATTTGTAGGAAACAAGTAGGTCTCAAAAATGGATCTTGTTTAGTTGGCAATGCGTGCGGTTGCTGACTAGAACAGCTGGCCAAATGTGAGCATGCAATGCCACCTATTGTTTGAGTTGGGATTATCACACCATATGACTGTGTGCTAATAGTGCTAATCTTAGAGTTTCTGCCACACAAGAACCCAGTGACCCTTAAAAAAATGCTCCAGACTCGCAACAGACAAGTATTTCCGTCAGTAGTCCAGACAGAAGGAGAAGAGACAAAATTGCCCCATTTCATCATTTTCTTATTCTCATTCTCTCTTCAACATGGGCTGTTGTTTATTTTCTTTCTTCCTCCCTCCCTCTACTTTTTAAAAAAATATTTATGTGGAGGATGTGTGATGGGATTTTGTCTGCTGCTAGACCTGCAGCTACTACTCAGGATAGAGAAATGATTTTTAATTATTTTCTCAAACTTCTGTCAGATCTGGGAGCTATTATTGGCTTCAGACATCTCACTGGAGGTTTTAATAGAAGCCATCATCCATCAAGTCTACCAATCATCTGAAAAGCCCACCAGTTATCTCTAGAGGCTTGCTAGAACCATAGTTTTTCAGATTAAGATGGGCTATGATGGATTAGAAACGTCCTCAGATCCAACATCTATTGCACAAAGAAAGAATTAAATAGGGAGCACTGGATGCATATGTTGATCATTTGCAAAACCAACATTTGAACTGAAATTAGATCCAGCTTCAGCATAGTTCATAGCCAATTTTTTTTTAAAAAATACATTCTTGATCTTGATTTTATAAGAAAGCACCAAATTATATTCCATTTCAATAAGGACCAATAGCAACTCTGTTATCATATTTGGCCACACTTTATATGGAGGTTGTGGAGCTATGGACAACAAGCTGTAGCCTGGCTAATTAAAACCAAAAGCAAGAATATGCCTTCTTGTGGCTGGGCCAGAAAAGAAAAAGAATATATGTTAAGAAAAAAACAGGATGGCAACTAGGCAGATTAGATTTAGGCTGGCCCAGAGCTGAGTTGTATTTTGAATAAAAATTGAGTAAAGTTGACTGAACGTTGAATGAATTTGAAGATGTCATATTCATTCATTCAGTACATTTATATAATGCCCAAGTTATTTAAAAGACTCTGGCATATAATAGAAGAACATATGCCCACCAAAAAAAAAAAAATGTGAAAACAATCTTCTACTTGGGAGTGCTGCTGCTTCCAGGAGGGTGATGGATGGAGATGTGTGGTGACCAAGAGGCGAAGATGGAGGCTAGCAGAGTAAGGCCTGAAAGCTCACAGTACTGGACTGCTGAGGCAGTTTCTCTGGCAAATTTGTTTACCTTTTTGCCTCCCTGGATTGCCCCATGATAGGGCAGGAGTCTCATCTTTCCCTGTACCATATTTTTCAGAGTATAAAACGCAACGGAGTATAAGGTGCACCTTAGTTTTGGGGAGGAAAATAAGAAAAAAGCTGATTGGCAGGTGGATCGGCCTCCCAGAATACCCCCAATCAACTGTTCCCAGAGGTGAATTTTAGCAACAGATTCCTTGGTTGTGAGCTCTGTGTCTTGCTTTTTTTTTTTTTTTTTTTTTTTTTTTTGTGCCTCTGAAACTTCTGAAACTTCTGAAACTCCGTTTCAGAAAAAACTTTTTTTCCTGACCCTGAAAGCCTCTGAAACAGAGCTTCGGAGGCTTTTTTTCTGAAGCTCTGTTTGGGGGCTTCTTTTCTGAAGCTCTGTTTGGGGACTTCTTTTCTGAAGCTTCGTGTCTGATGCTTTTTTCAGCCTCTGAAACCTCCATTTGAGAAACTGGGCGGGGCTACATTCGGAGTATAAGACACACCCAGATTTTCACCCTCTTTTTTTGGGGAAAAAGGTATGTCTTATACTCTGAAAAATACGGTATATGACAATAGCGACACACATACAATGAAAACAGATGTGGCCAGAGTTTTTCCTTTCTTCTTTCCATCCGGGCAAGTGGGACAGGCCTCATGGAGGTGCATTGGCAGACTCTCTGGCCTCCAGGAATTTTTGATCCCCAATGGGGAGTTTTTGCAAATGAGGTGCATTTGTGAGGAGTGGCAGGAACTTGAGCTATCAATGGGAATGGTTGCTATCCGACCCAGTTCCATGGTCATTTTTGCCTCCGAGTGTGGTTGTTGCTATTGCATTTGTCCTATTGGACTTTTCTACTTTTCATTCTTTTTTAACCTGTTGCTGTGATGGTGGTTTTATCTGGGGTGGACTGATGCCAAACTGTATTTGTCCTGGACAATTTTCATCCAGCTTCAAAGGGCCCTTTTCAATCAGGTTCTAAATCAGGACATAGAAGTAAGATGGCATTGGTTGTGCTTGTTGATGACTTCTGGCACAGCCAGGATAGAGGTAGTGCAACTGTCCTGGTTCTCCTTTATTTGTCCGCAGCTTTCAATACTATCGATCATGTTATCCTTCTGGATTGTCTACAGAGATTAGGGGTGCAATACAGTGTTGCAGTAGATCTCTCCTTTCTCTAGAGTTGGGTCCAACTAATATGGGGGAAAGAGAAAAGATCAAACAACAAAACCCTTAACAAGTAGAGTGTCTCAGGGCTTAATGCTATCACCTCTCCTATTTAACATCTACATAAACATACTGGCAGTGGTGAAATCCAATTTTTTTTACTACCGGTTCTGTGGCCGTAGCTTGGTGGGAATGGCTTGGTGGGCGTGGCAGGGGAAGGATACTGCAAAATCTCCATTCCCACACCACTCCAGGGGAAGGATACTGCAAAATCCCCATTCCCTCCCCACTCCTGGGACCAGCCAGTTCTGGTATTTGCCAGTTCTCTGAACTACTCAAAATTTGTGCTGCCGGTTCTCCAAACTGCTCAAAATTTCTACTACTGGTCTCCAGAACCCGTCAGAACCTGCTGGATTTCACCCCGGGTACTGGGTGAGGTCATGTGTCAGTTTGAGGTCTAATTTCATTATTATGTTGATGAAATTCAGTTGTACATCTTGATTCCGGATTCACTACATAATACTGTCAAGGTATTGGCACAGTAGCCTGAAGGTTGTGCAGGTCTGAATGGGGAGGAACAGTTTCATATTCAACTCTCAGAAGACCAACCATGAGTATTTGGATCACCTGTGTGGAGCTGCTCCATTTTTAATCCTAAGTATGTTGCCTTTAGTCTTTACTTTTACCTTGGAACCTCACAGTATGCAGAATTCTCAGGAGACAATCAGACAGTTCCTTTTCCAACCATAGTCTTGGCTTCATCCTTGGATTCAGAATCTGAACCCTAACCAGACCTTTATCTGCCCATCCCAAATCAGACACTACAAAAATCAACCAATTGTTCTTTAAATATCAGCCTCCTGCTTCAAAAAGAATGGGACCTAGCTACTTATATGAGACAAGATAACAATCAACTATTTTCTTAGTTGGGGGAGTGGGGAGAAAGAGCCTGCAAAACTCAATGGGAGCTATCCAAGGTCCTGTTTCTGTTAATTCTTTCACCAGAGGACACCTGCCCTAGCTAGTCAGCAGCACTTGAATTCATTTGCTTCCATAGCCTCACTTCCACTTGTCTCCCCTTGTTTCCCCTGGCAATTACTGTCTCTGAATACTGTCTCTGGGTCCTGTTTTGCTGTGATTTATGTTCTCAAGAACTTCAGCAAGTCACAGAACAAGCCACTTTTTATGGTCAAGACTGTGGAATTCATTTATTATTTACAGAATATAATGGGTTCCAAATATACTGCTGTCATTCCGGCCTCATGGGGAAGGCATTTTATAAAAGTAAGAAGAAGAACCGTAAGACTTTCTGAAAGAGAATGGGGAAGCTACCAAGGAAAAAAGCCAAGAATGAGAGACAATAGAGTAGGTGAACATAACATTTAGATCAAGCAAACCTACTGATACTCTGCAATATTCGGTGCCAGTACCAAGCTATTTTCACAGTTTGGATCACCTGCAGATGAAATGTTTTCAGCACATGGGAAAAAAAGATTCATTGTATAAGCCTATACACATGGAAGAAATTTAAGCACCAATCTGAAATAGCACAAATTTCTGATGCAATTGGACACTCCTATTGCTAGAAATACTGTATGGTAAGCATGTGCCCACTGAATATATCATCTCTAGAATTGCCATTTTGCAGATTTTATTTAAATGTGGCTTCATCAGATTAAGTAAATATCTGCTCTTTATCTTAATCAATATGGGAATAGAAAGGTTAATATTGTTCCAAGGATTATGAGCTTTAAAAGAAACTGATAGATCTTGGAATACAGGTTGTGTTTTCATCTCTCCTCATTAAAAGTCCAAGTTATGACAAAAAGATCATTGCAGAGGAACAACTAGATCCGTGATAGTGAACCTATGGCACATGTGCCAGAGGTGGCATGCAGCGCCCTCTCTGTGGGCACGCGAGCCATTGCCCCAGTTCAGCTCCACCATGCATGCGCACCTCCCACCGGCCAGCTGGTCTCCGGGTCTCTGCTGTGCATGTGGGGGGGCAGGGGCATGCAGGGGGCTGCACACACACGCATGGGGGCAGGGCTCATGTGTGGGCCCCGCATGCACATGTGGGGGGGTGCAAGGCCATGCATGCGGGCATGGGGGACACATGCAAGGGCACGCATGCATGTGTGGGGGCCACGCACATTCATACCGGGGCTGTGTGCGATTGCATTTTTGGACGCGCCTTGGTTCGGACGTGCTTTGGGCACTCAGTCCAGAAAAGGTTAGCAATCACTGAACTAGATATTACAATGGTGTCTATAGATCAGGATCTACAATGTCAGGACCTTTTGAAGATAAGATTAGACCATGAGATTTAATATCAGTATCCTCGGTCACAGGTGTGTTGCAAAACTGACCAAAATTATTTTAAATTTTGGAGGGTAGGAGCTGAGAGCTAATCATTTGATGAAACACATGATAAATAAAGGAAAAAGCAATATAGAAAAGGTAAAGCTTAGCAATGTGCAGTTCGACACAACAGGGAGACTAGAAAGATATAATACCCACAGTCTACAGTATCTGTACAGTATATTAATGGCATTATGTTGGGAAAGAAACAGGACAAACCTGAAATCTCAGTGTTAGATGACATGTGCAACCTGGATATCGCTGAAATTTGATGGATCAGACTCATGGCTGGAATGTAACAATTACCTTAAAGGAATAGATTACACAGATGACTAAGGAAGTCAGCATGGCTGCTCCTATGGTGCCTCTTTCATTTTATAAAATCCCTTTAGCCATTTGGAATACATCCAAGTGAGAGCAAGGAAAATATCTGGGAGATGACTGGAACATATCAATCAAATCTTTATTACAATTATAGACCAGCATAAGAAGGGTGGGATACAAACAATTAGTAAGTTTAAAAGCTAAAATATATAAAATGTACAAAGTTTAAAAACATTTTTAAAAGCACACACATACACACAAATGTATATACAAATTCCCCCACAAATCTAAAAAAACAACTATAAAAGTGATAAAACATTAATTAAATACAGGGAAACATAAAAATTAGTATAAGGATAACTAAATCTATCTCAGTACAAAACACAATACCATCGAATGTAATATCCTTCAACAAAATTAGACATTTTTATACATTTGGTTGACAAACTCTATAAATCCTATATATGATTTTTGCTCAACTCCATTCTGTTTATGCTGTGGATTTCTGTGGGATATTTATATCTTTTGATGGTGCTCAGTATCTAAATGAAAACTGGTAAATGAGATTTTTCCGCTTTTGTTGTTTGTTTATTATCTAATTAATATAACACACACACACCCAGTGGTGAAATCCCTTTTTTTTTTACTACCGGTTCTGTGGTCATGGCTTGGTGGGCATGGTGTGGCTTGGTGGGCGTGGCTTGGTGGGCGTGGCAGGGGAAGGATACTGCAAAATCCTCATTCCCTCCCCACTCCTGGGGGAAGAGGATATTGCAAAATCTCCATTCCCACCCCACTCTGGGGCCAACCAGAGGTGGTATTTGCCTGTTCTCCAAACTGCTCAAAATTTACACTACCAGTTCTCCAGAACCTGTCAGAACCCCCTGGATTACACCCCTGCCCCCCCATCTTACAAGCAAGTGCCTCTAGGTGACATACAACAAGACTAAAACAATAAGTATCTAGATCCTTACCAATAACAAAAATTAAACATACAAAACTATAGAAAGAGGTTTTAAAAATTAATACATGAAGCAATGTTAATAGTAATGAAACCAGTTCACCCATCCCCTGGGCTCCCCAAGGCTGTTGGCATAACCAGGTCTTAAGAGACCTTCTGAAGCCTAGAGGTGAGGAGGCTATATCTTTACCTCAGAGAGAGAAGATTCCACAGTGCAGGGGACACAGCAGAAAAGCCCCCTCATCTAAATCCTACCTAATGGAGCTCCCTAGAGGATGGGTCCCATAATATACCCATTCTGTTCAGTCTAAGTTTCAGTTTCTGTAGCCAGAAACAAACTGGTAACCACTGCAGCTCATGCAGCAGAGACGAAATGTGTGTTCTACTAGAGACACACATAACTGCTCATATAGCTGCATTTTGCACCAATTTACACGATACTCTTCAAGGGCAGCCCCATGTAGACCACATCACAGTAGTCCAACTGGGAAGTGACCAGGGCATAGGTGACTGCAAATACAGAGCCCTGATCCAGGACTGGCTGTAACTGGAGCATAATATAAAGTTGTACAAAAGCCTCCTAATCATGACTGCCACAATCTCCTCAAGCAAGAGTCATGAGTCCAGGAGGACTCCAAGATTGTGTGTAGGGACCATTTGGGGCATCATGACCCCATCCAGTACCAAAGAGGGTAAAATCCCAGAATCATGGGGGCTCAAAACTCAACGCCATTCAGTCTTTGAAGCCTGCTGTTCCCCATTCAGGCCCTCATAGCCTCCAGATAGTGGGATTGGACATCCACAGCATTGCTTAATTCACCAGGCGTATACTGATGATCCCTCACCCCATGGCAATGAATGAGCTCATCCAATGGTCTCATGTAGTTGCTGAATAGGGGAGGAGAATGCAATGGCCCTTGCAGCACCCCGCATAGCAGGAATCTAGGGTGACATATTCCCCATCATCACAAACTTGAATTAACCTCAGAGAAAAGAGATGAACCAACAAAACACCATTGCAACCAACTCCAATTCTCTGTGTCAGTCAGGAAAGATACCATGGCCAATGATATAAAAAGCTACCAAAAGATCAAGGAAGGCAAGGATGGACAAATTGCCACCATCCTGTCTGCATTAGAGACCATTCATAAGGGAAACCAATGCCATTTTTGTTTCATATCCAGATCTAAAATCAGACTGAAAGGGATCCAAATAATCTGCTTCATCCAAGGTCTTCTGAAGCTGCTGCACAACTACCTTCTCAATCACCTTTCTCCCAACAGGGAGGTTGGATTCCAGGAGAAATGTGTTCACTATCATGGGGTCCAGCAATGGATTTAATGTAATGAAGACATGCATGTTTATTTCTGATGCTTACTACAATTTCCCATGAAGAAATTCAATGAAGAAGCCAAGAATCAGTCAGAAATCGCTCCTGTTTCCACTGATTTTTTTTTTTTGCTCGCTCATGGTCATTCTGTTTCTCTGTTTCGATAAGGAAATTTCTCTAAAATGATGACCCAGAGGGGTATGGGTGTCTATTTTTCCTTTAAAATTCTGACTAACCTTGTGGTTTTATGAGTCCCACATGTGATGCAAGAATCCTTCTCTCTTCCTCTTCTTTTAGCATCTGCTCAAGCTCCTCTCATCATCAGCTATTCCCATGTTACTCTGACTGTGCAGTTTAAAGGTGCTATACTTGCATAGCCTTTTGTAAACCTTAGTGGGACTCCTTTCCCTGTTTTTCCCTAGCAACCAGTTAGAAAAGCAGGTAGAATTTTTTTGGCAAGTTATGAGCACACGGGATCCCAAGGATTACAAACTTTACTGACGTACTGAAGAATGATTGTTGCCCTCACTTCCATTCTCATTCCTCCAGTCATTCTCCTGGCTCTTGCAGCTAGAGCTGACCAAGTATCTAGTTCAAGAATATGGGAGTCCTTTATAAAGAGGCTCCATTGAAACCTATGTTTCAGGGTTTTGATAATCATGCCAGATAGTCAGTGGTGAAATCCAATTTTTTTTTACTACCAGTTCTGTGGGCGTGGTGTGGCTTGGTGGGCATGGCTTGATGGGCATGGCAGGGGAAGGATACTGCAAAATCTCCATTCCCTCCCCACTCCTGCGGGAAGGATACTGCAAAATCTCCATTCTCACCCCACTCTGGGGCCAGCCAGAGGTGGTATTTGCCGGTTCTCCAAACTACTCAAAATTTCCGCTACCGGTTCTCCGACCTGCTCAAAATTTCCACTACCGGTTCTCCAGAACCTGCTGGATTTCACTCCTGCAGATAGTAGACTAAACTGCTCTGTACTCTACTAATTTACATGCTGTCAGTTTAAATGATTCTCTCTCTCTCATCCTTGTTCTTCCAGGATATGTTTTTTCTTTTTGTTTGTTTGTTTTTTTAATCTCCAGAAGTTTAGGTACTTGCTCTGGGGAGTTTGGTATGCCAAATATATGATAAGATGTGAGCCTGCCTCTCTCATTTCTAAATAACACTATTCTGAGTTCTCTTTCATTGATGTTGGCTCGAACTCTGTTTTACAGATAACTTTTAAATACAGTAGTATCACAATATTATGTCATAATATAGCATCTCCAGGTTGATTTCTGGTCCCATCTAAATGCGTTGATTTCTATCTACAAAGTCCTTCACAGCTTGGAAGTACAGTATCTGAAGAAACCTTTTGTGAAAAGATCCTATATGAACCTTTAAATCTATGTGTCTCAAACTTGGAAAGTTTAATATGTGTGAACCTCAACTCTCATAATTCCTCATCCAGCATGGGGCTGCATCATAGGAGTGCTTCAATTCTGGGAACTGACGTCCACATGTCTTAAAAATTGCTAAGGTTGAGAAACATTGCTTTAAATGATCCATTGAAGGTCTGTTTGGGGGCTCTCCATGTTTAGCTATGGTAGGTGATAGTCCCATAATGGCTTTTTCAGTGGTGACCCACTTCCTCTGGAATGCCCTCCATTAAGATCTGCCTTTATTCTTTCTGTAGCACCAGGGGAAAACTTTGCTATTTTTTTCCAGCTATAAATGTATATTCACATATTCCTATTTATATTGCATACAGCTTCTAACCCATTTCTTGCTGCTATTTTAATGCTTGTCTTATAAATAATAATAATATAAATATTACATATCATTAATATAGTTTCTATATTTTAGGTACTGCTTTAATTTAAATTTGAAATCATGATTTTAGATTATTGGAAGTCGCCCTGGGAAAACATTTGTTTTAAAGACAGAATATAAATATTTAAAATGTATCAAATATTTTGGAGCTGTATTCCCATCACATCTGGAGGGCACCAGGCTGGGAAAGAAAAGGCTGGACTAGTTTAAATCACTACATTGCCAACAAATATAAGGTCAGTTTTGTAGACATTATGAGACGCTCATTAAAACTCCGAGTTTAGGATTTTATCACATAATCAAAGCATCCATTTACTTCCTATGGTAGATAGAACAGTAATTAGTGGAAGCAAACTAGACTAGCAAGTTGGAACAACAAATACTGGAAATGAACTAGATCAACTCATATTTTCTTTTCTGGAAAAAGACCAGGTATTGAGTAAGCACAGATCACTGTGTGCTCATTCTTGGAAGAAAGAAAAACAACAGTGAAGAAATTCCAGCAATGTTATGTAAACTACGAGGGAATAAGAGCAAGAAACTTGCCGAGTTAATAAAATAAAAGCCATATCCTATCCCCACATGCTTAATTCATGTTCATGTTTCCTTTAATTTTCCCAGCAAGACGATCACATTACCCAACCAGATCTGAAACCTTTGAAATAAGAGTTGAATTCCCAGTTTGAAATAAGCAATGAGTCTGCCTTTCTATTCATCTGTAATCAGGAAACTGAATGATGCAAATGCTCAGATATTCCCTCTCTATTTGACCAAAAAAAAAAAAAAATGGGCAAGAGGTCAGTGAGTTCAGTGTTGGTAGTGAAATATGGACAGTTTGCTGCTACAGTCAAAAGAGGCTTCACTAAGAAACATAGTTGAGAAGGCAGGTATTAAAGTTGTCGCTTCCATGTTATCTCGTGGTTACTTTGATCAACATAGAATATACCATATCCTACTCCTACATAAAACGGTACATGCCTTCGTTTAATTTTTATGTGAAAATAGAAATTATTTGAACTCTTTGCAATCTTTACTTCTTCACAGTCAGCCACCCAAGCTTTCTCCAATTTGGTCAGATCCCAGAATCAAGCTGGCAAAGCAAAAAGGGTCAGGACAATAGGTCACAGACAAGTGGACAGAAGAAAATGTCCCTTCTTCCTATGTCCCTTCTGCAACAAAACAAAACCCCAAAAAATAAAAACACAGCTGGGATGGAAATATTAACAAATAGGATCGCCACAATCAAACTTAATTAGACTCTCAAGCACTTATTCAACGGAACAGAAGGCTGAATTGCATATTAAAAGTCCTTTCTGAAAGCCAGCTTCTGGAAATGCTCTGTGATTCTACTGGATCTCATATCTGACAAAAATGACTCTGAGGCTAAGCTATGCGATCGCAAGCAAAGGCAAAACCTCCACTGCACTCCTACATATTTACTCACTGCATTAAAAATGTTGGTACATGTCACCAATCTGTGTTTTCGTATATGAAACAAACTAAAAAAAAATACTTCCTTCCCTATCTGATCCACCCATTTATATGCCAATCCCCATCCAATGAAGTGAATGGCAATTAAAGAGAGGGACAATATGAAACCTTGGTGGTGAAATTCCTTCCCCTACCCTAGAAGATTTAAGTGGTAACACATTTGAGGGTTTTAGTATTTTTCCCCCCCTCAGGATTTTTAGAAATATTATCTGACCTTAACTTAAACCATCTTGTGTTGTTTTCTTACAGATTTAGTGATGGATGTGTGGGCGATTCACCACCTTGAATATAAATGGCATAGGACAACCTATCAATTTAAGAACTTCTTGTGTTCTGAATGCATAAAAACAGAATGCATTGTTTTAGATAAAGATAGGAATGCTTGTTCATAATTCATGATGCATCCAATAGATTGGGTACACCCAAGTAAGGTTCTTGTGCTCCCTTCCCCATTTTTAAAGGTTACAAATTCCACTGTATCATTCTACAAGACATGTTTGAAAATCCTTCAGATTCAAAAGTAACAATTCACTGGATAACATGAAGGGTCAGCCAATTGGGAATCAGAAATAGTGCATGGAACATGGAACTCACTGACTCATATTGAATATTGGCCATTATCTTCAGTTGCATAGTATATAAGGATATATATTTATATGTCACAGATAAAAGTATATGCATATGTATAATATACCTAGTGTATATATATGCACACGTGCACACATACACACAAACTAGGTTGGGTGCAATGCTGGGTACAACATTGCACCCAAACTGCAATCATTTCTACATGCTTCTAAAGAATTCTTCAAAATTCAGTTAAAATATTTATTTCACACACCAAACCAACATACTACATTTCTTTGCCAGTAAAAAAAAAAAAAAATAGTCTATCCACATAAGATGTTCAATAACAAACAAGCAAAACCTCATTCTGGCATGAATGAAAATACTTTCTAAGTGGTTAGAGTTCCTAAAACAGAATCTACATGCCATAAACAGAACTATTCCCACGAAATTGTTTGCACATGTCCTTCGCCTGCTCTTTCCCTTTGGTACCAGCTTTGCTGCCAACATCTTACTTAGTAGCATTTTCTTATATTTTTATCGATGATTTAAATGTATCCTGACACATCTTTAAACAATAGCAGGAAACCCCACTTATTACTTTAATTATAAAATGTTATAAAATTATATCCATATTTTGTAGTTGGCAATCTTTCTTTGACACAAGTCGTCCATCCGAGTTTTCTTTTTGTTGACTTCAGTGCTTCCTATATGTAATAGATATTAAAACAAGTGGTTTAGAAAGCAGAGACTAGATCATGTTGAAAGAAACCAAGCTCAGAAATGCAATCATTCTGCTATGATACATGCTATGAAAATTAATAACACACTTTGGAGAATAGGTGGAAATTTTGGTTTTTGAAAGAAAGTATGTGTGTTCACAATGATGTAAATATAGTTGTCCATGGTGGGTTTAAGTGTTTGACTTTCCGATTCAGCTGCTTAGAATATTTCTCTGAACCCTAATGTGTGTGTGTGTGTGTGTGTGTGTGTGTGTGTGTGTGTGTGTGTACATGCGTGCATAAATGGATTTGCACTCAGGTCTTTTAAAATTTAGAAAATGATTGTTAAGTCTTCAATCCTGTATTACTTCCCAAATCTGCCTGATCAGATGGAAAGCCTGATTTTCTTCAAATAATAAGAGATGAACATGATGATAGAATAGAAAGTGGAGTGGGAGATGGAGATGAAGCGGGGAAGAGAGGGAGAAGGAGAAGGAGGGAGGGAGAAAAGTAGGGAGAGAGGGAGAGAAAGAGAGAGAGAGAGAGAGAGAGAGACTGAGACTTTTGCATGGTGAGATTTATGTTGCTAAAATAAGATTTTGCCCTATTCCTAGCCACTAACTGCCATCCTAAATAATGAGAGCTGTTTTTAATCCAGGAAAACATTCATCCTTTGGTTACTTTCAAGTGGAAAGGGAGTGCCAAACTAGGAAGCAACTTCTGGAAATGTTTGTACTGAGTTCAGAAATGTTCGCTAGAATATCATAGGAAACTTAGGGCATGCAGACTCCAAATCGTTTACATTTCTCCTTGATAAAATTCATTGGCTTGCTCCTGTGTACTTAAAGGCAGAGTTTTCTCATTAAAATTAAACTGCAGTTAGCACATTAAAATTGACGTTACACTGTGTGCATAATCCTTCTATCCAGTACATATGGAAGCAGCTTTCTGTGTACAGATCACCTTCTGAATGACATCCCTAACATCTTTGTGCATAAAAGAATACAATGAGGGGACTGTATGTACTGTATGTTGTACTGCAGGAGTTGACAACTTTTCAGAAGCAGTTTACTAGTATAGCATTTGACTGCCAGTTTACTAGTATATCATTTGGAATTTTAATAAACCCAAAGCCCTCTCTCTCTCTCTCTCTCTCTCTCTCTCTCTCTCTCTCTCTCTCTCTCTCTCTCTCTCTCTCTCTCTGTGTGTGTGTGTGTGTGTGTGTGTGTGTGTGTTTGTCTCTAATCAACTATAGTTGTCAAGACTATTTTGGGTCCTAGTGATACAGATAACTTTGATGCTGGACAGAATGGCTTATGCATCCATCTCTCCCCACCAGACAAGTGTGTCCATTTCAATCAGCATATGCAGTTATGGGTATCCTGTTGCCCCAGGCAACCACAGCAGGTGGCATCATCTCTCCAAATTTGGTGGATCTCTGAAAAGCTAAACAGGCCTCATGCTTGGATGGAAAACCACTAGCAAATCTTAGGGCTGTGGACCAGACTGGAAAGCCCAAAACTTTCCCCCAAAATGCCCCCCAAAAAGGGTTATACTAAATTATTTCCATAATGTTGCTAAAGAAAAATGTATCCACACAGAAATCTAACTCTGTTAGCCTTTTGAAAGGCCCTCAAACCCTGGCAATTTTTCTGAGCCTAGAGTGCTAAATTTGTCAAAGGGCCTGTTTTCTGGCTTTATTGCTAACTGGCCAAGTATCTTGGCTGCTGTGTATATTTATTTTGGATGTTTTTCTTGTTGTTTTTTTTCCTTGTTTTAAAATGTTTTAATTTTTAAATTGTAATATATTTTTTTAAATTGTAAGCCACCCAGAGTCATTGATTTGAGATCGGCAGCTATAGAAATGGATGGATGGATGGGTAGGTGGGTGGATGGATGGATGGCTTTAAAACTTCCTGCACCCATTCACCAAAAATCTTTTTTTAAAAAAATATCCATCTATCTAATGCCTTCTAATGTCCAATTTTCAAAATCATCTTATCAGTTACATTTGTCCACAAGAAAGGATCCTTTCAATTAACTATGGTCTTAAATCAAGTTCCATCTGAGCCTTAATCAGTTTAAAATTTTCTAAAGCCAACATTAATCATCCTTTTGCTGTACATTAAAAATTATTATAATTCTTTAAACTTGTAATTCAACTTGTAAAAAAACAATTAAAGAAAAACTCATCTGGTGATGTCAATAACAGTTGCCAATCCAAAGGTTCTTAATTTTTTTAAAAAATTAAATCCGAAGTGATTTAAGAGGTGAATCTTAGTCAAACTTAGATTTCCTATAGGTGATATTAACAGCTATAAGCAAGATGGAATCCCACGTTTCCCAGTTTATTGCATGTTAATCACAAAAACTCAGTTCCTGCTGTGTGCTCACAAAAAAAAAACAATAATAGCGGTCTAGAGTATATATGGCTAATCTTATGATTTCCCCTTACTCTGGAGAGATTTTGGTAGCCCGAATCTTGCATTTGAGCATTATTTTTGGATCCAATGTGTCTTTCTAGGGATGTCAGTTTGCCGTGGCGATTCACCAAAAGCCTGGCTACTGCAAAATATACCTTGTGATATCATGTCATCAGATATTCTGGTCTTCTGTACCTGTGTCCTGATGCTGGATGCCAGTATATAAATCACAGGATTTGCATCATGCACTGATGACACACATTTTGCCCCCCTGCAGATGCTTGTGCTTTTACAAGCTGTGACACACACACCCATACACACAGGTTGTTCAGTTCTGGGTTCTAGAACAAGACCCCTGCCAAATAGTCCTCCTCCCTGTTCTTCTTGCTAATACAGAGCTGTGTAGTTGGTCTTGGCCTCCTCTTCCCCCTCCAGCCTATGATTGTGGTCATAGGCAAGGATACTCAGATTAAAATATACCAGCTAGAACTTTAAATATATCTAGTCTAGTTTGCAAACTGAAAGTTCACTTTAAGAAACACACACAGTTTTTCTGAGAGCCTAGTTTTAAACCAGATTTAACTTTATGCTGGTTGCTTCCAGCTGAAGCCTAATGGAGAGAAACCTTGATTTACAAATGGTAAAGGAAATGTACCCTTTGATGCAAGTTTATTATGTTTATTTCGGTGATCTATTTATTCGTTGGTTATTTTACCATTTTATAGCCTGCCTAACTCAAAAAAAACTCTGAGAAGGTCAATGAATGAAAACAACACTCAAGAGTGAGCAAGGATACCTGAGGTAATAAAAGAATGCATTACAAACAAAAATGACAATCTAAAAAAATTAAAGATTCTCAAGATCCATCTCAACCTCTGTAAGATAAGATTTGCCAGGGAAGTCATTTTACCTGAAGACAGGTTAGGAATAAGACACAACTTCTTCCTCATTCAATAAGAAACACTGGGGGGAAGGGGATTAAAGTTATTCTTCCCTTCAGCAAACAGACTAATAGAAGGCGTGCCAAATACTTTTCTTTTCCCAGAGAGAGCAAATGCTTCATCGAATGAAAGGTTATTCTTCCCTTTAGACCACCTGTTGTATAGCTGGCAATGGTTGGAGAGAAATGGGATTGAACGTCTCAGTAATTGCTTTTCTTCTATAACTGCCGAAAGCATTGCAATTGGCATGAGCATAAAGCTGGTGAGCAGGCAACACTCTCCTCTCTGCTGCTTTTTCAGGTTTCCAAGAACACACTTATTTTGTTATATTTCTACTAGCTGATAACCCAGCGTTGCCCAGGTATTTATTTATCCCAATCCTCTATAAGACAACTTCACCCTGAGCCCTGATTTTGGCGAGAATTAAATTAGTTAAAAATGTTTTCCCTGCGCCCGCAGAAGTGTCAAGTAAAATGATACCACCTTGTTGTTTTGCTAGCTGATCCATGATCATTTGGTATGCTTTTTTCTGATCTTGATTTAGAAGTGGCTTCTTGTCCACAATATATGCACTAAGCTGTTCGACATTGTAGTTCTTTTCTCGTATGTAATCTGTGAGATGTACATCGTGTCGGTCTCATAGTGGTGCAGGCAGGCCAAGTTGCAGTAATGTTTTATTGATCATCAAAACCTTGTTGAAAATGTCCAGACCAAACGTAATTTCTAATGTTGGATTTTCCCTCTTACCAGAGGGAGCCCCCTTGTGGAGTACTGTGAAGCCGTTACCGTGGCAACTCGACTGTGCTGTACAGTAGAAGCCATTTTAAGGCAGTGCAGTAGAAGCCATTTTAAGGCACAACAGGCTGTATCTTAACAGAACACACACCCTGAGGGGTGTTAGGGGTGTCTTACCCCCACAGTATTTCTTTCCAGAGAGTAAGTCATCTGTGTACCAAGTTTGGTTGAAATTGCTTGAGGCTTTCCAGAGTTATGCTGGCACACACACACATCTATTTTTATATATATAGATACCCACCACAATCTCAAGATCTCTTGATGGTTCACAAAAGTTAAAGCAAAGGTTACTATAGATGAGATAAAACAAAGTACAAGTGCTATAAAAATTAAGACTAGGTCACACTTTAATATCAAGTAGTGCCAACTCATTTAGTCAAGCAACCTCAAAGGGCTTCAAAGCCCTTCTTAATAATAACTCCATATTGACCACCTTCCAAAGTGAAGCCAGGACAGTTGCTGATTTGACCAGCACTCTTTTCCATAGAATGGTGGCCACCATCTTCACCCTGAGCCCCATTAATCTCACCTCATTTGGAGTGGAAACCCATATTTCCACTCAGCACAAGCATATAGGAGAGTCATTTCTGCCTAGAGGTTGAGTGGTTAGGGCCTTTTTTTAATAAAGTTGCATAGATATCCATTTTGCTGGAAGATGTTGCGGAATAGACGGTCTATTTCCTCTTTTTTGGTGTTTTGGGTTGCTGCAATGTATTTGTGTTCATCTGAACAATGTTCTTACACAGCTCCTCTTGCGGGACGTTGGGCTGTTATCTTAATAGTGGAGCATTCAGTTATTGTGGGTAGTTTTACATAGATTTGATGCCATTTCCTGTCCTGCTCCCTTCTCCTATAATGGTTTGGCACATATTTCCCACCAAATCCTGCACCACCAGGAGCTGTGATGGCGCAGTGGTTAGAATGCAGTATTGCAGGCAAACTCTGCTCACTGCCAGGAGTTTGATCTTGACCAGGTCATGGTTGACTTAGCCTTCCATCCTTCCAAGGTTGGTAAAATGAGAACCCAGATTGTTGGGGGCAATATGCTGACTCTGTAAATCGCTTAGAGAGGGCTGTAAACACTGTGAAGCAGCATATAAGTCTAAGTGCTATTGCTATCTCCCATCACAACTAAAATTCACTCACCTCCTATATCATTTTTCCCATTAAACTAAAGAGGAGATATCTTGCATCCAATTGCTAACAACAGTTTCCCACAAAGTCATCACTCCCCTGACATCATCTCTTCCATGCCTTTCACTTCACCCAACACTTAGAAAATGTCCATCCCCTGGGCTTGTGAACCACATTATTTCATTTAAATTGAATTTAATAATTTATTTAAAAGGGAGTGGAATATTTAATTGATGTATTTCGTGAAATCAAACACATACACACATATATTTACACATACATACATATGTACTATGAAGCAATAGGATAGAAAGAATATTGATTTATTTGAAATTTGGTGTGGGAGAAAACTCTTGAGATATCAAGCACAATCAAGAAAACAAATGAATCATCAAAGCAATCAATCCAAAATTCTCCCTCAAGGCAAAATAACCTGGCTTAAATTATCCTACTTTAGACATATTGTGTGAAGCCACAGCTCTCTGAAAAAGAGAAGAAAGGATGGTCATTGTAACTTAGAAGGACTGAGTTACACTGTGGATGAGTACATAGTTGGGAGGCCTAAAAGACCAGGTTAAGGACAAAGAGACAGACAGACATTTTTTTTTATCCCATCTTTATTATTTTTATAAATAACTCAAGGTGGTGAGCATATATAATACTCTTTTGTTCTCCTATTTTTCCCATAACAACAATCATCATGGAGAAAATCTATGTCATCGCTGGGACCCAACACTGACTAATGGCACGTAATCAATATTCACACTATAAACAATATATTACTTCATATTTTGCAATAATAAGCAAGTGTCTTAACATTAAAGGGATTGATGAGAAATAAATGAGTGACAAAACTGACATTTACTGAAAATTTTATTCTAAACCCATGTTTTGTTCTAAAAGGTTATTATCACCCATATCAAAACAACAATGTAACCCAATGAATGTCTGCTGCTAAGGGTGCCAGTACTTACAATGTCTGTGCAACACTTCTGTAGCAAACTTTCTTCAGAATGAAGAATAAAGTAGAAAACATTTTGTGGTTCTCTGAATTGTAAATCTTTGGCATCAGCTCTTGAATGAGATCAGTAAACCATGATGTAACCATTCGCAGTTCTGAGTAATTGAATGAATCAATATGCTGTAAACGTTTAGATATCTTATCTAAACTAAATTAAATTAAAGCTAAATTAAAGAAGTTATGTGGTGAGTATGTGGGACTAGATTCTGCAGACTAGAAATACTACTGCTTTCTTCATCCCTTACCCACTTAACAGCAAGGTATATATGCAATGTGTCTTTAGAATGAATTTAGTTACCCTAAATTCAGTGGAATCTGCTTGTGCATGTTCAGCTGTGAGTGAACACTGAGTCATGAAGTTGTAGGAAGTGCATGAGTGAGTCTTCCATTTCCCCCAAATCTGCTAACAAAATTGTCCTTTTGGCTTAAGCTACTGGCAACTGGAAGACAATCTTGACTGTTGGTGTAGATAGAGTGACATCTACTGATCATAATAAGCCACACACTTTCTCTCTTTTTCCAGCCAGTCTCAACATAGCATCCAGTAGATATACTCGACTAATTCTTCTAATCTCTAGTTGGGAGATTATGGAAATTGAAATCCAAATTTTTCAGGTAGTCTATCTGGGAAGGGCCCTTTGATTCATTGTTTCTTTTTTCACTGTGCCATTTCCCTACAACCTCTTCCAGGATCTAAAATTCTTCCCATCTGAGGGTAAATGTTAAGGATGGTACTTTCCTAAATTCATCAAAGGAATTTCACAAAGGATTTGCACCTGTAATTAATATTTTCCTCATGAATAGTATTAGTATTATTCTCAAGTCTTTGTTATGACGACTAAAGAATTGACTTTTAATTCATGGTTATTAAGACTGAATAGACTGATCATCTGGAAAGAAGCCTATGAATCACAGGAATAAACCTCAGTTGTTGTTTTTCCATACAATAGTCTATGTCAACTCTCCCAAACTTCAACTCCCCATAGCTTCAGACAACATGGTCAAAGGCAAATTTAGGGTATGGCCCTTAAACTAGCAATCTGATCACCATTCTGACTCTTCCTCTCCCAGAACTCTTTCCTCAATTTTAGCTGGCCCATATAAAATCAATTATATCATTCTATTTAGCTTTTTAAAGTGGTTCCTTTGTTTGTTTTTTTCATTCTTTTCTCTACAGAGAAGCAGCAAACTAAGGACACTGAAGGAACAAAAATTAAAGGTTTTACCTGTTTGGGATAATGTCACTGTTCTCCTACCTGGGCTTTCAACAGCTGCTCCACCTCACTCAATTTTCCTTCACTTTTTTTTTTCCATTGAAAAAAAATAACCAGCAATTAGCCTTTGAATTCCCAAAAGTACATGGAAGCATGACTTTGTTTTGGTCTAAGCGTGTTCCCTAAATTTAGGCAGTTACTCCTTGCTTCTACAGTATCTGTCAAAAGACACTGTATGACTGAACTACAACTCCCAGCATCCCTCACCACTGTCCAAGCTAGATACCTTTGCTGAGGCTGTAATTCAGCCACAGAAGAAGGTCCGCCGGGTTCCTCACCCCTATGCTATGAGATCTGAAGAGAAGCCTGCCAGTGAAAAGGCAGGGCCTCACTGCCACTCCCAGGGAAGCAAAATCATGAGAAAAGACCTTTAGACAGAGAAAGCGAAGTTTCTTGCTTGAGCAAAGCAAGCTGCCAGAGAGTCTGGCAGCCCTGCAAACCTTGGGCAGAAAATTCACATGGTGGCACCTTCTGGCTGCTTCTCACAACTTCTTGTCTGCCTTTTTCTTGCACAGTGTAGCCACCACGGCTCCTTCGTTTTGATCCTTCGCAGGCTAGCCTTCTAACTTCAGGCTCGGCAAGCTCCTGCTTGTAGTTTCTCAGGGAAGACTTTGGAACGATGCCCCTTGCTTACTAGCAGGCACGTCTCCCTGAAGTTGTCACCAATGAAGAAGGCACAGTCTGGGACTCATCCAACTGGGTGTAAATAAACAAGAGGGGAATGAATAGGCTTAACGTATGTGTGTGTGTGTGTGTGTGTGTGTGTCCATACACACACACACACACACATGTTCAGAAGCAGTGTGAAAATATAGTATATCTATGTTCACTCAGGGTTTTAGTTATTTGTGCTGTGTTTTCCTAGCTTGGGACTACTGACTCTCTTTTGAAAGTTTTGTTAAAGTTTTCAACATGCTTAATTAGAACTTTACTAAACTATTATACTGTGTAATTATTTGGAACTTCCTATTTTTAATGAATTGTATCCCAATTTGATTTGAGTCTACTCATAAAAAGTAGGGCAGAAATTCTATAGTAAATAAAATGTATTTACCTTAAAAGATATGTGCAGTCCTGATTTCCTGGAGAGTATAATGCTCACTATGATTTCTCTGTAAGTAGTAGCACCTGGTCAACCTTGTCTGGGCTCAAAGCTAAGTAGTTAGGCCTGAATAGTGTTGCAATGGGAGGCCACTACAAAATCCCAAAATTGTGTTTGCTCCGATTTCTCTCTCTCCTGCTCTTCTACCTATTAAGGATCCACCATGTGGTTGTGCCCTAAAAGAGCCTTGGTAGTACAGTGGTTTAAGGCACCCTGTTATTAAGCTGGTTATTAAGACCAGCTGCCTGCAATTACTGCAGGTTCAAATCTCGCCAAGGCTCAAGGTTGACTCAGCCTTCCATCCTTTCTAAGGTAGGTAAATTGAGGACCCAGTTGTGGGGGCAATAAGCTGACTTTGTATAAATATACAAAAGGATGAAGGCTATTGCTGAGCACATTGTAAGCCGCCCTGAGTCTCCGGAGAAGGGCGGCATATAAATCAAATTAAAAAAAACAAAAACGAAAAAATATTGGAAGAAAATACATAGGTGGTTACAGGAATTAACAGGACATCAGATAGAATATACCCTAGAACTATTTCTCCTAGGGATAGTTAAAAGGAATTACGACAAAAAAATAATATATATCATTTTACATATAATAACCACAGCAAGGATAGCTTTCACGCAATGTTGGAGAAATACAAATATACCTTCTGAAGGCTTAGTACTTAAAAAAATATTTGATTGTGTTGAAAAGGACAAATTAACAATTGAAATGAAAGGACAAATAGATTCAGAATACTACGCAACATGGGAAAAATGGGAGAACTGGATTAAGAACAGAAAAAAGGAAAAGAAATAGACAAAATAGAAGTAGAATTAAAATATATAGTAAAAATGTATAGAGTGTTGTTGAATTAGAATGTTATGGTATGTAAATGGTCGCAGTTATGCATAAGATGTAAGATTTGTTTATTTATAAAAACACCAAAAAAATATTAATTAAAAAAAAGGACCCACCATGGACAAACTGAACAATGCCTTTAAATTACAATTTCTGGAACAGGTCTCTCCAATTTAGGTATCCTCCAGATGTGTGGAATTCAACTGCCCAAATTCCTTGGCCAACAATAGCCATTCCTAAGAATTCTGGATGTTAGTTGACATATTTGGAAGATTCCAAGCCAGGGAAGGCTCTGCTAGTTTTCCAGGCCTTAACCCTCCTGAGACATTAGCCCCATGTTGTTCAGTGGGATTTACTTTTTAGTAAGTTTTGGAGCCTTAAGAGTCTGAAAAAGTGCTTCTGGATCAGTATAACTTGAGCATGATTATACAGCTCAGGGGTGAAATCCAGCAGGTTCTGTCAGGTTCTGGAGAACCGGTAGAGGAAATTTTGAGCAGTTCAGAGAACTGGCAAATACCACCTCTGGCTGGCCCCAGAGTGGGGTGAGAATGGAGATTTTGCAGTATCCTTCCCCTGCCACACCCACCAAGCCACACCATGCCCACCAAGCCACGCCCACAGAACAGGTAGTAAAAAAATTTGGATTTCACCACTGATACAACTACTGTTTTGGTGCCAGGAAGCACTTTCAGAAACAAATCACCAAACAATTGCCTCAGGACTGAAATATATTTGTCTCTACTGAGCAATTGCACCAGCAGAAATGCAGGGGAGTTTAGTGGAAGTGCCCAGGTACTTTTCCAGGTGAGGCAGAGGGACAGAAGGACCGAAATGGAAGTCCTTCACTCATTTTGAAATTAGTGATTGGGAGGAATAGAAAACAAGAGGCCTTCCTGAGGTTCTGTTTTTGGAAAGCAGACCAACCGCTAGTAGCTGGAAATGAACAATGTCCAAATCTTTGCCTGATCTCCTCCAGTGGAAATCAGTTAGTTTTTAGAAAGGGATACGGGTAGTCCTCGAGCCACAACCACAATTGAGCCCAAAATTTATGTTACTAAGTGAAACATTTGTTAAGTGAGCTTGCCCCATTTTACGACAGTTCTTGCAACCGTTAAGTGAATCATTGCATTTGTTAAGTTAGTAACACAGTTGTTAAGTGAATCCTAACTTTCCTTGTCAGAAGGCCGCAAAAACTGATCACGTGACACACACACACACACACACAGGGATACTCCAGCCGCCATAAATATGAACCACTTGCCAAGCATCTGAATTTTGATCATGTGACCATGGGGATATTGCAACGGTCATGTGAAAAAATGGTCGTAAGTCACTTTTTTTCAGTGCCATTGTAACTTTGAATAGTCAATAAATGAATTGTTGTAAATCAAGGACTACCTGTACTATTGTCTCATCAGAGTTTACTTTCATCATTCAAGGCATGAATTCTGTACAGAATGATAGATAGGAGTCCCAAGGTGCTTTTTTTCCCCCCAAGAAGCAACTGGACTTTCTGGTTTTTCTTTGAAGATGTTTCGCTTCTTATCCAAGAAGCTTCTTCAGCTCTGAACAATCAACCAATGGAACAGAAGTTGCCTTCATTAGTTGTGGGAGCTTCATCACTGGAAGCTTTCAAGAAGAGACTGGACTGCCATTTGTCAGAAATGGTGTAGGATCTCCTGCTTGGATGGAGGGGGTTGGACTAGATGACCTACAAGGTCCCTTCCAACTCTATTAATCTATTAAAAACCAGCAAATCCAGTTGCCTCTTGAAAAAAAAGCACCTTTGGAACAACCATGACCTGGATCATTGAGAATCTCCATAGACCTGTAAGAGACGAGGCATTGCTGCTAAGAGTACAGAAATCTAGCAAGCCTTTAGAAATTTCATGGAAAGTCTTGTAAGGTAGCTTTTTCCTATTCCCCCCAGATCAGATAGACGAATTCCTGTAATCCCCAATTGGGCTGACTGGAGATTATGGTAACTGGAGGACATCAGATTGGGAAAATATACACTAAGAAAAGCCAAAAAGATTTTATCGTATTCCATCCTTTAGCTTTGATGAGATTAGTTTGATTTAGAAATGTAACAGGGTTACAGGTATCACCATAATAATCTAGAAACCGTATACGGTTGAAAATTCAAATCCTAGTAAATTACTGCGAGTTTTCTTGCAGAACCATTCCTTTTTCCAGTCGCCTTCATTAGTCATTTACAACAAGGTAGATAGCTTGTAGACAAAGACCTGTCCCTACTTGTATCTAGCTGTAGCTCAATCATATCCGGGCAACACGGATTTTCCCCAACAACACTCCCTTCATCCTGTCCCCAGGACATGACTCAAATTGCCCTAGGTTATCATTAGCTGTAATAATAATAAAGTATTTTTCCTGCTTGCTATAATATTATCCAAGGACAGCCTCAAGGTGGGTAAAATTTGTTAGGTGTACAGGTGAACTAGCAAGAGGTTGAGAGGTTTGTTTGGCATTTCACACTGGTGAAAGCAGGTCCCTTCCCTTCTGCTTCTCAGTCAGATCTATCTACTACCATTCCTCAATATTCTCCCAAAAAAACAGGATACAATTTGACATATGAAATGTTTAAAAAATATTATTTTCAGGGAGAGGATCATTACCAAGCAAATCTCCAGGAATGATATGATGGAGACTTGTAGTTACTACACACAGTCCTAGTTCTGTACTGCTCCACTGCTGGACCCCTGGACAAGTCAACATTTGTGTAGCACAATGATCATTTGTAACATGGTCATCGGTTTCTGTGTAGCAGTCGGATCACACCATAACCAAAATGAGGACCGACTTTTTTCCACATGCACAAAAGGGTGAGCAGCAAAGTTTTGCATGGCTTGTTACAATCAATGAGTTGCATTCATGCTGTTATGACAATAATAAAGATTGGATTGATTGATTGATTGATTGATTGATTGATTGATTGTTTTGCATCTTGCATAACTTGAGGACTGTCTGTGTTTAAATATAAGGGACAGGTTGGAGCAGGAACTACTGCTATGTCAGGGGTTTAGTGCAATGGTGCTGGACTCTCCTGGCTCACTTTTATGGTCTTTCCTGTGTTGTGCAAGAGTGAAACATTGTGAAGTGAAATAAAAGAAAAAGAAGTACATAGCTTCCTTTGTGATGTTTTCCCCCCTTGTATTCGAGGTGTGACCAAATGAGCTGCAAGAATTGAGGTGCACAAAAACAGATAAAATAATGCAAGCATCACACCATACCATAACCCATTCCTAGTGAAAAAGGAGCATAGTGGATGTCTAAGGAGATTCTCAGTCATTCAGGTCATGGTTGTCTCAAAGGTGTTTTTTCAAGAGGCAACTGGACTTTCTGGCTTTTTCTTTGAAGACATTTCACTTCTCATCCAAGAAGCTTCTTCAGCTCTGAAATGGGAAAGGTCTTGCTGGCAGATAAAAAATATGGGGATGAGGGTGTTCAGAGAATTGGGGAGAAAAGGAATAGCAAAAGACAGAAAGCAGACAGCAGGGGTAATTGTCTGCCCCTCAAGTGAATGCAGATCTTAGACAAAAAGAGAGAGATATTTTTTTCATCTCTGATTTCCCACATAAAACAAATTCAAAGGTGGTTGGAACTCAGGAAAAGAGGATCTGTGGCCCAAAACCCAGAGGCCTTGAGCAACGCTGAAGTAGAGAGACATTATAGGAACAGTAGTTAAATAAAAATTTGTCTTTCTTACTGCATTTGCCAAGATTATTTCTCATGTGCAAGCAAGGGGCTACTTGGGCTTGTGGAAAATCATTTTTTTTCTTTATTTTTATTTTTTTTCCAATTCCTATCTATCTGTGTTCAGCAAACAATGATTCCACTTACACAAAGCACAAATTAAGTCTTCAAATGTTGTGTGCAACATTTACTACACATATAAAAATATGAAATATAAAAACTGTCCTTTGGTTGGAATCAAAATTGCATGCAAGAATGCATTTATATGTAAGGAATTATGCTTCCCAGGCTTTATCCTACAGGAACAGGAGGAAGACTATACACAGTGTGTGTGTCTTTTTCAACACGTATGTCAGGAAGTTCTTCCCTTGCTTTGCTCTGTTTAAATAGCCCAGAGAAAGTTTTTAATACTTGGCCATGTTGTTATAATCCAGGTCAGGAGAAGATAGACAAAAGGCTTTCTGTCAGAGCCCTTCTTCCCAGGGTTCCCCCATAAAAGAGAATTGTCACAGACTGCCATCAGTCAGGCTGTCCCAAAGGTGCTTTTGAAAGAGCAACTACTAGTCTTTCTTCATTTTATTACTTGGTCTATTGTGTGGATGTTGGGTGGTTTAGGGGTGGGGAATTGTGGTGGGTGGGAGTGTGTTTGGGGATTATATGTGTGGGACCTGTCAAGTAAATTTCATTGTATATGTATACTGTGTATACACATACAATGACAATAAAGTTTATTATTGTTTATATTATTGTTTATTTTTTCCTTGAAGACATTTTGCTTCTCATCCAAGAAGCTTCTTCAGTTCTAACAGAATTGAGCTCTACGTTAGAACTGAAGAAGCCTCTGGGATGAGAAGCGAAACGTCTTCAAGGAAAAAACAAAGGAAGTCCAGTTGCCTTTTGAAAAGCATCTTTGGGATAACCATGACCTGGATGACTGAGAATATCCATAGACATCAGTCAGGCTGTACACTCTGAAACCAACTTATTTATCTAAGTGGGGAATTCCACCCTAAATTTCTTCCTTCATCCCAGCTCTAGGAAAATAGAAAGGAAGGTGTTAGGGATCTTCCTGCGAAGTTAAGAAAGTTAAGAAACATACAATTTAACTGAGAACAGTAATGATCCTGAAACACAAGGGGTAGCTATACAACTATTCTACCTGATACATGGGGACGTTGCTCTCAGAAATTATGTTACTAGAACACAAGAGGTAGCTATGCAGCAACGCAAGTGTTTAGAAATGAAATGGTGGGAATATTCTAGCTCATCTTATCACCCATTAACTCCTTGAATAAATTTCCTGGGCCTCCAGCTTCAATGCTGATAAGTAAGCTTTCTTCTTACTCCTTTCTTTTTTTTCTCTCCTGTTCCTCTTTTTCTCTGTTAAGCAATTATCTCCAAATTCATACACTATAGATGAGGGAAAAACAGCCTCTTGGGGAAGGTAATAATAGCTTTGCCCAGAAACTTTTCTTTGATGTCCGGGCCAGCAAATGAGACATTGTCTAGGTCCAACATATCCAACCCACAACCCACATGCAGCCCTGGACAGATAGTAATGCACTCTCCCAAGATAATGTAAATTATATAAAAAATAACATTTGTTATTTATATACTGTACATTACCTATATTATATATTTTATATGCGGCCTGAGGCAATTCCCCTTCATTCAATGCAGCCCAGGCAAGCTAAAGGGTTGGATAACCAGCAACTAGGTCTAAACTGACCTCCCTAATGGCCTCTTAGTGCCACCAATTCTGCCTCTGCATGTATAGGATTAATTTATTTGTAACAGAATTATCTGGCTAGGTGGGTTTCTTCCCTGACAGCAGGGAAATTGCAGCTGGATATTTAAGATTTTTTCAAACTGTGTTCCACAGAATCTTGGGATTTCAGGAGAACTTGATGGGACAAGAATATTCTCTTAAACTGGGCAAATGATCAAGAGATCATTTCTCTTGATCAGCAATTCTGGGATTTTTTTTTTAATTAACAAATTCTATGGTCTGAAAAAGTTTCAAAATCTGTGGTTTACAATACATAATGGTCTACTGAATTGATGTCAATTTATTCAGTAGCAAAATTAACCTGCAACAGCATACCCCATGTTTTATGTGGGAAATCAGAGATGAAAAAAATATCTCTCTCTTTTTGTCTAAGATCTGCATTCACTTGAGGGGCAGACAATTACCCCTGCTGTCTGCTTTCTGTCTTTTGCTATTCCCTTTCTCCCCAAACATCATTGGGAGGAGACGTTCATAAACAGAGATCAAGACTGAGAAGTGGCTCGTATTTATGAAAGCATTCCTGCAAAATTGGCCTCACCATTCCTTGAACATAGAGGCTGTATGTAACCCCTTCAAGCCCATTTTTTTTGCCTAAAAGGAGTAGAATATGGGAAACCTGATATCACATATGTGTGTTTATTTGGACAGGATATGCCAATAACATGTCTACAACATTAGTTTTAACAAACAAGTTATCCCAAATAAATGTGTGCTTTGCAGGTTTATAATAAGATTTCCTATTGCACAAAAAGCCTGCATTAGTCTACCTTGTGAACAATAACCTGCCTTTATTAATTAATTATTTTGGTGGCCCTGATTCCAAGATAAAAGCATAGTATGGAGCAACAAATAAAGAAAAAGAAGAAAAAGAAAAGAAAATAGAAGACAAAGCTGGTAGACATTCAAAAGTATTTTTTCAAGAGGCAACTGGACTGCTCTGTGCTGAAGAAGCTTCTTGGATGAGAAGTGAAACGTCTCCAAAGAAAAAAACCAGAAAATCCAGTTGCCTCTTGAAAAAAAGCACCTTTGGGACAACCATGACCTGGATGACTGAGAATCTCCATAGACATTTAGATATGCAAAAACATTTCACCAACATCTAATATTAACATCTAATTTTGGCACTAGCCAAAGCCTGTGAAAACAGCCAGGTCTTTATGGTCTTCTGAAATGCAAACAGGATAGGAACCACTTGGAATGGATTCCAGAAGACTGGTACTATGACAGAGAAAAATGCACAGATCATGAATTTCTGCCCACATAACTTCTGAACTGAGCAAGCCTGTTTCACTTGGAACACTGGAATGGGTGGTGAATGAAGGCCATGATCAATAAAATTCATAACAGTAAGGGAACTTGATAGGCATTCTAGGGAGGCTGCATTTTGTAATCATGCCACACACAGAGAGACAGATGAAGCTGTTGTATAGAAGACAGAATTTCAGAACATGCCTATCCAGGTTCTTCCGTTATCAGAATGTTGGGCTTTTTTTAAAAAAAAATAAGAATCCCCATGTACAGGTATTCCTCAACTTACGACCTCAAATGAGACCAAATTTCTACTGCTAAGTGAGACATTTGTTAAATTAATTTTGCCCCATTTTTAGACCTTGCTTTCCACAGTTCCAACTGCCCAGAATATCATCGAACTCCAGCTACCAGCCCTCGACAACATCTTCGAATCTCGCTGTTTGAGAAAGTTGCATAACATTCTCAGAGACTCTTCCCATCCTGCTTACAATCTTTTTGGACTGTTGCCTTCTGGCAGAAAATACAGAACAATTAAAATTCGGACCACACGTTTTCTGAATAGTTTTTATCTCAGAGCTATAATTGCACTCAACAATGAACTAAAGGGCCACCATTAGTGAGCTGTTGGACAGCATTACTTGGTCTGTTGTGTGGAGGTTTGGGTGGTTTGGGGAGGGGGGGAATTGGTGGGGGGAGTGTGTTTGGGGATTGTTATGTGTGTGGGACCTGGTCTTTGGGTGTTAAGTGAATTTTGTTGTATGGGTATACTGTGTATACATGTACAGTGACAATAAAGTTATTATTATTAACAGTTGTTAAGCGAATTGCTGCAGTTAGGTTAGTTATATGGTTGTTAAGTGAATCTGGCTTCCCCATTGACTCTGCTTGTCAGAAAGTCACAAAAGGAGATCACATGACCTTGGGACACTGCAGCTGTCATAAAGATGAGTCAGTTGCCAAGCATCTGAATTTTCATCACTTGGCCATAGGGATACTGAATGTGTCATGAATGTGAAAAATTGTTATAAGTCACTTTTTTCAGTCCTGTTGTAACTACAGTCACTAATGAACCGTTGTAAGTCAAGGACTACTTGCATTGGATTTCAGAGCCTTACACAGAAACTATTCATGAAGGAGTCCCTTTATACAGACAGTTCTCGGTTAAAATTCACTCATTCAGTGACTTTAAAGTTACAACAGTACTAAACAAGTGATATAAACCGATGCTCAAAGTTTCAGCCATCCCAGCACCTCCACACTGAAGTGATTGCAATCTGGGCACTTATGCCTATGACAACGTCATCTGGTCACACAATCCCCATTTGTAACCTTCCCTTCTGGCTTCCCACATACAAAGTCAATGGGGAAGACAGGAGGGAAGGTCATAAGTTAGCTCTGTAAATTGCTTTCCCTTCCATTGCTTTTTCTCCCAAGAAGCCCAACTCTCTGTTTCTTCAACTGGTAAGAAGTAACAATAGGAGCAGTTTTAAAATGGTTTAGTTTCCATTGGAAGACTATCCAGCCTTCCTGGATCTGGAGACATCTAGTTTTTTCATACCATTGTTTTTATTTATAAAACTATAGACAAAGCAAGACCAGGGAGTAACCACCATGCATTCCTAATAATTAGTAGGTATCCTGCCCACTTCATATCCCTAAAAACAGGAATAGCTTTTCAGCCAACTCTCCTCTTTCCATATACATCTTTTTGTTGCTATTGTTCAGGGATTTCCAAACAGCTGCTTTTTAAACACTAGCTTTGTTCTCCTCGCCTTCTTGCCTGCAATTCCCTAGGTCCCTACTCCAACCAACCTGCTCCAGGAAGGGGAATTTTACTTTGCTGAGACTTGCTGTTCGGGGAAGATGTTCACTGGCTCCTGTCCATAGTGCTGAGCCAACTTTCAAATACATATAATTTAGTCTTAGCTATATAGAAAGAGAAAACCATTCTCCCCACTTGGAAGATTTACTGGGGGAAGCAGCACCTGCTGGTTTTTTCTACTACTGGTAGTCCTCAATTACAACAGTTCATTTAGTGACCATTCAAAGTTACAACAGCACTGAAAAAAGTGACTTAGGACCGTTTTTCACACTTATGACCTTTGCAGCATCCTCATGATCATGTGATCAAAATTCAAATGCTTGACAACTGACTCACATGGTTGTACAGTCTGTCCCAGGGTCATGTGATCACTTTTTGTGACCATCTAACAAGCAAAGTCAATGGAGAAGCCAGACTCACTTAACAACCAGATTACTAACTTATCAATTGCAGTGATTCACTTAACTGAGGCAAGAAAGTTCATAAAATGGGGCAAAATTCACTTTAAAAATATCTTACTTAACAACAGAAATTTTGGGCTCAATTGTGATCGTAAGTCAAGAACTACCTGTATTGGTTTTTCATCCCATTAAACAATGTTCTCATCTGAACCTATCCTTACAAACATTTATCTAACCATTCTGCCAAATTCATAGAAAATAGCTCTTGATTAAATACATAAAGAACTGCAACCAAATCTATTTATATATCTACAAATAAATCCTGTCAAAAGGAATACTGTCATTGAAAACCACATTGGGTTGGAGTAGGATTTATTCTTAATACTGAGCAGATTTGAACCCGATTAGCACTTAGATAGAAGATCACAGGAGAATTCTGTGGATTAGACTAAAAAGTCACAAAAAGATCCTGGAAGAAGGCAAACCAGTTTAACTTGGTTACCACAAGCTGAGTTTTGACTCACATGCATAAGGTGGATCAATGAGATGAACAATGTTTCCAAGCAAAATGTCACAGAATTTCAGAAAATTTTTAGAACGCCTTAATTCCATTGGAACCCCATGTTTTCCAGTCATCTCTTCCATCTTTCCAAAAGCTGTGTTGAATAGAAAAGTAGCAAAGCAGCAGAATGCCTTCAAATGACAGTGTAAGAAACCAGACCAATTAAAGCTCATTATATCCACAAGACTTGGAAATCAGTTCATGATTTGGAAATCTGATAGCATCAACAACCTAAATAAAAGTAGTGTTTGCTAAGCACAAGGTGACACATGTTTATCAAATCTGTAGGGCTTTTAAGAGTATTCCATTGAGGCCATTCATTTTTTTTTCTTTCTTCTCTGTACATTTTCTCGCTGTTTGTTTAAGAACAAACTGGTTCAGAATAATACCTTACCTAACCTAAAGTTGTTCCTGGGTTTGGCTCTGGAAACTTGCCAATCGGTGTTCTACAAGTATTGGCCATTCTTTTGCTTTGTTGACCCATATCTGTCAGCCGTAAGTGCATATCAGCAGTAAGTGCAAGGATAATTAAAGGAGCTTATTAAAGAGGTGTTTGCCAAGATTACAGCTTTTGAATTTAAAAAGTAATTTCTATTCCTCTGAGATTTCCAGATAAGCCCTTCCTAGATTCAGAGCAAATGCTGTGCCCTTTCCTTATCTCTTCCTCAGTACAATTTCATGATATTGAAATATGTTATAATGCAAATTATGAGCACCATCGTAATATGGGCCAATTTTCCTCTAGCCAAATACATTCTAGATACCTATAATTCATTTAAATTCTAGATAGTATCACTTTTTTGTAACTCTAAAAGTTATTACACTTAATATAACTTTAGTGTCTACATTATAATTTAATATAGGCTACATCCTGGGCCTGACTCATAAATGCTAGTTAGGTTGTTTTAAAAATGTATTTTAACTTTGTCTTAAACTTTATTTTGTTCATTATCTATTAAGATATGGATATAAATGTAGTTATATTCACAGAGCCTATACTGCTCTATCACGATAATAAACTGAAATTATAATTGAAACGTCAGCATAAAACAATGGGAAAACTGTGTAAATGTTTAGAATTCTTGGGAGTAATAAAAACATCACCAAAGAAATCCACATCTGACATTAAAATAACATTTTAATGTTTGTAAACCATCAGGGAACAGGTTTGTAGAACAATCTGTCACTGTCCACAAGGTGGCCATCCACAAACACAACTGCCAAAGATAAATCAGATTTCCAAAAACTTAAAACTCAAATTTCCTACAGGCTTCAATAGCACTTAATCCCAGAAGACAGAGTAGTGAGATGCCATCACTAACGACACAAGCATGAATTTATATTGCATATATTCCATGCAGTGAACTGTTATGTCTTTAACATTATATCCATCTCGTGCTTGCTTCGGCAGCACATATACTAAAATTGGAACGATACAGAGAAGATTAGCATGGCCCCTGCGCAAGGATGACACGCAAATTCGTGAAGCGTTCCATATTTTTAAAGATTTGGTGGGTGATGCAGAATATTCTTAAAAAGAGACTGAAATTTACTCCACAGTTGTTCTTACTGGATATAACTACGGACTGTACAGTTGCAGAGACTAAATTGATTTTGAACTTGATAACAGCAGCAAGATTGTTGGTAGCACAACACTGGAAGAAGGACTTTTTGCCTACTATTGATGACTGGATATTGAAAGTAACTAATTTAGCTGAAATGGCTAAAATCTCAGCATATCTGAAGGATCACACACAAGAAAGGTACATACAGGACTGGAGAAGATGGATTGATTATATACAAAATAAGTATCAGACCAAAAAATATCAAATAGCTTATGAATGATTTCTTTTATTTGTATAAGCGTTATATAAGTGATATTAGAAGTATTATGTTTAAGAAATAGGATTTTATATATGGGGGGTTAAGAAATTTTTTTATAGGGGTGTTAGTTTAATGATTGGTTATGCAATTTAGCTTATTGTTAAAGGTCAATAGAAATACCTTGTGTTCTGCTCTGGGAAGTCGGGGAGGGGGAGGGGGGGGTGGGAGGGGGGGTTGTGGGGAAATTGTGTTTGTTTTAAAACTTTTTCAATAAAAAAAAAAACATTATATCCATCTTATTAGCCTGCAAGGTTTTACACGCCTCTTGGTTACCGTTGTTGCAACATGCTAAAGGATCTACACTTTTTATAAATTATTCTTCAATATGTGAGAACAATCAACCAATGGAACAGAAGTTGCCTTCGGAAGTTGTGGGAGCTTCATCACTTGAGACTTTCAAGAAAAGATTAGACTGCCATTTGACAGAAATGGTAAAGGGCCGAGATGGCGAACCTATGGCACGCCATTGCCAGCTGCTTTTCTGGTTTCTGGTGCGCCAGCCAGCTGGTCTTCGTGGGTGCCGGAGCGCCAGAAAATGGCCTGAAAACAGTCAAAAATCAGGCCATTTTTCAGGCTGTTTTCCGGGCCATTTTCAGGCCAATTTTGGGTCGTTTTCGGGCCATTTTCAGGCTGTTTTTTGGAGCTGTTTTTGGCCCAAGAAATGGCCGAAGAAATGGCCTGAAAATGGCCCAAAAAACAGCCAAAAATGGCCAAAATACAGGCATAGCTAGATGGTCTTCAGGCTTCCAGCGCTCCACGCGCACACACACACACACATGCACGCATGTTCCAGTTTGGGCACTCTGTGCCAAAAAAGTTCGCCATCACTGGTATAGGGTCTCATGCTTGAGCGGGGGGTTGGACTAGATGACCTATAAGAACCCTTCCAACTCTGTTAACCTGTTAAAAAAATATATACCGCTGCAATGTTAAAAACAATTCACAGGAGCAGCTCATGGCTGGGAGAATTACAGTTAACCAAAAGATCTCAGAGAGGCTGTAATTCATCATTACAGTTTCTGCTGGTTTCAAAATGCCCAATTACAACCCCCACCGACCCACCCCTATTAAGGAAGTTTGGGACTTGTAGCCAGCTTAAAAGTTCAGAGGGAAGAATGGTTTTGTTTTATTCTTTTCAATTCATACGAAATAAAACTGGTCTGGACTGCGTAAATCCGGATGAGCAACTAATGGCAGATTTCCCTCTGCTGCCATCCTGGGCTGACCTGGAGTTTTGTAGCCTGGACGGCACAGCCGTAGTGGTAGTCCTCAAATTACAAAGGTTCATTAGGTGACCATTCAAAGTTACATCACTGAAAAAAATGACTTTTGACCGTTTTTCACATGTGTACCCACTGCATCATCCCCATGGTCACATGATCAAAATTCAGACGCTTTTCCAATGAGTCATATTTATGACCGTTGCAGTGTCCAAAGATCACGTGGTCCCATTTTGCAACCTTCTGACAAGAAAAGTCAATGGGGAAACCAGTTTCATTTAACAACCGTGTTACTAATTTTAGTGCAGTGATTCACTTAACAAACGTGGCAAGAAAAGTCATAAAATGGGGCAAGAGTCACCTAACAAATGTTTCACTTAGCAACAGAACTGTTGGGCTCAATTGTGGTCATTAAGTCGAGCATTTAAAATATTCAGATTGCAGGCCCGAAATCTTCGAAGGCTGCAGCTCTTCTTGCCACAGAAGGCTAAAAAGGTGTCCCAGCTACAGCTCTCATGTACAGGCAGTTCCCAATTTACGACCCCAATTTGAGTCCAAAATTCCTGTGGTCAAGACATCTGTTCAGTGAATGTTGCCCCATTTTATGCCTTTTCTTGCCACAGTTGTTAAATGAATCACCTCAGTTGATAAATTAGTAACCTGGTTGTTTAAGTAAATCTGGCTTCCCCGTTGACTTTTCCTTGTGAGAAGGTCGCAAAAAGGGATCACGTGACCTTGTTGGGACACAGCAGCGGTCATAAATGTGAACCAGTTGCCAAAGCATCTGAATTTTGATCATATGACCCTGGGGATGCTGCAATGGTCGTTAAAAGCATGAAAGACGGTCCTAAGTCACTTTTTTCAGCGCCGTTGTAACTTTGAATGGTCACTAAACGAACTGTTGTTAAGTCGAGGACTACCTGTACCTACCTGCCCTGCTTCCTGGTGCCAGACTAAATAAGCCATCTGATCTAGGCAAGCTCAAATACCTCACCCCACCCCACCCCACCCACTCTGCTCGCGGGGAGGGGGGGTTGTCTCCCACATAGCCGACGGAGGAGGAGGAGGGAGGAGGAGGAGGAGGCAGCAACTACTACGGTAACTGGAACACCTGCTGCTGCTCACGGCCCCACCGCTTTGGAAGGTGGGGCTGGAGAGAGCGGCTGAGGTGACGCCACCTCCTCCGCCGGGAGTGCTCGAACCTGCGCGAGGCTCTAGTCGGCGTCCGGGAGCTGCAGCGGGAGCGGCGCGCGCGGGTTCTGAGCATTTTCCGCGACTGGAGCAGGTAGGAAATCTCAGCTGTGATTAACTCGGCTTCTCCGAGGGAAAGTCGGTGATTTTTCGTCCGGCGGGGAATTACGAGTTTGAGCGTACCAATGGGATCTCGTGACGCATGCGCTTTGTGAATACTGGGGTGGGGGGGCGGTTTGGCGTACTAGCTTTATTGGCTGCATTCATACAACACTTTTTAATGTTGTACGATGGGTGTAACGTGGGTATGGTAAATACCTGCAAATGTTTGCCCGGTGGTGCATTGTTGTTGTTGTTTTTCCGAAACCTCTCGGCCTGGACAAACTCATGAGCGTTTGGTTTAGGCTATGATTATTCTTTTTTAAAAAAGCTAATATCCGGCCAAATCTGTTAGTTAATCGAGACTCAGGACGGCTTGCAAGTCATAAAAAAAAAATCATCTAATACAAAGAAAGTAAATCGCTAACGGGAGAGTAAGATTAGGACACATTAGTAACACCTTTCCTAACCTAATCTGGTCTCCGACCCCGTTCAAAAGGACGGCGGCGATTAAAATGTCCAGAGAGGATATATAAAATCCCAAATGCAGGCGCCGGGACCGAGAAGGCGAACCGCTTAAGTCCCGTCTGATTCAGATGGCTCTGTCTTAGCAACGGGACCTCGGAGTGTAACAATGGGATGATGCGCGGAGTGTAACAATGGGACAAAAGCGGTCATCCCTCAGCTAGCCAGCCTCCCCTTGGGTCAGTATACTTGCAGGAAGCGGGAAAAATCGTGGAGTCCGAACTTGGTCCCTGAGCCGCAAAAGGGAATTGAGGTATATACCGTGGCAGCGGAACCAGCCAGGAGCCGCAATTCGTTGGGATCCTTAAAAATGCTCACCTGCCTTTCTCGAGCCCCGATGGAAAGGCGTCGTTTGTCTGTTTAAAGCGAGAATTCTCTTAGGGTCCTTGCAGCGAAAATATTTGTAATCCCCCCCCCAAAAAATCCCCACCTTGGAGTAGGGAGCGGGAGGGAGGGATGTTTAAAAGCTCAGACGAAAAATACAAAAACACTTTGAAGTAGGGACTGTCCTGGCGACATTGGGCCCGAGTTACTTCCTTCTTCTTTTTCTTTTCTCTCGCCACACTGCGGGAAGTTCAGAATAACCTTTTCACAACCTTTTCCGTTGCGTTGGACATAGGTACGGTTAAGAAGAGACTGGACAGTCGCTGGTCTGAAATGGTATATAGCAGGGGTGAAATCCAGCAGGTTCTGACAGGTTCTGGAGAACCGGTAGCGGAAATTTTGAGCAGTTTGGAGAACCGGTAGAGGAAATTTTGAGTAGTTCGGAAAACCAGCAAATACCACCTCTGGCTGACCCCAGAGTGGGGTGGGAATAGAGATTTTACAATATCCTTCCCCCAGGAGTGGGGAGGAAATGGGGATTTTGCAGTATCCTTCCCTTGGAGTGGGGTGGGAATGGAGATTTTGCAGTATCCTTCCCCTGCCATGCCTACCAAGCCACGCCATGCCCACAGAACCGGTAGTAAAAGAAATTGGATTTCACCACTGGTATATAGGATCTCCTGCTTGATCAGGGGGCTGGACTAGAAGACCTCCACGGTCCCTTCCAGCTCTATTCTGATCTAAATAACCAAGAACATTTCTCAGTGTTAAACTCTTAATTGCCATTATTCTGGTCGCTGGAAGTTTTGAAAGGGTGATGGAAGATGGGATCAGCAGTAGTGTTTCTCTACCTTCCTAGCTTGAAGATGTGTGGACTTCAACTCCCAGAATCCCCTTGCCAGCATTACTGGCAGGGAAATTCTAGGAGTTGAAGTCCACACACCTTCCAGCTACTAGTTGAGAAACACTGATAGAGGCTCACTTCTAAAATGAACAATGAGGATTACAGCTTGTGGTTTTTTTCTCATAATTCTGGGAGGGGCAAACTAAATAAAACAGGAAATTATTAGAAGCTTCCTAAATAGAACATTGTGGAAGAAGATTTTACTAATTTAAATCTTTGAATGCCATGGCTTCACAGAACAGTAGAAAACCTCTTACAATAATATAAAATTGGGTCCCTACAATCTTAAACACAGGTTGCTCTTCAAGGATATAAAAAAAAAATAAGAGTTTCTGGCTTGGTAGTTCTTTATTTAGATCAATGGTTCTCAACCTGTGGGTCGCGACCCCTTTGGGGTCGAATGACCCTTTCACAGGGGTCACTTAAGTCCATCGGAAAACACATATTTTCAATGGTTTTAGGAATAATTTTATGGTTGGGGGTCACCACAACATAAGGAACTGTATTAAAGGGTCACGGCATTAGGAAGGTTGAGAACCACTGATTTAGATGGTGGTGGTGGTGGTGATGATGATGATGATGATGATGATGATGATGATGATGATGATGATGATGATTACATTCTGTTCCATTCATTTTGTACAGTTCTATTTGTTAATCAGGTTAGTATAATAAAATTCACAAAAATGTGAATGTGCATTTTTAGAAAAAGATGGAAGAGTGATATATAACCAAGAAGGAGGTGACATCCTGTTGGGATCTAATGCTTCAGCTGAAGTTTAACTAATGAGAAATAAAATACATATGGCTAGTCCTCTACTTACAACCACAGTTGCTCCCAAACTTTTTGATGCTAAGCAATGCATTTGTTAAATGAGTTTTGTCCCAGTTTATGAACTTTTTTGCCACAGTTGTTAAGCCAATCACTGCAGTTATTAAGTGAATCATGGGGTCATTAAGCGAATCTGGCTTCTCCCATTGACTTTGCTTGACAGAAGCAGGCTGGGAAGATTACAAATAGTGATCACACGACACCAGGACAGTGCAACTGTCATAAATAAATGCCAGTTGCCAAGCACCTGAATTTTGATCACATGCTGCAACAAGTGTGAAAACTAGTCATGAGTCAATTTTTCAGTGCCTTTGTCATTTCAAACAGTCCCTAAATGAATGGTTGTAAGTTGAGGATTACCTGTATATTGACTATGATGTACAGAAGTACTTCTAAATGTTTGATTGGGGATGCAACACATCACTTAGGTGTTAAAAACAAATGCAACGAATTTATGAGTGATTGCTATTGTGGTTTCCAAACTAGCTAGTTTGGAACTTTGTACTTTATGCAAAGATATTATCCTCAGTTCTTAAAAGGCACAACAGCACATTTCTTTTGTGTCCCAACATGGTTAAGAGGCTGCTATTCACCATCCAAGAAAAAAAAGTGTAAGCTGGAGCCATTATCAAGCTGAAAAAAATCATTCCTTAACAATGATCCTCCTATGAAATTTAGCCCCTGCAGTCAAGCAGAGTGAAACAACTCTTAAGAGTTGTTAAGGGATGTCTGAAAAGACCGCAAATTGTTAGTTACTTAATAGGCTGTTGTGTGTTTTACTGCCAGACAGTGGGAGGAATGCTTGTGGAATCTTCTGCCTCAGGTGCCAAAATAACATCACCACAGCGTTGGGTGCTGTGTCTCCACAATCTGTCTGTGCATGCACATGTCGTGTCCACCCCAGGGAGCAAACATTCTAGAACTGGCCTGTTAGGAGATCAGATTAGATTTCCAGGAGCTAATTCATCACATCAAAAGTGATCGGAGGAGCCTGTTGTTGTTTTTCTTGCCAGTTAGGGTCTTTAGCCAGGTTAAATTTTATTTATTTATTCATTTATCAAATTTAGATAGCTGCCCCTCACATAATGACACAGTGACTCTGGGCAGGTACAACAAAGCTAATAATGTATAGAAAACTGTTGTTGTTGTTGTTGTTGTTGTTATCTCTTTTATTCATTAAACATGAAACTCAAGACAACTGAGATAATAATTATTATCTAGGATGTGGATTATAATTATTATAGGATTATTATTTATTACCTTAGGATGCTGGCAGCAACCTGTATCAACCATCAGCATCAGTCAATGGTATTTGTGATGCATTTTTGAATGTTCTGAGTTTCATATGTTGACTGAGTTTCATATTTAATGAATAAAGTAAATCTAAATTTACCGGACTTGAACATTTTGACTCTACAAAAAACCACCTTACTCGGAACAGCTTACATCCTCCGACAATAACTTAACAGTTCCTAGGTCCTTGGTTAGGACTCAAGCTGCTGAGCTATTAACCAGCCTCAAAGGCTGTGAATCTCACTAAAGATTAACCAATAAATAATAATAATAATAATAATAATAATAATAATAATAATAATAATAATACGCCAGATAGCACGATTGTCGAGGGCCGAAGCGTACAGTTTATTGATATCACTGTACCAGGAGATGCCAGAGTTGAAGAAAAAGAAAGAAAAAAGAAAAAAAAATATAATATACATCAACAAATTGCAGCTTCCTGCAATAACTCCAGCAGAACTCCAAAAAACTGCACTACTTGGAACATTGTACATCTTAAGAAGATACTTGGTTGATACCTAGGATGCTGGCAGCAACCCATATCAACCATTAGCACCAGTCAATGGTATTTGTGATGCATTTTTGAATGTTCAGTTGACTGAGTTAATGAATAAAGTAAATAATAACAATGCGCCAGATATCACGGTTATCGAGGGCTGAAGCGTACAGTTTATTGATATTGCTGTACCAGGAGACGTCAGAGTTGAAGAAAAAGAACTGGAAAAAATCACAACCTGGCCATCGAAACTACACGGCTATGGATGAAACATGTAACAGTCATACCCATTGTCATCGGGGCACTTGGTACCATGTCCAAGAATTTTACAAAATACATCAAGAAATTGCAGCTTCCTGCAATAACACCAGCGGAACGTCAAAACACTGCACTACTTGGAACATCCTATATTTTAAGAAGATACTTGGTTGATACCTAGAACGCTGGCAGCAACCCGTATCAGCCATTAGCACCAGTCAATGGTATTTGTGACACATTTTTAAATGTCCAGTTGACTGAGTTTCATGTTTAATGAATAAAATTTTATAATAATAATAAATGTTTATTATTATTACTGTTGTTATTGTTATTTTAAAATGTTAAAACTATAAAAAAGCACAAAGCTAAAAGAGAAAAAATATATATTTGATGAAGAGCAGATGTTAATAACAATGTAGCCGCCTGAATATCTCACCATGCTCTTAGAGAACAATGATACAATATAGATATAGATATATTTCCCTTCTTTTTTATTTTTTAAACAAATATTGGAATTCTCCAACAGGGCTATGAGTTCTTTAAATGAATATGGTTCCAATTCCTGGGCGCTCACAATCACAGTTGATCATCACAATGGAGAAGAACAAAAAGAGATTCCCCTTCAAGTATCAGGGGAGCTTCATGTTGGAGGGTTGATGCTAAAACTTGTGGAACAAATTGGTGAGTATAGTGTTTTTAAAGGACAAAAGAATTCAGGCAACCTGAAGCAATCCCAAAATGAATAGTTTTATATACTTTATTCATTTTGGGGTTGGGTATGTGAACTCATGTCCCTGATAGCAGATAGCAAAAATTCTGCTTTTCCAATTCATTCATTCATTATTTATTTATTGTTCACATTTTTGAACCACTCACCTCCCTCAGAGGGGAAGGGAGATACTGGGCGGACATCATGAGCTACTGACACTGGGCTTCTAGTGAGGAACCCTTCTAAGAAAATCTGAAAGCTCTGCAGGTTTCTGCATGACACATCACTTACACAGCTGCCCATTTGCTGCACACTTGTTTCATGCTGTTATGTCTGCCACCATACCAGAAACATATTTTGGGAACAACCCAGACAGCATATGTTGGAGTGTTGGGGAGGTCATAACAAGCAGGGACTGATTTACAAGACCAGTATCACATATTAAGTCAGATTTTAGTATTTATATATAGCAGGCAATGAATTAATGCCATCGGTAGGTAGAATGAAAAGCAAGGATAGAAATTATTGTTTGCATATTTTATATTGTTATATTCTATTTATTTGGAATATGTTATAAAATAATAAAACACAAGAAAGAAATGGCAAATGTTAAGCCAAGGATGATTATGTCATCAAGTCAGTGTTGACTCTTAACAACTACATTTTCTCAAAGATGCTCTGTCCCCAACCCCCAATCTTCCAGTCTTTGAACTATACCCATCACCACTGTACTAGTTAAGCTCAAGAGGTACCCCAAAGTCACCTAATCCATCAGATGAAGTCAGTAAATTATAGAGATGGCTCTAGTATTTGCTAGATTTGGTTTAGAACTCCAAGGTAGGCATAAGTATATTCTTCACTCACTTTTCCCAATAACCATGAGGTAAGTTGAGCTGAGAGAAAGTGACTGGCCCAAGGGAACACTAGATACAGAAAATGAGTTCTGTCTTTCAGCCTATTGCTTTCTCTGACTTTTTTAAGGCTAGATAGTTTACAAATGGTTCTAATGGGGTACGTGTCAGGTATAATCAGTTCCTCAGCTTGGTGGCATTTGTGGTATCCTTTTCAAAGTTCCTGCTTTGCTTTGTTTTCTTTTTTTTTTTTTAGGGATATCCCAAGATTGGTCAGACTATGCCCTGTGGTGGGAGCAAAAGAAATACTGGCTTCTGAAAACTCATTGGACTCTAGATAAATATGGAGTGCAAGCAGATGCCATACTCTTGTTTACCCCTCAGCACAAAAATCTGCGCCTTCGTTTACCAAGCATGAAGATTGTGAGACTGTACGTTAGCTTCTCTTCTGTGGTATTCAGGGTTGTTGGGGACATCTGCAAGAGCCTTGGTAAGTGGCATTCACATATGCTTCCCTGATGTGCTTCTGGCAGATGTTGTAAGTAATGTCCACATGTCTGTCTTGGGAATCTTCCACTTTATATCTGAATTCTCATGGAGCATTGTTTCCAACAGTAACATGCATAACAGGATGATTTGATGAACGCTGTCCATTTATACAGATGAATTTTTCAATGAACTAATAATATTAGTAATAAGGATAGTCAGCTTCTTTGTTACTTTCATAATTATTCCCTAATATTTCCCTAAGTATGAGGGCCAGTTTGTTGTAATGGTTAAGGCACCAGGCTAGAAACTGGGAGACTGTAAATTCTAGTCCCGAAGCTAGCTGGATGACCTTGGGCCAGTCCCTCTCTCTCAGTCCTAGGAAGGAGGCAATAGCAAACCATTTCTGAAAAACCTTGCCAAAAAACCCTGCAAAATCTTGTCCAGGTAACTGCCAGGAGTCAACACTGACTTGAAGACACCAAAAAAATATATATTTAAGTTAATCCAAAATTAATTTCTTCATATTCAGAGTGATGGGTAACACCATCCATCATGTTCATCCATTCCAAGCTTATCAATCACATCCCTTTCAGTTACAGCCTGCAGAACAGCAGCCCAGATGAGATATGGAGTCATAACGCTCTCTCTCTTTGGAACATCTGCCTTCTAGTTTATGAAAGAATAGATTTTGTTCAATAATTGCAATCTATTGAACATTTTCTCATATAACATTGAGTCACTTATTTGGAGAAGAGCATTTCTTTTTCCATTACTACACTTTTATAGCAGGTCCAAGATATAAGTTATTGCCTGCTTGATGTGAAGATGAAGGTTCCCATCTGCTTCTACCTATACAAACCAAACAAGCTGTGATTGAATTTTGCTTCTGGTATCTTCCCACACTGAGTGGCTGGATGCCAAGTACCTAGCCATGCAAATTATAGTTGGTGGCTAGGGCATTTCCACACTATGAGCATATGGACACAGCTTCTCTGCTTCTTTTAAGCCTTTTATCTATGGAATTCTCTCCTGGAATTCTAAGACAATGTAACCAGATCCTCACATCTGAAAGTTAACCAGGTTGAGGAAGGCACAATTGCTGTGTATTACCTGTTCAAGATCCTAAAGTTTGCATATTTTGATTTATAATTCTAAAGCCCATTGAAAGTAAAGGGGAAATGAGAGCACAATGTAGGCTGTGCAAGGCAGTAGTTTGATTTTTAAAGGCAGTTTAGCTCAGCCCTGCAGGTCCATTGACAGCCTGGAGGATTATTGTAATCGTTTTATTGTGATTTTTTTTTAAAAAAAAGGGTTTCATTTCAGCAGATTTGAAAGAAATACCATTGAATTCTGCATTCTGTCAAATATAAAGAAAATGGGATCTTGGCTGAATAAGACCAATGCCGAATAAAGTTTGTTCATTACAAGTGTAATGACCAATGAAAAAAAGTATTTGGAGCTTATTTTACCCAAAGCAAATCACTCAGTTTATTCTGAGATTTCTGCATAGTTGCCCATTACTGCTTATTGTTTTCACCCATTCAAGAGGAACATCAATTACATGATTTAAAAAAGCAGAACAAGATGTGTCTACACATATCTCAGGATGAAGGGGAGGCAGGATAGGACTTGCAGTGCAAAGAGCCATTCCTACTATATATGAGACACTTATCGGTTAGAGGAATCATCATTCAGGAGGGGATCTTTGATCAGGAAAACATCCATCTGGACATCTAGATTGCCTGAGGCCTTATTCTGCATGCTTCAAAGTCCCCCAAATCACATGGTATTATTCAATGGCAAAGCACCAAAACAGCCACAACTCCCTGTCCATGTTCGGTGGAAATCTTAAAAAACCCCAAAATATGTTTAAAAATCCTGAAGATGAATAATTGTGCAAGGTCAGGCTGCTGATGTCTAATGGGACATCAGATAGTCCCTGTGTAGTCTTTGGTTCCTGTAATGTAACAGCAGCATTTATTTTGTTTCTGCTTTCAAGTGCAATTAGTCATCTAAATTTAGAATGAAAGGGACAGAAAGTACCTAATAGATCAGGGGTGTCATTACGTGATGTATCATGACTTTTTTCCCCTTCGCTAAAACGGGGGTGGGCGTGGCCAGCAGGTGACGTATCCGGCCAGCGGCCCATGAGTTTTACACCCCTGATATAGATCATCTAGTTAGGGATCCCCAAACACTTCACCATGTCAACCCCTTCATGAAGTTTCAGATTATTCACCAACCCCCCCAAGACCCCTTTATTAAAAAAATGAATAAATACTACTTTAACTAATAATAATAATAATAAATAACAACAACAATAGCAGCAGCAGCAACAATGGACCTTTAAGGACCAATGCTGACCCTGAGAACTCTGATCTAGTTCTAGACCTTGCCAAGCAAGGAATCCTAGACTGAGATAAGGCTCCATCTCCACACTCTGTAATCTTGTTCCCCTCCTTCCCATTTTCCTATTAATATTTATTGTTTTGATATTTTAATATTTCATCCTGTTTTTACTCAGTCGTAAGCCTCCTAGAGTCACCGCTTGGTGAGAAGGGCAGCATACAAATGTAATAAATAAATAAAATCCGCAATTGCGGCATTCCGGATAGATAGACTATCAGCATCAAACATCTTCAGCAAAAGAAAATTACACAATCTGATTTGATATTAGGTGAATTTTTTAAACTCATGAACTCTGTTGGTTCATCTTGATAAATAAAACAGATAAAAATAAGTTATAGTCCTATGCATAGATCTATTTTTATTTACAGCTCTGTGTTAAAGAGCAGAAAAGTTCTAAAATAACTGCAGTGGACTTATCGCACTACTTTCATACTGATTTCCAGATTCGGAGGTCCTTGAACTCAATAATTTGTTGAGTATTGCTGTTTTAAAGCTATGAAGTTGTGCACAAGCATAACTTCAATTTGTTATTGTTCACCTCTCCGGTAATATGCTACATTTTCTGCAGATGGAATGTATCACCTCAAGCCATGTTAACAGCTGTGCAATTCGCAATATAAATTCCTAGCACATGTCTGTATACACACCACAATTACAATGATTAAAGCCTCAGGTATTGCTCAACCAGGAATTTATCTCTAAAATATTCCTCACCACAAATAAGACTTGTACCAGCCTGCAGGAAAGGGTTGTAGGTGTATGTAGATGAGTAGATATGGGTATATGACTGTAGTGACAGAATAAAATATTATAGAAAATAAATGCACTAGAAGTCTCCCATAGTACAGGTGCTAGTCACTGATTTGCTAACTCAGAGAAAATCAAGCACTCTCTCTCATAGATATAAGATCATGTTTTTTCTTCACACATGCAACTATAACTGCAAATAACACCACAGTGAATAGTATTATTCCTTAACAGGAAATGGCCTGCTAAGAGTCATTCAGCTATCATACTTTTAGATGAAAATGTGGGTGAGGTAGATAAAGTTAGGGATCTGTATAGAATGGAGGAATGATTTTGATGATGTTTCTTTGTGAATTGACTAGAAGAATGGAATATTGCTGAGTTTTCACAAGCACACTGTAGGTGATGTGATGTGATTGAATGAATTCTTCTGGCTTTTTCATAACCCAAGGACATTGTTTGCTGGAGATTTAGCAGAATAGAATTGCCTTTTTTTTCTAGACAGAAAGAATAGGAATTATGGGGCAACAGAACTGGAAGTTCCCAGCCTAGAGAAGACCACACCAGAGAGACAGATGGATAACTGAGTAGATGTTTCACTGGCTGGAGTGAGAAGATACACCAAAAAGGATCTGCATAATAGTTTATTACAATGAAGTTCCACCTTGCCAGCCTGGCTCTCAAGAGATCTCATAATTGCTTACTACCTATGAAGTCAGATGATAACCATTAAAAACTTCCTTAAAGCATAAATAGTACAGTTAACACGAAAAAGCAGCTGCAATTGCCTTCCCATTTAAAACTTCTCTCAACTCCCCAAAAGTCTGCTATGTCCCTTTGCTATTTGAAGTCTGGAGGAATCTGAGTTCAAATTACAGTGGAAAAGAAATATGATGAACTAGAGCTTCATACCATGGCCGTTTGTACCCTAAAGTAGCTCTCCCCAACTTGGTACATCTTCCAGACAGATTGGCCTTCAAGTCCCTGGATCTTGAGACAGTCAATCTCTAAACTATATAATGCTACTTCTGACGATTTTAGCATGAAAGATGATTTAAATGAAGGTTGTAGAGGCAAGCGTCTGTTTTACCTACTAATTTCTTGTAGATTATCCTGGAGCTGATAGCAACATATGTTTAATTAGTGGTTATTTACTAAAGTATTGTAAAAGTAAAATATCTTTTGACTTTTAAATTTGACCTTTATGGGCACTTTTTTTGATAACTATACTTAAGTGATTGATCCCTGCCTTTTTTATGATGTTTTTTGTAAAACAGCCTGCTGTTTCTCCAGTTTCCCATTCAAGTGTGCCCAATTCCTCTTAGTTTATTGAAATCATCCCTGGGTCAGCTAATGCTTCTATCTTATCTAAATAAGAGTTTCAGGTCAGTTTTAGGTCACTAATGTACGGAGAGTGCTGTGTGGTGGAGATTAAGACTGGATCATCTCACATGTCCTTTCTGCTGCTTTTATCAGTTGGGCTAGCTAGGTGGAACAGTTTTCCTCTCAGAAGCCCTTGGAAGCAAATGCCTTGAAAGCAGAAGCAGCAGAGAACTACTCTGTTTGATGGGTGTGGAATATGCTTTTCCTCTAAACAATGACTGCAGTTAAAGAGTGAAAGGGGGACAGGTTTCTGGGAGTCCAAGACCAACAATGTCTAAGTTCATTAGAACTGTTTCAAGGAAGGTCACCTCTAGACTATTTGTTTGATTCTCGTCAAACCTGATGTTTGAATTAGAACCACCTGCTTCCATTGTAACTTATCATTAGATAAGTGGTTTAACAATTGGTTCCTGGTTGTCTTGCTTTTCCCTCCCTGCTCTTTCCTTTCCTCTTGCTGTAAAGTCTACTTACATTGATAGACCATAGGACAGAAGCTGTCTTTTATTCATTGTCTCCTTTCTCTCTGGAAAGTGGCGTTTAAACGTTTTCACAGAATAAAGTTAAAGCAAAAGCAGGTGCATTTCCAGTAACCACTAGTGTTTTATCTGCCTACTCCATAATCCTGTTTCTCTGCCTCTTGTCCTAGCTGATTTTTTGAAACAAAATTCTTTAATGGAAAGGTAATATTCTTCTGTGTTCCATTTATTAAACATTAACCCCATAGCTGATTTCAAAAGTACCGAAATTCCTATGGTGGTGAAGGATGTTTGCCTAGTTCTGCTCTGCAAAATTATTATTATGGTTGGTCAACCAGCCACATGTTTAGACTGGTTTGGCATTTTTGCCCATCTAGCAAGTCCTTCTCAAGGACCTGGGAGAGGCAGATGTTGTTATTTAATAATATTAAAGATATTATTGCAGGATGTAAATGGTTCCAAGTAAATCTCATTTTTGCTATTGATTGATGATGATTTTGTCAATGCCAATGGTGGTGGTATTATTATTATTATTATTATTATTATTATCTTTTATTCATTAAACATAAAACCCAGTCAACTGAATATTTAAAAATGTATCACAAATATCATTGACTGGCACTGATGGTTGCTACGGGTTGCTGCCAGCCTCCTAGATATCAATCAAGTATCTTCTTAAAATGTACATTGTTCCGAGTAGCACGCTCTTTTACAGTTCCACTAGTGTTATAGCAGGAAGCTGCAATTTCTTGATGCAATTTCTTTTGTAAAATTCTTGGACATAGTACCAAATGCCCCGATTGACAATGCATATCATTGTCACATGTTTCATCCATAATCACATAGTTTCAGTTTATATTATTATTATCTCTTTTATTCATTAAACATGAAACTCAGTCAACTGGACATTTAAAAATGTGTCACAAATATCATTGACTGGTGCTAATGGTTGATACGGGTTGCTGCCAGCGTTCTAGGTATCAACCAAGTATTTTCTTAAAATATAGGATGTTCCGAGTAGCGCTGTTGTTTGCAGTTCCGTGGTGTTATTGCAGGAAGCTGCAATTTCTTGATGTGTTTTGTAAAATTCTTGAACATGGTACCAAGTGCCCTGATGACAATGGGTATCAATGTTACATGCTTCATCCATAACCGTGTAGTTTCGATGGCCAGATCGCGATATTTCGTGATTTTTTTTCCAGTTCTTTTTCTTCGATTCTGGCATCTCCTGGTACAGCGATATCATTAACTGTATGCTTCAGCGCTCGACAACCATGATGTCTGGCATGTTGTGCGATCTGTCTGTATTCAAAAGTCCCACAAGATCTTCATCATCTCATTTTTGGTAACTTTTTCCACCTTATGCTCCCATGACTTTTCATATACAGGTAGGGCGTATTTTTTACATAATGACCAGCAGACTAATTTAGCAATTCAATCATGTCTAGCTTTGTAATCAGTTTGTGCAATTTTGCTGCACTCAGATATTAAGTGTGAAACAGTTTCAACTTTGTTGTTGCAAAGTCGGCAATTTGGATTGTCAGTGGATTTTTGTATCTTTGCTTTCATGGCATTAGTTTGTAGTGCTTGTTCTTGAGCAGCGAGTATTAAACCTTCCATTTCTTTCTTGATGGTTCCTCTCTTAAGCCATGGCCATGTCAAGTTGTTATCACACTTTCCTTCAATGTTTTTCAAGTGCTGTCCATGCAGAGCTTTGGTTTTCCATCCATTTAATCTGTCATCCAACTGTTTTTCCTTATATTCTGTCTTTGTTTCTGTTGTTTTTATAATGTTCTCTGTTTTCACAGCCTGCAGCAATCTTTCTGTGCTTTGGTTCACGTAATCATTCAAACTTCGTTTTTCTTCTTCTACAGTTTGATGGATTTGCAATAGTCCTCTGCCCCCTATTCTTCTTGGCAGGTACAACCTGTTGGTGTCACTTCGTGGATGTAAAGCATAGCACATATTCAAAGGTTTAGGCATTTTCCGGGCCAGGTTTTCCAGTTCAGCCACAGTCCAGTTGATGATTCCAGCTGGGTAGCGTATCACTGGAATGGCCCATGTATAATGGCTTTAATCTTTCCAGCATTCAGTTTTGATTTTAATATTTTGCGGACCCTCCTGATATATTCCTTTCGCATTGACTCTTTACTTTTCCATTCAAGATGTTTATTATTATTATTATTATTATTATTATTATTATTATTATTATTATTAATTTGTATGCCACTTAAGGATTCTGGGTGGCTCACAAAATTAAAAGAAATTACAATAAAACACACACACACACAAAGAAAAATATGGCAATATGATGAAGTGAGCAGTCTCAATCTTCCTCTGCAAAGGCCTAAGCAAAGAGCCCAGTCTTCTCAGTTCTTCTAAACAACAGCAGAGAGGGGAAGCAACCAGATCTCAGGAAGAACCTTGTTCAGAGGGCAGGCACTGCTATAGAAAAGGCATGCTTCTGGGTTCCTAAGAGATGATGTCATTTAATCAAAGGAACCCAGACTGGGCTAATCCTACAGGATAGAATTAGATGGGCAGATATTATGGGGGATATGAGATCCCTCAAGTAACCAGACCTATATCATGAAGGGCTTTATTTTATTTATTTATTTTTTATTTTATTAAATTTCTATACCGCCGTTCTCCCGAAGGACTCAGGGCGGTGAACAGCCACAAGATAAAACACATAAATACAAAAATTTAAAATAAATTTAAAACAAATTAAATAATTTGGCTGAATTTAAAATACCCCATAATTTAAAAACTAATTAAAATTTACATTTAAAAAGGGGAGAAGATTTAGGCCAGGCCAGCTTGATGAAATAAAAAAGTCTTAAGCACGCGACGGAAGGTGCGCAGATCCGGGATCCTCCGTATCTCCGGGGGGAGCTCGTTCCAGATCGTAGGTGCCCCCACAGAGAAGGCTCTCCCCCTAGGGGCCGCCAGTCGACATTGGCCGACGGCACCTGGAGGAGCCCCTCTCTATGGGAGTGTACTGGCCGGTGGGAGGCTATTGGTGGTAGCAGGCAGTCCCATAGATAACCAGGTCCTAAGCCATGGAGCACTTTAAAGGTGATAACCAGAACCTTGAAGCGCACTCGGAAGACCACCGGGAGCCAGTGCAGCTCGCTTTATAGGTAATCAGCACCTTGAATTGCACCCAGAAGCAAATCCCCCACCCTCAACTAATATCAATAGGAAATGACCCTGGAGACAGAAAGGAACGACCTTAAAATGGTTTTCCCAATCCACAACCCTTGGTGCCGACTCACAAGAATACCATAGGCAACTGTACTGAAAGCCACTGACAGATCAAGATGGATGCACCATCGCCATCCTGACACAATTGACTAAGGCTGCCTCAGTACTAAATCCTGATCTGAAACCCAACTGAAATTGGCCTTTATAATCTGTTTCCTTTAGGGTTGCAGATCAACCACCTTTTCAACAAATTTCCCCAAAAAGGGAAGGTTGGAGACTGATGGTAGTTATCAAAAACCATTGGCTCCAAAGATGGCCTCTTGAGGAGACACATCACCATCTCTTTCAAAGCAAGATAAACTTCTTTCCTCAGAGAGACCAATAACCACGGTCTGGGCCCAACCATGGGTCATCTTTTAATCTGTCCAGGAGGGCAAAATAACATGATGTGTCAAATCGATGGACTCTCTTGGATGATAGAACCCACTGGTCTTTTCAGCCTGTTGATATTTTCAACTGTGTTGCAGGTATTAGACGATCAGAAGAACTGTCTCTGCTGAAGCCAACCAATGAGATAAAAAAGAAAAAGAGAAAAGACAAAGAGAAGGACAAAGAACCCGTCGTAGAAGATATTTTAAACCTGCACAATTCTCCAGTGAGTTTGGGATTGCCAGGTAACAGTGCAATAGACAATACTGATTCTATTTATTTATTGGCTGCCTTCTCTATACATTGAAGTTTGAAAAGTAGGAACAAAAGGCCATGTAACTAATAGGTTAAAGAAACCTTTGAGCTTTTTACTCTATAAGCTGGTTTTTAACATTGGCTCTGCTGACTCAAAATGATAGGGATTATTGGGGACCTCTGGATTGGAAATCCTGCCACCAGGAAAGAAGAAGAAGTATTCAATTCAATTACACATTTTTAGGAATAAGAATTAAGTTTTGACAATGGCATGCAAGAATGCTTTTTGTAGACTAGGAAAATGAAACAATTCTTCATCGGTTACAGCTTTTAAAAAAGACTTGGTGTTCAAAGGAAATACCAGTTAAAATCACACCAACTCCTGCTGTAAATGTAATTTTCTTTCTACATTGCTGGCAGGCACACCTTATGTGACCTGAAAAAAATCCAGATGGTCACTAGCTGGCAGGAAGTCTTTGCTTCCACCTAATGGCTCTCTAGTATTTGGATGGAGCTCATTGGTATGTATACTTAAACTCCATGACTTATTCTGCATTAGGAGTGTTTATCCTTGACAACTTTAAGACTTGTGGACTTCAATTGGCTGACATGACTGGCTGGGGAATTCTGGGAGTTGAAGTCCAGAAATCTTAAAGTTGACAAGGCTGGGCACCCCTGTTCTGCATTTTGAAAGATTTAATCATTATTCTCTGTGTGTGCCCACTTGGAAGCATTCTCCCTTTTTTCTAAAGAAAGACTTGAAAGAACCTGAGTGCCATGCAATTCAGGTCTGGCACAGTACCATCTATAGAACAATTATGGTTAGTGATACTTACATATTAGGGGGGGAAAACGGTTATGACAGGAACCAGGATATTAAAGAGATACTTTGAATTGTAACAATGGCATAGTATTCCAAGCCAAAATGCATCTGAAGTTAGAAAACTAAAAGTACATTTAACTAATTTTTTTGAACAAGCACAATTATCTAGATTTCTGGAATTTAGTTTTCTATTGAAAGCTACCTGCAAAACTATTAAATAGAGTCCCAAATAGGTTTTTTTTCAAAGAAATAAAGGTTTATTTTAGAAAAAGAAAGTTTATATTAGAAAATCATCTCCTTTGACATTCAGTGTTGTTATAAACTGATGGTTTTATTTTCTGTTCTCAATATTTCAGCCAGTCCTGGCTTATATAGCAAGACAATGACCCCAATTTATGATCCCATTACTGGTTCACCTGTCGCTTCCACCATTGCATGGTTCAGTGACAGCCCATTGGCACAACAGAGCTGGAGCACCCTCGCTTTTAGCCATCCTAACTCTGCACCAGAGACACTTGCCAAAATGTATCAGCCTCGAACATTGGTCGACAAAGCCAAACTGAATGCTGGGTGAGGAACCTTTCTCTTTGAATATTAGCATTAGACCATTTTGATAAGCCAAGGGCAATGTTGACTGTGTGTGCTGTGTATCCATTCACAAAGGGTTAATTAAGATACCTGGCACTTTTATCCAAAACTTAAGTCAAAAAAGACCCTTCCCAAGTAACATAATTTAGAATTTTCATAGAAACAAGAACCTGAAGTAAGATTTGGGACGAACGAAAAGTAACACCTTGACATATACTGTTAGGAATAAAACAAGGCTCAAATTCCTCTTTGCACTTTTGATTGTTCATAACTGTATTTCTCTCTTCTCAAACATATTTTCAAAGCACACATATTTTCCTTTTATATACATAAAATTTGTAATTTCTAAATACGTTCATTTGCTAAAATTGAAAAACTATACAGCTACCTCTACTTTTTTTTATTATTATTATTTTTTATTATTATTTTTTATTTTAATTTGATTTATATGCCGCCCTTCTCTACTTTTGCTAAATGTTGTCCCGCGTTATTGAGGCTAACATTTAAGGGTATAAAAAGAGAGTTTATTGAGACTAACACTGTCATGGGCAACATCTAGTAATAGGCAATAATAGTAATAGGCATTACAGTGTGTAGAAATATATTTCAAGTTTCCTTACTATGACTATACTTACTAAACTCTATATTTCTCACTCCCCCACACACACATATTTCTGATATCCTGTACTTTGTTACAACTTGGCATTTTTCTTTTTGTGGAATTTATTGTCAGTGCTTGGTGTTCTTTTCCTTTCAGATGGTTAGATTCATCTCGATCACTCATGGAACAAGATATCCAGGAGGACGATCAACTTCTACTCCGTTTTAAATACTATGATTTCTTTGATTTGAATGCAAAAGTAAGAAACTCTTTAAGATTCCCAACATGACAATTAAAAAGCATGTTTATTTTGTCAAATCACAGCTTATAGATCAGAGTACAGTAATACTATATCAGTTTTCTTTTAACATAAGTAAAATAACACAATAGTTTTTGTTGAATATTCTCTTTTGTTTGACTTATTTATTTGATTTAGGGATTGAGCAACTCCAAGCTGACTTGAGGTGGCTCACAATATTTAAAAAAATTAATAAAACATACTGCTTTTGAAACGTTTATGGGAGAATTCTGGGAGTTGAAGTCCACAAATCTTAAAGTTGCCAAGGTTGGAGACCCCTGCTCTAGTTAACTAAAGTTACTCCATCATCATGACTGAATGCCATCAAGTTGGCAATCACGCACATTTTCTCCAGGATGATCTGTTCCCAACCTCATCCTTCAGGTCTTCCAATGGTGTGTCCTTCTTTGCTGAAACCGAATACAAAATGTTTCAAAGGACTATGCTGTATAATTGGAGGTAGTTAAGGCTGCTTAACTGTTGGACCTATGGCAAAGTCTGCTTATTCCTAATGCAACTTGATATTGCTTCTCTTGGCAGTATGATGCAGTACGGATTCATCAGCTATATGAGCAAGCCCGCTGGGCTATTCTGCTGGAAGAAATAGACTGCACTGAAGAAGAAACCTTCATTTTTGCTGCATTGCAGGTATGTACTTGTTACAAAACCAGTTTTTTCTGTTTGAAGCAGTCACCTGCCAGTACATGAACACCAAGGGAGCAGGGCCTTGGATTGATTGTTCCAAGTGAGACCTTTCCCCCACCTTTCTTCAAAAAAGTGATAAACTAGTTTGCTATTTCAAATTCTGTTTACACATATGTCAATGATTAACGGAGGATATTTGATGAGGCGGCTAATTCTTCAAATGTTGTAGAACAAAGCAAATATTGAATTGTGTTATCTCCCAAATGCAAAACATAGATGGATCATGATACAATCCCATTTCCAAACAATGAGAAAATATCATTAATCCCCAAAGTGTGAAATGTTGAGTTTTGAGTTTGATAAGAGTCCGTCCTCAGATCAGATGTTTAAACAAAAGGACAGAAGGCCCTTTTGCACATTTATTAACCAGGTTTAGTTGTTTTCAGATCAGTTCTTCAAATATAAACCCAAACAATAATTAAATGACTGCAATTCTCTGCATGTCTAATTGGACAACAGCCACAAGGAATTAAATGGGATTTTATACTCCAAAAGAGTTTATGGGATTATCTCCTAAAGGTACCTGCACAAACTTCATTTTCATTGAGTATGCATGGCAAACTTCTATAGGAAAGAAATTATTTGGATGAATTGCTATAACTCACATATTTATGGAGTAGAATGACCTTGTATACTATTTGGAATATTACTTTCCTGCTCTTTATCTGTATTCCCTTTTGTTCACCATTTTTTTTCTTTTTCTTTTGTTAATTTAAATTTATATAAATTATAATTTATAACATCCATATGAAATTTGGATGTTATAAATTTCATACCATTAAAAACCCTTGCCAACCAAACCTCTGGGAATTTTTGGTAATTTAGCTTTTTGTAAATACCTTGCCACTTTATCCTCTTCTATCACATCTTTCTTGTATAGTCGTGTATAGTATTCCTGTATTATTTCCCCCATCTCTTTGTTTCCAAATCTACTTTGTCCTTGATGATCAATTAATTGCGCTATTTTCCTTGATTCTCTTTCTTTTTTCAATTTATAAGTTAACCATCTGCCAGGTTTATTTGCATTTTCAAAATAGTTCTGTTTAGCAATTCTTATTTTTTGCGCTAATTCTTCCTTCTCCAGTAGATCCATTTTGTGCTTTATAGTATTCATTTTAATTTTTACATCTTTCTTATATGGATCTTTCTGGAGTTCTTTTTCAAGTCTTTTATGATCACCTCTCAAAGCTTTAAGAGTTTGTCTTTTCTTCACATTTCTTTTCCATGTATAATCAATAATTAATCCTCTGGCAAAGGCTTTCATTGTATCCCAACGGTTTTGTATCGATGTTTCTTTCTTATTCTCCTTGAAAAAAAGTCCAATTCTCGTTTCATTTTCTTTGTAAAATCTTTCTCTTTTAATATTGTATTGTTCAATGTCCATCTAGATCTGCCTTTTCACCCTTTCCAAATAGCAATCACTGGATTGTGATCCACCCATGTATTAGTATCTATATTCACTTGTTCAATATTTAAAGTCAATTCCATTGTTGCCCATATCATGTCCAGTCTGGACCAAGATAAATGTCTGTCAGAGTAGAAAGTGTATTGTCTATTTTTCCCATTTCTCTCCCTCCAAATGTCTTTCAAGTTTATTTCCTCTGTCATTTTAAAGAAAGTCCTCGGCAATATCTTTCTACTATATCTTGTTGTTCTACTTGTTTTATAGTCCAGTTTTTCATCTACAATACCATTAAAATCCCCCATCATGCAGACATTTTCGTACTCCATTTCAATTATCTTGTTATGTAATTTCCTGTAAAAATCACTCTGGTTGTTATTAGGGCCATATATTGCTACTAAGAGTAATTTTGTATTATTATCAATTAATTCCACCATCAAAATTCTGCCTTCTGGATCAGCATATTTCTGTTCAGCCGTAAGTGTATTTCTAATGCACAGAGCAATACCTCTTTTTTTACTTTGCGCCAATGATAAAAAAGTTTTACCAAGTTTTGGTTGAATCAGTAATTGTTCGTGTTGCTTTTTAATATGCACTTCCTGTAAACAAATTATATCAAATTTTAATTTTTCTAATTTATGAAATACTGTTCTTCTTTTGTTGGCCGAATTAAGTCCATTTATATTTATTGAGATTAATTTCCTTTCATCCGTATTCATACTTTATAATTAGGTTTTGTTGCTCTAGTTGTTCTGGCTTCACGTTGCTCTTTGTATTCTATGACTCTGCCCACAGCTTCTTCTGTTTCTTCCAGCGTTATCAATTCCTCTTCCGCAGGTTTTATTGGGGCTAGCGTTGCTTGAGCTTCAACTTCCATATCAACATCCATCTCTTTAAGAGCTTCCTCGTAGAAAGCTCTTGCCTTATCAATTGTATTCAGTCTGTATCTTTGAGAGTTCCATGTTAAGCCTACTCCCTCTGGAAACAACCATCTGTAGTTAATCCCTTTTTGCAACAAAACTTTAGTCAAGAATTGATATTTCCTTCTTATCTCTCTCACTTTCCTTGGAATTTGTCTCAAAACTGTAACTTCCTTCCCTTTGTATTCCAAAGCCTTGTCACGAGCAGCCTGTAGAATCTGTGTCTTAATTGATTTCTTAGTAAATCTTATATGTACTTCTCTTGGAAGGTTATTGTGCATTGCATATCCAGTGTAAACTCGATAAATTTCATCAATTCCTTCTATCATCTTCTCTTTAGTTACTTCTAAGGCCTCAGCTAAGATTGTATTCATAATCTCAGCAAGATCCTCCCCTTTTTCTTCTGCAACATTTTGAAATCTTAAGTAGAATTCTGCTTTGTCCATTTCCCATCCAATTAAGCCAGATGTTCCTTGTTTGACCTCTCCGAGTCTATTCTCAATTTCCTTCATTTTTTCTTCTTTTTGGCCATCTTTTTCCTCCAATTTAACCAGTCTTTCTTCATATTTCATCATTGTTTGTTGTATGCTAACCACCTTTTCATCAGTTTTAAGTAACTGTTGCTCCATCCTTTGTTGTTGTTTTTCCATTCTTTGAAGTGTTTGTAAAATCATTTGTGTCGTCTCTTTCTCTTTCTCTTGCTATAACATTGTCTGAATGGAGCATTGGCCTCCAGATGGTGATGAAGATGGTGTAGTCGCTGCAGCTCCCACTGTCACTACTTTCTTGCTCATTTTGGAGTTGGCTAAATTCACTTTGAGTTCAAGAAATATTTAAGGGGTCCCACTAAACAATGGGGCAGGAAAAAAAATAGAAAAAAAACTAGGGGAAAAAGGGAAAAAGAGAAAAGAGGAAACAAATATTAAAAGGAAAAAAAAATAATCCAATTCTTCATGTTCTTCCAAAAACCCTAATCCAAAAGGAGGGAAAAAGTATATGTATGTATGTATGTATGTATGTATGTATGTATGTATGTATGTATATGTATAGGAAGAAACAAAAAATTGAAATGCTCCTCCAAATAAAAAGCCAAGAAAATAAATAAATAAATAAATAAATTAACAATTAACAATAATTCTTCAGGCTCTTGAGTGCCTTAATCCAATATTTGTATATAAATCAAGAAAAAGGGAAAAAAGAAAAAAAAACAATAGCAACAAAAGAAAAGAAAAAAAATTAGTTCTTCAAATCCTTTATGTCCAGAGAATCTACAGGGAGTGATTTTTCCTTTTGCTTCTTTCCAAGCCACACATCTCACTGGAGTTAAGATAGTTACTCAACAAAGAAGTAAAAAGAAAATAGAAAATAAATTCAGGGCCTTCCAGTATATTCCCAGGCTTTAATAATTTAAATAGAAGAGCACCTGTGTAAACAGCGTTCAGTAACTCTTCAGTCTCTGTATTTGTTTTGACTACAATATATTCTTTCTTCTGCAACAAAATTTCTCTTCCAGTGGGTGGCAGCACTACACACTCCCCTAATTCTCCTATCCTTATAAGGGAAGGGAAAAAACAAAGAAAAAAGAGAAAAGAAAAACTTTCTTTTAAGTAGCCCCAAAATAAAAGAAATGGTCACAGTCCAAATGCATCAACTCAAGAGATATTATAAACCAAGATCCACAAGTTCCAAAAATGTCAAGAGTGTCCCAATTCTGCTTTCCTGCTTTCAATCCAGTCCAGTTATCCAAAACGGAAATAAGACAATTAAATAATTTCAAGTCTTTTAAAATATGTACTTGGAAAAATAAAATCAATCCAAAATAGGTTTGCTGCTCCTCTTCATTTACTGCCCATCATAGTCCCATGCATTAATAAGGGTGTTCTTAGTAGAAAAGAAAGTAAAAGTTTCTCACCGATCTAATTACTGTCGTTCCAATCTTCCTTCCTGAAGTTGCCCCAGCCTCTGCAGCCTAACGGCTGCTGCTCCACTGCTGGAAAAAGTGCTTTTCCGGCTCAACCAGGGACTTAGCGATATCCCTGGGAGCCTCGGAACGTGCCCTCCACTGCCACAGTCAAAGCAAGACTGAGTGGTCCAGTTCGGACCGTCCAGCAGTGGAGTTTCTCGGCGGAGTTTCAAGAGCCCTAGAAACCCCGCGCATCTCGCCGCAACGCCAACTTCCGGTCTTCAAAAATTGTATTTAGCCTTTGATTTCTTTTATTGCCATACAAATCTAAATAAATCTTTTTATCCTTCTGTAAAAGGTGCATCATTTTTCAAAACTACAGTAGTATGAAATAAAAGGATCGTTCTAGATTATTCATTTTTACCATTGAAATTCTTCCAATGATACTTGCAATTTTTCCATCAATAGAAAATTCCTTCAGCTTTTCCATTAATATATCTAATCTTCCCAAGGGATTTTCACCTATTAAACCCAAATTGTCAGCAAATGCCCCTAATTTATATCCTTTTTTTTTACTCTTACCCCGATTATTCTCTCATCCTGTCTTATATCTGTCAGGTTTCGATGCTATCTCAAAATAAATGAGCTGACAATATCATTTATACAAGTGGTGAAAATTAGCAACATTGTCTTCTTTTTTGTATCTCACAGGTTTAAGTCAATTCACCATTGTCTGTAATTTGTGCTGCTTGTGATATAAAGGTAGTATATAACCCATTTAATAGTTATTTCCAAAATCCATTCTTCCAAAATTTTAAACATAATAATCTAATTCAAATTCGAACTGCTGAACTGCCAATCTTTTGATTGACAAGCTGTAAAAAGGGACGTGGTGGCTCAGTGGCTAAGACGCTGTGTTTGTCGATCGAAAGATCGGCAGTTCATCGGTTCAAATCCCTAGTGCCGCGTAATGGGGTGAGCTCCCGTTACTTGGCCCAGCTTCTGCCAACCTAGCAGTAAAAAATGCAAGTAGAAAAATAGGGACCACCTTTGGTGGGAAAGTAACAGCATTCCGTGCGCCTTTGGCATTTAGTCATACTGGCCACATGACCATGGAGACGTCTTCAGACAGTGCTGGTTCTTCGGCTTTGAAACGGAGATGAGCACCGCCCCCTAGAGTCAGGAACAACTTGCACATATGTGCGAGGGGAACCTTTACCTTTACCTTTAGTATATTAAAATTGTTTCTGGTATATGTCCCTTATCTGATTTTGAGACAGAAAACCACATCTATTTTTATGTATAAAGTCCTACAAAGTGCCTTTCATTCGTTCAATAATACCATAATAAATAACTTAAAGTTACTGTTCAGTAAAGAAATTATTATTGTTGTTGTTGTTATTATTATTATTATTATTATTATTATTATTATTATTATTATTATTATTATTATTATTATTATTTTAATTTTAATTTGTATACCGCCCTTCTCCCAAGGGGACTCAGGGCGGTGAACAGCCAAAATTAAAATACATACAATACAAAAGTTAAGATAATTAAAAAAGATTAAATCAATCGGCCTCCCATTTTAAAACCCCAAGTCTATAAAATTTTAAAAATCCCATTAAAAACCCTTTAGGCTAGGCCGGTTTGCTGGAATAAATAAGTCTTCAGGGCCTTACGGAACGTCCGGAGGTCCGGGATCAGTCGTATTCCAGGAGGTAGCTCATTCCACAGGGCGGGTGCCCCCACAGAGAAGGCTCTCCCCCTGGGGGCCACCAGCCAACATTGCTTGACCAACGGCACCCCGAGGAGGCCCTCTCTGTGAGAGCGTATTGGCCGGTGGGAGGTTATCGGTAGCAGCAGGCGGTCTTGTAAGTACCCTGGCCGTAAGCCATGGAGTGCTTTAAAGATGAGAACCAACACCTTAAAGCGTACCCGGAAGACCACCAGGAGCCAGTGCAGCTCGCGCAGGAGAGGTGTTACATGGGAGCGCCACGTCGCTCCCATAATCACCCGCACGGCCGCATTCTGGACAAGTTGGAGGCTCCGGGTGCTCCTCAAGGGGAGCCCCATGTAGAGAGCATTGCAGTAGTCCAGGCGAAACATGACGAGGGCATGGGTGACTATGCATAAGGAGTCCCGATCCAGAAAGGGGCGCAACTGGCGTATCAGGCGAACCTGATTGGTTCATCAATTGGTTCATCAATAATTATCAATTGGTTGATGATTATTATTATTTTTTGGTAAAGTAGTACCTTGACTCAACCTTTGGAAAAAAATGATAAACTCTTAGCTGGAAAAGGGATTTCCAGAAAGTTGGAAAGGACATTTTTTCCTTTAAAGATCTATCTTCCTCTTGTAACCAGTGAGAAAGTGATAAACTTCCTTCAGATAAACTTATGCCTGTTCTTTCTGTCCATCCTTTACATAAATAAATAGATGTAGAAATGAAGGGGGGGAGAGAGGAGAAAGAAAAAGAGAAGGTGAAAGAATGGATGAGATTAAGGAAACTCAAACTAGAATGAGAACCCTGGAAAAACAATACAAACATTTGGCTGCAAAATGCTGGCAGGATCTCAGCGTTCTCTAAGTGGGATACAGGATCCACTGATTCTGCCTTGGAAACAGAATCTAAAGGGTGGGGAGATGTAAAAGAAAAGAAAAAAAGAGGCCATATAATATACAGTCAGGTCCAGAAATATTGGGACATCGACACAATTCTAACATCTTTGGCTCTATACACCACCACAATGGAGTTGGAATGAAACAAACACAATGTGCGTTAACTGCAGACTGTCAGCTTTAATTTGAGGGTATGTACATCCAACTCAGGTGAACGGTGTAGGACTTACAGCAGTTTGCATATGTGCCTCCCACTTGTTAAGGGACCAAAAGTAATGGGACAAAATAATAATCATAAATCAAACTTTCCCTTCTTAATACTTAGTTGCAAATCCTTTGCAGTCAATCACAGCCTGAAGTCTGGAATGCATAGACATCAGCAGACGCTGGGTTTCATCCCTGGTGATGCTCTGCCAGGCCTCTACTGCAACTGTCTTCAGTTCCTGCTTGTTCTTGGGACATTTTCCCTTCAGTTTTGTCTTCAGTAAGTGAAATGCATGCTCAATGGGATTCAGGTCAGGTGATTGACTTGGCCATTGCATAACATTCCACTTCTGTCCCTTCAAAAACTCTTTGGTTGCTTTTGCAGTATGCTTTGGGTCATTGTCCATCTGCACTATGAAGTGCCGTCCAATGAGTTCTGCAGCATTTGGCTGAATGTGAGCAGATAATATTGCCCAAAACACTTCAGAATTCATCCTGCTGCTTTTGTCAGCAGTCACATCATCAATAAATACAAGAGAACCAGTTCCATTGGCAGCCATACATGCCCACGCCATGACACTACCACCACCATGCTTCATTGATGAGGTGGTATGCTTAGGATCATGAGCAATTCCTTTCCTTCTCCATACTCTTCTCTTCCCATCACTCTGGTACAACTTGATCTTGGTCTCATCTGTCCATAGGATCTTGTTCCAGAACTGTGAAGGCTTTGTTAGATGTTGTTTGGCAAACTCTAATCTGGCCTTCCTGTTTTTGAAGCTCACCAATGGTTTACATCTTGTGGTGAACCCTCTGTATTCACTCTGGTGAAGTCTTCTCTTGATTGTTGACTTTGACACACATACACCTACCTCCTGGAGAGTGTTCTTGATCTGGCCAACTGTTGTGAAGGGTGTTTTCTTCACCAGGGAAAGAATTCTTCGGTCATCCACCACACTTGTTTTCCATGGTCTCCCAGGTCTTTTGGTGTTGCTGAGCTCACCAGTGCATTCCTTCTTTTTGAGAATGTTTCAAACAGTTGTTTTGGCCATGCCTAATGTTCTTGCTATCTCTCTGATGGGTTTGTTTTGTTTCTTCAGCCTAATGATGGCTTGCTTCACTGATAGTGACAGCTCTTTGAATCTCATCTTGAGAGTTGACAGCAACAGATTCCAAATGCAAATAGCACACTTGAAATGAACTCTGGGCCTTTTATCTGCACATTGTAATTGGGGTAATGAGGGAATATCACACACCTGGCCATGGAACAGCTGAGAAGCCAATTGTCCCATTACTTTTGGTCCCTTAACAAGTGGGAGGCACATATGCAAACTGCTGTAAATCCTACACCGTTCACCTGAGTTGGATGTACATACCCTCAAATTAAAGCTGAGAGTCTGCAGTTAACGCACATTGTGTTTCTTTCATTCCAACTCCATTGTGGTGGTGTATAGAGCCAAAGATGTTAGAATTGTGTCGATGTCCCAATATTTCTGGACCTGACTGTATATTGTTTCTGTTTCAGATGGATTGCCCCTTTCTTTTTTATGCATGGGGAACACACTAGCCCAGGGGTCAGCAACCCGTGGCTCTGGAGCCGCATGTAGCTCTTTCATCCCTCTGCTGCAGCTCCCTGTCGCTGGTCGGCTCCACAATTGATAGAGCTTTCAGTTAGGACAGGTAAAGGAAAAAGGACGCCATGCTAGGAGGAGACTCTATGGTGGAGGAATCAGACTTCTGGTCAGCTCCAGAATTGAATAGGAGGCTTCCGGTTAGGACCTTTGTGGCTCTTTGAGTATTTAAGGTTGCCGACCCCTGCACTAGCCCAAGTGTTTAGTAAGAGTACTAGAAGAATCAGTGCAAAAGGTCCTTCTCACTAACAAGCCTGTTAGAACATATCTTTTTTTTAAAAAAAAAAAAACAAGTTTTATTGGGTTTTTTCCCTCCCCCCACATTCACCCTCATCTTTTTTGAACAGAGTATTTTGGCCATATCTTATCTTATACAATTTATCAAATTCAAATACATTTTACTCAATTACAATTTTTGCCACAATTTTCCTTTTTCCCTTTTTTTAATCATATCTCAATATTTCTTTGCTTACTTATATAAACAGCATCTTCATTCGCCCTCAAATTCTAATTTTCCTGCTTATTCATATTTATTCTCTTTTATTTTTTAACCATTTATTCTTTATCTTAGTATATTTATATATGTTCGGGGTTGCCTTTCTTCCATTTCATCTTTTTTGTTGTACAGCAGTCTTTCTTCTCAATCCTGCCATCTCCCTCTCTTCTTTCCTTCTTACTTTTTTTTCCCTCCTCTCCTGCTCCTCTCTACTTCCCTTTCCTTTCTCCTTCTCCTCCTTTCTTCCTTCCTGTCTAGCCCTCTCTCCTACTCTGATTTCCCCTCTCTTCCTTCCTCCCCTTTCTTCCATCCCTCTCTCTTCTCCCCTTCTCTTCCATCTCTCTACTCCTCTTCCATCTCTCTCTGTTGCTGTATTCATTTTCAATTTAATATTTTCCACTATGATGTCCAGGCAACCCCGATCTTTCTCATTTATTAAAAAATATTACTCGAAATTCCCCTACTCTTTTTAATTATTAACAAATATTTCAATTTAGTGCATTTTTTCCTTGAAACCTTTGTTAAAATAATCTTCCAACCCTTGCTTTTTTCCCTTTAACAATGTATTTCTTCCGTTTTACTTCTTACAAGTCTGTCATTTACATCATTTACTAACATTTCATTTTCATTCAATTTTACATTTCAATTTCAATTCCCATCTTAATTTCAATTAATTCTTTTGTTGCTTTTATTTCTCTCCACTTAGTGCTTCCTCCAACATGAAAATAGTTCATTTTTTTTCACATTTCATCTACTGATCTATTTTACATTAAACAGTATTTTCACATATAATTTCTACAACTAACATTAACCTATTAATATTTTCACTGACTCTTAACCATTTTTTTTAAACTCTCCACAATCCCACTTCTTGATGCTTTTCTCCCTTTTTCCCATTCCCTTACAAGTATGACATTTAAATCATTTTTTAACATTTCAATTTCATTCAATTTTACATTCAATTTCAATTTTCCATCTTAGTTTCAATTAATCCTTATGTTATTATTTGTTTCTCTCCATTTAGTGCTTCCTCCAATATCATTCTTTCTTTCACATTGCATCTACTGGTATATTTTTCATTTAACAACATTTTCACATATAATTTCTACAACTAACATCCTTCCCTTTATTAACAAATTAACATTTTCACTGGCTCTTAACCATTTTCTCTTAGGCTCTCCACAATCCCATTTCTTGATGCTTTCCTCCCTTTCTCCCATTCCCTTACCTTCTTCTTTTTCCTTTTCTTATTTCTACCCTTCAGCCTATTTTCTTTAATTTTAACTCTGTTAATTTTCCTTCTCAATCTTTCCCCATTTATTTCTCTTCTTTTCATATTTGAGATGTAGTTTCCCTTATCTATTTTTATTCTGTCACTGTTAAACTCAGTGTAATCATCTTTATCTTTATTTTCAATTGTTTCCTTTTCAATATTATCTCCTTGTTTCTTTTGCTTCTCATTCATCTTTTCTCTTTCTTTTTTTTGCATTCTAACCAATCCTCTGCTTCCTTATTTCCCTTAAATGCTTCTTTTGTTTTCTGAAACATCTCCCTCAGTATCTCATATTCATCCTCCCAATTCTCCATATTTTCAATTAAAAAGGCTAGGATTTTTAAATTTGTTCTTTTCATTTACATATACTTCAGGTTTCAAAGTCCCTATAATGTCCTTTTTTTAAATGTCCAATTCAAATATTCACTTGAGCCAACACAATTTCAATTTTTGTCCTTCACTTCTGTTTAATCTTGGTTCAGCTGCATGAATATGTACTCCCACGTCTCTTTCTCATGCTCTTTCCGCCAGCAGATGTCTTTCTCCAATTCACAAATCTAGTAACAACGTATCCATTTTGTAATCCACAAAAACGCTTACTTTCTCTTTTCCAAATTAAATCCTTTTGTTATTTAAAAAATGCTTTTCTGTCTCTTTCTTCATTGTCTTTTTTTTTCCTTTCGAAATCCAATTTTAAGTCCAGGTGGAAGATTCCTTTTAGGGCTTTAGGTTTGATTTTAAAGTTCCTCTTTTTTTTCCCCTCCGCTTAAATTCCTCCGTGCCAATTAGCCGCCAATTTATCGCTGGGATTTCTTTAAGCTATTAAAAGTTTTTTTTCCTTTTTACCTGTGAGTTGGCCAATTACTCACCCAGTAACAATACTCCGCTCCTGCACATCTCTTAGTCTGGTTGCCCCAGCTTGTAGCGGATGTAATGGCCGTCTCCCCTACCACCGGGTCAAAGAGCTGCCTCCGACCATTGAGGAACTTGCCTGTTCCTCTTTGGTCTTCCGAGATGCCTCTCTCTTTCCCCCGTCCCTACAAGACGGTTCTGGTCCGAAGACCTCCCCGACAGTGGTTTGTCTGCCTGGGTTTTCACGAAGTTCGACGGAGCTTCACTATTTCCCAGCCAGTGTCACCGTGACGCTTCCGGTTTAGAACATATCTTGTTGGAGAAGCTGAAAGAGCTGCTTGCATAAGGATGATTTTCCCTGCTTCTCTTAGCAGCTACCACATGTTTTGCTGGATAGAAAATTCTAGGCTAGGTTAAAACAAAACCATCAGAGTTGTGGTGGCACAATGGTTAGAATGCAGTACTGCAGGCTAATTCTACTAATTGTCGACTGCCAGCAGTTCAGCAATTTGATTCCCACCAGCTCAAGGTTGACTCAGCCTTCCACCCTTCCAAGGTCGGTAAAGTGAGGACCCGGATTGTTGGGGACAATTAGAGAGGCTTGTAAAGCATTGTGAAGTAGTATATAAGTACTATTGCTATCTTATTTGGTCTGTTTTAACTTTTTGTATGAATAGCTTTTAGCCTTTCCAAAAGTATAATCAACCAGGAATTATTTGATTTTGATAAATACATCATTCAGCAACCTGGAGTAAAATTAGGATTGACAATCTATTACTGAGATGCTGTAAATACCTAATACTGTAAAAAAAGAGAAGAAGGATCAAATTGATAAAAACATAATTGCTTCCATTGCCTTTTATACATGTGATGAATCAGAATATACTAAACAAATGGAAAGGCTAAACAAATTTCATTGTAAAGATTTTACTATTAACTTCTCAGCTTGTTTCCTGTATATGAAATCAACAAGTTTACCAGATACCATCTTTTCCCTTGACTGCAGTACCATATCAGTAAGATGACCTTATCAACAGGATCCAAAGACTTCATGGTTGAGAGTGAAACGGATGAAGTGGAAGCAGCACTTTCCAATCTGGAAATAACACTAGAAGGCGGAAGGTCAGAGAGCCTATTGGTATGTCATTCCCTTCCTTTGGGCACGGAGTCAAGGTAACATTCAGGGTGTAGGAAATTAGGCTACACTCACTTTATCAATGAGCATATTTCCCACTGTACCTGGTAGGCCAGGATGGACATCCTATGCAGAGGCGGGTTTCAAAACCCATCACTACCAGTTCACTCATGGGCATTCACGCGACTGTGCATTCTGCACATGCGCAGAAGCATACGGCTGGTGGGCAGAGCCTCCCGCCACTACCGCTAACCGGTAGCAACCCACCACTAATCCTATGGCCCTCTGGATGTTGATGAATTGCAACATCCACTATCAATGCCTGCTTGGGGTAAAGAGAATTAGAGTTCAACAGTATCTGGATATATGTACAGGTGGTCCTCAACTTACAACAGTTTATTTAGTGACCATTCAAGGTTACGACACTGAAAAATGTGACATGACCATTTTTCACTGTTACAACTTTTGCAGTATCCCCATGATCATTTGATCAAAATTCAGATGCTTGGCAACTGGTTCATATTTACAACCATTAATTTGTCCCAAGGTCATGTGATAGTCTTTTGAGATCTTTTCACAAGCAAAGTCAGTGGGGAAGCCAGATTCACTTAACATCCGGGTGTACTAACTTATCAACTGCATTGATTCACTTAACAACTGTGGCAAGGAAAGTCGTGAAATGGGGCACAACTCACTTAACAAATATTCACTTAACAACAGACATTTTGGGCTTAATTGTGGTCGTAAGTCGAGGACTACCGTACAATATCTCTAACCCAAGAGGAGGGGAACCTTATTATGATATTATCAGTCTTCTCTAATTCTGCTTTTCAGGTATTTTTTGTACAGGGTACTTTGTGCCTAATTTCTGATTCACCTGAGATTTTAAGAGATATCAAACTTTTTTTCAATATTGTATCATTTCAGGGGAACATAGCTTTTGGCTATTTCCTATCTCCCAAATTTAGTTTTGTGGGGGTTTTTTTGGAAATAAACATTTACATTTATCTGCAATTGATTGCTGAATTGGGCTTAAGTGGGAAAACAAATAGCAAATTAGCAACCGTAATATGTAACAGTAACAGAGTTGGAAGGGACCTTGGAGGTCAGCTAGTCTAATCCCCTGCTCATGCAGGAGACCTGTAGTAGAGATACGAACCGCCAAACTGCTTACCTTTCTGATCGACAAGCTCAGTGTCTTAGCCACTGAGCCACCGCACCAACTATGAAACCATAATGTGGGCCAATCATTGACATGCAATTGAAAGTATCTAGCTGTGCCTTGTTACTAGCATATTTCTTGGTTCTCCATAGGAGGATATCACAGACATTCCAAAGCTTGCCGATAACCTCAAACTATTTAGGTAAGGAAAAGGAGCAATGCTAAGCACCCATATTGAACGATGTTGTTTACTTTAGCATATTTTATTGTGTTTCGTTACACTGAATTTTGAAAGCAATCAATATCCCAAATCTCAAAATTCGAGATGATATTGTATCAGGATCGTTTCAGTTGAATTGGAAATTTATTTATTATTTATTTATTTATTATATTTCTATACCGCCTTTCTCCCGTAGAACTCAAGGCGGTGTACAGTCAAGAAAAATATAGACACACAAACATCATAAAATTGCTAATTAAAATTATTACTTAGTTTGGTCAATTAAATAAAACCCAGAATTAGATAACATTTAAAAAATCATTCACATGTTCGTATGTTTAGCCCCGCCTGTTGGAACATCAGGGTCTTGAGGGCACGGCGGAAAGCACGGAGATCAGGGATATTCCGTATCTCCGGGGACAGTTCATTCCAAAGGGTTGGAGCCCCCACAGAGAAGGCCCTCCCCCTGGGAGTCGCCAATTGACATAATTTGACTGACGGTACCCTGAGTAGTCCCTCCCTGTGAGAACAAACTGGTCGGTGGGAGGCTATTGGTGGCAAAAGACGGTCTCGTAGGTACCCAGGTCCTAAGCCATGGAGCGCTTTAAAGGTGATAACTAACACCTTGAATCGATTATTAATCGATAATATGAATCGATTATTAATCGATAATATTGATTAATCGATATTAAATTGATTTAATATGTCTCCATAAGCCATCCTTCATATAAGAACCACTCCCAGGGCAGTTCACAAGATTAAAATAACATCATCACAATAAAACTCAGTGATTAAACCCATTAAAATACCACTGCATGAAAAACGAGCGAATTTGTGTCTTCATAAAGAACTGAATGACTTACTTGAAATCTTTCAGGAAAGCAGTCTTTGTACATGAAGACGTAAAATGAATAACCAAGATATTTTACAATTCAGTGTTTTGTGGAAATAGAAGAGGGGGCAGGTGATAAAATGCACATTACGATATTACAATACAGGTAGTTCTCGACTTAAACAGCAGTTCACTTAGTAACCATTCGAAGTTACAATGGCACTGAAAAAAGTGACTTATGACCGCTTTTCACACTTACGACCCTTGTAGTATCGCCATGGTCATGTGATCAAAATCCAGATACTGGGGAACTGTCTCACATTTATGACAGTTGCAGGGTCCCGGGATCATGTGATCAGCTTTTGCAATCTTCTGACAAGCAAAGTCAATGGGAAAGCTAGGTTCACTTAACAACCGTGTTACTAATTTAACAACTGCAGTGATTCACTTCACAACTGTGGCAAGAAAGGTCGTAAAATGGGGCAAAATTCACTTAACAAATGTTTCCCTTAGCAACAACAATTTTGGACTCAGTTGTGGTTGTAAGTCGAGGACTACCTGTACAAGCTCCACAATTTCTATACTTTTACCTGTACTGAGAAGTAAGCTCAATGGGTTTTTTTTTGGGGGGGGGTGCCACTGTAGTTTCTACTAGCCCCCTGTAATTTGCTTCTTTCTGATAAAGCAGCTAAAACTGAGGAACACATAGCATATTTTTCAGAGTATAAGACGCACCTTAGTTTTTGGGGAGGAAAATGGAGGGGGGGATTCTGCCTTACCCGGTATTCATCTGGCTAGTGCCAGCACATTAGTTCGCTCGCTGGTTTTGAATGGAATGGAATGGAATGGAATTCTTTATTGGCCAAGTGTGATTGGACACACAAGAAATTTGTCTTGGTGCATACGCTCTCAGTGTACATAAAAGAAAAGATACATTTGTCAAGAATCATAAGGTACAACACTTAATGATAGTCATAGGGAACTTTTGAGGTTGAGGCTGGTTGGGGCTGTGCTTCTAAAAGCACAGCTGATCGTCGGAGGGAGCAGCAATTAGAAAAGCAGGCAAAGCACATAAGATCACTTCGCTCCCTTTGGGGCTGAAAAACAGCTTCAAAAGCACAGCTGATCCTCAGAGGGAGCTCCAGTAACTAAAGCAGGGAAAGCGCGGAAGGGGTAAGAGAAGGCAGTAGCTGTTCCGGGTAGCCATTTTGGGCATCGTGTGGGGTTACATTGGAAGTATAAGACACATCCAAATTTTCAGCCTCTTTTAGGAGGGAAAAAAGTGTGTCTTATACTACGAAAAATACGGTACTTCTGAATGAGACAACCACATGGACTTTCATAATATATGGGAAATAAAACTTTGCCAAAAGGGTTGACAAATATTCTCATTAGAACAGAGACTTGATGAAGCAATTCTTCATTTGCAGATCCAAAAAGCTGGTGCTGAAAGCCTTCAAGCAATATTGGTTTGTCTTTAAAGACACATCCGTGTCTTACTTTAAAAACAAAGAAGCTGAACATGGAGAACCTATCGAGAAGCTTAACCTAAGAGGTAGAAGCTAATATTTTCATACAGCATCTTATGAAGTGCGGTTGCATCTACAGAGATCTAGCACAATAAGCATTTTTGTTCTTTGTTTATATGTCTGAGTACACACGGACATGCACATGTGTGCACACGCATAGACACATATTAATCTGTCTTTATACAGTATTTACCATATACTATTTTTGTACAGTCGGGAGTGTTTTGGTCTCATTTACTGCCAAATATCCAAAGGATGGTAATCATTAATGACATTGTTGCCCACATAATATGTGCCGAAGTGCGGATACCACTGCCAGGAGTGAAGATGAGGAACACATGAAAGCCACATACCTCTGTGATTTACACTTCTAGCCACAAAAATTATATTATATAGCTTCATAGAAATTGTGCCAGGCTTTTGCTGCCCTGAGTTCTCAAACTATGCCAACATTAGTGATCAATGGGAAGCAATGATGAAATTCCACGGGTGCAAATGCTCTGTGTGTATTGCAAATACCATCTTGATCATCCGATTATGACACGCTTCAATGTCACTTATGTTTGTTTGGGGAAAGGTCGTTCCAGCACCAGTCCTCTATCATTTTAAACACATCAGATGAAGATGTATTACTGATCAGATGACGATTGATAAGCATCACGGTCCCCCTTGAAAGTAAATAGTATCAGCTAAGGCTGAATGCACACCAGAATAAAATTACTTTGGTCTGCAAGCTTACATCTATCCTCTTAACTGCAGTGGTCCCCAATCTTGCCGGCAGCAGGGTGCAGGGGGGAGGGGATAGTTTTGCATGCACAAATGGAGTTTCACGTGCTCACCTGCTGCTCCCAACGGTGCACGGATCGCTACCAGACTGGGGGTTGGGGACCTCTGCCTTAGTGATAAGTAATAATTAATCATTTACCTTTGTAAAATTGTCCTTATTACTTTTTTTTATATGCTATTTGTTCTCCCTGCCTTTCTCATGTATTGTTCTTAAATGAAGATGAAACGTAAGCTTACATGTAAATTCTCTTCTGTTTTGTTGTTCAGGATGTGAAATTGTCCCAGATGTAAGTGTGTCAGGGAAAAAATATGGGATTAAATTACTCATTCCAGTTGCCGATGGAATGAATGAAATACATTTGAGGTGTAATGATGTGAGTAACAAAACAGCTGAATGAACCTATTGTGTGCACAGAGGAGGGGTATTAATGTGCTTTTTGTGCATTGCATTGCCCCTTGGGAAACCTTATTAAGGTCCAGGTGCTTGGCTGGCATTTCAGTGCATTGCAAACCCACACAGTGCATAAAAATTCCCAGCTATTTATGCACGGAAATAAAACAAAGCTTGTATAGAAAGAAAAAAAAAACAATGAACCAAACTCCAAGTTGCCTTGCATGTATATCCCCCTACTTGCCTCCATTCTTGAGAGGGGATTTTTGTCTAAAAGTCTGTGTCAAGAGCTACTTTGCCAAACAATTCTGTAAATTTGTCGGCATTTGTCCTTTGCCTCATATGACCTTCCTGGCTGAAAAACTTGTGAAACTCAGCTTCCCTCCCTAAAGTCATTAACGTCTGGCAGTTCCACTGACAGGACAATAAGGCTTTCTCAGCCAACAGTGTAGGTTTGCCATTGCCTTGTTTGGGCTATATTTTGTGTGGCCTACAGCCCTGAGATTTCCTCAGGCTCTCCCAAAATGGACTGGTGGGGGTGGAGGGAAATTAAAGGACAAAGGAAATCTAAGAGTTCTGATACATCAGTGAGGAGGAAAAAAAGATTCAATATTTTCTATATACATATTTTATATAGATAATATAAAGGTAATAAAGAAAAATGGTGAGTAGTGGAAAACTATATTAAAAAGATGAGAAATCTTCCCCTTTGAACTTCTGAAGAAGAGATGGGATAGAAGTTTAATAAACAAATTAGGCTGATGAAGTGTTGTCTATGGCAGGGGTCTCCAACCTTGGCAACTTTAAGACTTGTGGACTTCAACTCCCAGAATGCAATGGGAGTTGAAGTCCATAAGTCTTAAAGTTGCCAAGGTTGGAGACCCCTGGTCTATGGGATGCTTTTTGAACAGAAGCCTGCGTTGAAGTTAACCAAAGCATTTCAAATTATTGCAGCTAGGCAATGTGAGTAGAAATTGGTGCCAGATTTTTTTTTCCCCCTTAATATCTCTCATTGGACTGTTTGTTGCAGGAAGAGCAGTATGCCAGATGGATGGCTGCTTGTGCATTGGCTTCCAAAGGAAAAACAATGGCAGACAGTTCTTACCAATCCGAGGTGCATAACATCCTATCGCTCCTGAAAATGAAAAGCAGAACAGCTGCACCCCAAGAAGTTTCAGATGTAGAAAGCATGGACGTGAAACCGGAATGCTTCATCTCACCACGATACGCTAAGAAATATAAATCTAAGCAGGTAAATGGGGAGCCAAAGATAATACAGGAAGAGCTGGATCTTGGGCCAATTGCAGGGGACATACTCAAACTGACTCATGTCTAATTGGTAGAGGATTCTTGTTTAATACGTCAAAAGGTGAATTTCAAGGAGTATGTTTCTTACAGCAAAATCTACAAGTAAAATCTGAAGAGACAGCATGAACCTATAAATAGAATATTGGACCTGAATTTAGAAGATAGGAATTCTGCCCAAAATTGCTTTTCCCTGATTTCAGTGTATTGATTCTGTGTAATTGTTCTTCTGTGTTTTTGCATCTGCAGTAGGATAATAAAGGAAGAAGAAGAGATACATTAAACTCTTCCATTTTCAGAAGTCCTCATCTTCTGCCTTTTCAACCAAAAAAGATTCTGGCTAGCAGGAGCTGAGGAAATAAATAATCCTGTAATTTACCCCAGAAACTCCCAATTCAGAATCTCCCCCCCAAAAATGGCAGTAGAACAGCAGTTTACAGAATTCATCAATAGTCATATCTTGCATGTTTGCAGTTGCAAATCCCGCTAAGTGTACTGGAGCAAAAAAGGTTTACTGAGCAGAAGTGCACAAAGCAGTCCAAGAAGCTAAAAGAAAACAAATTGTTCAAACCATTTGATGAATGTGATAACCACAATTGTAATTAAACTCTGTCACTAATTAATCTATAGCTAGTTTAGTCTAGTGATTAAGGCACAAGTCTAGAAAGCAAGACACAGTGAATTAAAGTCCCGCCTTAGCCATAAAAGCCAGCTGGGTGACCTTGGCCCTGTCATTCTCCCACCTTAGGTAATAGGATTGTTATCGTGAGGAAAATAGGAGGAGGAAGGTCTGTTGGATATGTTCACTGCCTTGAGTTATTTGTGAAAATAAAAGCAGGATATGAATGAATGAATGAATGAATGAATGAATGAATGAATGAATGAATGAGAAATTACTATTGTATACAAAAAATACCGGTATGTATATATATTACCTCTTACTACCAACTAGTTTTATGGCCAACCATACATATTACAATGCAGCCCTTAAATCAACAGTGACCCCCAACCTTTTGGGCACCAGACAGTGGTGAGTTGCCCCTGGTTCGGACCGGTTCTATAGAACCGGTAGTAAAACCGGTGGGAGGCTCCACCCACCGACCCTGACATCATCAGAACACTTCTGTGCATGCACAGAAGCTTCTGCACATGCGCAGAAGAGCATTGCTAGGAATTTCACATCCTGTATTGACATCCTCAGAGTTCCCCCATTGTGTTCTATACTCGGTATTTGGTTTGACTCCTTAAAACAGCAGAGTAGTAAAGTAGCAAAAGTTATGTGGTCCAAGCTTTTTGACTATTTGAATGCTGCTTGTTCATTTCTACTTCAGTTAAACCTGTGCTTTCCTTTCCACGTTTCCCTAGTTAGCTGCTCGCATTCTAGAAGCACACCACAACATCATTCACCTGCCTCTTATGGAAGCCAAACTGAGGTTTATCCAGGCATGGCAATCACTTCCAGAATTCGGCTTATCCTATTATGTTGTAAGGTAATTCTGGCGTTCCTCTGCCGCTAAATTTTTATAGAAGAGTACTGCTTAGAACCCTTTTAACTACTTTCGTTTTGAGTACAGAAATTGCCTTTTTTTGGGGGGAGGGTGGAATACATTTTAGGTTTGGAAGCCTTTTTAAAATCACTGTTCTACGTACAGGTACAGTAATCCTCAGGTTATGACTGTAATTGAGGCTGGAATTTCTAACTAAGCAAAACCATCATTAAATCAAACATCATGTGACTGCACTGTTTAGCAATGGCAATTCCAGCAGTCCCAGATGCAGTTGTTAGTGAGGAGCAGGCAGTCATTAAACAAAGACCTTACATGACCACAACTTGTGACTTCTGGATGAATTCCCCATTTATTTATTTTTCTTGGAAGCTGGCTGGCAATCAAGTCTCCTGCCTCCCAAAAGATTCAAGCCATCCGTGGCTTGGTCCCTCCCAGGCATGAGCCTCAATTCTTCTAAAGCGAAGGATATTTTCAGGAGATCACTGAGCCAGAAGAGGCTGACTTGTTTCCCCTGCCCTTCATGAACTATCTCCATTTCAACTAGTTCCTCCCACACTTATCTCTCCCTATCCTTTTGACCACTCTGCACAGCATGGTTGAAATGAAGAACCCTCTGTATTCCATTGCCACCATCTATCAGATGCCATCATTCCCACTGGACATTCCTCTCTGTCCTCCTCAGCACCATTGTTGTCTTCTTCCTTCTCCCCCCCCCTTTTTTTTTTTTTAATTTGATTTATATGCTGCCCTTCTCCGGAGACTCAGGGAGGCTTACAGTGCATTAAGCAATAGCCTTCATACTTTTGTATATTTATACAAAGTCAGCTTATTGCCCCCACAAACTGGATCCTCATTTCACCTACCTTAGAAAGGATGGAAGGCTGAGTCAACCTTGAGCCTGGTAAGATTCGAACCTGCAGAAATTGCAGGCAGCTGTGTTAATAACAGGGTGCATTAAACCACTGTACTACCAAGGCTCTTGCCTCGCCTTTCTTCCATGGGGCTCACCAACACTCGCCATCCTCAAGCCCCCTAGGGCCTCTGTTGGAAATGGGTTTGCCCTCACCATCACCCCCATCCCTCACCGCTACCTCTGAACCCAACTGACAGAACTCCTTTCTGTGGGCCTTAAGGCCAACCAACGTTGGAAGGCCCAGAGGAGCAGAAGGGAGCCAATGCTGAGAAGAGGAAGAAGGTGGATATGCCAGGGAGAAAAATGAGGAGGAAGATCCATTGGTGGTGGTGGTGGTGGTGGTGGTGGCAGAATATAGTGGCGTCTTCATTCAGTCGTGATCACATGACCATAGGGATACTGCAACAGCTGGACCTCTAAGGACCTTCATTACCATGAATGGTTGCTAAACAGATGGTCCCAAACCAAGGACTACCTGTAAACCCTTTTTCTGGCTTCAGTGACAGCTCTTAATAACCACATGAATAGATTTTCTTCAGGATGGCCTGCCTCAATCTGGCCCTTCAGGGTTAACAAGCATAATGTAATATCATCTGGATTAACTTTTTTTAAAAAAAAAAGCCATTCTGAAAATTATCTGCTCAGATAGTTATTTTCCCAAGTATGTTTAGTAGTTCTATATTTGGCCAGTAGAGGGAAGCACAGTGTATGATGTGAAGTCAGCAATAAATGCTTGGATTCTCTTAAAAATTCTATTTGCTTCAAGCCATTTTTGCTCCTTATTGGTTGTATTGGTTGCTCCTTATTTGTAATGAAAGGAACTATAACTTTCTATAGTATCCCTGTAAAGGAAGAGAAGGATAGGAAGGAAGTTCCCTCTGCTGCACCTTATAACTTGCCGTTCACCATCTTGCACTGGAGCAACTGTTGATTGACAGGACTGCACCCTTCCCTGCTTCCTCCCTTCTTCCATCTCAGCAGTAGCTTCCACTGGGATGGCACTATAGTCAGTCCTTTCCACTAGTGCTCATGGGGAAGTTTTTCAGATTTGAATTTAGATGCTAACTTAACAATATTTGTGTTTATTGAAGCAAACCAAAATGCAATTGCCACTTAAAAGAAAATGCCTAGAGATACACAAACACACAAGCACATATATTAGCAAAAGGGGTATAACAAAATGCACATAATAGCCCAACTCACAAGTACTGATTTGGGATAGAGAAGGGGAATCAAATGTGAATGGAAAATGCCCCAAAATCTAATCACTTCCTGCTCTTTTAATTCCCTGGCTTTATGAAAAAGATCATATATAGATAGTCCTTGACTTACAACCCACAATTGGTACCTGAATCCCTGTCCCTCAGCAAGGCAGTTGTTAAGTGAATCAAACCTGAATTTATGAACTTTTTTGCACCGGATGTTATTTTAATCACTGAAGTTGTTAAGCAAATTGTGTAGTTATTAAGCAAATCCAGCTTCCCCCATTTGACTTTGCTAGTTGGAAGCCAGCTGGGAAAGTGTCAAATAGCCATCACATGACCTGGGATGCTGCAACCGTAGTAAATAAATGCCAGCTGCTAAGCGTCTAAATTTTGATCACATGACAATGGGGATGCTGCAAGGAGGACTGGTTTTTAAGTCATTTTTTTTCAGTGCCCTTGTAATTTCAAACAATTGCTAAATGAGCAGTTGTAAGTCAAGGACTACCTGTAATTCTTTCCTCCTGCTGCTCAGTCTGAGAGCAACTAAGATGATCAAAGGCCTGGAGACTAAAACATATGAAAAACAGTCGCAGGATTTGTATTTGGCTAGTTTAGAGAAAAGAAGGACTAGGGGGACATTATAGCAATATTCCAGTGTTTGGGGGCTGCCACAAAGAAGAGGAGGTCAAATTATTCTCCAAAGCACCAGAGGGCAGGACAAGAAATAATGGTTGGAAACTAATAAAGAGAGAAGCATTAAGGAGACACTTCCTAACAATGAGGATAATTAACCAGTGGAACAGCTTGCTCCAGAAATCATGGGTGCTCAGGAGGCTCACTGGAGGTTTTTAAGAAGTCACTTATCTGAAATATTATAGGTTCTCCAGCTTGAGCAGGGGGCTGGACTAGAAGACCTCCAAGGTCCCTTCCAGATTCTATTCTATTCTATTCTATTCTATTCTATTCTATTCTATTCTATTCTATTCTATTCTATTCTATTCTATTCTATTCTATTCTATTCTATTCTATTCTAATGCATATGGGAATAATTACTTGGAGAAACAGAAAGCAATTGGTTGGATTTTTTTCTTTCTCTTCTTTCCCTTAGATTTAAAGGAAGCAAGAAGGATGATCTTTTGGGGATTTCTTATAACAGGCTGATTAGGATAGACACAGCTACTGGGGACCCAATTACAACCTGGAGGTATTCAAATATGAAACAATGGAACGTGAACTGGGAGATACGGCAGGTAAATATGAAATGTTTCCCAGATGGCAACCATTTCTGATCTGTTGATACTTGATTAAAATTTCTTCATCTGAGAAATAGTTGACTGAAGAATTGCAAAATATTTTGTTTAAGGGTAGTGGAAGAAAAGTTCTCTGGAGCAGAGAAGAGAACAAGTTGTATCTAGAAAATGGGATGGGTGGAAACATATATTCTCCTTCCCTGAACACAACCTTTTCAAGCTGTTTTATTGGTTGAGAAGGGGCTCTGCTGACAGAAAATGCTTCTTATCTGATTTTCAAGAAGAATTTTCCCTCAGGCCTCTTCTCTAAAGACAACCTTACTTTAGCATTTGTTGTTGCCATCAAGTCACACCTACCACAGGTGCTTGGCAACTGGGACATGTGGGTTCATGTGATTGCCATTTGCCACCTTTCTAGCCAATAAGCAAAGTCAATGGGAGAAACTGGATTTGCTAAATGACTGTATGGTTTGCTTAACAACTGTAGTGATTCACTTAACGACTGGCAAAAAAAATGGTCACAAAATCACAAAAACTCAATAATTGCCTTGCTTAGCAGTGGAAATTCTGGTCCAATTGTGGTTATAAACCAAGGACTATCCAAATGGACAAGCGTATCCTTTGGATCATCTGAAGAGTTAAGCAACTGTAAAAGAAAGTCTCTTTTGAGGTATCTTTTTCTATGCCTGCCTTCCAGAGGGGTAAATTCTAGGCAACAAGCTAAATCAAATGCCATCACCCAGCCCCATATGTGACTGCTTATGAATAGTAATATGCTATGAATTAGCATCTCCATTAATATATGGAATAGGCCTCAGTGGTTCCCCATATGACCTAAATCAGGGATGTCAAACTCAATTTCATTGAGGGCTGGATCAGCATTATGGTCACCCTCAAAGGCCAGGTGGGCGTGGCTGGGTGGACGTGACCAACTCAACATCACTCACATCAAGGGGCACTTGCGATGGGCCAGACAAGGCTGGGAGGGGTGATCCAGGGTGAGTGCCAAAGCCTGGGGGGCCAGAAGAGCATCAGTGCTTGAGCGCAGCTGGGGAGGGTGCTGGGGGGGGGGGTTGAACGGTGCTGGGGAGCAGTGGGGGAGCAGCCAAACTGCCTTTTCGGTTTTAGGCTGGAGTCCAGGCACAGAAGCAAGAGAGAGGTCAAAATGTGAAGCCCCTGCCCACTGCTGCCTGCCCATTCCTATTTTCACTCCCCCTCCCCATTAAAGTTCATGCAGTTCGGCTGCCCCTCCCACCGCGCCCCAGCACTGTTCGACCTCCCAGGTACCCTCCCCAGCTGCGCACAAGCACCAATGCTCTGCAAGACCCCCCTCAGGCATCAGAAACAGACGCGATCAAGCAGCCTTTGCTTGCCACTTCCCAAGCCCTTCCCAGCCCCGCTTCTTCGAGGGGGTACCCGGCCACGCTTACCTCCTCCTCGAGGCTTCTGCTGGTGTCACTGCCACCTCGAGATGAAGTGAGGCAAGACCAGGCAATGCCAGGCAGGACAAGGCTGGGGCAAGGCATGACAAGGCGAATGAGCTGCACATGCGCAGAGGGAGCACCCAGCTGGGCTAGGCCGAGGCAGCAGGGGGCAGTCCCTCGTCATTTCCAGGCCAGCCTCGCAGGCCAGATCTAACCTCTTCACGGTCTGAATTCGGCCCACGGGCCTTGAGTTCGACACCCCTGGCCTAAATGATTTCTCATCATTGTTATCAACCAAAATGTATTTCTGCATTTGGGATAAAGTTTCAGAATAAAGTTTATGTTTCGAATTAGGATGAAACTAAGCATTATAGAGAAAAGGCATACAAATGATCCCCCAAGGTTTGATTTTTATCTATTGAGTTGCAATATTGCAGGAAAAGTTGCCAATGTCGAAAAAGGGGGAAATCACTACAGAAACATACATTTTAAAAGGTCTATGATGATGCCGGTTACAGCAGGTACATGATAAATCCCAGGAAACTGAGTCATGAGTCCATTCAAAATTATCCTTTCAAAGCTGATTTTTCTCCCTGCAGGGAGGGGAAAAAAACAAGAGTCTTTCCTGGAAAGTGTAGAAAGATTGAAGGAGGGAGGTTTTAAGTCAGCAGGCCCAACAGGGAATAGGATTAAACAGCTTCTCCTTTCTGCTATTTCTGATGCTTGGTGGAAAATGAACAAGGAAAGCTTTTCCCTGGAAAACAATATTTTAGAAAGTGAGCCATTAGGACAAGTCAGTGTTTCTCGACCTCAGCAACATTAATGACATGTGGAACAACTCCCAGAATGCTGGTTAGGTGAATGCTGGAAGTTCAGGTCCACACATCTTAAAGTTTCTGAGGTTGAGAAACACTGTATTGGGATATATCAAATTTAACCCTATGGTGTTTGTGCCCCACGTGATTCTTTTTACACTAATGAACATAGAGCAGTAAGTACTTTTGGTATTTCAATTGTCTTTCCCCTTCAGGTTGCCATTGAGTTCGATCAGAATGTATCTATTGCATTTGCTTGCCTGAGTGCAAATTGCAAAGTGGTTCATGAATACATTGGCGGCTATATTTTCCTGTCAACCCGTTCCAAAGACCAGAATGAGACGTTGGATGAAGACTTGTTCCATAAATTAACTGGTGGAAGGGAATGAAAGGAAACCAGAAGCTTTTTCTGGACTGAATAGAAGGGCCAGAGGTGATGGTGCTCGCTTAGATGGCTCGCTGGTACCTCCTGCCTGATTCCGTTAATAAAAATTGATAAAGAGGAAGCAGGGATATTGCGAAGCAAAGCATCAGCCTTTGGCATCAAGATGGAGAGCTTTTCACGTTCTGATCAAAAATCAATCTTCTCTTCCATGACCATTGGGGGGCGTGGCGTGATGGTGGAAAGAGACAGAATTATAAATGGAAGATTGTCAGATGGAGCCTTCACAAAATTCCATGAATAAGGCAACTAATTGGATAATGGAAGTCTCTTCTGAAAATATTCTAGCTTTATTTTTTTGTCCATGAAACCCAAAAGGAAAGCTTCTGGTTTCAATTTTATATTTATTTTAAGAATTTTCTGAAGTAAAAGGTATTTCTTTTTTAAAAATGGAAACATTCTAGCGTGCCAATCTGTCAAACTTTGGAGCGCAGTCCAGTTGCCGCTTACTGCTCCCTTTTGCACAGCACTCCTGTCAACACTGAATCACTATCCTCTATAGCCTTCCAGTCAGTGAAATTCATTGTTCTAAAGAGAGCTGCCTGCTGCCCAACCAGTCTTCATGCAACACAAATAATGTATTTATGGGAAGTATATTCTTGGAAATAATGTTTATCCTTGGCACTAATCTGGAGCACCGGAGAAGAAAAACTAACCCAAACTCAAAGCATGTCCTGCTTTCAAAAGAGCTTGTGGAAATAGAATGTCTTTGGAAGCTTATTCTTACAGTTATAGGAATTCTTGAGCCAACTTGTTTCACAGTGTGTTGTAGACTTTCATTGGTGTTAATAGATGGTCTTAGACCAGGGGTCTCCAAACTTGGCAACTTTAAGACTTGTGGACTTCAACTATCAGAATTCCTCAGCCAGCAAAGCTTATGGGAGAGGTGAGTGAGTGTAAACATGTGTAGAATGAAAAATCAATTTGCTTATTTTCAGCATCATAAGTTTGCCTTGCTGTAAATTGGATTTCTTATGACTGGCTTTGAACACTATAGCAGCCATTTTGTAAATATTTTGCAGGGAGACTTTTTCAAAATTCTAAACGTATCATCTGCTGCAAAGAGAATCCAGTTCATTTTAATCAAATTGGCTTTTGTTTTGTTCCTACTGTATATCATATTTTTGTCCTTTTTCAATTATCATTTTTTGTTTACTATAAAGTCCTTCAGCAGTTTCTGAATTTTGCAGATTTTGTAGAATAATGATTAAAATTAGCTTTATTAAGGTTTTGCTATGTTTTAGCTGCAATCATTTAAAATAAATTCTAAAATGTTTTTAAACTGTTTCAGTAGTTTGGGCATTTTTTTTCAATTACTAGCGATAAAGTTGATAAAACTGTAAACTGAGGGACGGGGGATTTGATACTGAGGATTTATAAGGTAACTTGCTGTATCAAATACGATCTGGAATCTTTTCCACTTCTGTTAATATTCCCATCATTTTTTTGAGATTGTCAGCTTCAGGATTTTACTTAGTAAGCATATAGTTTTGTCCTTTTATCTCCAGAGAGTTATTTGGGATAATAAGATAATTGAAATCCAAAGAGGTACTCTACTGCTACATTCCCACAAAACAAATGAAACTGTCACAGAAGTTACGCCGTTTGAATTTATACAAACAAAAGTCTACAAACCAGAAGTGTATAAACTTGGATCTTTTTTAATAGCTTCTTTTTTATTTTCTTGGTTTCTTGTTTTAGAACCATTATCACCAGGCTTCCATTCCATATATTAGAGGCAGGATAAAAATATAATAATAATTCCAGATAAAATAAAAATTATGGAGCCTTCTCCATCTGGAACCATATACGTTTAGGGTTTTCTTACAGTTATATTTTGTCTATATTTATAGTATTGTGCTACTGTTATTAGTATATATTACTTTCTATATATAATATATAATAATACGTATTAGAATGCATTATTAGAATGTACACAGTAGGCTGCTTAGAATACAGTTGGATTAAGATAGTGTATAAATTTCCTAAATAAATGGGTGATCCTACAGCCATATGCTTCTGTTTATTTTAAACAGTTGTCTCTGCCTTCCATTCAAACTGAAACAAATATCCTGTCCCTGAGCTAAACAGACAGGAAGAAGAAGAAAGAAAAGCCATAAGAGAATAGGAGGGCAAAGGAGGGCACTATGAAACTGTGGTCCTGATGTATAAGAATACCTGTGAGTGAGGGGAGGAAAAAAATTGCCTCTTTTTCTGACGGTGAATTCTGAGAGATTTTACATGTTGGATATTCCTTTCATTTCAAGCCTGGTTAAAAAGGGCTTCAAAACATCCCATGGAGTATCCAGATTCTTTGCCTATGTGAAACTTTAACTTAGATTAAAAAAAAAAAGAAACGTTGGATATTTTCAGCTAATTGAAAGTTTCACAATTTGTCGTTCAGCTAATTTGAAACTTCACTAATCCCTTGGGCTTCCCAGAAATGCCTCTCCAACCCCAGATTTCACCTTGTGTAAGTCTTGAGGGTGAGAAGGACCCTTGGTGTTTGCTGATCGGGGGGGGGAGGGGAGAGGAATTCTTCTCTGAAGCAGGGTACCATCTCCTCTTGGGACGGGCTGCTGGGTTCTGTTTATCTTCCTGTGTCAATAAAGAATTCGGCTTTCAGCTGCAACATTCCAGACCACAATGATTTGCTACACGAGGGAAAGATGGATGTCTGACGCCTGTATGTTCGGGAGGGGGTTTCATAAATAGAAGAGATCTGCAGGGCAATATATTTCTGACATTTCCTTGTATCTATTGTACTGTTTAAAGACTGTCTTTGGCTGTGTGAGATGGAAAGAGCACAGGTCTTAACAGCCGTCATTGGAGGTGTTCCTTATGCTGCTTAATGGGAGATCTTGGCTCATAGAAATAACAATAGCACTTAGACTTATATACCGCTTTACAGTGCTTTACAGCCCCTCTCTAAGCGGTTTACTGAGTCAGCCTATTGCCCCCAACAATTTGGGTCCTCATTTTACCAACCTCGGAAGAATGGAAGGCTGAGTCAACCTTGAGCCTGGTAAGATTTGAACTGCCAAATTGCAGGCAGCCGGCAGGCAGTAGAAGTAGCCTGCAGTAGTGCACTCTAACCGCTGAGCCACTGTGGTTCCTCATGGCAGCATTAGCTAGGGAACAGACTAGTGGTGATTTGGAGAATGTTTTCTGCATGATAAAGAAGATCCTTCAGCCAAACATAAAAAAAGCATTGGAGACTGAAGCTTGATACGCTCATTACCCCTGCAACATCTTAAACCCTGTTTTTATGTAAATGTATGAAGCACCTCAAGAACACACAACACAGTTTTTAAAAGCAGATATAAATGTCTTATTCTTTACTTCCTCTTTTACAGTTCAGGGGGCGAGGAAGATATATAGTTCTGTTTCTAGCTCTTCTGGCCCCTCAACCAATGCTATTTGATGCTGTTGTAGCATGTCTTTGATGTTGTCTCTCCATCTTCTTCTACCTCATGTTCTTTGACCTTCTCCTCTTTTTTGTATATGCTTTTTACTATATGGAATTCCAAGACATCCTCTCCAGGTGAGCAAACCAAAGTCATTTTATTCTTCAGTAGTGTGAACCCTGTTATGTCTTGCTTAATTGTTGCACCACCTCTTTTTTGACAGTTTGTAGTCAACCACTCAAGGGATGTGGTGGCTCAGTGGCTAAGACGCTGAGCTTGTCGATTGAAAGGTTGGCAGTTCAGCGGTTCGAATCCCTAGTGTCGCGTAACAGGGTGAGCTCCCGTTACTTGTTACTCCCAGCTTCTGCCAACCTAGCAGTTCGAAAGCACGTAAAAAATGCAAGTAGAAAAATAGGGACCACCTTTGGTGGGAAGGTAACAGTGTTCTGTGCGCCTTTGGCGTTTAGTCATACCGGCCACATGACCATGGAGATGTCTTCAGACAGCACTGGCTCTTCGGCTTTGAAACAGAGATGAGCACCACCCCCCTAGAGTCAGAAACGACTAGCACATACATGCAAGGGGTATCTTTACCTTTACCTTTTTTAAGTCAACCACTCACTCACCTGTCCATTTTGATACTATATACTCCCTCCCAACTTAACTATTAACTTCAAACAAAGACTGTGTTCAAAAGACACATTAAGCCATGTTTAACTTCCCCTCCATTTATATAGGTATGCTAAACCGGGGATGGCTACTTTATAATTCAGAGTGTCTTCCAATACCGAAGCACTTTTTAGGACCATCGATTGCACCAAAATACAGTCATATGCAAACTATTTCATTAATGGCTCAGTCTACAATTTAGCCTTGCTCTACCTGGTTGCCCAATCTGTTGGGATTATACAAATGAACGCTCCCAGAAAAATAAGTATCTTCTCATTTTCCTTATTGAAAGCTACTTTGGGCACAGTTCTATGTGAATTAACATTGTAATAAAAGATAGGCATAATCTGAAATAATTCATGCTTTTCTCTCAGCCCCGAGGAAGCCTTTAAATAGAACCGGCATATGCCTCATTCCTTTATCATCTGGATACCTTTTATTAAAACTCCCTCATTAACCAATTTGCATTTTAATTTTCTACATAAACAACATGTAGAAATCGGTCATGTCTTACCTGTTATTGTTTGAGGTGAGTGAGTATATTTCTCTGCATTTTGAGCAATCTTCTGAAAAGTACAGGAAGGGACACAAGTAAGTCATTCCATTTTCTTGCCACAAAACCTAGCTTTGCACTTCACTTTTTTAATGTGTGTCTGCCAGATTTTCTGATCTATCCAACTTTTTAAATTTTTTCAAGAGAAGTTGGCATCCTGCAAAGAAAAATGCCAGCTTCCAGTATTGGCTTTATTTCCAAATCAAGAGGTCAGAGTCATTTTTAGAAAATGAAACTGGGGAATAACTTCATGCCAGTGCTTTTGAGGCAGACTCAGGGGGGGAAAAATACAAATAAAAGAGGCAGGAGAACGGGGAACATCTTCCGAGAAATGCTAGGAAACTATGGCCAGCATCATCCCTGCCAGCTGGCCTGGTGAAGCAGATGCTGATTGTGTTTCCATGGCTGCTACTGCACGCATATGCAAACCACACACAATAGCCATTTTATGAGTGTGTTTACAAGCTCACATTCCTTTCTTTAGCGTGATTGAAGCGGCGTTGCAACATTGCATTGCAAGCTCTGCCCCTTTAAGGTGTACATGTGATGTCACCCTACACATAGGAAAGAGACATGGTTTGTTTCACAACATTGCTTGTGACATTGTGATCTCCATTAGAGGCTTCTGTGCATCCCCACATTTTCTAACATTTCAAAATGTACCAGCACCAGGAAACAAAAATGAGGATTCCTACCTTTGGAGCATTAAAACAGAAGGATGAGTGATGAGATGAATATATGTTTTTGTTTGATATGTTTTATCAAACAACAGAGGAGAATGTATGTAGCTCAGGATTTAACTATGAAGTCCTTGGTGCTCTCTGAACTTGATTGCTTACTTACCGATATTTCATTACCCAACTATATAAAGTTATCAGTGCTAGGGAATGTGGGATTTTGCTCCACGTTTATATACAATAGGTTGCCCTGCAATAATGGGGGGGGGGGTGATTTTCTCCTTGACTACTGTATGATTTTCTCTAGATTGTTTACCTTGTGTTATCTGGGTGTGGCTGCTGGGAAGGATGTATTCTGGTCTTTTTTGTTTCCTTTTTAGGGTTTTTTTTTTTTTTGTTATCTAAATGTTGTGTAAACCTTGTTTATCTCTATGAGCCTGATAATGGTGGATTTGTCTGAATGTCAACCTTCCAGGAATTCTTTAGCATTTTTTTGATTTGGCTTGGCCTAAAATGGGAACAGTTTTCCAGTTGCAACTGTGGTTGAATTTATCTATATGTTATGTGCCTTTATATTTATTGAAACTTGTAGAAGGAGAAATATTTTAAAATTGGGAATTAGTAGTGTTATCATGAGCTACTATGACTGATTCTTATTAGAGTCTGCATATTAACACCATGCCAATTTGCATGGTACACAAACTTACATTCTCACAATATAGCACCATGGGCTGTCAATTATCAATTCCCTTGTTGGCTACCAAATTTCCTGCCCCGTCTCACTTTTGTTTATTAAAAACAAATAAATGCAATACTTGTATGCTGAAAACTAAAGCACCAAACATAATGTCTTTATTTTCAGTGTCCCAGAATTCTGGGAGTTGGTCCACAAGTCTTAAAGCTGCCAAGTTTGAAGACCTCTGCTCTAGCTGCACCTTTAAATCTCAGATAAATCTTGGACCATGGTTAAACGTTCATGTAGGACCAGGTGAACAGGTGTCTTGTCCACATATGCTTATAACTTGAAGTTTCTCAAACTTACTTACTTCAGGGTGCAATTTTAGACTTTTGTCTTCCTTGAACAATGGCTGGGAGAAGAATTAACCAGTGTCAGAAGCTTTCAGAGCTGGTAAAATATTTGAACAGTGTTGGGTAACATCAGCTTATTCTTCTACCTTTAAAAGGTTGTTCCAAAAGTACAAGCAGGTCTGTTTACAGCAAGGGGACAGAGTCAAATGTCTCCAGACAGCTCCATTAAGCTATCTCCCTTACACGTGTGGGCAAGCTGGTATGTCTCAAAGCTTCCTTGATACTGACTGACATGGACAAAGATAAGGAGATGTTAGCATCTGTTCTCAAAGTCAGCATTCCTCTGCTACTAAAGGCTATTCTGTGAGCTCATAAATCCTGCCCCTCAACTGCAGGTTTCCCTTTGAACATAGCTGCCTGCTGGTTTTCCCCATTAACAGCTACCCCTCGCCTTTGTCTTTCCTCCTTCAATTTTAGATCTCTACACACAAAACACAGCACAACAATTAGCCAACCCCCCAAATTACTTCCCTTTATTAAAAAAAAACAGCTAAAAAGGGGAGAGAACTGATAATGCCCACCCTGGATGATATCGGCATGGAGAAATTAAACATTATTCAAAGAATTGTAGTGGTAGCCCAATTATTATTATTAATTTTACCTGTGTGTCAGTTGTTTTAAATGGAAGTGAGGTAATTTGAGACTAATTGAGCCAAGTAACAGCATGCCACAAACTAATCTAATCAAAATTATTCCTTTTAAATTGTTCCCATGTAGCTCCAGGGGTGCCTGCAGGCTAAATATATAGAAGCTGTATAGAAAGGAGCAATTTTGAAAGGTGGGGGGGAATTGGCAAAGTAAAGGCCTAGTATCTTTTTAACCACCCTCTGACACCTTCATCTTCCTTTTTTTTCTCCCTTTCATTATAAAAGAATGGGGCTCATTGCACTTATCCAAATATACTATGTATAAAGCTTGCTGCTTGCATTTTCAAACTACATTCCTACATTGATCCCACAATTCACTTCTTTTCAGTTTGATCTAGTGGTGAAGGCACCAGATTAGTATCCAGAAGACTGTGAGTTCTAGTGCTGCCTTAAGCATGAAAGCCGGTTGGGTGACTTTGGGCCCATCACACTCTCTCAGCACAAACCACCCTCACAGGGTTGCTGTTGTGGAGAAAGTAGGAGGAGGAAGGAGTAGTAAATATTTCACTGCCTTGTGTTATTTATAAAAAGAATGTTGTATCTTATGATTAATGATTGTAGCTATGATCTATGATATATAACCTACCACTTTGTTGTTGAATGTACATTGAGAGTTTATGCACTGGAGACCAAATTCCTTGTATGTCCAATCACACTTAGCCTATAAAGAATAAAAAAGAAAAAAGGCAGGAGAAAAGTATAGAAATGAATAAAATAAAAATGGTCCGCTTAGCCATGGTTTGTTGACTATACAGCTATTAGCAGAGTTTATACAAACTCTCAGCCATAATACAAATTTGTTCCTTTATGAACAACAGCTGAAGAGAAGTTGAAACAAGATATTTGGCTTCTTTGGGAAGGAAAGCTTATCAGCAGACGTTCCACACCAAGCTTTCATCTTCCCTCTGCTGGCCATCTCTTTTCTCTCTGGGCTGCAGAATGCTACTCTTTTTCTCCCCACCCAAGCCGGCCGGCTAGCCAGACAGACAGGAAGCAACTAACTGGTGAACGGAGCTGCCCATCTCCACTCAAAGAATGGGGGTGGCGGTTTGGGGGGGTGGGTGAGACTACAGAGGGTGTGGGCTGGCCCGGGCTGGCATCTGGGGAGATGTAGAACAACACATCTCTCACACCCAGGAACAGACACTGGGGGGTTTGGTTGAGGGGGGGGCTGAAGGGGCCAGGACCAAGCGAGCACAGCTACTGGTGCGTCAGCTCTGAGTCACTGGAATGCATAAAAGCAAGTGCTGGGAAATCAGGGAGAGGGGCTGACACCGAACCTCTCACCAAGATACTCTGCGCTGCTAGGTAAGTTCAAACAGAGACGGATGGCGAAGAGGAAGCTAGGATAGTTCCCCTTGATTTGGAAGGTGGTGTGTTCGAGGATCTAATCTGGCTAAACGAAAGAGGAGATTGACTCAGGTGGAGCAGATAATAGGGCTGCACAGGTGAGCTCTTCTCACTTCCATGTTCTGCAAGTGTCCCATCTTCTCTTGCTCCAGGCAAGTGGCTGGATGTTACTGGCATTGTTCTCGGCCTCGTGTCCCTCAGGAGAAGAGGACTGAGGCTTGCTTTTTCTGAACAAGAAGTCTGGTGAGATAGTTGATATTGAGGCTTGAGGCTTTACCCACCAGGTTTGTTTCAGTAGAGACAAGTCCAATTTTCGGAGCATTGCAAAAGGGGCTGTAAAATCAATCTTTGGGGCGGGTGGCAAAGTTGTGGCTGCACACCTGGAGGCTGCACAGCATTGTTGTTGAACAACAATCATCCCTTTGGTGCTGGTAGAATCTGTTGTTGACTTTACAACAGTCAATACATTGCTGTAATATCTAAAATGTATTTATTCCAGTGAACACAGAACAAGCTGCCTGCCTTTTTAAATTTAAGGGAATTTACTTTAAAAATGGAGACTTGGGGGGGGGGGTTCTTATACTTATATGCTGTTCAAGAGGTGTATGTATGATTGGCCAGCCACATTGTACAATCCTCTGTTCAGCAGTTTGCCGCCCCCCAAAAAAAGCGTTAGGAGAGTATTGCTTTTACTTTATGATGTGTGGAAGGCCACAGATGTTTCGGAATGAAGAAAGGATGTGCAGTTACACAAAGAATAAACAGGCTGTAATCCATGCCACCACCTTCAATTACAAAGTTTGCTCAAACATTTAGAAGTTTTAAAGTTTATGAGCCCCCAAGAACAGAGTCACAAAACAAAAAGTCTTTTTTCCAAAGAAGGGAAATTTTTGAGAAATTGCAAGGGAGGTTTAGCACAGGATTAAATTATTCAATAGTACAGTAAAGTCAGTTGCATTCCCCAGAACATACTTCTAAATGGATAGTCATATAATATGTGGATGTACATGTCTATAGTCTGAATGAATGTTAATAGAGAGTAAACCATTGGTTAAATAGTAGACAAATCACTTTGGTGTAGTGATAGTAATGTCTGAAATGATATAGGGTTTCCTGCCTGGACAGGGGGTTGGACTAGAAGACCTCCAAGCTCCCTTCCAACTATTCTGTTCTATTCTATTCTATTCTATTCTATTCTATTCTATTCTATTCTATTCTATTCTATTCTATTCTTCTAGAAATTGGGAGTGCGTGACTTCTAGTCCTGTCTTAGGCATGAAAGCCAGCTGGTTGACTTTGGGTCAGTCACTCTTCCTCAGCCCACCTTATTTCCTTTTTGTTCACTCATATACATGTAGGTGTATGTATGAAGATGTAGGGTGATTCAATTCACTCTCGCATGGTTGTTTATTGTGGGGAAAATAGGAGGGAGAAGTATTGTGTGTGTTCATCACTTTGAGCTATTTATAAAAGTAATAAAGGCAGGATAAAACTCTAATAAATAAAAAGTAGCCATCTGAATGGTGGTGAACATCTATCTGCCACTTAAGAGAGTCTCTGGCTGGATTTCAAGACCAAATCCAGCTGCATTGTATCCTCTTCCCGCTATAAGGTCAGATTCTTATGATATTTTAATGAATGGACATTGTAAAATAGTGGGTACTTCCATGGGAATTAGGGACGCGGTGGCTCAGTGGCTAAGATGCTGAGCTTGTCGATTGAAAGGTCAGCAGTTCAGCGCTTAGAATCCCTAGTGCCGCGTAACGGAGTGAGCTCCCGTTACTTGTCCCAGCTTCTGCCAACCTAGCAGTTCAAAAGCACAAAAAAAATGCAAGTAGAAAAATAGGGACCACCTTTGGTGGGAAGGTAACAGTGTTCCGTGCGCCCTTGGCATTTAGTCATGCCGGCCACATGACCATGGAGACGTCTTCGGACAGCGCTGGCTCTTTTTTGAAACGAAGATGAGCATCGCACCCTCGGGTTAGAAACAACCAGCACATATGTGTGAGGGAAACCTTTACTTTATTATGGGAATTAATTATTGATAGTAGTCAATATTGTTTTCCTCTCTTAGCCCATCCTTTGAAAACAGCTCCCTCTTCATACCCAAGGTGCTTTTAAAGGACCACAATGTCCAGCTTCCTGGCCTGTGTAGTTTTGCTTGTCAGAATCATCACAGCTAGGCCCACAGAGAAGGCAAGTCCTGCCATACCAGAAGATGTGAAGGCCCCATTCCTGCTGATTCAGCAGAATGTCTGGGAGGAAAACATAAACCTTACTAGCTTGCCTTGTGAGGAGCTGAGGAACCAGACAGCAATCATCTTGCACGTCCAGAATCAAAATCTCACTTCCTTCCCTAAATGTCTGCCGGAGCTTTTGGAACATCTGGATTTGAATGTCAATCTTTTGCCAGAATTAAATAGCCAAGATGTGGCTTATCTGCCCAAACTGCGAATCCTCTCCCTGAGACAGAATCAGATCCAAAAGGTGATATGGGGGACTGGAAATCTCAGCCATCTACAGTTCTTAGATCTGAGCTTCAATTTGCTCTCGATTGTACCTTCCTGCATTACTTCTTCTTTGGACAATCTGAGGTGGTTGTCTTTAGCGGGAAACCCTATCAGAGAGATCCAGCCGTTTGCCTTCTCCTGCTATCCTCAGCTGCATTTCCTGAACTTGTCATCCACATGGCTGGGAAAAGATGGGGAAATGGGGATTCCGGAATCTGCTTTTGCGATGAACTTGTCCCACCATCCAAAGTCTACTGAAGAAGCCAGAAAAGCTCCGATCAACATCCTTGACCTCAGTGCAACCTTTCTGGAGAGGAGTAAGTGTCAAAGTCTAACTGGAAAAATAACATCTCATCAAATTGGGTGGGATGGGAGAGATGTGTGTAAAATTTGGTTGTAAAGTTTTCTAAACTCTGACTGAAGACTTTGGCAAAACATGGTCTTTCCCAAAGTTGTAACTTCTAGGTATGCTAAAGTACTAATCTTACCTTGCCTGGGGATAATGGGCGATCCATAATATAGTTGCATTCAGTTTTCATTAGAATTCGCATTCCAGTGCTAAAATCTGAATATATAGACAATATATAGACAAGGATTTCCCATTTGAGGGATTTCTTTAACTTTTTCAAGACAAAACAATAATAATCATTAATTTGTACAAATGATATTATTATTATTATTATTTTAAAAGATCCCTAATATACTATTTACAATTAAAGATTTACAATAAATCTGCAGAACTACTCAAAAGTAATGTTCAATGAGACTTTCAGGAAAGTTTAGGAAAGTACCATCTAGTTTCACTTTTAAAAACCAAGAATGGGTAAATTTAGTATTCCAGCTCCCAGATATTTTTTCCTCCTGATGCCTATATTTTAGGAGTTTTAGAAACAATTTGTATATTTGTACTTTTACAGTTGCTTACTGTAAATTGTGTTTCTCATTTACAATACAGAACAGAATAAGCAACGTGGGGTCAAGAGGTAGTTTGAATTACATTTCCACAGCCCTGTCCACCATGTTCACTTGTGAATGTTAGAATCTAGGCAATTATTGGAAGGTTCTTGGCAGGGATGTCTGATTTGATCCAGATATTATCCTTGGTTGAAGAACTTCCAAGCTGTCTATTCTCCAAAGTGTATTTTGATATGATGATTATGATTAAGCATCATTAATATCAATCAGCACACTAATAATTATTCAAAAGTTCTCTATCTACCTCAAATATAAAGTAAGGAGACAGAAAGACCTTAGAACCAATTCCTCCTTCACAGAATTATTTCTGTTTTATTCTGGTTGCAAAATAGTCTGCTTTTAAAATATTGTCAGGCACAGATGACTGAACATACAATTCCCTGGAGCAGAAATAAGGAAGGGGATATCCTCCAGGGCAGGGGTCTCCAACCTTGGCAACTTTAAGACTTGTGGACTTCAACTCCCAGAATTCCTCAGCCAGCAAAGTTGGCTGAGGAGTTCTGGGAGTTGAAGTCCACAAGTCTTAAAGTTGCCAAGGTTGGAGACCCCTGTTCCAGGAGAGTATTGATTAGAAATTCCACTGGGAAATTCAGCATCTTGAGGTCCACAGGTCCCACCGGTGCCTTCAAGTCAGTATCGCCTTAAGTCTGTCCCTTGTTTGATCTGACCTCCTCCTCCTCCTTCTTCTTCCCAGTTCACGAGGACTGGATCAAAGATCTGCCACAGCTCACCTCCTTCTACCTAACACAAATGCCCAAGCTAAGAAGACTGGATCCAGCTGTCTTCCACAATCTGCCCATGCTAAGAGAATTGAACTGCCAAGATTCCCATGCACTAAGTCTAGTGGAAACCGAGTCGTTCCACCACATACCTCATGTGGCCTCCCTAATATTTAAAAAGTAAGCTTTCCTGTGTCTACTTATTAGCAGGGGTCTATCTTAATTGAGCTTTCAATTGCTTTCTTCTAAACCTGTTGGGCTACAAGGTCAGTTTTGTTTAGCCAATTGACTGTATAGATTGGAGATGAGAATTTGTTGGACTGACATATCTACAGGACATCAGATTGGATGAAGCTCATCACAACCCTCCTTCTATGAATTGACTTCATTCCTTAATCTATTAAGTGAAATTTGTAACGATAATTGATTCAGCTATAAGGATATAGTTCAATCAATCATCTGGTATTTTTCATCATAATATGCTCTTGTAAAAATGTTCCAGTATTGATGGAAAATAAGTTATTTTTGATTTTTATCGAGCATAAAGAAAAAATGGTAACTCTCATTGCCGGGATGGAATCTCCTTTGGTATGCATTACTAAAGAGAAACCATACTTCATTTTATAATTGTCTCTCCAGCAATCTCCAGCCACCTGGGCTTCATAGGCTCAAAATAAATCCCAAACAGAAATTTCATGGGAAGACTTGCTTTTCATATCAGAAAATCAAGGAGGCAGCAGAGTGGACAGATGTATAACCAAGAGAAGAAAAAAAAGATTGTACATAATACAATCTCCCTCCACCATTTATGACAATAAAGCAAACAAATACAGGTGGTCCTTGACTTACGACCACAACTGAACCCAAAATTTCTGTTCCTAAGCAAGACAGTTATTAAGTGAGTTTTGTCCTGTTTTACGACCTTTCTTGCCACCGTTGTGAAGTGAATCACTGCAATTGTTAAGTCAGTAACACAGTTGTTAAATGAGTCTGGCTTCCCCATTGACTTTGCTTATCAGGTGGTCACAAAAGGGGCTCACATGACCCTGGGACACTGCGACCGTCATAAATATGAGCCAGTTGCTAAGTGTCCAAATTTTGATCATGTCACCCTGGGGATGCTGCAGTGGTCGTAAGTGTGAAAAACGGTCATTAAGTCACTTTTTTCCGTGCCATTGTGACTTTGGTCACTAAATGAAGTGTTAAGTCAAGGACCACCTGTAATGTAGATATTCAATAGCTTGCTTATTGCTTATTGCTTTGCTTTGCTTTGCTTTGCTCTGCTCTGCTCTGCTCTGCTCTGCTTTGCTTTGCTTTGCTTCTTTGCTTCTTTGCTTGTTATTTGTTATTTACTTGTTTATTTGTTTATTTTCCTAGCTGTAACTTGAGCAACTTCAGTCCATGGAATCTCACTTCATCACACACCCTCTCCGTCAACCTCTATGGAAATCCTTTGGTTTGTCATTGTGAAATTTCTTGGTTGCTGTCAAACCCTAATACAGTTGTTCTACAGAGGTAAGAAGCGTTATAAGAATGAAGATAACTCCAGTTTCGGGGCCAAATCAGCTTTTAAAAGGATAGGAGTTGTGTAACAAGGGGTCCAAAGGCATTTAATGCTGTCATTAACTGTTGTGTGGATTTTTAATTTAAAAATTAAAAAAAAATTCTTGAATCAGCAAGATCTAAAAGAAGATAGAAAAGTAAACAGTAATATATACCAAAGGCAAATTTATGAGTTTCATTTTAGAAAAACCCATCACATCTTATATTTTCCATACCTATTTTGCCATTTTTGAAAGGTTATAGGGGTCATATTTAAAAACTAACGTAACTCTCAGATAGGGGCGCATAGGCCCATCAGTTGTAATTTGGTTCTCATCAGCAACTTGCACAGTGACAAACAGACTGAGCACTGGTATATTTCACATTAAACGGGGTGTAAATCGCAGGTGTCAAACTCATGGTGTCACATTGCACATATCGTGATGTTTTTCCCTTCACGGAGTTGGAGTGGGCGTGGCCTGCATGTGCCACATCTGGCCTGTGGGCTGCCACTTTGACATCCCTTGTGTAGATGATAAGGAACTAGAGACTAAAGTTAGTCAATCAAATCCACCAAAGATCCAGAACTCACTCTGATTCAGGGGTGAAATCCAGCAGGTTCTGACAGGTTCTGGAGAACTGGTAGTGGAAATTTTGAGTAGTTCGGAGAACCAGCAAATGCCACCTCTGTCTGGCCCCAGAATGGGGTGGGAATGGGGATTTTGCAGTATCCTTCCCCTGCCACGCTTACCAAGCCATGCCCACCAAGCCATAGCACACCTACCAAGCCACGCCCACAGAACCAGTAATAAAAAAAATTGGATTTCACCACTGCTCTGATTCCTCCTATTTCCTCAGAGCACAAGATAGTCATAACATAATAAGGTAAGAGGCAAAGCTGAACTTTTGCACTGGAACGAGAATGCTAAAAACCATTCATCCAAAATGCAGAAACACAAATGAGGGATATAGAACTACAGTGGTATTTTACGTGTTACATCTTTCTTCTACCTCATAGCACACCTTGATTGATTTGGTCTCTTACTATCTTGTTTCAGGGCATCAGACACCATGTGCTATTTTTCTCCAGGAGATAAAGAAACATCTTCATCTATGTTGTTATCCAAACTCTATGATCAGTGTCAAACTCAGACAACCACGCATTCGACCTTGTCTTTGGTTCAAGGAAAACTATACCACACCCTTACCAGCATCACTACAGAAATATTGGCCAATTCTAGTACATTACTTCAAAAGTCTCTCAGTGATTCCTTCATCCCTCATAGCACATCTTTTACCTGGAGAGAATTAACAAGGAAGGATCCAAGTAAGACAGACATTCTTGCTTACAAAGAGCAAGCAGTTTATCGATCTACTGAGCACCCACTGACTACTGCACCTCTTACTACAGAGTTCTCAGCAATCCCAGGAAAATTCTCTACTGAGCATCCTGAAGTGAGCACAACTGAAACGAATGAAAGGGAAGAAGATCCCACAACACCGCACCAATCTACTTTACACAGTTTTACAACTGAAGTGACAGGAACATCTTCTTTCGAAGTTTCCAGTGATTTGTTCATTTCATACAGTAAAGCAGATTCAAACGAGAATGATCTAAGCCTTCAGGATTCCACCAAATCTACCTCCCTTCCAAATCTTGCATCTACTAATAGTCTACCGGATTATACAGATGACTATGATTATGAAAACAGGCAAGTGGCATCTGTAGCCCAGGCCGTGGAGTTGTGTGATTATGATCCATGCAGGCATCTCCAGAAGCCTTGTGTTGATCTCCAAAAGTTGTCTTCCTGCTTGTGCCCAGGCATGTCGGATGAATTCACCATCCCAGATCCGCCAAGATTTCATGAAGTATCTGAAATGAGGGACACTTCAGCCCAGATCCACTGGTGCTCCCCAAATTCTGCAGTAAGATTCTACCAGCTTGCTTACCGTCCTAAAAGCAGCAAAAAGAATTATACAAATTCTGGAGAAATTTATGCCACCGCTAGGCGATACACTCTGTCTAACCTTCTTCCTGGTTCTACCTACCAGGTGTGTATAATTGCCTGGAACAAGGCAGGATCAAGCCGAACTACAGGCTGGGATGAGCATAATCCTCCATGCAGTACCTTTGTCACAAAGTCCAGCTACACATCTATCTTTGTGGCTCTGTGCGCAACAAGTGGGCTCTTTCTCATAGCTACCATATTACTGTCAGTATGCCTGTGCAAAAAATACAAGACACCACACATAGAGCAATATAGCACACATCTAGTATCTTATAAAAATCCTGCTTTTGATTATTCCATAAAATAAATCAGGGTAATGAGACTGGCATAAATATAAGCCATTGTTGTAAACTGTTTACTCATTGTGATGATTTTTTTCCCCCTCTTCCTCCTCCTAATTTTTTCCCCCCAAAAAAGTTAGAGGAATTTTTTTTTCAATTGTTTTGCTTTAGTATTGCTTTCTCCTTGTGAAATTTCTTCTCCAATTGAAGCAATCAGAAATTATTTTCAATATTTAAAACTATGAAGAATAGGAAACAACTACCACAAATCCTCAAAATTCAGGCTATTTTTAGGAGGAGAAAACACTTAATCCAGTATTTAATCCAATTTAATCCAATTAGCAGAAACATCAGACTTGCCAGCAGGAATGAGAACCTGATTTTTCTCTGTCCTCTTGAAGCTGCCACTATGTCTGCTCTTTGGGGGGAGTCCCTCAATTCTCTCGAGTGGATTTGATGGGAGACTGCTAAATGTTGGTTGGCCAAGACCCATTGGATATGAAAATTTTCATGGACCAAAAAGTGTTATCTGTTTAAAATGGATTTTACAGGATAACGTCATATGAGTGTTACAATGCCGTAGTGAGAAAGGTCATCCAAGGATATAAAAATACCTCCTATGCTACATATTTCATGGAACTCAAAAACTTTCATTCCTTCCCATCTTTCCCTATTGTGTCAGATTGGATGTTTATGTACTCATAACAACTTATTTGTGCTATGGGAAGTGCCTCCATATGCATAAATCCACTATACTACCTTCACTCAGCAGTGAATATGTTTTGAGCAGTGACATCTAAGCAGGCTGCCAAGGGAGGATGGGGTATCATTATGAAAATATTTGGCATTGTTGCTTCCAAACAGGACGAAATGGTCAGATTTTAACAGATGAAAGTTGTCCGTTTCACTTGGATGTTCTACTTGTTTATTGTAAGTAGATAGTAGATCTTCCTTTTCCTCATCAGATCTGATCTATTGTCAATAGTGTATTCTGCTTGCCGGGACCAGGGATCCCAAATGTAGATTCAGGTCCATCCAAAGACCTGAGGATGCTGAATGCCACATCACAAACTGTAGGTGAAACCAGAAAGGAAACCCACAAAGAATAAGAAAGATTAATCTGATAGTCCTGGACTTGCAAACATTTATTTAGTGATCGCTGGAAGTTGCCACAGCACTGAAAAAAGTGATGTGACAGTTTTTCACATAACCATAGCAGCATCCCTATGTCAAGTGATCAAAATTCGAACACTTGGCAACTCAGCTGCAGTGTCCCTGGGTCATATGATCACCTTTTGCAATCTTCTAACAAGCAAAGTCAAGGGGAAAGCACAATCTTAAGTATTTCACTTGAACAGTAGACCAGATTACATAATTGCTTTAGCTAGCTGCACTCTTGACTTACACAATTATTATTTTCAGAAATATTTTTGAGGGGGAGGCCCCAAATGTTTATATTATAGGACTCTCCAATATAAAGGCCATATTTTGAGAAAAACTAGTCTTCCTTCTAATTTCAGTGTTTAAAAATAAATCTTAATTGTTTTCAGTGGGGCTTACTCTTAAAAAGTATATAAAGAATTCTAGAAAAAGGCATAATATCTGAGCACTCTGCTCAGGAAGCATGTCCTATTAAACTTTCAAATAAATACGTTTAGGTTTAAGCTGTAAGCATAATTTCTTTACCGAAATCACTTAAAAGTCAGAATGTTTATCTTCTCCAACAGATTTAATTTATGTATGTGATCTCTGCCTTAAATTCCAGGGTGAACCTGAAATGTAGGAATCAGTATTTTTTAAAAAATTCTGAATTTTGTTTAAAAAAAGAAAAAATTGCACCCCAATTTTTGCCTTCCTAATTTAAATTTGTTTTCTTAAATTCCAAATGAAATTATTTCATCTTCTTAGTGAAGAGGTAAATGTTTATACAAAGTTCCTTTCAAACTAGAATGTATTATTTGTGGCATTTATTAAAAGATCAACTGTGCAACTTGCTATTTTCAGTCATTTATATACTTCTGTCAGTGATAAAATATTAAATATTTTGTAACATACATTTATTCCTTGCACATTTTAGACATGAAAGAATCTGTCAAGTTTGCACAATGTGTAGGAAAATAAATCAAAGGTTTAGAAATTTTAAGCACTACAATCTCTGTACAATAAATGTGTATTCAGAGAAGCCAATTTAATGTCTTATTCTACCTGAATTATCCTAAAAAACATAATTCATTGTTATAGAATAAGATTTTAAATATCATTTTCTCATGATTTCACGTATCTATTTGTTTCATTTGGTATGGAAAGTGTTGTGTCAATGAGAGATTAAACAGATGATGATCAGATAGTCGACAGATAATTCTGGCAAGAAAATGAAGAACCAAAATAAGAAAGTTAGGCAGCATAGAGCAATTAATTTTTCTGCTTAGATCCAATTCCAGCTGCTAGAAGAGATCAGGGTGGCACAAAGAACACTGTGAATAATTGTGAACATGCAGATAGCGCCTTTGTTGGGAATTTTAATCAGCATACAGATAGTCCTCCACTTACAATTGAGCCCAAAATTTACCTTAAGTGAGACATTTGTTAAGTGAGTTTTGCCCCATTTTACAACCTTTCTTGCCACAGTTGCTAAGTGAATTACCTTCAGTTGATAAATTAGCAACCTGGTTGTTAAGGGAATCTGGCTTCCCTATTGACTGTGTTTGTCAGAAGCTCGCAAAAGGGAATCGCATGACCTTGGCACACAGCAATAGTCGTAAGTATGAAACAGTTGCCAAGCATCTGAATGTTGATCACATGATCATGGGGATGCTGCAAACTGTGCAAAAATGGTCGTAAGTCACTTTTTTCAGTGTTGTTGTAACTTTGAATGGTCAGTAACTGAGTTGTTGTAAGTCGAGGACTACCTGTATTTTAAACCTGGTTGCACAACTTTCTCTTGACCAAGTGCCACTAACGGCATGCCAAGGACTATATCCCTAAAAGGCCTGGGAACCAGGGTAAAGACTAAATGGTTTTATTGCCAGTTAAATTGATGTAAAATATGCATGAGAAATACAAGAGATGCTTAGAATTGGAAGTATTAAATTTGTTATCATTTAGAGGCCGGGCTAAAGAAACCGGCTTTAAATCAGGGGTGAAATGCTCCCGGTTCGGACCGGATTGCCCGATCCAGTAGCGATGGCAGCAGGTGGTTCGGAGAACCGGTAGCAAAAATCTCTACCCCCCCACCTCCACCATGCCCAACAGAGCTGTACGATCATCAAAGTTGTTTTTTTTTTTTTTTTTACTTTTCAAAGCATTTTTTCTACAACTTCTTCCGACTAAAAATGCTTTTAAAAGTAAAAAAAAAAAGCCTCTGATGATCGCGTGGGTCAGTTGGGATCCTCAGAGGCTTTTCGAAGCATTTTTTTCTACAACCTCTTGGCTGAAGAGGTGGTTAAAAAAATGCTTTAAAAAGTCTCTGACGATCCCAGCTGAGTTGCCTGATCAGCAGAGGCTTTTCAGAGCATTAGAAAAAATGCTTTGAAAAGTTTAAAAAAAAAAATTGGCCACACCCACCCAGTCGCATTACCTCACCACCACCAAGCCACGCCCACAGAACCGGTAATAACAAATTTTACATTTCACCTCTGCTTTAAATGCACAGGACAAGGCTGCCTCTTAAGAAGTGGAGCCTTTGAAAAGTAAAGCATCTTAGAAAGGGCCTCTCCTGGAGATTTTAATATGAGAGTCGGGCACAAAGTCATTTACAGACTTAAACTTTATATCCTCTTATCAGCTTAAAGACTCTTGATATGGACTTCCTATGTTGTGGTCATTGTACATCATTCAGCAACCTACCAAATCTTTTTGCACAGATTATGACAATGTGAGGGACACTATGGCAGCACCAGCCACTGTCATGCTTGAAAAGGGTTCATGCAACACAATTAGATGCAGTGAAATCGTTTAAAGGATTTATTTTGAAAGTGCAAAGGCAATGACTGCAGACAAACATGCATACCATTCATTTTCAAACTTCTTGCATTTTGGCATTGGCAACATTTATGCTTATCTGGTTGAAATAATATATTTCTGTGGTTGTGTAGCATATCGCCTATTTTGTCTTAATGAAATAGGGGGGAAAACGTTATATACTGCAATACAATCAGATTGCAGCAGCCTGATTTTGTATAAACCATCAAAAATATTTTCAGCATACAAACTTTATAAAATTTAGATATATAAAACGTATTTTAAAAATATCCTATAATGCATAGAATATCCCAACCATTTAAACTCTCTCCCTTCATTTCTAAAGCAAAACCATTTCTACTGAGCGCAATATTTAACGCAATATTTTCACATTTACTTTCAGCCTAGCAAGTATTTTTATATTCAGGTAATTGCTTATCACATATGAAACATTATTTGTTTGCACGTACTTAAGTGTGTCTGATCCAATTCTGCAACATCTCAAACAGGTCATTAAAAGAAAAAAAGCTTAAATTCTGCTATTGTGGATACTGGAACTAAATATACACAATTTTAATCCTTTGTTTTGATTCCTGTACTTAATCAAATGGGCAAAATATTAGTATCACATATACAGTAGCTTTTGTCCTAACTTCCTATGTTTTAACAAATATCACACTTGATATTTGCAACAGATTTGCAAACTTCTTCTGACAGAAACCTCAACATCTTATTCATGTCAGCCGGATCAAAGAAGGACCTTCCTTGTTTTACTTTTAATACCCATTTCTTTAGCTGTCTGGTATTATGGCAAAAGATAGCTGTCAGATAATGGTACCTGCTTACCATACCGATGAGAAATATTAGTGCTTGCATAAAACTTTTCCAAAGAAATCTGCAGTACAGTTTAAATTTATTAAAAGCCATAATATTTTCCCTTCCACTGACACATAATGCATTAGAAAAGTTGCTATAGTCTTAAAATAGACTCTGGTCACTCTTCAGATTGTATCAATCTTTCACCTTTCCTACAGTCTTAAAATAGTTTGATGAATTGAGACAAAAGATTGCACATAGATAGGCCAATTTTTCCTATTATGCTTATGAAAATCTTTACAAAATGATAGATGCACTCATTTTGTTATACTCCTTATAAAAAGCCTGTAAAAAAGGCCAGGACAATCTCGAGAAGTTTACAGTAAAGCAGAACTAAGAAACAACAATTTTCATAGAACATCTGATTACTAAGTTTGTCTCATAAAGCTTTGCCCTTATTTCAACATTAATTATTCTGCGGACCCTATTCAGAGAACATTTTTTATCTCAGCCCCTTACAAAACTGCCTTGGAAAATCAACTATTTTGATTCTCTATTTTGCATCTGCATGCTTGTATATTTATTTTATTTATTGGTCATCTTTCAAAACAATCTAACAAAACTATGTTAGCACATCACTGGAACAGTTAAAGCAGCTCTTTCCTAAATATGCCCCAATATTAGACTAAGAAAGAAATGACCAAAGTTTTATCTTAAAGGGCTATTGCAACCATAATATTTAAACCAGAAGACAAGTGTATGAAGGGTTATAAAGATCATACTGTACCCATATTCTATAAAATTTACTGCTCTCTCTATTACATTTATTTATTGTAGTAACAGGTTGCACCATCGATCATATCGCATTTTAAATACAGTAAAACTCAACTAAATTCTGCTTGTATCAATTATTTCATATAACTGATTCATTTGGGATACACCAAAGGAAACAGCACAGTGACCTACACCAAGTGCAAATTTCTGGACAGCAGTCAACAAATAATATCAGACAATTATCTTTATGTATATGTAAGTTCAGTACAGTAAAAAATTATAATCTTTATTTGTAATAGATTGAAATAATACACTGAAAATTCTGCTTATTTACATGATCAAAACTTCATTTTAACGTCGTGAAGGCATAGTTTCACTGAGGCAAAGGTATCATTCAGAGTCTCTGCATAAACTCCACACAACCTGAATGAGAGGAGAGCAGTCATTCTTCAAAACTTCATTTGTCATTTAGAACCTGAACTGTTTTTCGGCCATAATGATAGTAACTGTATGCAGATGCAGTTGTTGTGAAAGCTGTGATGCACCTTCAGGGAGAAAATGATTATTTTAGTTTCCAAGCCAAAAAAAGAGAGAAAGAGAGAGAGATAACACCAAGTCTAAAAATCACTGCAACACAATTTTTAAAAACCTATTTAAGCTAAGACGAATCCTACTTGAGATGGAACTGTTTTTGTTACGACAATTAAAATCAGATATATAAGGCTGGGCTACATAAAATGCCTAGAAGTTCCAAAGAAATCCTACCTAAGCCAAAATGTTTTTATTTATTGACATATCATACCATATGGTAGATGAATAGCAAGGCAATATGAGTTCTGCCTTAAATCAAACAAACTCTTTCAATAATAATAACAACAACAACAACAATAGTTATTGTCATTGTACGTGTATACACAGTATACCCATACAACAAAATTCACTTAACACCCAAAGACCAGGTCCAACACACATAACAATCCCCAAACACATTCCCACCCACCACTCTGGGATAAAAACTGTTCAGAAAACGTGTGGTCCGCGTTTTAATTGTTCTATATCTTCTGCCTTATGTTGCTAGGATTGTAATCCCATATATACTTACATTTTTTATGTAAATCAACCTTAGAAAAGATACCTTGGAGTTGTAATTCTGTTCACCTTTTAGTTTTTGACCATCTAATTTGACTCTAAAATTGTTGGGCAAAAATTATATATTTCCACATTTGCTGTGTTAAACTGACTAAAGAATCCACAGTTTTATGTCCTTTATTATTTGTGAAATTTTTTTTTAAATGTCATTTTTTTTTAAAGCTTCTGGAAACTTGGCCCAATGTATGGGTTTTGCCACTAACAAACTAAACCTAACTTAGCCTGGCTGCTTCACAAGGCAGGAAGGCAAGGGTGAAATGTTCCCAGTTCGGACTGGATCGCCCGATCTGGTAGCGATGGCGGCGGGGTTTTGGAGAACCGGTAGCAAAAATCCCTGCGCCCCCCATGCCCAGCTGAGCTGCACTATCATCAGAGGCTTTTTTTTTTTACTTTTAAAAGCATTTTTTCTACAACCTCTTCAAAAAAAATGCTTTTAAAAGTAAAAAAAAAAGCTTCTGATGATCGTGCGACTCAGTTGGGATCGTCAGAGGCTTTTAAAAGCATTTTTTTCTACAACCTCTTTAGCCAAAGAGGTTGTAGAAAAAATGCTTTTAAAAGCCTCTGACGATCCCAGCTGAGTTGCCTGATCGTCAGAGGCTTTTAAAAGCATTTTTTTCTGCAACCTCTTAAGGTTGTAGAAAAAATGCTTTTAAAAGTAAAAAAAAAAAGCTGGCCATGCCCATCCAGTCACATTCCCCACACACATCAAGGCACGCCCACAGAACCGGTAGTAACAAATTTTACATTTCACCACTGCAGGAAGGGGTGTGTATGTATGTGTGTGTGTCTGAACGGGAGAGGAAGTAACAAAGAAGCAGGTGGAACTACCTTGAAATAAATCACCTCTGAATCCAGTAAACCTAGACCCAATATTAACACGAGAACAGTTACAGCATCAGCCATCAAGTGTTATGGGCTTATAGTGTGATACTGTTTTTTAGATAGACCATGTGCTGTGCTTCCTCCTATTTTTATTATATATTTCTTTGTGCTTTCTTGAACCATCTTGAATCTCACGAAACTGGGCAATATTGAACAGCATGCAATAAATAAAATTGCCTGAGCTCTCATTGTACTCCTTACATTGCTTGTTTTTCCACTCACCAATAGTATAACAAAAATTGTAACTTTACATACCATAAAGTCTGAAGGTACACACTGTCCACATAATTGAAAACTGGAGCAGCTAAAGAAGCTGCTACTAAGATGAGCTGTACCACGGTGTTCACCTGGTAATAGATTAGATTAAAATTAAGTCACACAGTGCATTTTCACAGAAAAAGTACTACGCATACAGTATATGCCCATGATGCTCTTCCCCTTCAGTGTAAGCAATGTAATGTAAGTCACATAAACGGAGAATGGAAGAATAAACCAAATATATTAAAGATATAATACAAGAAAGAAAATACAACTTTATCTAATTTACCCCAACAAAATTCATCTTTCTCATTGCCTTTACTTCCTTTCTGAGGATCCCTCCCATCAACTCATTCCACCCATAACTTTTGTCTTCTTCTTTCTCTTTGCCCATTCACTCCTCCTTTATATATTTGTTTTGCCATTCAGGCATCATTCTCTTTCAGTGAACAAAGAACTTCAACATTTTCTCTTATTACGGATGTCATCCATTCTTTATTGTTCTTCTTCATATTCCCTGTCCTCCTCATCTGTCTCGGGCAATAGGTTACACGTAATCCTCACTTAACAACCTTAATTGGGACTAGCAACTCCATTGCTAGCAAAGCTGTCAGTAAGTAAAATATCTTGTGACTGTACCACTTAACAATAGTAGTTTCAGCAATCTTGGTTGCTACTATTAAGCAAATCCCTCACAATTATTAAGTGAAGCCCCACCCAGATTCAAGCTGAGTCCTTCCTGGTTGAGTCCTTCCCAGCCCCAATTTTCCCAAGGCAAGAGATGCTTTCAGGGGATCACTTAACCAGAAGAGGCCAATTCCTTTTTCCTGCCTTGTGTGAACAGTGCTGCCTCAACTCCCCCCCCCCCCCACCCACATCTCTGTCCTTTTGGCTGCTCTTCACAGTATAGGTAGTCCTCGACTTAAGATCAAAACTGAGCCCAATTGCTAAGAGACAAAGTTGTTAAGTGAGTTTTGCACCACTTTGTGACCTTTCCTGCCACGATTGTTAAATGAATCACTGCAGTTGTTAGGTTAATAATAACATGACTGTTATGCGAGTCTGGCTTCTCCGTTGACTTGGCTTGTCAGGTGGTCGCCAAAGCTGATCACATGACCCCAGGACACTGCAACCGTCATAAATATGAACCAGTTGCCAAGCATTCAAATTCTGATCACGTGACCATGGGGCTGCTGCAATGATTGTAAGTGTGAAAAATGGTCGTAAGTCACTCTTTTTAGTGCTGTTGTAACTTTGAACTGCCTCTAAATGCATGGTTGTAAATCAAGGACTACCTGTATAGCTGAGATGAAGAGGCTATTGTATACAGGTAGTCCTCGACTTACGACCACAATGGAGCCCAACATTTCTGTTGTTAAGTGAGACATTCGTTAAATGAGTTTTGCCTCGTTTTATGACCTTTCTTGCCACAATTGTTAAGTGAATCACTGCAGTTGATGAGTTAGTAACCTGGCTATTAAGTGAATCTTGTTCCCCCATTGACTTGTTTATTAGAAGGTCACAAAAGGTGATCACATGACCTTAGGACAATGCAACCGTCATAAATAAGAACCAGTTGCCAAGCATCCACATTTTGACCATATGATCATGGGGATGGGGCAAAGGTCGTAACTGTGGAAAATGGTCATGTCACTTTTTTCAGTACGGTTTAACTTTAAACGGTCCCTAAATGAACTGTTGCAAGTCGAGGACTACCTGTACTGCCATCTACTTGCCACCCTTCCATCAGGGCAGCCAAAAGGGCATAGATATGGGGTGGGGAAAGATGGAATATTGTAACCGTTATAAATATGTGATAGTTGCCAGATGCCTGAATTTTGAGTATGTGACTACAGGGGCTCTGTGACAGATTTAAGTGCAAGGACCAATCGTAAGTCCATTTTTTCAGCGCCATCATAACTTCAAACAGCCACTGAACAAATGGTCGTTAAGTGAGGACTACCTACCTGGGTAAGTCATGAAAGACAATCAAATTGCAGGAAGCAACAAAAAGAATGCTGCTGCAAGGCAATATTCAGTTTGCCAAAATGGACACAGCATGACATACTGTTGTTCTTACCTTGCTGATGAACGTTGGCTTTAACTGAGCAGTGACATAACATGGATTGAAATATCTACTTAATGTCTTCTGTGAGAAACAACAAAAAAATAATAATCTTGCTTTTAATAAACGTGGTGAAAACAAAGCCTTTCCTAAATTTACAAACCGATAAAATCGAACTGATGCTTTTTAGCAACACAGCATATTTAGTCTACATCTTCATGCTTATGTTTAACAGTGCAATTCTTCCTGCATACAACTGACTTACTCTGTAAGTAATCAAGAGTATAAAACAGGATTGGGGTTCGCACAGCTTCAGGAAAGGTGGTCAAAATAGGCTCAAATATTTAACTGTTTTAGAATACTGTTGTATCTGTGTTTAATTTTTTATAATGTTGTATATTACATTAGTTTCTTTTATAAATAAGTCAAGGTGGTCAACATATCTAATACTCCTTCCTCCTCCTACTTTCCCCACCAGAATAACCCTGTGAGGTGAGTTTTTCTGAAAGAGAGTGAAAGTCTCCCATGTCTATGGTGGGACTAGAATTCAGAGTCTCCTGGTTTTTAGGCCAGCGCCTTCACCACTACACCCAATTTTAAGGTACAAAACAAACGCATGAAGCCAGCAGAACTTAGTAGTCTCTGCTCTTTATTTCAGCAACAAAATAAACAGGAAAAATTATCTGATAGTTATGCCACTGAATTTGGATGGTGCAATCCTTGGGCGTTACAGAAGGCTGCCTATGTCTTAGACCTGTGATGACAAACCTATGGGTACACCCCCCCCCCATGGCCTGTTTTTGGTCCCATGAAGCTGCAAGAAGGCCTATTAGACCCAAAACAGGGCAGGGGGGAACATGGGGGGGGGTCATGAGCACATGTGCAGGGGGGCAGGGGGCGGGGGAGCATGTGCATTGCATTATGGAGGCAGGCAGGCATGTGCGCTGTCGCGCATGCTCGCACTTTCAGCATGCAACGACAAAAACGTTAGCCATCACTGCCTTAGGCTTAGATTGTCTACATCTGCTTTAGAGGGAAGATGGCTTATAAGAAATTAAATTAAGGAGACAAATGGGATTAAAGAAACCATGGAGCAGACATGGAATCCTACAGAAGATTTGTGATCATTTCAATAATATTTTGGTTCAATTCAGTAGGATAGCTGGAATGACAGTACTTTCAGCTCTTAGAAAGGTTGTTTTGAAGAGCAACAAGGCAGTGAGAGAGGAGGTCAAATAGGCATTTTGAGAGAAAAGTTTAGGAACAGGAACAGAAATGATGTCATTTCAATGGGAAAGGAGACGACTCTTCTGCAGCTGAGAATGAGATGCTGGGCAAGAAAAGGTCACAGGAAGGACAGATGGTGAAAAGATGACATAAGAGTAGACAAGTTGGCAATTTTGAAACTGGAACAAGTGTTTGAAAATGAATAGGAAACTTGGAGTCGTTTAACAAGTAAAGCGTAGCAAGGTATAGCAATGAAGAAACAGTGGAGAATCAAAGGAAATTCTGATGGACAAAGATTATGGTCTTTAATTTTCACTGGAAGGTCAGAGAGAGTATTTTTATAATTTTGTAAACACTCAAGTGGAAGGCTGGAAAAATATTATAAGGAAATTAGCACGCGCAGTTCAAGACTTCTGGCCCAAGGAGAATTTGGGAGTCAGAGTTCTATCTGAAAGGCAGAAGGTAAGGGAAGGTTATCCACTGGAAGCATTCAAAGAAAGATCTGTCTTGGACAGAAATACAAAAAGCAAGAGAGAGAGAGAGAGAGAGAGACCAAATAAGGAAAGAAAGGAATCCCTTTCACTCCCTAATTCTTTGTGACAGAAAAACATTGTTGCTATTATTGTCTGTGGAGAAAAAAAAAGTCTGATTCCTATTTTAGCAAGCCTTCATTTGGGAACAAGTTTTACACGTACTGTTTATTCTATGACTGCTTTGATTTCCTATCAAACGTATATTAACACATGGCAGGATACTTACCGGTGGAGGAAGAGTTTTGTATCGAACATAGAAAACAGCAGCAATTAATGTAATATCCCTTAGAATTATCATTGATGTAAGTGGGACTGAAAAAAAAAATAGTGAAAGTCTTCTTAAATATATCTAAATTTCACTCCTGACTCTTGTAGTCCCTGCAATTTTCTTGGCAACATTTTCAGAAATAGTTTGCCATTTCTTTCATCTAGGGCTAAGAGCAAGTGGCCAAAGATCACCCAGATGGCTTTGTGCCTAAGGTGGGACTTCAACTCACGGTCTAGAGATTTCTAGCCTGGTTCCTCAAACATTGCATCAAACTGGCTGTCATATTGAGAGTACATAAAAATAATTCCAATTCACAGCATGTCTATATGGATTGCTACAAAAGACTAATTAGTTTAAATCACTGTTATTTAATTATATTGTCTACCTACTCATTACCACAAAAACAACACAGATAAATTACAGTGGTTGCTGTAACTGAACAATGCACTTAGTTTCTGGCCTGGGCAAAAGCCACATACACCTAAATGCTGCTTCTCCTCTATCCCTAGAAGGGAATAACCTCAACCTTGGTAAAAGAATAAAACACACAAGATCTGTTACTGTTTGCTATATATTGTTTTTCTAACCATAATTTGCCTTCAATGGAGAATATATAGCTCAAAATAAATTACAATGTAAGGCAGAAGCAAATGCTATAATCTCTTCTGACTGTATCAACTACCACTTTAGAATTACAGCGTTATTTAAACCCTTCAAAGGTTCAGTAATTTATTTTAGATAATAAAATGAATTCAGGAAATTTAGCCCAATGAACAACATGGACATACAGGATATGCTAAAAATAAGATCTTAACTACACAGTATATATTACATGAAATGTTCAAATTGGATGCAGTTTTCTTTCAAACCCTTCCTTACTCATTTTACACATGATTTTTGAGCATCCCTAAATATGGTAACATGTTGTCAAAAACAAAATTAATTAATAAAATTGGCCCATAGGGCCTGATTTTTGGTACACCCTGTGTATTGCATTTTTTTCCCATTGGATTTGTTTACACTATAGGTTGAATATTGTAACTATGATATCAACATACTGAGGTATTGAACTGTGCTGATAAACTGAAAGAGATTTGCTTCTAATATTTAACAATTCATTGTTTTTATAGCATTCAAGAGGAAGAATAATTTGAAAGACAGCTTCTTTGCTTACCTGGAATAAGGTTTGCACATGTCAGGCTAATATATAGGATACTGATAAGGATTTTATCAGCCAGAGGGTCCAAGGCACTTCCCAACGCAGATTTCTGGTTGGCCCAGTTTCGTGCAATAAAGCCATCCAACTGAAAATGCAAGATAGACAAATAGTATGGGAAAGAAACCAAACATTTACATTTTTGTCAGATTTATATCATTTTTTTTCCAAGAGTGCCTGAAAATACAGGTAGCACTAGCTAATTATAAAAACATATTCAAGCACTAAGGATCTGAATTTGAAAATATTTCTGAACTCACTTTTAAAGAAAAAGAAGTCTCATTTCCATACAATATTGTAAAATATATACATAAAGGACTTACCAGATCTGTTATTCCAGCCAGGGCAAACACACCCAGTGCTACATTAAAATCTTCTTCAATAATCAAATAGCCCAAAATAGGTGCCAAACCAATCCTTGCCAATGAAAGTAGATTAGGGACAGTCCAAGGGTTTTCATACTAGAAAAAAAAAATAGCATAGGAAAAAATTATTACAAAACAAATATAAATAATCTGAATTTAATGTACTTTGATATTATGGAAGATAACAGGTAAATTTTGCATGTTTAATGTGTTTAATTGCTGCATTGGAATGCATGTATCTTTTTAAAGAATTTCCTTAACTACCAAGAAAGAATTCCAAAACGAAGGCTCAGCTCTGATAACCAGTTGTTCCCATCTCTCCCATTCAAGAGCTGTGGGGACTCACTTCCCCATCGTTGCCAGAAGGACACACAAATCCCTACACTCTGAAATTCTATAAGCAACAAAAATGGGCCACGACATTGACCAATTGAAAAGGGTTGATTTGTTTTTGCATTGTTGCAAATCTCTTTGGGGATTCTTACATCAAAGGGCAAAGTAAAAATTGCAAATGGATTAACTTTCAGATTAATAAAAGGATATAGCTATATACAGATATCAACTCTTCTGAAATTCTCAAATGTTCAGAACAAAGCAGCACATAGATCTCAGGGGTGAAATGTAAAATTTGTTATTACCGGTTCTGTGGGCGTGGCGTGGTAGTGGTAGGGAGGGGTAATGGGGGTAATGTGGAAGTAATGTGACTGGGTGGGCATGGCCAACTTTTTTTTTTTTAACTTTTCAAAGCATTTTTTCTAATGCTTTGAAAAGCCTCTGCCAATCAGGCAACTCACCTGGGATCGTCAGAGACTTTTCAAAGCATTTTTTTAACCACCTCTTCGGCCAAGAGGTTGCAGAAAAAAATGTTTTGAAAAGCCTCTGACAATCCCAGCTGAGCCGCACGATCATCAGAGGCTTTTTTTTTTTTTACTTTTAAAAGCATTTTTTTGTTGGAAGATGTTGTAGAAAAATGCTTTTTAAAGTTAAAAAAAAAGTCTCTAATGATCGTGCGGCTCAGCTGGGCATGGTGGGGGGGCGCACAGGGATTTTTGCTACCGGTTCTCCGAACCACCCGCCGCCATCGCTACTGGATCGGGCGATCCGGTCCATACCGGGAGCATTTCACCCCTGATAGATCTCCTTGGGATGGTTATGCCTACTTCAAAAAGCCAAAAATGTCTACTCCACTGAGATTCTTTTCTTGTTGGTAATCTAAAAGGATCTTGACTTCCTAACCTTCTGCTTTAACATACTGGCTAGAGATCATGTTTCCCCCACCCATCTCAATTCTGAGTTTACGATACTGTAGATAAGAAGACACCTGCGTCCACCAATCCTAAATGTTTAGGTTACAACAATCATAAGCTACCTTGTCATATATAACTTAACTGTGAAAAAAAAAGAAGAATCTGCATTGGCACACCTCTTCATTTAACATTTTTGTGACTAATCATTTGCAGTATTGCTTTTTTTTTAAATCAACCACTGATTTCTTGAAATAACAGTTTTCATGTGACCATTTTCCCAACAATTATAACATGCTATCTCTAGATCCTTTCCCTGAATGTTTTGTGGGTTTTTTAACTTTTCAACACAAATGGTACTTCACTGTTTGTATCCAGGGCTGAAGGATTTATCTCAGATCTACCATATTTGAAGGCAACTCCTCTCTGATCCCATTACTCTCTTTGGCTGCTAGCTTTTATTTTCAACTTTAGCTCAGAGAGAAACAGAAAATAAAATTGAGCCAAATTCTATTATTTCCTCCAGGTTATATATCTTGGTTCCATCTAATCATTTCTTTAACAAGTGTATCTCTCATGTACCAAACACCACATAAAATTTCCTCCTTTCTTCTGAAATAACCAGGTCCCATTTTAGACGTTTAAGTATTCAGGGTTTTTCAAGACACTATATGAAAGAGCTCCTTCCCTATAGGTCCCTTTTTAATCAAACTTTGAACAAACTTTGAACAAATTCTTTTAAGTTCCATTTTTAGCAACTCACTCAACAGTTGACAGAAGGATGTAGGGATCTTCCTCAGGCATATATACAGTGTGTGCACAATTATTAGGCAAGTGAGAATCTTGACCATATCATTTTTATGCATATTTTTCACCTGCAAGCTGAATAAATCTGAAGACTTAGTGGATATAAGAATATCAGGTGATGTGTATCTGTGTAATGAGGGAGGGTGTGGCCTAAGGAGATCAACATCCTATATCAAGGTGTGCATAATTATTAGGCAGCTTTTTTTCCTCAGGAAAAATGGGCCACAAAAGAAATTTAACTGACCCTGAAAAGTCAAAAATTATAAAGTATTTCAGAGGTATGCAGCACTCTTGAAATTGCTAAGATATTGGGGCATGATTATAGAACCATCAAACATTTTGTTACAAATAGTCAACAGGGAACACGCAAGAAACGTGTTGAGAAAAAAAGACGCACATTAACTGCCAAAGATTTGAGAAGAATCAAATGTGAAGCTACTAGGAACCCATTATTCTCCACTGCTGTGGAGAATATTCCAGATATTCCAGAACTGCAATTTACCTGGAGTGCCCAGAAGTACAAGGTGTTCAGTGCTCAGAGACATGGCCAAGGTAAGGAAGGCTGAAATCTGACCACCACTGAACAAGACACATAAGATGAAATGGCAAGACTGGGCCAAGAAATATCTGAAGATAGATTTTTTCAAAGGTTTTATGGACTGATGAGATGAGAGTGACTCTTGATGGACCAGATGGATGGGCCTGTGGCTGGATCAGTAATGGGCACAGAGCTCCACTTCGACTCAAGACACCATCAAGGTGGAGGTGGGGTACCCGTATGGGCTGGTATTATTGAAGACGAGCTAGTTGGACCTTTTCAGTTGAAGATGGACTCAATTAATTTTAATCAACTCCCAAACCTACTGCCAGTTTTTAGAAGACACTTTCTTCAAGCAGTGGTTCAGGAAAAAGTCTGCATCTTTCAAGAAGAGCATGATTTTTATGCAGGACAATGCTCCATCGCGTGCATTGAAGTATTCCACTGCACGGCTGCCAGTAAGGCCTTAAAGATGAAAGTATAATGATATGGCCCCCTTCTTCACCTGACCTAAACCCTATTGAGAACTTGTGGGGTCTTCTTAAATGGGAGATTTATGGTGAAGGAAAACAGCACACCTCTCTGAACAGTGTCTGGGAGGCTGTGGTTGCTGCACAAAAAGTTTTTTTTTTTAATTTTTATTGAAAATTATTAAAAAAATACAGAAAAAAAATATAATAATATGGATAGAATTGCAGAGAGTAATATAATACATATAGAGTTTTAAAGTATCAATTTTCGCCTAAAGAAAGTACAAACTTCCATTAAGCCAACTCATCAAAAGAAAAGTTTATCCAGAAAAAAGAATTCTCAATTGTCATGCAATGCTGCACAAAAAGTTGATTGTCAACAGACAAGAAACTGACAGACTCCATGAGTGAAAGTCTTATGACTGTTACTGAATAGAAGCTATATTGGTCACTGATTTTTTTTTAATGTCAGAAGTGTTTATTTGTACATTTTGAGTTGTTTGTTTATTATTCTCGCTTTAACAGATGCAAATAAATGAGTGAGATGGGCAAATTTTTGTTTTTCATTTAGTTGCATAATAATGTGCACACTAATAGTTGCCCAATAATTGTGCACGCATTCTCATTTTTACTTCCTTAAATATTCAAGTTTGAGATTTATTCATATTTTGGATTGACCGAGGAGAGCATTGTAGTTGTTCAATAATAAAATTAACCCTCCAAAATACAACTTGTCTAATAATTGTGCACACAGTGTAAGCTAAAGTCCTTAGGAATTACTGTCTTTCAAATAAACTGTAAGCTGTTTGAACGCTTCAGTTCCTTGTTAACATTAAACCTCTTTATCCAGTTCCCTCTGCTTATTTTCTTCCCTTAAGATCTCTTAATAATTATTACATGGCTGTCAAAGATTTATTCCCTTTTTCAAGAGGGGAAGGATTCAGTCAATAACAATCTCTTATTTTCCACACTGGTTCTCTCCTTTCATAAATGCTGCTTTTGTAATACAAGCAGCTTTGCTTATTGGGTTTGAGACAATTTGTCTTCTCATAACTTTTCCCATCTGCTGCTTCCCATCATTTTGCTCACCTCTGCAGCTTCCTTTCTTTGCACTTGTTTCTCTCAGCAGCTTTTGCTTCCTCCTCCCCTGCAGCCTTATCTTTTCCAAACTACCCACTCTCTTAAAAAGCCACTCCATTCAGTTTTTCTCTCTGCTGCAGCTTCTCTCTCCCTTCTAATAAAGACTCCTTTTAGCAGCAAGAGCTATGCCACTGACCTTTCATCAGTCTCCTCTAGAGGAAAAAAACTCCATGACACTTGTCATCCCCTTTGGAAAAGCAAATTCATTTTTTTTAATTGTTCCCCTCCCCCCAAAAGATGCAACTTTAAATAGTTGCCATAAAAATCTCAGGGTTATAATGCTCTCTATTGATGGAGGGATGGACGGACGGATGGATGAATGAATGGATGAATGAATATAATTTTTAAAATAAAACATGTGTTTGTGTGTGTGTTTTATTTTAAAAATAGTAGTATTAAAGTTCATGCAAAATAATAAAATAATGATCTTACATATAAAGTTTAAAAGTCACCCCACCAACTTTTGAAATATTGCACAAAAGACTTGCACAAAAGACTTTGAGTCAACAGACATTGCATATTTCTGATTAAAAACAAAAAATAAGATTTTCTTATGGAACGCTAGATCTTCTTATATGCTTCATTTCCAGTAATATTAATGCATTACTTCATTTTCTAAGAATTTTACACAACACCATTCTCTATGCACATTTAGCCATTCTTAGGAAGTTATATTATACTAATATAATAAAAAGGCTGGAAAATAAATTGGCATCTATAAGAATAATCATATAAGATGCCAAAAGAGTACCGAAATTCAAATTATGTCAAACAGTGATGAAGTTCGCATTTATACAATCCAGCAAAACCACATGAGGGCAATTTCACTGCACAACCACGAATTAGTAAAGTGTTGGAAGTCGTTTAAAAGCGCACATCAAAGGGGAAGAGGCCGGGAGACGTTCTGCAGAAAGTGAAATCACTTTCCTTTCTTTTAGGGATAACAGATAAAAAAGCGAATTTTCTTTTCACACGAAAGTACTGCAGAGGTCAGTCTGATTCCAGGAGGCATCGCTTTGGATTGCAAATAGGTATTCGCTCGGGATTATTTTCCCCTGCATGTGGCAGCCTCAAAGCCAAGGCGAGATTTCTACTTTGCACAACTTTTTAAGAATTATTTTACCGAGCCGGGTGATCCTGCTGCCTGAAGCGCTGCATTTAATAGGGGCCATCATGTCAACGGGGACGAAAGGGAAGAAGAAGCCGGGAGAAAGGAGCCGCCTGCCCCCTGCCCGCCCTACCAGTTCAGCGAATCCTTTGCTCTGCTCTGCTTTGCCAGCATCGGGTCGTTCCGAGGACTCCGCCGCCGCCGCTCGCCGAGCGGCTCCCCCGCAGCCGGCGCGCGAGCAGTGAGGCTGCCCAGGTCCGCCGGAGGAGCAACCGAAAGGGGGCGCCCAAGCCGCAGTGCCTAGAAGATGCTTGGGGCTGGGCGGGCGCACGCGCAGTAGCAGACGTCGCCCCGTGCCCGGGGAAGAAGGGGAGCGACACTCCGCGAGGCTGCTGGAGGAGGCCGCGAGCGCAGCTCCAGAGCCCCTCCAGGGCTCGCCGCCGCCTCCTCCTCCGCGGCTCCTCGCGCCGGCAGCTGCTACGGTGGCCCCCAAGCACCGTCCTGGGCTCGCGCTCCGCAGAAGACCCCACCCCCAAGTGCTGCCTTTGACCAACCAAGCAGCGGTCAGCATGGCTTGGTTGGGGCAGGGGGGTTGGGGTTGGGGGGGGAGGCAGGGAAAAAACCTTTCTACCAACGAAGAAGTGGAGGAGGAGGAGGAGGAGGGGCAGAATTGAAACATGCCCCTCCCCTCCTGCTCTCCCCCCGCCGCTGGCCGTCCCCCTCTTCCATTCAACCGCGCTTCCGCGCACCTTCTACCTTACGGTCCAGCCGGACACGCTTTTTACGACGCCTCGGCCGCTCTTTACGGCAAGAGGCACCCCGCTTATTAAAGGAACAGCAGCGTTGCTGGCGAAGATCGAATGGTGGTTTCTGCGGGCTGTGCAGTAACCTCTAATTTTAAGTTCCACGCCTAGGGAACACCACATTATAATTTAAACACTTTTAAAACACCACATTATAATTAAATCGGGAAATGGGGTACCACAACTGTACCAGTTTGATGTAGATACCAGGCTAGAAATCGGGAGATCGCGAGTTATATAACTCTGCCTTGGGCAAAAAACAAGAAAAAAACCAGCTGGATGACTTTTTTTTCCTCATTAACATTTTTATTGAATTATAAGATACAAAATGCAAAAGAAAATAGGAAAACTATGGGGAGAAAGCTGTGGGGGGAGAGAAAAGTGAGGAAGGATTTAAAAAAAAGAAAAAGCAGTATTGACTCTGTTGCAGTAAAATAGGGCATTAATATCAAATCACAACTTTTTGTTTTTTTCATAATATAAACCAGCTATTTCTATAAGGATCTATCAGTCTAATCGGTAAAACCCAAAATCAAGCTTTCATTCTTTTCCACTTCAAGCACAAAGTTCAGAAGCGGTGGAAACAGAAGTATTTATATTCTTTTCTTTAATCAAAATAGCTAATTTTGCCATGTCAAGCTGGATGACTTTGAGCCAGTCCAAAAGCTTCCCTCCCCCAAAAAAAACAACAACCCTGCAGAGATTAGTTTAGGCAATTGCCAGGAGTCAACAACTGACTTGAAGGCACAGAAAAGAAAATAAACTGGAAGTAAAGCAGCCCCTTTTGCAAGCACAGCATTTGAAGAAACAGAGCTGGACAGGGCTGGTCTCCAAAAACCTAAGCAGGATCAGTCTATTTACTAATTTGAGGGGAGATCACAAAAAATTCCTGGCTTTTAGTGATCAACATTGAAGCTGAGGAAACTAGACAGGTGCTTCATAAAGTTGTTGGACGTTGAGTTTGACCCCAAGGGATGTTAATAAAACTGCATGAATATCGAGAAGATGCAGGCCAGGATATAAGCCAGGTGGTAACAGCTGAAAATGTGGGTGAATGGAAAGGGTGTCTTGATTTAAAATATCTACTTTCAGCACAGGATCAGTAGGAAAGATCCATCATGTATCTACTGGAGGAAAAATTTAACTACAAATTAAATTACTATTCTTCATGAGGTGTGTTTAATTTAGGCAATTTGGTTTTTAAAAGCTGGTAGAAAAATAGCGAAGCATAGATCAAAAAAATTGACAGAGGTCCAAAACAGATAACTTAGTATTCTGTTCTCAATTTCTTTTCCACAACTATATATAGAGAGGTAGAACTTTGACTACTGCAAAATATGTAGGGTTGTGTTAAGCGGTAGTCCTGGAGCTATGTAAAGCTAGGGGATGGAATATCGTTTTTGTAGCCCTCAATAAATCACATTATCAAAAATCAGTGGCATTTCTAAAAATCAGTGGCATCATTTCTAAGTTGAAGATCTTTCAGAAGCCTGTTCTGACCCAGCCTTAGCAGAAGCAAGAAACAGACTTCTTGTCATGAAAAAAACCCTTTATTTACCTCTTGTGAATTAATTGCATTCATCCACCGAAAAGTCCAGGCAAGAGTCCTGCAAGGAGTTAAATGCAGCAACAGATCTTATCAGTTCCTTGTGATAATTGCAAGGCCATGAGCTCCCAGCTGAAAGGCTGCAAATTAGGTTCTGGCAAGCAGTCTCTGATGCAGGAAATACAAAGAGCAAAATCTTCAGAAATACGAAACTTGTCTCCTAAAACAACCACTCTCCTTTCCTTCTATTTATTCCCCAGCCAGGGAGGGGCCATTCAGCATCCACGTGTGCTTTGCTTTCTGAGTCGACCCCTTGTCCTCCATTTTTCTGGTTTGCACATACGTGCATCTGGAACAGGCCCCAGCTGTTGTTCCTCCTCACTTATCTCAGCCTCCAAAGGCAGCAGCCTCTCTGGTGCTGGGAAATGTCAGATGGCCCTGGCTCTATCTCTGCATCTGACGCAGATGATCCATCAGAGCCTTCCCCAGACTCTAGAACAGGCCCAAGTTCCTCCCCAACCTCCTCATTGTCCGAGTCTGCCACCAGCTCTGCTGGCAGGCCACAACAAAGCCCTCCAAAATCTAAAGAAAATACTCTGTGTACATGGCATATTTATACGCCACTCTGCATCAGTGCTGTGCCCACCATAGCCCTCATTTTCCCAAAAAGAGAAGGTAGAAGGGAAAAAAAGGTAAGTCCAGCTCAGCACCTGGTTTGCCAGTCCCTTCTTCCCAGATATTTCTCCAACTGTATTGTCTGGCCTAGCGTGGGATTTCTTGTTGGTATCCCTTCCTAATGTTGCCAAAGTTGACTCAGTGATACTACTTGCTATAGACTCCAAAAGGTTGCACTTTCCTTCAGACCTATTATCCTTATCTTTAAAAATAATATGCATTAAAAATTACCAATGAACAAGTTGCTTTAAGAATATGTAAACTTGACTTCCGGTTTCTCTGCCTTCGGCGACGGCGGTGTCTTTCGGAGCTCCGCCAGCCCCGCCGCCCGTAGAGCCGCTTCGCTACTCAGAAGCGGCTCGAAAGCTTCAAAATCCTAAGGATTGAAGAAGTAGAGATCGCAGGGTACAGGTTGAGCCCCCGTTGTCCCCCAGGGAATTGTTTCTGGGGAGAGAACGGGTGTGGCTCCCTCCCAACCTGCGGAAACTCCGGGCGACGTGGGACGATTTTGCTTTCGCAAAACAAGCCGGCTGCAGGAAACGTAATTTGAAAAGAATCAGCTTTAACAAACAAAGAACCTATCGGAACCCTCAAATTTGGAAACGCAAGTATCAGCGCTTTGTTGATTTTTCAAACCGAGACAAATTTGAGTGAGTGAAAGTGCTTTGAAAAAAACATGGCGCTTAGCCTTAAAGTTAACGAGCCAATGAGTGTGGATTGGTGAAGTTATTTTGTGTTACAAGTTTTCAAGTTGTTGCAAAGTTGCCTTGTTTGCTATAAGAGAAGCAAGTGGAAAATTTCTCCCTTTCTAATATTGGACTTGTTTTATCTTAGTTTTTAATTGATCAAATCTGGGGGACTTTTTTAGAAGTCTTTGTGCAGGAGGGAAAGGAAAAGGAACTTCCCTTTTTAGAAAATCCAGACTACGTAGCAGGATGGCTTCAAAGAAGCAGGAAGGGAAGGCAGCAGGGGGGGGATCCCCCACACATAAACAAGAAACGCAGCTTCCCTCTGCACAGCAGTTACAAACCCAGAAAAAAGAATTTGATGTGGGAGATTTAAAACAATTTATTTCTAAAACTCTGGATGATAAATTTCTAAAATCTCAACAGGAGATAGATGATAAACTTCAAAAATCACATCAGGAATTCATGCAGGAAATTAATGAAGTTAAAGATATGGTGAAACAGAATCAAAATAAGGTGACCAAAAAAATATCAGAAGTGGCGTCTGGCCTGGCAGAATTTATTGGGAAAGTTGATTTTAAAGTTGAAGAATTTAAATCAGAAGTTAATGTCAAGATGAAAGACAATGATTATAAAATTGATGAAGTTGACAATAAAATGCAGAGAATTGAAGATGAGATTGTTATGATACAATTCCGGGCGATGGAATTCGCCATACGGCTTCGGGGAATTCGAGAGGAGGAGAGACAGGATTTGAGACAAGTTTGCTCTGAAGCCTTGGCCAAGATTTTACAAGTTAATCCTGATGTGGTATTTCACAAAATAGATAAAATCTACAGAGTGAACTCTTGGGTGGCCAGACAAAGACAACTGCCCAGAGATGTGGTCATATACTTTACAGATAGAGAAATTAGAAATGATATCCTGCAAAAATCTTTTCATACTTCTGTACAAGTGGGGGGTTCACGACTTGAAATCTTTAAAGAATTACCTCCTAAAATGCTGAAAGCCAGAAAAGAATTTGGTTTTCTTGTTAAGGAATTGAAAAATTTACAGATACCCTTCCGGTGGGATGCACCAGCTGGGATAATTTTCAGATATAAGGGAGAAGGATATCGGTTGAATACCGTGGAGAAGGCACAACACTTTTACACTACTATTCTTAAGGAAAGAACACCATCTCCACGTACATCCACAGTTTTGGAGATTAAAGAGAGTGAAGAGAGGCAATTGCAAGAACAGTCTAAGCAGGAATTAGAAGTAGTGCAAGGTGCAGAAGGAGGTTTTCTGAGTGAGCCCTTGTTTGATTCTTCTCCAATTTTGGATTTGATTCAGTTGACTGAAGTTAAAGATCAACGTATAACTAGAGCTCAATCTAAGCTACTTAAACAAAAGCAACAACAACAACAGGAAAGACAAGACAAGAAGGCAGTTAAGAGTACTGTACAAGAGAGTGGAGCTATGGGAGGAGCGAGATCGAAGCTCTCGGATGAACTTCAAGTATTTTGCTCTGTGCTCCAGAAAGAGGCTGATGACCTTTAAGTGTTTATCTTGGAATGTCAATGGGTTGAATTCAGCACAAAAAAGGAAGAAACTATTTACATATTTGAAACAATTTAATAATGATATAATATGTTTACAAGAAACGCATATCACAACTCAAGATCAAAAATATTTGATAAATTCAAAACTAGGAGCACACTTTATATCTTCAACTTCGCAGAAAAAGAATGGTGTGGTTATTTATGTAAATAAAAAGTTAACAGCTAAAGTTATAGAAGCAGATCAAGATGGTAGGTTTGTAGCAATTGAATTGTTTACAGCAAATGGCCAAATTCTTTTGATTGGAATTTATGCTCCCAATCAACAACAGGACTATTTTTATAAGATGTTACATACTAAAATATTGCAATGGGACTATAGATCTATTTTAATTATGGGAGACTGGAACGGAGTAATTGATTCTAAATTAGATAAAAAGAGTTTGGCAAAGTCTAGAATTAGACTACCAGACTTTTTTTGATATGAAAGAAGATATGGAACTAAAAGATGTTTGGAGAATACATAATCCAAATGAATTGGACTACACTTTCTTTTCTGATAGACATAGATCCTTCTCTAGGATTGATTTTATCCTGTTGTCAAATGATCTACTTGTTAAGACAAAAAGAACAAAGATTTTTCCAAGAACTTTGACTGACCATAGCCCTGTATGGATAGAAATTGAGATGGATAAGGTTGAGAGACGTTCTTGGAGATTAAATGAGAACTTGTTTAGATATGAAAAAAATACAATAGAACTTAAAAAGCATTTGAAAGAATTTTTTGAAACAAATTTGAATAAAGGTACCCCAATTGAAATTGTTTGGGACGCAAGTAAAGCTTATATGAGAGGGGTACTTATCTATATGAACTCTAAACATAGACTGTTCCGACAAAAGAAAAGATCTGAAATGGAAACGGAAATAAAGAATAAAGAACAGTTACTTATTAAAAACCCAACAGATGAAAGAATACGAAGTGCTATAAAACTTTTGAAAGACCAATTTCAAATGCTTATGGCGGAACAAGTTGCAACAAACTTACAATATGCGAAGCATAATACATTTTGCAACGCTAATAAACCGGGCAGATGGCTGGCTTACACATTGAGGAAAAAACAAAGTATATGGACTATTAATAGTATTGAAACTGGAGGGAAAGAAATTTTTCAACAAAAATTAATTAAAGAAGCTTTTGTGGACTATTATACCAAACTATATGCCAAAGAGGAGGTGCAGAATGGACTTATAGAAAAATATTTAAATGATAAGAGAGTTACAAAAATTACTGATCAACAAAAGGAAAGAATGAATTATCCTATAACAGAGGAGGAGATAACAGCAGCAATTAAACAGTTAAAAACAGCTAAAGCTCCTGGCACGGATGGTTTGACCGCAGTGTATTACAAAACTTTACAAGCTGAAATGGTGGGACAACTTAGAGATTTATTTTGCAATATTCAACAAGGGGGTAAAATACCCCCATCATGGACAACTGCCTATATATCTTTGATACCAAAAGAACAAGGTGGTCCTAAAAAACCAGAGAATTATAGACCAATATCTCTTTTGAATACAGACTATAAAATCTATGCGAAAGTATTAGCCAACAGGTTGATGCCAGTAATCCAAAAGGTGATTCATGAGGATCAAGCGGGATTTATTGAGGGCAGATATATGAAGGACAATGTAAGGCAAGTAATAGATTTATTGGAATATCTTGATAAGAATAAACAGATTCCTGCAGTGCTGGTTTTTTTGGATGCAGAGAAGGCCTTTGATAGAGTGGATTGGAATTTTCTACTAAAGACCTTAAAAAAGATGGACTTTGGGGACCGATTTATACAGGCGATTTCAGCAATTTATCAAGAGCAAAAGGCACAGATTATTATTAATGGAAGTTTGACGACAGAGTTTAAAATTGAAAAAGGAACAAGACAGGGATGTCCGTTGTCCCCACTTTTATTTATTTTAATATTGGAAGTCTTGTTAAATACAATACGGGACTCTAAAATTCTGAAAGGTATAATGATAAGGCAAGAGGATTATAGAATAAAGGCATTTGCAGATGATCTGGTTGTTACCCTATCACAACCTATGGAATCAATAATCTTGATGAAGGACATTATACAAGACTATGGTAGAGTTTCGGGTTTTAGACTGAATTCAAAAAAGACTAAAATGATAGTTAAAAATATGACACAAGATCGTAAACATGAGCTTGAAAGGAGGGCAGGTTTTGAAATTGTACCTAAGGTAAAATATCTTGGAGTTCAGGTTGCAGAATCAAACATGAAATTGTTTCAAAATAATTATGAGGTGTTGTGGCGAGAGGTTCAGAAAGACATGGAGACTTGGAAAAAGCTGCAACTGTCTTTACTTGGAAGAATAGCAGCAGTTAAGATGAACATTTTGCCAAGATTTCTGTTTTTGTTTCAAATGATTCCGGTGCTTAAAAGTGATAAACAACTGAAAGTTTGGCAGTCTGGTGTGAATAAGTTTGTCTGGAACGAGAAGAAGCCGAGAGTGAAATTGAAAATTATGCAAGATGTTCCAGAAAGAGGAGGCCTTAAACTCCCAAACCTACAGTTATATTATGATGCAGCAGCTTTAACTTTAACAAGTGATTGGTTTGGAAGTAAAAAGACTGGAATATTGAATGCAGAAAGTTTTGATCTTGAATTTGGATGGCATGCTTATTTATTTTATGACGACAAAGTAGATAAAGTATTTAAAAGTCATATACTTAGAGACTCTTTGATGAGAGTTTGGAAGAAGCACCGACTCAAATGGGATTATAAAATACCGCTATGGCTGGATCTTGGTCATACTTTGTGGAATACAAATATAATGTCACTCGGGGGGTTTTTATATAAAGAGGTTCTTTTTACAGATGCGGGCAGATGGCAGCTGAAGACATTACAGACACTGTTGGATGAAGGGTTTAATTTAACTTGGTTACAATATAATCAATTACAACTGAGATGGAAAGAGGACCAAAAAACTGGCATTATGTTGCATGAGGAAGAATTGGTTAGACATATAAGAGAGAAAGGTCCAATGCATATTAAAAGGCTTTATAATGTTTTGTTAGAAAGAGATTCAGAAACGGAATTAGTTAAAGATTGTATGATTAAGTGGGCACAGAATTTTGAAGAACCAGTGATGCTGGAAACTTGGGAAAAAATTTGGGTTCAGAATGTTAAATTTACAGTGTCGCAAAACCTGAGAGAAAATTTTTATAAAATGTTTTATAGATGGCATTTAGATCCTAAAAAGTTGTCATGTATGTACCCTAATGTTCAGCCAAAATGTTGGAGATGTGAATGTTTAGATGCTACGTATTATCATGTTTGGTGGACCTGCAGGAAGGTTAAGGCTTTTTGGATTAAAATTTGGTGGGTCATGCAGAATGTTTTGAGGAAAAAAATTCTATTTTCTCCACAGTTGTTTTTATTGGGTATAGTTAAGGGTTTTACACGGGGTGAAATAAAACTGATATTGTATATGATAACAGCAGCAAGATTGTTGATAGGTAAATATTGGAAGAATGAAGCTTTGCCCACTATCGAGGAATGGACATTGAAGATGGCTAGTTTTGCAGAGATGGCGAAGATTTCAGCATATTTAAAAGACTGTTCACAAGAGACTTATGAATGGGAATGGAAAAGCTGGATAGAATATGTCCAGAACAAATACCAAACTAGAAAGTATCAAATAGCTTTTATTTGAAAATAATGTATTAGAAATATTTTAATGTAAAGAGATAAAGAGGAAAAATTATACAGGGGGAGGGATGGGTTCAAGCTTATATATCAGTGTTATTAGTTATGAATACATAATAGGGAAGTCTGGGGGGGGGAAGGTTAGGGAGGGTTAGGGAGGATGGGAAGTTTGGGGAGGGAGGTGGGGGGGTGAAAAAAGGGGTGAAAATGTAATTGTAAAACTTTTGCAATAAAAAAAAAAAGAATATGTAAACTTTATTCAGTGTCAATACTGGTATTCATTGTTTACCGTAGAATCAGACATGCATATATCTATTGTAAATTGTTAGTGGAGTACACACTAATACTGGTACATGACCAGTGAAACTTTTCACTAATGGAGTGATGGTAGTTACTAGAGCTGTGGGACAGAAGTCATGGCAGCCAGTTGAATAGAACCAAGAGTAGAGCTATTGTATCTAGGTTGCAACAATCCAGACAACCACTTGGCAGCAATGTACATTATTCGTCTTGTTGCCATCTGGTTGGTATCCTGAGATTTGAAGCCCAGTTTTGGTAGCCCTAACCTAACCAAGAAATCAAGAAGATGAAGCTAACTAAATACATTGTTTTCCACCTTCTTGCCAAAACCTTAATGATAAACAACTAGACTAAGGATAGGCATCTGATACAATCCAGCTATTTTAAATTTCTTTTCCCATCAGCCCCAAACGTAAAATAGTAAAGAAATTGAAATTGAGGTGTTGAATATGTCCAAAACATAACCACATCAACCATCTACATGAAAGAAAATGTTTGAAAGACTATTCAGTCTTCAAACTTGACTAGTGAAAATCTGTGGGAAGATCTAGACCAGGGGGGTCAAACTCAATTTCATTGAGGGCCACATCGGGATTGTGTGACTTTGGTGGCCAGGGTGGATGTGGCCAGCTCAACATCACTTATGTCGGGTGGGGTGGGGGCTGTAGTGGCCCGAATGCTCTGCCAGCAAAAACAGGCTCCTGCGACCTTCTGCTAGTGAAAACGGAGTTGGGAGTGCCACCTACAGCCTTCACGAGCTCCCATTTTCAGCTGCGACAGCCCCCTGCAAACAGAGTGCTGCCTGTCCCCCTCGCGAGCTCCGTTTTCAGTTGCAATGGCCTCCTGCAACCCTCTGCCAGCAAAAACGGAACTCGGGAAGGCCACACACAGCATTCCCAAACTCCATTTTTGCTGTCACAGGCACTGCAGGCCAGTCCATTGCTGTTTCCAGAGCAGCCCCGTGGGCCAGATCTAAGCACCCTGCAGGCTGGATCCAGGCCCCGGGCCTTGAGTTTGACACCCCTAATCTAACCAGACAATACTGTATCTAAGACCTAAGAATACTTTGCACTACCAGAGTTTTGCAACAAACAGTGGAAAACATTCCCAAAGCAATTAAGATTTTTAACCAAATGTAAATGTATTTGGAATGTTACCTCTGCCAAAATATATATGTACTGACTGGAAGAGTGTCCAAAGTTGGAACAGTTTTGGACACCCCTAGGGAGCGCAGGTAACACCTCTGCTACACAAACTGCACTAGAGCCAGTTTGCTTTCAGGTCCAATTGAAGGTGTTATTCCTTTTAAAGTCCTTCATGGCATGAGACCAGTTACCTGACAAACCATCAACCTGTTTCCACCCCACCCGTGGGGGTGGGGGTGCGCTGGAAGGCAGGGAAGGTATGCTGCATATCTCATTGGTTAAAAAAATTTCAACCAGCAGGATCTAGGAAGAGGGCCTTCTTTGCCATTGCCCCACCCTATGGAAACTCTTCCCTCCAGAGGTGAGGCAAGCCCACTCTTCTAGCCTTCCAGAAGGATGCTAAGACTTGGCTCTGCCAATTTGCATGGGGCGGTGTGTGCCTAAAAGGGTTTTCCTTTCATCTTGCTAACTTTTAGCTCTGTTAACTTTTTAACTTTGATTTTTACTTTTAACTGATAAATTGTAATCTTATTTATTAACTGTAATGGTGCCTTTTGGTCATTTTTATATCATGTTGTTTGCAAACTGCCCAGTTGCTTAAATGTGATAGGCAGTTGCTTTGATGTAGAAAAATGCTAAATAAAAATAAATGAAATCAACTGATACTGTAATTTCAAAATCATGCACATATTACACAAGTGGCAGATAATGCCATTGTTATTTTTCAATAGGAAAAAACACACTAGAAATTTGTCCGTACTGTGTCCAGGTATTGCATTGCCCAATGTGATATGCATCCTTTCTCTTTCATTTCACTAAGATAATAAAACTAAGATGGCTCTCCACATAGAAAACCTTCCCTTTTTGTTCATGGGTGGGATGTTGTATATATTGATACGTAATCAACTTTTTGTCAAATTGAGAATTATCAAACGGTGTTTTAAATGTATTCTTTTAATGGTATAATATTTAGAACATGAACTTTGCTCATTCACAGAAGACTAAATAAATGCACGTGTAGTTTGACTTAAAATATACACCATATTCATAAATCAATAAATAGGGTTAACAAAATTACTCAAATCAGGCAAACCTTTAACAAGAATGGTTTGAAACATTACTATATATAGCTTTCAAAAGCATTATAATTAGTAAATGAGTTGTTTCATGTCAATACATATATAAATAAAGCCTCTTTGCTTTCCTTATCTGGTATTTGAGATATTTCCCATATCCTTTGCATCACAACACATACCATCCAGCTAAGTTATCAGATTCTCACAGAACCTTTTTCAGGGATGTCAAGGGGAGGAGTAGAGAAGTCAGCTTCCTCTGCCCTTATTACATTTACATTAATCTTGTTTCAGATTGTTTTAACCAATGCCTGAATTCTACAAACTCTCATACCGGTAAAAATTCAACTAAATAAGAAACACGAATGAGTTGCAATCTTCTACGTTCCTTTCTTCTTCTTAGTAAACAGTTCTCTTTAGGTATTTCACATTGTCTGAAGCTGATATAATCTCGGACCTTTCTTCAAGAAATAACCCTGATCATTTAAAGATGCAATGAAGTTTTCAAAGTCAGATATCTAAAAAAAAAAAAGAAATAGTGCTGTGATAAAGACCAACTACAAAATATTATGTTGGAAAAGATTTTTAAAAAGTCTATCCATTTTTTTAAAACTGGAAAGGAACTTTAAAATGGTATGGAAACTTTCCACTTAAATCACCTAGGAAGCAAATCTACATCAATATATATATCGCAACATCTCTGAAGATGGTGTTTCTTAAACTTTTTTTTTTCTCTCAGGACCCCTTCTCATTTTAAAAAATTATAGAGGACCCCAAAGAGATTTTGTTTGTATGGGTTATATTTTATTGATATTTGCGGTATAAAAGAATTAACCCTGAAGCATTCACTACTGTTGCTGCTTCTCATAATTGTTTGATGGGATTTAATATTGTATAATTTTTCAACATAGGCAAGAAAATAGTTTTGATTCTGTGGACCCCTGAAAGAGTCTTGAGGAACCCCCACTTAAGAAACAATGCCATAAGGCAATGGTTTGTTTATTTGGTACCTTAGAGCAGTGGTGGGTTGCTACCAGTTCACCCCAGATTGGGCGAACCAGTGGTGGCAGGAGCCTCCACCCACCCACCTGGACACTTCTGCACGAGGGAACTGGTAGAGACAGGATTTGGAACCCACTACTGCCTTAGAGCCAATGTGACTCCTGGCAACTGCCAGGAATCCCTGCAGTTTTCTTGGCAAGATTTCGGAAGTGATTTGCCATGGCCTGCTTCCTAAGGCTGAGCGGGAGGGACTGGCCAAAGGCCACTCAGCTGGCTATATGCCTAAGGCAGGACTAGAAATTCCATTCTTTTGGTTTCTAATCCAGTGCCTTAACCACTACATTAAATTTGCCTTCTTAATGTATCCTAGTCATATTTAATCTACTTCATTTTTTCAATTGATATTTCAAATGTTATATTTTAAAAGACAAAAAGTTTAATGGAAATCTTGAATTAAAATGTAGCAAAATAGATTAAACACGCTTACTGAAAACTGGGCAGATAACTTGCATTAGTGCTCACATAGTAAAATGTTGAGGAAAGAATACAACTTTAAAGGACTTTTAGTTAAAATAGGCTAAACATTACCTCCATCCAATAACAACAACAAAAAATCCTAAGCAACAAAAGATTTTTTTTTGTTATGTGCAAGTTATATTCAATAATATCAAACTCAAATATCATTTCTAAAGTAAAGCTGGAACTCCATGTCCCTTCAATCAGTAGAACCAAGATACTGGAAGCAATAATACCTCTCTCTTTTCCAACTGTTAACATCAATAGCTAATTTTATCCTTCTAGAATACATATTTATTTTAACTTACTTTCATATTTAATTCATTAGCAACCTGCCGGAGTTGATGAAGCTCAAAAATGTTGTTATAAGTTCTTTCTGCAACACGATGGAGGGCAGAAATAAATTTCTTTGCTTGTGACCTTTTGCTCATTCCAGAACCATGCTGAGAACGCTCAAAATCCAATTTCCCAAACTCATCAGAGTAAGTTCCTAACATACTTGAGAAAAGAGTAAACCAAAACGTACGTAGTCAGAAAGTAAAATTAAAAATACAACTGCAAATGAGGCAGAGAACTTTCTTTAAATTTTTTCTTAATCAGAAAGCATTTAATAAGCTTAATAAAAGAACACATTCACTTTAAAATTCTACTCAGGTTGTGCTTGGTTTATTGAATGCATGTTACTCTACTTTGGATTATTTTTCAAAATACTTTGATTTATATTTGCTGAAAAATGCATCAGTTTGCATATTGTTCAGTTTGTAGGTTGCAAGCTCATAGATTTTTATTTTATTACTGTGGTATTTTATTAAGTTTGTACTACCTGTATTTCATTATTTCAACAACATCCTCAGCATCTTCTTTGGTAGCCTTTTCTCTTAATTCTAATCTTGATCGTGCCTTAAAGAAAAGCGGTAATGCTAATATTATATACAAATCACCCATTTTTAATTGGATCAGAAATGGCACAGTTAGAATCACATTGACATTAAAAATAGTTCGGTGAATGAGCCAGTTTGCTTAGCTGGGCTGACATACAATAGCAATAGCATTTAGACTTATATACCACTTCACAGTGCTTCACAGCCCTCTCTAAGCAGTTTACAGAGTCAGCATATTGGCCCCAACAACTGGCTCCTCATTTTACCCAGCTCGGATGGATGGGAGGCTGAGTCAACCTTGAGCCTGGTGAGACCCGAACTGTCAAACTGCTGGCAGCCGCTGATCAACAGAAGTAGCTTGCAGTACTGCATTCTAACCACTGCACCACCACGGCTCACAATACTGAACTACAAACCATTTTTTTTTTACAAATCATAACGGTTGAGTTCACATTCCATGCCAAGTCAAGTCCCATGACTAAGCACCCTGATTGTGAAAGAAATTTGCACTAGACCTGGAAAAAAGGTTACATTCTTCAATTTGATTACTGCATTATTGTCACAAGGTTTCTGAATTTTGTGATTTTTTTTTTTCAAAAACATGTCAGTACAAACTGGTGAATTGCAAATAAAGATCTTCATTAATAAAAAACTATTATATTATTTATTAAAATAACTACGGCTAATATACCAATCCTACTAAAACTTCAATTAATTGAAAAAGATTAGAAAGAGATATGAGAGAAACCAGAGTTCAGCAGCAAAATAAATGTCCTGCATATACTGTAACAGTCCCAGGTTAAACCCGCTAGTTTAAAGAACCATACATAGTTGACCCAGGAACAAACTCTGTACTTCAAAATTTAGAAGGCTTGCCAATTAGAATAAATAGTATTATTTATATAGTGGTCTGCCTATAATAAATTCTCATCCATGATTTGATCTTGGATGAAAGGGCAGACTTGGGATATATCACTGATACTTGAAGGAAGAAAATTTCCTTCTTGGGGATGTGCCTATCTGTATCTCAGATGTTGCATCAGTTATAACTCCAAGGTAAATAAGGTGGAGAGTCAATTGTCATCTACAAGATACTACAGGAGGCAACTGGTACAGCTCCATAGATAACTGGATGCAAGGGTGCTATTTTTAGGCTAGGTTTGAAGGACAAGTAGAGAGTGATGTTGTGGCCTTCCTGCTGCACAGCAACTGTTTTGAATCTATCTGACCAGTAAGATTTGCTGAGAGAAGTGCCATTTTCCTACAGACAGAATGCCACTTCCAGGGACCCCTGGGCTTGAATCTGTTTAGTGATGCTTTCTCTCCTGTGGAACAGCTTACTCCAAGATATCTGGACCACTCCCTCCTTATTTTTTTTTATTTCTTTTTCTTTGTTTTTGGTGCCTTCAAGTCAATGTTGATATATACAGGTATCTTCATGTATATCTATATATATTGTATATATTTGTGTATATGTATACATCAGATGCCAATTTATTAATTTATAGTACCGTAGGTACTAAATGTTTCCACAAAAAATGGTAAAAACATTGGTTTTCCTCAAGTCACAAAAATATTTAGATTTGATCCATTTTCAATGTCAAGTAGCATCAACATGTATCATTTAAAATAAACCAGATATGTCAACGTAAGAAAAAATCTGTATTATAGTCGCCATGTTTTAAAATCCAGTACTTTGGGCTGTCAAAATACACCTACTAGAAAATTCTTAGTAACAGTTATAAAATGAAGCAGTACCTCAGTAAGGCGGATCAATGATTCTAGCTGTCGTGTTGTGATGGGTGTACTATCTGCTCTTTGACTTTGTTGTCTAAGCTCAAGATAGAATTTCTGGAGTATCTGAGCAGCTTCTGGAGATAGCTTGGGATGAACATATTGCCTTGCATAGCCAACATATTTCTTTAACAACTGATGTGGAATTGGGTCGCAGTTTTCTCCTGGAATGAGCTAACATTTAAAAATGCTATTTAGACATTACAATATTCCATTTCAACTGGAAAAAATAAATGGTATGAGCAGATAGGAGCTATAATAATCCTCAAAGAGAATTTAACAACACAGTAGTTAACCTCCCACCTCAGCCTCAAAAGCACAAAAAAGTCACCACATTTGTTATATGTATTCTCACATTGGAATTTTAAAGCACTGTACAAAAATGAAGTTTAATCATTGAGATCTACTTTCTCAGAGCTTTTTTCCCACTGGAACTGGCATCTCTTTTAACTCTCACAGTGTTTGCCCAAAAGCTTATTGCTTCCAAGCAGAAACTGAACACTTGACTAAAAAGTTCAAGGAAAGTTATTTTTACAAAGATTTTGCTGTTATTTTTATTTATATGTGCATTTGATTTTTATCTCAGCTTTATTAATTTATAAGTAACTCAAAGCAGAGAACATTTGTATTACTTCTTCCTCCTATTTTCTCCACAACAACAACCCTGTGAGGTGATTTGGCCTGAGAGAAGGTTGACTGGCACCCAACTTTCAGGCCCAAAGCGGGACTACTGTAAATCTTCTGGTTGTTTCTAGACCAGCATCTTAACCACTACATCAAAATGGATCTCTCAAATCTAATTCTGTAGCTTTCTAAAATCACACAGAAAATATGGAGACTATTCTTATACTAGAGATAGAAAACCCAAGCAGCCAAAAATTCTAAGAATGTGCGAGGCTGCAATCCATGGCATCTGGCTTTCCTATCCTTTGTTTTCTAGCTGTATATATTTTGTGGGGGTGAAGATAAGCGCAGAAAATTAAATCCTAATCAAAATATCTATTGGATATTGCTAATTTTTGCTTATTCTTTTCATTTATTACAGAATTCTGATTTTCTAACCACAGAAGAAACATTTTTAAAAAATTTACTTTCTACATTACTCTATGAGGTTAGCAGCTTCAAGAACAGAAAAGATAAAAGAAATAATTCAGTCCCCCGTAATGCTATAATAGGTTGCAAATTATGCCGTAGCAAAAAAAGAATATAGTATTCCTCTAATAACTATACTCAACTTATCTCAAACATACTAAATATACAAAAAAAATTATCTCAAAACAATTTATCTCAAATGTACTAAATATATCATTTTTTTCCAGACATCATCAGCATTCCCTGATGATAAGATATAGTAAGTCAAAACATGAACAAATATTTTACCTTTAATCTCTCCGCTAGTGGTTTGTCTGAAAGAACTTCAAGGACCGATATATTTGAATTCTGAGAATGCTCACGAATCACAGTAGCACTGCTGCATCCAGTCTGTTTTCCATTTCTCATCGCCATCACATGTTCAGAAAGCAAATGATCATGATCTTCATTTGGAACATCCAGCAGTATGAATACCAAGTCAAATCGGGATAACAAAGCACTTCCCATCCTACATGGAAAAAAATTGAGTTTAGTACTACAGTTTTACCTCAAAGAACTGAATACAGCTTCAGAATTTACACAAAATTCACACGAAAGCAATGTTATTAAAAATTCCTTACTTTTTTGTCTTGCAAACTATAAAGCAGAAAGTTTGCAAATACAGTACTTACTTTAAATTCTCAGATACAGTTTTGGCTTTGTTATAGTGACCCCCAACTGGATTTGCTGCAGCTATAATTGATGTTCTTGCTGGCAAGCTGCAAACAATTCCAGCCTTAGCAAGACTAATACTTTGCTGTTCCATAGCTTCCAGCAAAGCTTGGTGCTGGCTCCCCATTTTATCAAACTCATCAATTCCACATACACCTAAAAAGAAAAATAATTACGAAGTAAGCAAGGCAATCAATTGTTCAACACTAAGAAGATTGCTGATATAAAATCCATCATGCTCAAAATGAAATTTATTCAGGGAAAAATTTAGTACTTAAATGTGAGAATTCCCTTTTTACTAAAACGTAAAATCTTTCACGGTAAGCATTTAAAGAACACTACCGAACTAATAGCTTTTTGGAATTCCTAAATAATGCTTATTATTAATAAATTATTGTATATATTATTATGCTACACTTTGATCTACACTTTATTTAGAGCTTGTATTTTTTTCAAGATAACATAAATTCCTCGATTCTCATGAAATAAGTTTCTGATAGGATACTTGAATTGCAACTCATCACATGCTGTTAGGCATGTGCTTTGTTTAATAGTTTTTTTGCAACTGATAATGGAAAACTCAAAACAGCCAATCATTTCAGCAGTGGACTCCTTGGTGCTCTCTAAGCTCGGTTGTTTGCCTGAAGATGTTTTATTACCAGACTAAGTAAAACTTCAGTGCTAAAAAAAAAAAAAAAAAAAAGGAGTGGTGAATTCCCAAAATGAAGGAAAATATTTAATCAGTTTAGCTCTCAGGAGCACACTGGCTCACGTGATTAGGAGGCTGGGAGGTTAGCAAACCCACATTCAAGATCAGAGTGCTGCTGTATGGCGGGATAAGCTGCCATCCCTCCACTCCAGCTTCTTGATGGGGACAAGAGCCTCCACAGGCATTCCCCGGACAGTGGTGATGTCACCGGCTAATGTTTTCAACCCAAAAAGCATCTTAAATGGTACCTCCAACATGAATGGGAGGGGAATTTAGTTCAAAGAATCTGCCCATGTAAGTATTTCTTTCTTTTATGTAATCATCACTACCAGTCTATATATTTTACTTCTCTCTCATCCGATTCCTCCCATTCTGTTTCCCAACATTTGAAAAATATATGCCTGTCAGTTAAGACTGCATCTCAAGTTTCCAGTAAAAGGAAAGTTTATACCATCATAAATGTGCCCATCTATAAGGTTTACATATTTTCTTGTCCGAATAAATACACTTGACCACACTACCTTGATCTCCAAGTACAAGAGCCCCAGCTTCCAGTGCAAAATCTCCAGAGGAACTGTCTCGAGACAGAGTTACAGTCAGACCAGATGTAGTAGTGGCATTGCCACAGACATATACTCCCCGAGGTGCAATATTGCACACAGCCTGAAGAAACAAATTGAAAAAGCTAGCTTTGCATATTATAGACCAATTACCCATATTAATAACATACCCAATTATGCTAAAAAGAATAAAATGCCCAAAAAAGAATATATGTAATCATTTTGAAATAATACGATACTCAGTGCATGTATAAACAAATGAATCCATACTTGCAACATCTGACTTTTCCCGAGTCCTGGATCTCCAACCATGAGAAGATGTGGGTCCCCCCGAATAGGAATCCTGTTTTTATCATCCATATATTTTTGGCATCCTCCAAATAATGCCAACACTAAACCAGCTTTTACCACCTGTGACACAAGAAAGCAAGCCATAAAACATTTGCAAGGGACAATTCAATCTAAGTACTACATGATCCAGTTATTCTCTATCAATATTTGTAAGAAGCTTCTAACTCTTCAGAAGTAATAAAAATGAAATGGTAACATACTAGGTTCAGACAATAAAAAAAAAACTTTGTTTCATTTCTTTCAGTCTTGTGAAGTGCAGCATTAAATAAAGTCCTCCAAAAATTGTTACAAGATCTTTTACAGCACAATAGTGCCAGAACAGTAAAGAAGTTATTTTACCATACAAGTCTTTGTAACCATTATGCACTTTTTAATTCGCGGATCATTTTAATAAAATGGTGCATTTTTATAGGTACTGTAGCTATTAGGCATATTGTCAGAACCGTTCCATATAGTTTTATTAAGGTCTTGAAAACAAGTATAAATCAGAGTATGTGAGGAATAAAAAACTCATTTTAATGCTGATATATTGAATATTATTATTAATACTAATAGAGGGATTACAGTAACAGAAACACCACAGAAACAATAACCTCATTCATTTTCTTTGCAGACCATTAAAATGCAGTTTATAATCTAGGCCCATCATATATTTTATTTTCTACTAAGCATTTGGAATACAAATCATTGAATATTTCTATTAGAGTATACTTACCTCATGACCATAAATAGTAGGACAAAGGGAGCTAGGAAGAAAACAAATTGTATTACCTGGTTAAATATGATGGAAAAACATATTTAAGATTATGTATTTCAAATCTATTTATTCACAAACCCTGTATAAAAGGAATGCAAATGAAGCACCATTCATCTGAATTATGTAGCATGTGCATTGTACAATACTAATTAAGTACAGATGCATACTGCATTACCTATTGAGGGGGGATTATCCTTTTGCATATATTACTCAAGGAGGCGAATATATCACTATTCCATTCCATTTTCTCCAGGGCAACAATCCTGTGAGGTGGGTAGGGCTGAGAGAGAGTGATTAGCCCAAAGTCACCCAGCTGGTTTTCATGCCCAAGGCAGGACTAGAACTCATAATCTCCTGGTTTCTAGGCCAGCACCTTAACCACTACACCAAACTGGTTCTCTCCTATCAAAATTCTATAGCCTTCTAAAAGCACATAAGCAAAGTATGAGAGTATTACTATACTAGAGAGAGAACACCCAAGGCAGCCAGGAAGGCTACAATCCGTAGCATCTGGCTTTCCTATACTTTGAAAAATAATTTTTCTAAATTATGTATTGTGCGGGCAAAGAGAAACTAAGAAAATTTAAATTCTAATCAGAATAAATAATATCTACTAGATATTAATTACTCTTTGACCTGCAGATAGAAATGGAACAACTGTGGCAATAGAAAGCAAATATGTGCCAAATAGTAATAGGCACCTTGGATGTAATCCCAAAACATCTGAAACACTTGAAGACGATTAGCATTGACAAAATCACTAGCAGTCAATTGTAAAACACAGCTCTCTTTGGAACAGCTTGCATCCTGTGATGATACCTTTAATACCATCAAGTATCAACATCTGTCTATCCTTGATCCTTAGGAAGATGTCACGTTCAGGCTGTCAGCAAGGAATTCAGACACAGCCAAAGATGGTTAACTGACAAACTTTATCCAAGGGTTGACATAAGGATTCAGTAGGTTGGATACCAATGCCAAATCCAGTCTAAACATCTGGCTGACTGTGTAACTAATCATAATAGTAGCAATAACATTTTGTTGCAACGTTTTTAACTATTTTAATTTTACATTAAAGCCACCCAGAACCTTTTGGAGTTAGTAGCTACCCTAAATTTAATTATTATTATGCCACTGAAATAAATTCAAGTTAAATGTAATTAAGTTTAGGTGTCTAAGGCTTTATCTTTTAGATTGGATAGGATTTCCACACTTGTATAAATGTTTACTTGTTACACAAAAATAATTCTTGTACTGTACTCTTAGACTATCCTTTTAGATAACAAATAAGCAACAGAAATAAATCATTGTAGCCTAATTTTAAATCAATTGTAGACTGAAAATAATATTTAAAAGACAGATTGTCTGTCAACACATTGTAACTTTAAGCCTCATGCTTTGTCTACAGTGGTGTTTGTGATGTCATAAATGGTATAACTGACATCATCTCCTACATCTGAAGCTTTTCAACAGTGCCATATTTTGCCAGCAGCACAGAGAGTGGCATTATCTGCCATTTCCTATGATGTTGTAAGAACTCATAGTACGCTCTTTACTGCATTTCTATCAGCTCAGCAGGGCGGTAAGACGTTTTACAAATATTTATTGTCAGATTTATATCTTGCCTTTCATATGGGGGGAGAGACTTAACTTTCCCTCCTATTTTTCTCAACCACAACACTACCTGTGAGAAAAGTGTAATTAATAGAGAATGATTGGCTCCAAGTCACTTACAAAGCCATAAGTGGACTTGAGTTTGCAGTTCCCCAACGTCAATCAAACAGCTTAAAACCTGCACCATACTGGCTCTCAATAGTTCTATTATCACATTTAAAACACCTACATTTTCTTGTTTTGCTGATTTATATATCTTATATATCAGATGGATATGGTAGGACGGATCCCCCACTATTGTTAGTCCCCTGACCTGCAATAAATGACATACCTGACAATAAGCTTGAACAGATTCTCTTCAGCTTGGATTTCTTGGACTGCATAAAGATCTTTAAGTGAAAATTCCATGCATCCTTGCTGGTTTAATCCATGTTCATAATTTTTGATTTTCTGGCCTTTTGTATTACTGATAGAGTTTGCTTCAATGTATAATAGGAAGACACATTTATCATTTTTATTTCTTGATGCTCCTGTTAAAATATCAATAGAAAGATCATGATCATTTTTCTGCTTTAAGATGTAATTTAGGATGTTATCTGCTTTGAGTAATGAAACATCAACCTTGAGCTAAACATATTTTCCTTTATTACATGGCTTTACTTGCCCTGCTTTGTAAAGTATATTTATTTATTTACTGCATTTGTACCTCACCATAATCCAAGTGATACTTGGAGTCTTATGTGATGGAGAAACATTAAAACAGCCACAATAAAAATCCAGTAAATAAAATAAACTACAAGATCCAAGTAAACTAAGATAAAGTAACTGTAAGATAAAAATACAAAAATGGCTAAAACTGTGTTTAGTTACAATGGTCTCTGGAAATGTTGAATTTTCACCATCTTGAATGTTATGGAAGACACTGTTCCAGAAGACTGCTCTGCCACTAAAAATACAGCACTTCTTGGCTTCAGCTGCCCTCACTACCCAGAAGTAAAGAACTAAGAGCAGTTTCTCTTTGAAAACACTGTTTTCAAATAGTTGTGTACCAATATACTTATTTCTTTGTTTTAATTTAAATCTCATGACTGTAATCTTTGACACTAATTTTTACTTTGGCCCACTAATTGGGCAAAATACAAATATACACATCGACAACTGAATTAATAGCTATTTTCTAAAATGTATAAAAATACTGTACAGATGTCAATACATAAAGTTCACCTTCTTCCGTGTTTGATACCTTGACAATTCCTGCAACAGTAATCACATCGCCTGGAACACAACTGTCCACAAGATCATGAACCAATTCACATTCTATTGTCCGAGGAATTCTCCCAGCTTCTCGATGATCATCTGACATGTGTTCTTGAATTCTGGAATACCAAGTTAATAAAAAAAGATATGATACCACTGGTGGAGGAGAATTAAAATTTATAAAATATTGAGCATACAGTCTATAGATAGATCAAAACAAGCGTTCTGACTTTTCCTTTGGTTTTGGAGTACCAATATATTTTTTGGCAAACACTTCTCAGAGCTGAAGATAGGGTTAAATGAATTATGAATCGAAGATTCACAAAATCTTTCTTAAAATATGCACCCACCCTCAGAAAAACACACAAATCTTATGGAGAAAGGAGAAGTACAAGTAGCCAGAGTTCACACTAGATGTCTCACAATACCAATCTTACAGAAAAAGGAGATTACTACCTCTGGATTAAGGATAACTTTATAGAAAAAATGAGAGATTTTCTTTGAATTGAATTATTATTCAATAAAACTTTTTAACATTGCAATAAAAGATACTGTATGATTAATTCCTTGCATTTACTGTAAATAATCTAAATTTCTAAATTTCTAAAATATTAGGGTAATATTATATATTTACTTAATCGACTGCCAGTCCACTGTAACTGTGTAAGGAGAACTTCTATCTGCAATGAAGGATCGTCCATGACATTCAGGCAAAGAACACTGAAATACATTAATGTTCAAATTTAGTACAAAAGGAAGTTTATATCATAACCATATTTGTTGTGAGCTATATTTGTTGTGTTTGTTTTGGGTAGGCTTGCACTTATGCTTGATTAATTTGTCTTTCCATCATAAAAAATACTCTTAAAATGAATTACAATTTGTAAAATCAATTCATCAAGGTATGATGCGTGTCCTTAAATGTGGCAGTAAACAGCACAGCATGAAAACTTTAAATACTACTCAGAAAAAAAGTAGGAGGTAGCAGTTTTGATTTGAGGGCTTTTTTTATTACCTTGGTTGGAAGAGTATATTTTCCATCAGGGAGAGGAAAACTCTGAGTATTTCCACAGGTACTGCATATAAAGGCCATCTTGGTGCAGATAGGTTTAATGTTACTAACACGCACAACAGTCCCACGTAAAGCAACATACTTCCCATAGCAATTAGCTCGAATATTCTTAATTTGAGTAATTGGATCATAGTTGTACACTCTAAAACATATTAAAACATATTAAAATTAAATAAATATACTGATAATTCAGTGGGAGTTCATCATGTGTAAAATACTACTATTCTTATAATAACAATTGTATAACGTACAATAGTTGACATAATGTAAATGAAGAGGGCTCTGATAGATGACCACTGGATAACTTTCTATTCACTCTATTCTAAAAAGCAATGCATCCGGTTGGAAAAAGTACAAACTCAGCCAAAATCCTTTTGGTACCTCTAGGAGGCCTCTAAGTTGTCAGAAGAAAGGAACATTCTAATGACATACAGCTTAAAGGTTGGTTAGGTCAAGGGGATCCACATGAGTTAAAAGTTGTCTATCATCAGAAGATGATTTGAGTCTATGCTTCAGTAATCTACAAAAAGAATTATAACTGTTGGCAAAGAATAAAATGAAACAGTAATTAGGAAATGTCAATTAAAAATGACAAATGTATATGACCATATGAATTGCTGAGTTAACAGAATTCTTTGTCTAGAAGGGTATAAAACCATTGTACCTAATTTCTGTCTTTGTTCAACGCTTCATGTACAGAGCCTTGAACCTATTGCGCAATATATAAATTTGTCTCTGATTAACCCAAAAGTTGTGTTGGTCTTATTAAATCCACAACAGACACATTAGAGTATTATGAACTACACTCGGAGAAGCAAATTTCATTGGTTTTCCTTGATGCACAAAAAGCTTTCGACAATCTAAATTGGAAATTTATGACAAATTTGATAAAGAAAATGGAATTTGGACAAAAATTTGGAAAAATGGTTGAAAAAATATATTCAAAACAAACAGCAAAAATATTGTTTAATCAAGACACAACAGAGGGATTTGAGATAACAAAGGGAGTAAGACAAGGTTGCTCTCTTTCCCCACTTCTCTTTATCCTATCACTGGAACCACTTTTAAATAGAATTAGAGAAGATCAAGAGATTAAAGATTTGAAAATTAAGAATGAGGAATATAAAATTCAAGCCTATGCAGACAATATGGTTTTTATAATTGAAGACCCGCTAAAATCAGGCCCTAAATTGATCAAAAAAGTAGAGGAATTCGGAGCAGTGGCAGGTTTAAGAATAAATAAAAATAAATCAAAACTATTAACTAAAATTTTTACAAAAGAACAAGAGATAGAGTTAGAAAAGACTATGGATATACAAACTACCCAAAAAATAAAATATTTGAGAATTTGGCTAACCTCAAGAAGTTTATCAATCAAAAAAGAAAATTATGATAAACTGATTTGGCAAATTGAGAAGGATTTGGAAAATTGGACAAAGCTGCAAATTTCATGGACAGGAAGAGTGGCAGCAATAAAAATGAGTATCTTGCCCAAAATTTTATTCCTCTTCCAGGTTATACCGATTAGAATAGAAAAAATTTTTTTTAACTTACTAAACAGAATAACTACTAAATTTATTTGGCAAGGGAAGAAAGTCAGAATTAGATTAAAAGTATTACAAGATACAAGGGATAGAGGAGGAATAGCTTTCCCGGACTGGGAGACCTACTACCAAGCAGCTGGCTTAGTCTGGATAAAGGAGTGGATAGAATTAGAAAATAAAAGACTCTTAATACTAGAGGGACACAATCTTCATGTAGGGTGGCACACATTTTTATGGGGGGCAAAAAAAGAACAGAGCACTCATGGATATTTCAAAAGACATGTAATTAGGAACTCACTCTTAACAATTTGGAACAAAGTTAAGAAACATCACTACATAGGTGTACCGTCCTGGATCTCCCCAGAAGAAATGTTAACACATCCAAATTTACTAGTTTGGTCCAAAATTATTAGATATAGGGATATTGTTAATGAGGGGGGAACTTTAAAAGCAAAATACAAACTGGAACAGGATTTAGATAGAGAAGTACAATGGTGGTCATACCTACAAATAAGATCAAAATATATGGAAGAAAAGAAAATGGATCAAATTAGAGTAAAATACACCGATCTTGATAAAATCTTATTAAAGAATGAACAAAAACTAATTAGTAAAATATACAAATTTCTATTACAGTATAAAATGGAAGAGGAAACGGTGAAAGAAACAATGATCAAATGGGCCCAAAATTTTAATTACCCGATAGAGTTGGAGAAGTGGGAGAAGATGTAGAAAACCAATATGAAATTAACGATCTCAACTGCATACAAGGAAAACCAGATGAAAATGTTTCACAGATGGCATCTCCCACCAGCGAGAATAGCGAAAATGTTCCCCAGCAATTCTCCGAAATGCTGGAAGTGTAAGTTCTGTTATGGAACATTCTATCATCAATGGTGGACATGCCCGGTGGCGAAAAAATTCTGGAAGAAAATCAAAAATTGGATTGAAGAAATAATTCAGAATTCAATAGAGGGAAAACCTGAACAGTTTCTATTAGGGATGTCAATAGAAAACTATACTAAAGAAATACAGTATCTCTTACTACATATATTGACAGCAGCGCGTATTATTTATACGCAGTACTGGAAGGAAGAAGAATTACCACCAGATAAGGATATAATTAAAAAGATCTTGGAATGCGCAGAACTGGATAAACTAACTAAAGAAATTCAGGGGAAAGAGGAAACCAAATACTATAAAGTGTGGAATAATTGGTATGAATGGTTGAAAAATAAGAAAATAAATTAAAGGACTGAAGAAGGGACAGAGAAAAATGTGATAGATCAATTAACATATTAGTAGAGATGTAATATAATAGGAGAAAAAGGCTGAAATAAGTAATATTATAATATCTGTAAATATTAATATATAGTAAGAAATGGATCACTGTTAAGCAGCTGAAAAAGAAACTAAGATTTTTGTATATGTTGTATGTCTATGTATGTCTTTTTAACTATGTTTACAATAAAAAATTTTTTAAAAATTAAAAAAAACAATTGGTGAAAACAGTGTGTGTAAAGATAGTGGTAATAAAAATTTTTAATTTGTCATAACTTACATGTTTTTTTTTAATTTTTATTTGATTTATATACCACCCTTCTCCGGAGACTCAGGGCGGCTTACAATGCGTTAAGCAATAGCCTTCATACTTTTGTATATTTAGACAAAGTCAGCTTATTGCCCCCACAAATTGGGTCAATTTACCTACCTTAGAAAAGATGGAAGGCTGAGTCAACCTTGAGCCTGGTGAGATTCGAACTTACAGTAATTGCAGACAGCTGGTGTTATTCACAATGCTATTAGTCTGCTGAGCCACCAGGCCATGACATGTGTCATGGATTTAAATGAAACTGAATTTAATTTTCTCTAAATGAAGCCAATGCATTATTTTTTTTCTAGAAGAATATACTGCATATGTTAAAATAACATTTTTCTATTGTGAATCAGTCTTAACACAAATACATTATATTTGTAAAAACTTTTTTCTACGTATCCACTTTCATTTATACTGAAAATTATTTTAACAGACCAAAATTCAGAGAAATTCAGAGAAAAGCTGCATATATATATGCATTTGGATATTAATGCATTTGAATAGTTAATCAGAATATTAAGCATAAAAACTTCCTGGGAAGTTTTTTCTTTATTAAGTTATTCTTACATAATATAATTGCTACATTCAGTTTAGGAACCTTTATAATGTCATAATTTTATGCCTTCCAGAAAATAATAGATCCAATGGTACAAAAAATCAAAACTTTCAGTAATGTCTCAAAATGCTTAGTCCTGCTACTTCAAATAAAAATGGAATTTTCAAGCTGTAATACATCATTCCTATTATATAGCAATCTCTGCAAAGACATAATGGAAAAAGTCCTTCCACAGATTAGTACAGTGATGAGATCTTTTCAAAGCAATATCCTTCAAGGCAGAAAATAATTACTGCTAGATGGTCTGAATGAAAGTTCATATTACTTGCATTCAGGCATAATAAAACCCAAGATTGCATTCTGGAGAAGGGCTATTTTAGGCACACTTAAGCCCATTTAATTTTTAGATCTATTTCTAAATAACATACTTCACTGAAGTTATTTCTGAGTGATTCATGAGTAACCTTGCAGATGTCTATGTTTTCTATAGGATAACTTCCCAGAGGGGATAAAATAGAAAATTGCATTTGCTATAAAGTAGAAATGAAAAAATATTTGCCCTCACAAATCAAATAAACAGAAAGATGTAATCCTATCAAGGCATTTCTCTGAAGTAAGTGTGCCTCGTTGATAAATCTAAATGTGGGCAGAGAAATTATTCCTACATGCAGCAATAATATTACTGCTCATCATTTCAATTAGGTGAGTGAAGGACTGATATAGCTGGCTTGAGTCAGAGAAACTCCATTGTTGTTTGTTTCTCTTTTTAGCAGCTTGCTCTGGCTTGCACATTCCTGGAAAGATCATGTGGTTGCTATTATATAAAAAAGTACCATCCTTGCCCTCAAAAGCAGTAGATTTAAAGCTAATTGCCCTTTCCTTTTGTAGATAAATTATATAGAAAATTTTGTATACTCAGCTATCAATCAGAGACAGAAGAACAAGGATAAGGGCTACAATATCTTAATAATGAACCCACCTTCTGAGAGGGCCATCTACCAGTGGTATGAATAATTTACTAGTTGTTGCGTATTGCTTGCTAGTTATGATGTGATTTTGGTGTGGTTTTTTAAATGTATAAAAAGTATGGTAATTTACTGTATTTTTCAGAGGTTCTTGATTTGCGATTTGGATCCCAAGAACATCTCTTTGTTGCTGTATAGAATACAGAGGTTGCAATTTCCTGCCTTGTATGACAAATTGGCTCTTTGCACCAGGTAAAACAATTCTAGCATTGACTGGGGCAGGGGTGAAATGCTCCCGGTTCAGACCGGATTGCCCGATCCGGTAGCGATGGAGGCGGGTGGTTCGGAGAACCGGTAGCAAAAATCCCTGCCCCCCCTATGCCCAGCTGAGCCGCACAATCATCAGAGGCTTTTTTTTTTACTTTTAAAAGCGTTTTTTCTACAACCTCTTCAGCCAAAAAATGCTTTTAAAAGAAAAAAAAATGCCTTTAAAAAAAAAAAAAGCCTCTGCCATCAGGCAACGCAGCTGGGATCGTCAGAGCCTTTTGAAAGCATTTTTTTACAACCTCTTCGCTGAAGAGATTGTAGAAAAAATGGTTTTCAAAGTAAAAAAAAAAATTGGCCACGCCCACCCAGTCACATTACCCCACCACCACCAAGGCTCACCCACAGAACCGGTAGTAGCAAATTTTAGATTTCACCACTGGACTGGGGGGAAATCCACAATTTGGTCAGTATGACTACTGGTACAAGTGGTAAACCAGCTTTCTGTGATACTCTAGAAATTAGTAATATTATTACATTTTCCTAGGATTTCTTATGCTATCATTTTCTCAAAAATGTCACTTAGAGTTCTTGCCATTTTGTATTCATATATAAGTTTGCAAAACTTTTTAAAACTTTTTCAGTTTTTCTCATAATTGAATAATTTAAAAAATAGATACCTTGCATGAATAAGTGGCATATTTATAATAGGCTCTTCGTCAATGGGCAGCCCTTCTTGCTCTTGCAGCTTTGCAGCATGCTTTTCAAGGTCTTTGATCAATACCTTAGAGAATAAAAAAGAAACTGCCTGACTTCCATTAAATAATTAATAGAGAAATATCATTTTTAGAAGCAGATGGTGCTTTTAACTCTCAAAGGGAAGCTTGTCTTGTAATTTATTTTTCTTTTCCACTGTAATATGCATTGTCCCTGCTATACTATTCCAAAGGATCCCCTAATCCCCACAATTGAGATTGTTTAGAGCCCTCTGCAATTAGCAATTAGAAACCAAACTACTTAGCATTGTAAAGAAGTCCTAATGCAGCTGTGTCTAGCTTTCATCTGCTTTTGGGTGAGAGAATCCTGATGTGAATGTCAGCAAAGTTCCTGTGCATGCACACATGTACAGACACCCAAACAGCCTTTGAAGCAACTACATGACACTTCTAAATGGTGGGACTGCTTTAATTCATATTCTGCTCATGCTAGCCTGCTTTTCAAAACATAGGGAATCCTGCTTCACACACATATGCAAGATTTCACTGCCAAGCAGTTATAAAATATTCATAATCCTTTTTTATTGTTGCGTCATTTACCCCAAGAATATAAACTAACTAGTTTATGTTAAGATTTGGGCTCAAACTTTATGGAAATTTCTAAGTCCTGATGAATTCAGCGAGGCTTTATTTTAAGATGTGTATGTATGGATAGTATTATTGTTCCTTTTTTACATGAAATGTAAATACAATTGTTCTCTTAGCTAAGATTTGCATTTTGTGAATAATAAGGTTTTGGAATGTAAAAATATCTTATTTGTCTAGTTCATTTACCTGATGTATGGCCAAACCCATGCAGTCCAATATTCTTTGTGGTGTATCTCTTAATTCAATAGCAACATCAGGTAATGATTCCACTAATTCTTTATCACATATCAGTTCCTTATAATCCACAAGGATACTTCCTTTTCTTTCTACTTCATCCTATAAAATGGTGTGTGAATTTGTGTTCAGTAAAGTTACAACTCTATTTTTTGTTCATTCCATTACACATTATTTTAATCATAGCTCAAGCATTCTCAAATATTAAAGAAAAATATTTTACTAATTGTTGATTTAACTGCCTCATTTTCCAAAACATGCATCATCTGCATTATATGAGGATGATCTCATAAGTTCTTTGTTCATTGAACCTAGCAACACCACTGATATACGCTTCCCTCTTTTCACTTTGAGCACAAAATAAAAAAGATAAATCAGATAAATTTGACTGAAAGGTTAACACACGCTATGCAAATAATTAATTATGTGAAGAACAAAATGGTATAGTTTAGGACAAGAAGACTTATTTTCTAAAAATGTCCTCTATTTGTCCATCCATCCAAATACAAAACATAGCATTAAAAAATTAGATCACGGAGCACTGAAGAATAAGATTAAACAAATTTTCTAAAGGTTCTGACAGAATCAATCTGCAAAATTCTCTTAGAAAAAACAAAATTAAAATGCTCATAAATACTAGGAATCCTTGGATTCCTTCAGCATATAAATACAAGAAGCAAATATACAAATGTGTGGTTAAACCAGCTTCAGAAAACAAAAGTATCCCAAACAATATATAGTCTAATAACTTACCTTATCATAAAACTCTATTCGAGATTTGAAAAAAGTTTCAAAAGCTACAATCTTCTGAACAAAAGGTGAGTTGTCATCATATGCTGAATTAGAGAATTTTGATTAATAGTTAATATAGTTGACAGTAGATAAAATTCAACATATAGGAACATATTAATTAACAAACTTATTGATTTTACAAGCCAATATAACAATACATTATATTTAGCTGTAGCTTTAAAAAGTTCTCCTGAGGCTTTAAAAACACTGCATTAATATTTACAATATTAAGAATTTAATTTCTTCAGGTAAATATAATTTTGTCTTATTGACCATCTTTTATCTCACGAGCATTACTTTGGCTGCAGTTATCATAATTAATGAAGCTATGTGCCAGAGAGAAATCTTATAGCTTCATTTTATGAAGTTTTAGGCATGCCAAAAATAAGTAGTTGAATACACATGATAAACCAGGATTTAACCATCATGTAGTGTAGTACTAAGTTGTAATGAGAGAATTCACACACTAGGCCAAGACCAATTACATTAAGGTTAGCAGTGTGTGAAATCCAACTACAGATTGCTTAGCAATGCATAGGAATGATACAATATTAATGTTTCATTGAACACAGGTTTACTTCATCATATAGGAAAACTACTGAGTTGCATGACAAGGAAACTCAATATGGTCCCATTGTATTTTAGAGTAGTTTTTATATTTAAAAAATTAAGTTTATGAAATTTTGATCATATCCTAAAACACATATTCAATTTATCCCTGATAGCGAGACTCAGTTTTAATTTGCGTGCTTTTTATAATATTACCTCACTTTTTTATATAAATAGGTTTCTTTACTGCAAACAGCACAACTTACACGAACCATATTACTTGTGCATGAAACAATCCAAACGTTTAGACAAAAGTATTCTACTTGCATTTTATTTTTATATAGTACCAATGCAATAAATCTTGTTTTTTCATTTGGCTTGTTGCAGAGCCTGTGGTTGATTAGAGTTGAGAGGGAATGGCTTCTGTACCCAAAGGATGACTAGAATCTGGTCCCCCCAACTCCTAGTCCAGCACCAACACTATACCATACTAGCTCTTTCTCACTTTAAGTTGATAGGTTGTTATACTAAAATAAACCACCTGATTGTTATTTCATCATACCCCCTTGACTTCTTCAGTTTGTTGTAATTTATGTCAATATACAGTATGTGCCTCTGCCAATCCAGCATAAGGCTGATACTCCACTCTTGGTTGCCTCATTCAGGCAGAGGACTTTATGCGGATGGAACAGGAACAATTTCTGCCAGCAATCCAAGCATAAAATTGTACAATCTTAAAAAAAAAAAAAAATCTGTGACCCTCTCCTCAAAATTTGCTCATGGTCTCCCAGAGCATCATGACCTATAGCCGTAATGGCGAACCTATGGCACGGGTGCCACAGGTGGCACACGGAGCCATATCTGTGGGCACATGAGCGCATGTGAGCCCTGGCCAGCTGATTTTCAGGCCTTCCGGGCCCACTGGAAGTTGGGAAACGGGCTGTTTCCGGGCTTCCGGGGGGGGGGGGGAGGCCATTTTCGCCCTCTCCAGGCTCCTAGAAAGCCTCTGGAGCCTGGGGAGGGCAAAAAAAATGGGCCTACCGGGCCCATGTCATCACGTGCCAAAAGCGGGGGGAGAGCAGGGGGTCACACGTGCATGCGTAGGGAGATGGGGGGCATTGAATTATGGGTGTGGGCACACATGCGCGCAATCCCTCCCACTCCGCCCGCTTTTGGCACGTGACGACAAAAAGGTTAGCCATCACTGACCTATAGCTTGTAAATTCCAATCCTAGCCAGCTCTCAGTTGTACCATGTACAGGGGAAGGAAGACCTCACCTTCAGAGAAATAAAGTTTCCAGCCTTTATATGGAGTAGCCTGGTCCAGCGTTGTTTGAATAAGATGTGGAGGTTGCGCTGAAAAGTATGCCCTCAAAAAGTTAGTAATAAAATTGAGCATTTTAAATTCATCATTAAAAGCAATTTACATACAACATACTGTATCTACAAATACTGCATTTAAAATGATAATGGTAATAACTCCCTGTATTGTACAGAGGGACAGCTTGACCATAAGATTCAATTTTAAAAATTTTATCTAAGTTATAGCATAATAATCCAGGCTTCAGGCATTGTATTATGCTATTATTTTTTAAAAAATCAGAAACTTTAGGTTCTTTTAAGTCTCCAAAGCAAATAAGATCATGCAGGAATGGTCCTGAGGTGTTATTTGGAATGACTTTGATTGAAACATTCTAGAATTAAAAAATTCATTTTCACTGAAATAATGTCACTTCATGAGGTGTGCCTTCTTGGTGGCAGCCCCTTCCTTTTGGAATTATGTTCCCCCCTCTCCCCACATATATGGTTGGCCCCCAGGAAGACCAAGAAAGGCAACCAAAGATAAGCAGTGTTCCCAACTGGTTCAGTTAAAATATATTTTATTTTTGACTGCCATTTCATTGTTTTAGCAACATAAGGAGTGGGGGGGGTGGGGGTTTAATGGTATGCATTGTTTTCCTGTATTAGCTGATTTTTGTACACTCCTCGCAGTCATGCTTCCTGACTTGGGCAATCATATGAATGTTATAAATAAATGAATAAAGCTGTGGAATTAACATACCCAATTTCTCGCCAGCATTTTTCCAGTTTTCTTTCTGTCCACTTCCTTTTCCTCCTCTCCCTTGCCATCTTCCTCTTCTCCACCTTTGAAAACCACCTCCTCGTCCAGAACCTTTCCTGCTAGGCTCAGTACTCATCTTGGCATTTTAACAGATCTGCATTCTGAATCAAAAAATACATGTGTACCAAACATTAATTTTGAACGTAATTATTAAGGTATACATCTATTTATTTCTATGGTGGTGTTTGCAGATTATTGTAAATAGCAGTTTACTTCAGGTTCCTGACTTCTAGCCCCTATATATGCCCCAAAGGTAAATATCCCTCTAAGTCTAAACTAAACCATGGTTTAACTATGTTTTATTGAATAAATCACAATTAGTTACTTTTGGACCATGTTTTACACTTTTGTTTACAAATGACAAACAATATTCACACAATATATCAGCACCAAGCCAAACCCATAATATTATGGATAAACTCATATATGAATCTTCAATATCAAATGATAATTTCCAGGTATTAACTGGGCCACTAAGAATAGCACTTCAACCTCGTTTAGAAATTTTCAATTCCCTATCCCTGACCCGTTAACTACTGTAGAAAATTAGACTGATTTAGAGGAACTTCAAAATGTGAGCTAATGTGGTAAACCCATGATTGTTGGAATTGAATACAATAGGCATAGCACACAAAGTATTCAAATACATGTGTCACAAATCTATTTAGGACTCAATTAATACAATCTGGAGTTACTTTCAAATAAATTTTGTTAGCACTGCACCAAGACATCCTTTCACTTCAAGTGCCAAATAATTTCAAAAAAAACTTATACAGTCCTCGACTTATGACCATAATTGAGTCCAACATTTATGTTGCTATGTGGGAAACTTTGTTAAGTGAGTTTGGCCCCATTTTATGACTTTTCTTGCCACATTTGTGGCATATTGTTAAATTAGTAACACTATTGTTAAGTGAATCTGGTTTCCCCATTAACACTGCTTGTCCGAAAATCGCAAAAGGTAATCAAATGACACTGCCACCATCATGTGACTCAATTGTCAAGCATCCTAATGTCAATCATATGATCATGGGGATGCCGCCATGATCCTAAGTGTGAAAAATGGTCATAAGTCACTTTTTCCACTGCCATTCTACCTTCGAGTGATTACTAAGCGAACTTTTGAGTCAAGGACTACCTGTACACGTAACCATTAAAGGAAAACATTGAATAAATCAACCCCTCCATTTTCTGTCATCACCATTCCCAAGCACACTCCATGGAGTCAATTTTCTAAAAAAAAGAATTTAACCCAATTATTGGGGAAGGTGTTGAACCTATATCTGGGGTCCCTAGCTTCAGGCAAAACGTATTCGTTCCTCCATTTGAAGAGGGAGGAAGGAAGGAAGGAAGGAAGGAAGGAAGGAAGGAAGGAAGGAAGGAAGGAAGGAAGGAAGGAAGGAGGGAGGGAGGGAGGGAGGGAGGGAGGGAGGGAGGGAGGGAGAGAGAGAGAGAGAGAGAGAGAGAGAGAGAGAGAGAGAGAGAAAGAAAGAAAGAAAGAAAGAAAGAAAGAAAGAAAGAAAGAAAGAAAGAAAGAAAGAAAGAAAGAAAGAAAGAAAGAAAGAAAGAAAGAAAGAAAGAAAGAAAGAAAGAAAGAAAGAAAGAAAGAAAGAAAGAAATCCTCGGCCATTCCGCCCAATGGGGAAACTCGGCTAGATTTTTTATTTTTATTTTTTTGGTCTCAATTACCGCCGAATGCAGGAGGAGAGAGAAGTGAAAACGTATCCGACCGAAAGCCGTGAGCGACGGCCGCGACGCCTCAAAGCGTCCTCGATCGGCCTCCCCTCAATCTCTTCCCCTCGTTTCGTTCCGTTTCGTTCTTCCATTTCATTTTTGGCGCGGCCGCAAGCGAAGTAGCTTCCCCTGACGTCGGGCGCTCCCAACCAATCAGAACTGGCGCCGCTGAGCTGCCTAGATTCTGCTCGCGACCCCTCCCGAAAACCTAAAGCGGGAAAAGGGCAAGTCACGTGGGGGTTCCAATTGAAATTGAATACCCTCGGACTCTTTTTTTAGTTTTTTAGGGTTTCTTGCGCCGTCTTTTCCTCAACCTCGGCGGCTTTTAAAGCGTGTGTGGATTTCTAACTCCCGGAGTTCCCGTAGTCCTTTTAGAGAACTTAGAAACTTTAGAAATAACTTTATTGTCACTTTGAATGCACACTAAATCGCCATACATTATGTTGAAATTTCGTTGCAATTCACCTCTCGAAGGGTCACCACTACACTACATGAACATGACTAAATAATTAAAGTAAATATTATGTACATACCCATATATTATATGACACAGAGAAACAACATCGTCTACTCATATTCTAAATTTAGGCGCAGGGGTCTCCAACCTTGGCAAACTTTAGGACTTGTGGACTTCAACTCCCAGCATGCGCTGGCTGAGGAATTCTGGGAGTTGAAGTGCACAAGTCTTAAAAGTTTGCCAAGGTTGGAGACACCTGATTACTAGAGAATTCTGGGAGTTGAAGTCCATTCACTCTTTGTGGCCGAAGTTGGGAATCAGTGGCATGCAGACTTAGTACTTGGTTGATTTGAAGAAAGGAGTCGCGTCCCACGCGCTTTTCCTGCCTCTGAACCGCTGGGGGGAGTCTTAAAATGCTTGAACCGAGAGGGAAGTGTTGTCTCTCCATTTGACTGGACTACAGGCAGCGAAAATAATTATACGATCCTAGCATAATTGTGCCAATTTCTTATCGATTCCCTTCCCAAAAGCCCTACCCGCGCAGCGCAAAAGAGGAAATCCTTTCCTCTTTCTGTTACTACACTGATTGTTGTTTTTCAAGTTTATATATGTCCTTTTATGCATCCTAGCAAGTTAAGCCTCTCCTGTAGTTGGGGGGGCTGGGCGATAAACTGAAGCTGCATTTTGAATGGAGCAAAATGAATGATCGGACTCCAGGGTTATATGCTGTTAAAATATCTATGAACTCATCTTTCGCCCGTGGTCTAGTTCAGGGGTCTCCAACCTTGGCAACTTTAAGCCTGGTGGACTTCAACTCCCAGAATTCCCCAGCCAGCAAAGCTCACAATCTACAAGCAAAACTGGCTGGGGAATTCTGGGAGTTGAAGTCCTCTAGGCTTAAAGTTGCACAGGTTGGAGGTCCCTGGTGTAGATAATACTATTATCACTGTGAAGGAACACTTTGTAAAAAAGAACATTTTACGAATGAAAGCAAATATCCTGCCTTAGGATCTCGCAATGAATATTTTGCACATGAATTGATTATGTGCCATAGCAGCATTATGACACCGACTTCTTCAAGCCCGGGCAGAAACGAGGGTTGTATTAAAGGAGCCCGGAAGCGCCAGGTCCGTAAGTTATAAAGTAGCACTCTTCTTTTTTCTACCTTTACGTTATAAACTAGAAAAAAGAGTGTCTACATAGAGATGTTAAATCATAGAGCGGCCATACAACCTTACGAAGAGAAATCCTTAATTAAGTGTGCAAGAGAGTCGCCTGTGATTGCAGTTGCCCGTATTTTTTATTATTATTTTTTTAACCGTTCATCAGACTCCTTCGATGGCACCAGTCACGATCAACATGGCGCTCAGCGGCCTCTCTATCCCTCGATCTTTATGACCCAAATGCCAATCAGACCAACCGCTTTTTTCAAGAAGAGAGGAAACGAAGTCGCTTCCGCGGCTCGTGCTTTTGGGGGAAAACCGGAAGAGGGCCTTTCCTGAGTTGGAGCCTGTGCGCGAGGATTTTTTTTTTCTTCTTTTTTTTTTCCCGGTCAGGTTCCTCAGCGTGAGGACTTTGGGAGGGTCGCCATGGAGGCGCCTCCTCGGTCCCCTTCTCCCCATGTCATCTGCGAGGGAGACTGGGCTGTTCTCAAGCGGGGGGACGTGTTCAAAGCGGTCGCCGTGGTGAAGCGAAGGTAAGCCTCTCTCTCCTGTTAGGGTGAAGCGGAGGCGCCTCTTCTTCATCTTCTGCAGCCTTTTACTTCATTCAAAGAAGTTCCAGTCCGTTGCCAGTTAGGCTTTTCCATTGTTCCTTATGCCTAGACAAGAGGATTCAAACCTGTGCATTCCCGCCAGCCTATTGGTTTAGCCAATATAATTGTCATAAACCCCTCTACTTTTCTTTATACAATTATGTAATTTCTATTATGAATGTGTTATTTATACTCTATAAAAATACACTATTAAAAAAATACGGAAAAAGAACACTTTGGCAGAAATTGTAACTAAGTAAAATACATTTGGATATGACGAGTTGGATATGATATGATATGATATGGTCAATATTCTGTTTCATAAAATATGTGGGTGTCTGTTAGGGTGAAAAAAAACTAATAAAAGTTGATTCCCAAAAAAAAAAAACATTATAAAGAAGTATTTCTCAACTTTGGTGACTTTTAAGACATGTGGACTTCAATTCCCACCATCCCCTAGCCCAGAGGTCTTCAAACTTGGCAGCTTTAAGACTTCAAGGCTTTAAGGCTTCAAGTTGAAGTCCACAAGTCTTAAAGCTGCCAAGTTTGAAGACCTCTGCCCTAGCCAGCCCTGCTGCCTGGAGAATTCTGGGAGTTGAAGTCTACCCAAGTTAAAATTGCCATGGTTGTTATTACAGTAAGTGTTTATATTGCTGCTAAGGCTCTACTGGCTTTGAAGGTGGGCACTGCCAAAAACTGACAGAAAATTGTGAGGGACACAATTTTCCAGCAACCCCAGTCAGAATAACACCTGACTGGGATTGCAGAAGCACCTGCATGCGAACAGATGAACTGCACAACAGAGTGTTGTGGAACCCAAAGAAGACTTTGTGTGGTTATGCCTAAATTATGCGGATTCCACAGAAACAGAAGTATTATGTAAGTATTAAAAGACAGTATTGGTAACGGTTTCCCTGTCAGTCGTGTCCAACTCTAGGGCACGGTACTCATCTCTGTTCCTTGGGCAAGGAAGCCAGCGTTGACTGAAGACATTTTCCATGGTCATATAGCCAGCATGGCTATACACCAAATGCCCACGGAACACTGTTACCTTCCCACCAAAGTAGTACCTATTAATCTATTCTCATTTGCATGTTTTTGAACTGCTACCCTGTTTCCCCTAAAATAAGACCTCCCCGGATAATAAGCCCAATTGGGCTTTTGAGCGCATGCGCTAAAATAAGCCCCCCCCCCTGAAAATAAGCCCTCCCTGAAAATATTAAACTGCATGTGCAGCCGGTCCCCGCCATTTCCTCTGGTTAGGGTTAGGGAGACAGAGCTGGAAATCAGGTAAGATGGCAAGAAGAGTCCGGTCTTGCTCCACGTGCCCCCAAATAATAAGACTTCCCCAAAAATAAGGCCAAGTGCTTATTTCGGGGTTCAAAAAAATATAAGACAGGGTCTTATTTTCAGGGAAACACGGTAGGTGGGCAGGAGCTGGGGCAAGCAACGGGAGTTCACCACATTGCAGGGAGCTCGGGTCTTGAAACTGGGCTGTCAGCTCTCCAGTTATACCCAGAAAGTAGTTATGGGTAAAAAGACTGCACATGGCAGCCTTGTCTCTTCACCTCTCCATCTGAGCAGAGAGGTTTTAAGATTTCATTGGAATGAGAGCTGAAGGCTGCATACAGCAGAGAATGGTATAGGAGGTTTTTAATGGCAAGATGCTTCTGTTTGCACTTACATGCAGAGTTCTTTATTTTGTGTGCCTGACAGTTTTCCGGGATGAAAAAAACAACTTCAGCTTATATTCTTGAAAATAGAAAATCCATTGGTTGTTATCTTTCTTAGGTGAAAGACCTAGGAAAGTAGTAGAGGGAAATGATAATTTTCACATTAATGAAGCTGGAAATAGATTTAAGAAGTGTATTATATTAAAAAACTAAAATGATTTTTTAAATTAGAAGAAATATTGCTATTCTAATGGAATTTCAATTTTCTAGGAAGAAGCAGCATTGTTCTTTCAATTGTGAGAAGACCGAACCTCATCTCTCTATTGGTAGTGGAGCTTCACAGGCTGAGGGTACTGAGGGACTTTAATTTGTTCCCTTGAAAAAGAGAATTGATTTAGGAATTCATAACCATCATGACAGTCATGCTCTTACCCCAAGTTACAGGTGCAAATTGTATGGAAAGCTACACATTAGATCTGGTTTCATTTCAGAGCAAATACAATGGAAAATAACTTTAACATGGTGCAGTCACTAAGGAATTGTCTGCTGGAATATAAAGATTGCTACTCAATTAAATAAAAGTGAGTGGAGTCTCTTCAAGCACTTTGTAGGATTCTTAGAGACAGTTTTCAATCACTGCTCCCTTTTAACAAGTACCAACTTTTTGGGGATTCGGAAAAGTAATTAACACCAGATTATATCCCTAGAACTTTGAAGAGGAGATAAATTGAAGATTATGCCTGTGTATGAGTTGTAATGACTTTTAGGTACCCGATCTTTCCATTCTATTTCTATAAAATGTTTCTATTTTATGGAGTGATCTATTGGTTTTAATCCTATTTATGTATGATTGGATTGTGAGCCAATCCAATTAAAATGGTATATAAGCCTAGTAAAATAAATTCTGGTGATTTTAATTTACTTGCTTCTCTTGCTCAATGGTTTTACAGCTATTTCTGCTTACTTGCACTTGAAACTGGAGTTGAATATACTGTATGCCATTTTATTCCTTTTTCAGGTTTTGGGTTGTGAATATTGCAGGGTTGTATGTTTCTAATTGATTTATCGATGCTTTTCTTTTTAGAAAAATTGTTTTTGAAAAACAGTGGTTCTGCTTAGATAATGCCATTGGGCATGTTTATGGATCATCATTTGAAGTGACTAGTGGTGGTAGTCTTCAGCCAAAGCGGACATTAGAAGAGTTGAATCCAGGTATGAATCAGCTAGAAATTATTTAGATAGCGAAAGTATGGAATGTGTATGCTTTGATATTATAATCCTGATACTTTTCCTGAACAAAGTACAATATGGGGTTGAGGAGCAAGGGAAGTATGAGTTACAACTTTCAGTCTATGCTTTATATGTGATAAAACCATAGACTTACCTTGTAGTAAGATGGCCTGCCAATAAATTGGATGGATGGATGGATGGATGGATGGACTGATACCTGCCAGTTTTTATGGCAGCATAAAAAAAATTTATCAACATCTATACAAAAAATAAGTTCTTACATTGGTGGCATGAAACTCTGATAAGAATCTTTGCCTATCTCGATGGTTCTCAACCTTTTCTTCACCACGGACCTCCTTTAAATAACTTTTTGGCCAGACTCCCAAGATTTAAATCATAACATTTCTTCAAGACTTCACAGACCCTGTGACAACATCGTGGAGCCCCCACAGGGTTCCGCGGCTCCACAGCATCGTGGAGCCCCCACAGGGTTCCACAGACCACAGGTTGAGAATCACTAGACTATTTTATAGATTGGCAAGTTTATGTGCAGGAACATTCATCTTTGGTGAAAATGTGATGAAAAATGTTGAAAGGAAGTTTTATGAAATGTATATAACTAAATAGAAGTGTAGATTCAAACTCAAAATTAGATTTACCAGCTATATTTGATGGTCAGAACAAAAAATTACCATGTTAAAAACATGTCTATTTTAATATCTAAATTATTAATAAACAATGGAAATATCTGAATAAAATCCAAACTGCTATACATTATTTGTTCAAATCTGGTTTGTAGCATTTACTTGAGAAAGTTTCCATTTCTTGACAATACATAGTAGCAAATCATAATTTTGGGAACATTGTGATTTTATGGTTTATATAAGAGAGAAGCATTCTTGCAAGAGTCCTACGTGAGATATGGGCAGGCTGAAATATACTAGTATCATTGAATTGTTAAATTTAATCAAGATTTAATTTAAAAAAATCTTGTTTGTTTGACAAAAAACAATCAGAAGCACAAGTGAAAAAAGCTACACCAACATTTCCTTTTGCCTGATAAACTAGTACAAGGGTTTAAGTTATCCCAGTTTCCTGTTTTGTCTGTTAGATAATTACAGTACCAGTTATAAATCATCTATGATATGAAATAATATTTTTAAATCTTTAGTAACAGTTCTTACAAACTTATTATATTTTTGGGTTTTTTTTAAGAAACAAAAGAAGCAGGTACAGATAATCGTAATATAATAGATGATGGAAAGTCTCAAAAATTGACTCATGATGATATAAAGGCTTTGAAGGATAAAGGCATCAAAGGACAGGTAATCTTGAATTCTCAACTGCATATTATTGCTTCATGTCACAAGTGAATATTTTCTGTTTAGAAAGCTATACTGCTAGGAACAATTAAAATCTTTGTTGAAGAATATGAACAAGTGTTATATAGTGACTGAAATTGTAGAATTAAACTGAGGAAACACATTTGAGTTTCTACTCAACCAAAAGAAATCACTGGATGACTTTAGGCCAGTTGATATATTTCAGCCCAGTTGGGCATCAGAGTAATATTACAATAAAACTAGGCTAGAACTCCATTTAAGCTATCTTTTGTTCCAAAGAAAAAGCAGGATATAAATTTATTATTAGATTTATAATAAAGGGCAGTTGCCTTTCTATACTAAATACAAGCCACTCCTTTAAAAGTCTTGAAGGATTGAATCTTGAACTATTTCATATAAAATATTAACTTTACAACTCAACTATATTTCTGTCTTGACTGGATGATATGTATCATCATAATGAATGGAATACAACATCCATTTTATATCATTCAAGTCACTGGTACTGCTTTTCATGTGTAATTCTTTGGATTGTTTATGGCTAAATGTTGGCCTCACATTTGGTAGATGCATAACTACATTGAGAATAAATATATTTTCTATTCTGTATGTGCGCGCGCGCACCTTCAAGTCAATGTTAACTCTGGCAACTGCCTGGGCAAGTCCCTGCAGTTTTCCTGGCATATTTTTTTCCCCAGAAATAGTTTGCCATTACCTCCTTCTGAGAGTTTGACTGGCCCAAAATCAAACAACTGGCTTTGTGTCTTAGGCTGGAATAGAACTCACAGTCTCCTGTTTCTGTCTTGGTACTTTAACCACTACAGCAAACTGGCTTTTTAATTTCTTTTTTAATTTTTACTTGGATGCTCCTTAGTCACTGTTTATATACTGAGGACTTTTGTGTTTTGTTTTGGTTGAAATGCTTTATAAATAGCTATGAGAAGAGAATGATTAACCTGTCTTTTTTTGAAGGAAATAGTTCAACAATTAATAGAGAACAGCACCACGTTTAGAGACAAAACAGAATTTGCTCAAGATAAATACATCAAAAAAAAGAAAAAGAAGTAAGTTGAATTTTAGAAAACAGAATGTTCAGTGAATCACAAATCATAAATAGCTTTAACACTATTTGTGCTGCTTTGCTTACAGATATGAGGCAGTTATTACGATCATAAAGCCATCTACTCGTATATTATCAACAATGTACTATGCAAGAGAACCAGGAAAGATCAAGTAAGGCTTAATGTATTTCAGTTATATGGGGTATCTGTTGGACTACATCTAGCAGTAAATGAGTGGATAAATGTCCTCCCACCAATGGTTACAGATGGATACAATTGATGCATAAAATATGAGATTCTTTTCTTGACCGAATATAATTTGTAATAATCTGGGTTTGTGGATTTTTTTAAAAAAAATAGGAGATTCTGATGATGGCTACCAAGTGGACTAGAATTAGTCTTATTCTGCATGAATTTAGATTTTTTTTCTCTCTCAAAAGTCTCCTTTTGGCAGGCAAAGGCAAAAACTAAGCTGCAGATTTCTGCTGATACTTTTTCTCACCAGTACTACATAAACTATGTTGGTACTGAACAAGTTAAAGCATTTTTCAGCTTCCATCCACAACAGTACCCAGGCCTTTTGTAAGGGAGAATGAGACCCCTTGCTTCATTCCATCTGAAATGAACACATCAACTTTTATTGATTGTATTGTAATTTCTTTTTGCAAGCTGCCCAGAATTATTGGGAGCTGGGCAAAATACATGTTTAATAAATATTATTGTATCTGTACGGTCAGAATTTATATTTATTCAAAATATAAATTAGAACTAGAAATCCGGTATGTCTAATAAAATTTGTTATATTCTTATTTATTTTAATTCACAGCAAAAGTAATCTATATATTTTTTTCCCAAAATGTCCTAGCCATTTGCGGTATGATACTCTAGCCCAGATGTTAACTTGGGGAAATGTTCATGCTGGCAACAAGATGATAGTAATGGAAACCTGTGCAGGACTGGTGCTGGGAGCTGTAATGGAACGAATGGGAGGTGAGAAGAGCAGAATATAATGTATACAACTGGGAGTGTGAACATTTAATAGTAATATTTCTATAGGTAGCGTGTGCATTTGATTTGAAAATTACGATTTTTTTTCCTTACAGTTAAGCTGGATAAGGAGCTTTCTAAGCAAAACATTGATTACAAAATATAAAGATGCCAAAAGAGTAGAGAAATAAGATACTTTTGGAAAGACAATTGTGTTTTGTCCTTCTGCTTTATTTATTTTTGTCTAACAACTATTTTCAAGTTTTATGGAGAAGTAAGCAGATAAAGAGGGAAATCTCTGTTATTGTGAATATAGCTATTGTTAAAAGTGTTCACTGAATATAGCGTGAAGAGTTAGTCAAGATATGGCTGCTTGGTTTGCTTCTCTTGACTGGTTTTGCCCCACTCCATTTTGGAAATACTTTTGGAACTCAGCTGGGTTTCAGAACACATTTGCTAGACAACATAAGGAACCAAGGAAGGCAGATGCTGTAATACAAAAACGCAGCACCTGACTAAATGGCCAAGTTTGTGAAAGTGGGCGAAGACAAGTTCAAATAATCTTTCACTTGTCCATAGTAATTTGAATTGAAATCACCTGTAGATGCTTGTGTAAAGCTCAACATTTTTGGATCACATGAATAATCCATTATTTGCACAGATGCATGTGTCAGGTAACCAGTTTTGCAGAACATTCTTTGTGATGATGTTAAGAATTGTAGATGATTTCTATTTTCTTTCATGCAAGTCAATGCTGTGTTTGAGAGAAAATGGTTTGTTTAGATTGTCACAGTGTATTAGTATAAACCTAGTTTATGCTGGCTGTATTTGACTTTGATCTGTACTTGCAGGTTATGGATCGATTGTTCAGATATATCCAGGAGAAGGACCTGTTAGAGCAGCCACAAGTTGTTTTGGATTTCCTAAAACTTTTTTTGACACACTCTCTGAGTTCCCCCTCAGCAAAGTGGCCAGCGTTCTGTCTGGAACATTTTCTTTAACGCCATTGCCTTCAGAGTGTGAAGAGAAAACACCAGTGGTAGAAGACAAAAATGGTTCTGGGGATGACAAGGAACTTTCTATACCAGAAGTAGATGTGGAATGCAGTCCTAAGGTAGCTATGGAGAGTGGCCAACCTGAAGATCAAGAAATAGTGGAATTTGCATCGGATGCACTTGATGATAAAGCCAAGGGGACAGTAAGATCCTACCATTTTATGATAGTTTAAATTTAATTAAATAATTGAACCATTGATATTTAAGTAAGTACATTTCTCAGCTCACATTGCAGCATCAGTTATTACATGAATGTTTACTCTGTTATGCTTATCTGCATTATATGTTAATTATTTGCAAGATCTTTTGATAGAAATCAGATTTAATAATAATTGGAAATGTGAATAAGTGCAGTGTACTCTGCATTGCTAAAATATAGTCATAGCACCAGAATAATTTTATCAATTGTGAAAATTTTTGGAGTAATTGTGATTTCTGTTCATATTTAGTCAGCTATGTTAAAATATTTCAGTGTCTAAAGCTGATATATAGCGATGTAAGATAATTATCTCACTTTATTGCAATAATGTTTAACACAAGTTACTTTTTTTAAAAAAATTAGCAATATATTTAATTATTTGAAGTATTTCAGGTTGAAGCAGTAGAATACATTTTGTTGTTTTTAACATCTTTCAAGTGGACCTTTAAATTTGAGGAAGGCATTAGAAAATTAAGCCCATTAGCCTAAAAATGTGTGTATTTTTACAAAATATTGCAGAGAGAATTGTTTTTAGAACTTCTCTAGTTCTTAAAATCATTTAATCTGAATTTATACATATTTTAGACACATGACAAACAAAAGAAACAAGAGGAAAAGAAGAGAAAGCTGATAGCAGCTGCTGCTTTATTGAAAAACAAGGATGCCGATGGGTGAGAGCTCTCTTATAGTATTGAACATGTCCAGAAATATCTTGTTTTGTAATTGCTTTCAAAAGAGAATTTGCCATTCTAAAAATATAACTGGGTGTGTTAGTGTTCATCGTTTGTGGATAAGGGTTACTTGTCTATATAGCTTGAGGCTTAAAGCCAAGGCTCAGCCCTTTCTGGATTTTCCTTTTTTTTCATTAGCTTGTTAAATTTCTGTGTTAGATTGAAAAATGCTGTAAATGGTCAAAATATTTTCAGCACTGACAGGATGACAATAGCCTGTACAATTATCCCTATGATGGAGAGGATTCGTCAGTATATCAGCTGTGATGAATGGTTCAGCCTGTTTATAGGGTTAAAAGTCCTTATATAAGGAAAATAACAAGTGCATTAAAAGATAATGGTTCAGATCTAAAATAAAGTTGAGGAAATTCATGAAAAAAATTGTTTCTAATCTATATCTGAGAAAGCCTCTCTAATTTAGCACTCTTTAATGTGGGCAGCAACATTTCCTCAAATTTTGGCAAACCACCTGGTTTCACATCACCACTGTAACTTGAAGCCTTTTCCTTCCATGGTTTTTTAAGATTTAATCTGGGATTCAAATTATTTTTAGATCTTTTCATAGCCAAAAAGTAACAGTCTTGATGTTTAGAAATGCAGCTAACCTGTGTCTAACTTTCCATTACAGTTTAATTGTAGCCAGTCGATTTCATCCAACAAGTTTATTACTCCTATTGTTAGAGCTGGTAGCTCCTTCAAGGCCTTTTGTTGTCTACTGCCAATATAAAGAGGTGAACCTAATATATTTTCTTAATTTAATCTTTTTAAAGATTTTTGTCAGTAAATTCATATAACCAGATGTTCTTGTTTTAGCCACTACTAGAATGTTATGCAAAACTGAGAGAGAAAGGTGGTGTCATAAATCTGAAACTTTCTGAAACATGGTTACGAAACTATCAGGTAAGAATTACAAACATATATGTACTGCAGAAAATGCAAGTAAACCAGGGAAATTATGCATCTCTGATCAAATAGATATTTGAAATTATGAAAAAATGGGGAATAGAAAATACCATATTTTTCAGACTATAAGATGTACATTAGCTTTAGGGGAGGAAAACAAGGGGAAAAAATCTGCCTCTGTGGCCCGTTCGCTGCCGCCGCCGCAACTCGTTCACCATGGCCCATTCGCCATCAATTGCCACAAAGGGGCAGCAGCAGCAGCGATCCCCGCCACCTATAACAGCTGATCGGCACCGCACCAACCCCCCTCCCCCAACCGCAATATTCGCTCTATAAAATGCACAGACATTTCGACACATTTGGGGGGGGGAATGTATCTTATTGTCCGAAAAATACGGTAGATCATTGTTCAGACTATGCAAAGTAATTTCATATTATAACTATTCTCTGATTATTCACTGGCAAGCCTGCCACTTATTGTATATTTTATCTTGTTTTGTTTTTATTGTTAATGTATTTTTGTTTCCAATTCTTGTCAATGACCTAATAAAAATATTCATTTAGTTTGATATTATCATTGATTCATAACTCATCAATGTAGCATAATGGTAAGAATTTCTTTTTATGAAATTTCTGCAAGGCAAATTAAGTGGCATCGACTGTCTGATTTTTACACTTGTCTAATATGTGTCTTCTTTAAATCTTTTATTGCTGTCTGATCCATGAGCCTCACAGAATGTGCTTTAGTACTGCAATTATTACATAGCTTATTTGCCATTTCTTATTTTTAAGATCTTGCCAGATCGAAGTCATCCCAAATTGATAATAAGTGGTGGCGGTGGGTACCTACTGACAGGTATCACTGTTAAAAATGAAAGCATAAATACCAGTGACTGCTTAGACGAGCCATCTTCTAAAAAGCGTAAGCTTCAAGAACACCAGTAATGCTTCAAGAAATTATCCTTGTGCTCTGTTACTAACTGAATTTAAAGGCCCAGCGGAATGCACTTTGTTTTCCATTTGCAACTGAAGGTTCTTTTTTAAATCAATCAGGTTCAACCAAATGTTTTTATTGCCAATGTCATTCCAGACTTAGGTCGTCCCCATAACTTATGGATCATTACTTTAGAAAAGGGGTGTTAAACTCGATTTCATTGAGGGCCACATCAGGGTTGTGTTTGACCTCGGAGGGCTGGGGCTGGGGCTGGTCATGGGTGTTTGACACAGGCTCAAGATGTGGCTTTTCCCTTCTTTCTTTCCACAGTCCTTCACTATAACAATTTTTCTATCTCTTTTACCAGATATTACAGGCAAACATTTATTACTTATTCTTCATACTCCACTAAACTTTTTATTTCTAAATTTATACCCCATTGTTTAATAGTAAATTGCTTTTCCAGGCAATTTATACTATTGCCTGGAAAAGCTATTTATACTATTCAACTAATAATAAAAATACAATAGCATAAATAACATGATAATACAAGACCTAACAGCAGAGATAAATTTCCAGGATAATAAATAGAAATGGCTGTCAATTATGGATTGTTGATTGTAGATTAAATTGACCTACGGTATGTAAAATCTGGCATTAAACTAGTATTAACATAGGATGTTGTTTATTTTCTATCCAGATCAGGCACTTACTTTAGGCCACATAATTGTAATCCAGTCCTCCTGCAGCACTCTGCCAGCTGAGTGGAGGCCTCGTGGGACCTCCATGTGGCCTGGTTTTGGCCAGCAGAGTGCTGCTGGAGGCCGTAGTGGCCAAAAACGGGCCTCACAGAGCCTCAGCGCAGCCCGTTTTTTGCCTCCCCAGCCTCCAAAAGCACTCTGCTGGCCAAAAATAGGCCTCGCGGGGCCTATGCAAGCAGCCTGTCTGCAGCCCGTTTTGACTGACAGAGGCACTGCAGGCCAGTCCTTTGATATTTCCACACTGACCTCACGGGTCAGATTTAAACATCCCTCGGGCACATCCGGGCCGTGGGCCTTGAGTTTGACACCCCTGCTTCAGAAGGATATGATTAAGTGTCAGTCTTCCTGGAAATGTTGCAAAAATTGACTGAAAGTCCAGCTCGATTCTGTTTCAGAATTTTGTTTTTAATTCAAAAACCATGTTTACACTAATCCCATTTCCATTTCTGTTAAAATCAATGTTTTTTTTAACTAAGTGAAATGAATGTTTCAAAATGCTGTACTATTATCAGTGAGAAATGCAAGATTAATGCTAGACTATTGCATATATTAACCATTCTTAATTTCAAAAAGAACCCCAAACATTACATATTACTTTGGAAATGTTAGAACAGAGCCTGGTGGCGCAGCAGACTAATAGCCTGCTATTAACATTCAGCTGCCTGCAATTACTGCAAGTTCGAATCTCCCCAGGCTCAAGGTTGACTCAGCCTTCCATCCTTTCTAAGGTAGGTAAATTGAGGACCCAGTTTGTGGGGGCAATAAGCTGACTTTGTATAAATATACAAAAGTATGAAGGCTATTGCTTAACGCATTGTAAGCCGCCCTGAGTCTCCGGAGAAGGACGGCATATAAATCAAATTTTTTTAAAAAAAATGCTAGTCTGTTTTCACTTAACACTTAAAAAAAAGAAAAATAAACCTGGTTTCCATCTTTTTTACATGTAATAACTATATTTTTATGTGGAGTTTTTAATCTGTAAATTTGCATTTGAATAAATTATATTATTTTGTGATACATGAATTATTTTTTCTTTTAAGCAAGAGAGGATTGTTAAAATAAGAAGCCTTCAGGATGGTAACCAAACTGGTGTGTTTCCCAATGTGCTCATTGGCCCCAAAAGTTCACCTGCCATTGTATTGGGCTCTTTATTGTCTTGTATTTATGAATTGATCCCCATTCATCCAAATTCAAACAAGATATGTATCTCAGTAGGGACCATGAAATTCTTGATACACTCTTGGGAGTCACAAGATTTAGAACATTGATCATATCTTTCAGTTTTAATTTTGGATCTGTTGCTGCTTTTGCAGTTTAATTTATTTCTTCAGTTCTTAGTATTTGTACACTGCTTTTATAAGCCATCCTGAATGACTCAGGGAAAGAAAGTTAAGGTATAAAGAGTCTAATAAATAAAAAAGAGATAGACCCATTTGAAAGAGATATAAAAAGAGATCCTTGAAATAGATGGGTTTGATTGAAAGAACTGTAGGCCAGTGTGGTGATCCTTCTATAAACATGGTCTAAATCACTTTTTCCCCTTTGAATCCAGATCATAGAGCAATCCTTTATTTTTAATTTAAGAAGGTAATCAACAATCAGCTTTAAGGCTTGGCTTTTCCCCACAAGCATTTGGGGCTGGTTGAATGGGATTCCCCTTCAGCTGTTTTTATTATAGTGCTTGATTACCAGCATATTCTATATTTCAAATTTATATAGTATATCATGTATGTTTTAATGTTACATGGATCTTTTGGGGGATTTTTTTTTTTCATTTGTTGGGTACTGCCTGGAATCACATTGTTTGAGCAGCCTTATGAAACTGGTAAATAAATGAATACATAAATAAATAAACAATCCCTTGTAGAAGAAGACTGGGCAGTATTTTGTTACAGTGGGGCAGAATGAGTGGTACCTACAACTGGTCCTTGGAGGTCCAGCATCACAGTGTCCCCACAGTTGTGTAATTGCATTCTGGGTGCTTTGCACCCAGCTCACAATTATCACATTGCAGTGAGCTGCGGTCATGCGATCCTGAATTCTGGGGTTCCCTGCCAGCTTCCCACAAGCAAAATCAATGGGAAAAGCTGGCAGAAGTTGGAAGTCATGGTCACATGAAGTCCTTGTTTAATGACAATATCTGGGACTGCTGGAATTACTGTCACTAAGAGATGCAATCACCTGATTCCATGCTTTATGGCTGTGTCGCTTAGCAACAGCAATTCCGGTCTCATCTGCTATTATAAGGCAAGGATTAATCACATACACATACAAAAATTCCTGTGAACCCTGTGAAAATGTCTTTGAAAATAAATAAGTAAAATCTAGCCCCCACTTGGCTGCGTTATCATTGCATCCACTGCAGAGCTTGGTTTGCTACGTAGTTAAATTAAAGCAGAACTGGGGAGCTAAAAACCCTTATTGTGCCATGAACTTGGTAATAACTAACTACGTCACTAGAATATATCACAGCAAGGCTAAGAAAGCAAAGAATGTTTTGTGTGTAATGTGTTACCTTCCACTGGAGTTTTGCTTTCCCCCCCCCCCCCATATCCATATCGAAAGTCTTGCTGGATAGCTATGTAAATTGTTTTATAAAGCAATTTAAATACTTGAAATTTGGTGTTGGAGAAGACTCTTGAGTATACCATGGACCAATGGGTCGTCAAACAAATCAACCCAGAAATTGTCACTCAGCGTGAAATGGCAAGGTACAATTGATCATACTTTGGACACATTATGTGAAGATCTAGCTCTCTGAAAAAGACTGTACTGCTGGGAAAGGTGGAAGGAAAGGGAAGAGGATGACCAGCAGCAAGGTGGATGGACTCAGTTACGGTGACGATGAATGCACCATCTGAAGACTTGAAAGACCAGGTTAGAGATAGATTGTTGTAGAGAAAATTAAGAGGCAACATCGACGTGATGGCACATAAACAAAAGCTTTCATCTCGTTGGTTAACATAGGCAAGTGCCTCAAGCGTTATGCAAAGGTTTTTAGTAGCCAGACTATAATAATATCCCATGTATGATGTTAGCTAACTTAAAAGCATTTCAGCAGAATGGAACAGTTTAAAATCCTGTGGCATTCTAATTTTAATAACAATGAAATCTATAATGTAATCTAAAACCTGAAACTTGGGGCCCAATCATTAAAATGTATGTTTATTTCCCACCTCAGTTAGGAAGATCATTTTGGTCCCTGAACAATTTTGTCTAATCAGTTTCATTAAGCATGTAAACATTGAATAACAGCTTCTGTGAGAGTCATGTGTAACATAGCCCATAAAAACTTAAACTGTTATTACTTTAACAATATTGAGGAGTTGCTCCCCCATGCACTTCAGTGATCTAGAAAAAGGCAGTCTATAAATGCAACAAATGCATAGTTCACATATACTTCAGGTACAAAATCAACCTGGAGACATTTTCCTCTGGAAAATACCCTGTGAATCCAGGTTATTAGCCTACTTTCTCAGAAAGATTTTAATCTTTCTCAGTTGAGTTATGGTAGGAAGAAAAATCACTTGGAGTTGATTCCCCAACCTATTTAATTTGGCCTTGAAAAAGCAGAAGGAATGTTCATTTATGCTCATGATATGAAGCAATATTTCCAACATTCAGTAGGTGGCAATCAGAATCAAGAATAGAGAATGCTAGTTATAATAAATGACCTATGAAAATATTGACTACCTCAGATCAATAGCGAACATACCTATCCACAATTGTGCTTCCCATGTTTTATAGTCATTTAACTTTTTAATTAAATGTTTAATGAGTTTGATATTTGTGTGACTGGTTTGGTATTTTGAGGCCGGAATGCCTTTGGCTAGCAGTCCTTAAGTGCTGAAATCTTGGCCCCTGAAATCGTACATTGCAATCAGTGCAGTAGAAATTTTTTTGTTTCTAATAAAAATCATTGATACTACTGGTGCTTGGGGAGAATAAACAAAGCCTGCTCGCTTTCATATAAAGGAATCAGCATTTTCCAGGCCTGTTATCAAGATGAATAAAAAGAATCTGCTTAAGTGCTACTGGAATTAACAGCTACAAAATAACAAGTTGGAAGTTTCACGAAGTTCTTCATCAGCATCAGAATATGATGAAAAGCAGAAACTTTGTCCTGTTGAATACCTCACTATCGTAATTCCTTCAGGTATTCTGATACTACCAGATGGTTAAGATTTCATTTTGTTTTAAAGCTGGGGTATCTCTAATTTTTGTATTGCTTGAGTAGTGTGGTGAGAACCATATCGCGAAAAGTGAGTGAACCAAAAATAAAGTCGATGAGTGTACAATAAAACTAAATACATATTACATTAAAATTAATTACTATAAATGTTGTGAATATTTATTTTAGTTTCTTTTAATCCTGCCTTTATTATATTTATAAATAAGGCAGCAATTATGTAGCTAACCACTTATGTATCAATGACTTTAAAAATACAGTTCCATAGAAACTTTGTGGGTAGTTTAAGAAGCGCATTCAATGCTTTTGTGAGTGGGCTGCAGCCAGTGTCCTTTTTTCATAAACTGTGAGTGTTCAGTTTATCTCATAACAATATAGAAGTAGATGGTGTATCTATTTTGGTGCTGTCAGACTCCCAAAGTAGATTTTATGGTACTACAGAATATACAACTAATTTATAAGGAACAAAAAAACCTAATTTCAATATAGACTTATAAGCATGTTACTGTGTCTCCTCTGACAAATCTAACTATGTAAATCATAAACAAGCTATGCAGGAGCACATGCAGTTAACTACGGTATGTAGACAATGTAAAGTTTATTATTTTTTACCGAGATAATATATTTCTGAAGAACGCACACACAATTATCCTCATACATTTCAAAATTCAGAAGGCAAGAATTCATGCTGATCTGAACAAATCTTTTGGAACAGAAAGATGCTTTGTACTGGTGTAAATTATATATTTAAAGGATGGTAAACTATTTCTAATTAGGGAGAAGAACAACATTTGAGGCAGTGACTTTACTAGTAAATACAGGATACTTTAAATAAAGCTACTCTTCGCCATACCACATTACGTCAAATAAAATTCATCCTCTCTGTTTATTGTTGAATTTTTCAGCTATCTTCTGCAGTTCCAGATCCATAGCAGCCAGGTTTTCCAGTTCTTTCTCCTGTGATAATGAAAAAGGAAATCCATGTAGATTATCACCTTAAAAGCATAGATCACTTTTTTATTCTGAGAATTTGATTGTGAGAAATTCATGCAATTGTACTGCTTAGTGATCTTATTAGATTTAGATTTAATTAAATTTGATCATGGCTCATATGCAAGTAATTATGTTTGGATTTTTAATTCTAATGTAGCTCTAGTTACTTTTCCTGGCTCTTCCAATAGCCTTTTCTATTAAGGCTGTATAAAGTAAGCAACATATGTATGCATAGGTGTTTGGGGACATCCAGAAGCTGCTTTCACAACAGTCAAGAAATCGATCAGAAAAAGATTCTATAAGAATTAAACATTCTATTTTAATTACCTATGTAACGTTTGCAAAATACTTTTAAAATGTGATTTTATTGCAATAAAATTTTGTAAATGCATAATCTCCCAAACTTCACTCAAGAAAACTGAGAAAGAAAATGTAAGGAAGAGCTTCTAAATACTTGTGCAGTCTATTTTTATGATTCATGTGATCCGTTTCCGTAAGGAGAGCACGATGAAATTAATCTTACTTTCCATCGAAGCATACTGATGATTCCTAAACAGGAAGATCAACCGTGTAATGTTAACCTGTGCCATTTATCATGTTTATGTACTATAGTAACTCATATTTTGTGAGTTTGACTTAGTATTTATAGAGAACTACAGTTTCTCTAGGAATCAGTTTATAAGTGCCAATTGTTTATGTTTTGCCAAAATGACCAGAAATCATCTTCATGCTTTTCTTCAGATTTTTAATTCTTTTCTGCATCCTCATAGTTAATGTTAAGAATATTTGGCACTGATCATTTGTCAAGTTATGTGGTTGGATGGTTTTCCCAGAACATGAATTTATAGTATGGCAGTTATGTCACTGCACACTCGCTTGTACAGTTATTTCAGTGAGACCTGATATACCACGTTGTGTAATATTGAAAGTCAGGATGTGTCATTCCTGAAAATGTAGGCAGTCTGATAGAAATCTGACTATTTCTAAATAGGAAGCATGGGAGGAAATGAGGCCCGCAGCCCAGAATTAAAATGAACACATGAACAGAACAGATTTCAAATGAAATTTTGGTTACTCTATTTTAAACAGGTTACTATTGTGATGGTGTAGTGTTGGTATACATTCAGCTATGCATGTATGTATATACACAGAAGTATCTTGCTTGAATAAAATCTTAGATTAAGCAACTGGTCTGGGTCAAAGTATTCCCTATTCAGCATTTTAGTTAGTCCTTGTCCATATTACATTGAAAAATGTGGTGAATGCCTTAAAAGCAACACTTGAAGACTATTTGCCTGTTTTAGCAGCTGATATCAGTCCAGAAAGGCAGCTATTTTAACTAGATCAATTTAAAGCAAGAAGAATGAGCCTAGTGGCTTACAATCTGAATGCCTTCCTTAAAAAAAATATATGTATGACTTCATGGAGCTTACCTTTTGTTCAGGTATTTTTTAAGAAATGAAACCAGAACTAAGGTTTCGTTCTAGCTTAGTCTATAACTAGAAAGATTGTTACAGATTATCCCCAGAAGAAAGTTCTTTGCAGAAAATCAGTCACCTGATTTTAGCCAATGCTTTGCCGTGCCATGACAAAGAAGTTGATTTAAACAGGGACTAAGTAGATTGTGCAATCCTAGATATATTCATTTCAAATAAGTTACATGGAGTCTTAACATCTACACTAAATAAATCAGAACATGCCCTTGAATTACAGCTTTCTAGATATTTTTAACACTCAAGAATTTTTCTTCTGTCCCCTTAAGATCCAGTTTTGTTGACAATTTCAGTAGGGTAATTATGAAGCAACTTCAGCAGGTTGCATCATTCCAATGAAGTACAAGTGTAAATGATACCTAGAGACAGAGAAGGTTAAGTGAAAGACAGCTAAAACCAGATTATTAATTGGAACACATTGATGGTCCTGTCAGTTATTTGAATATTGTATGAAGCCTGAAATAACAGGGCTTCATACTTTTTGATCACGTACAAAGTTGTCAGCATGATACTGAGAATATAACCCTAACGTATGATCATGTTGCGCCTAGATACCTACTGTATTATTTTGCTGAAATAAAAGACTTTTTTAGAAAAGAATTGTTCTAGCTTTCTTAGAAATCATAAAATAAATACCTCTTCTGGTGTCAGAGGCCTCTGATTAAATTTGTCCTTGCCATTTCTTATTACATGTCCCCTTTCAATGTCTTCTTTTGAGTTGTACAATTCTGGAAATTCTGCAGATTTTTTCCGGTAGCTCAGAAGATGGGCCAGCTCATCCATTCTATCATACTGCCTTTTTATCTCAGGTTTGTATAGCCTCTCAGGATTGTTATTGTTGTCCTGTTTGGGGTTTAAGCTATCCAAGATCTGTTTCTTCTCCCACAAGTCATAATCATTATATTCAGGAAAGAATTCCCTCTTATTCAAGTGGGACTTGCGTTCTTCTTTACTCTCCAACAGTGGATTGATGATGTCAGCGTTCTTGTCCACAGATCTGTTTTTCCACCTGGGCTGTTGGGAATAAAATGATTTTAAAGCTCTTTTCACATTTTCTACAAGATAGTGGCTTCTTGGGTAGCCCTCCTCTAGCAGAAGAGTCCTTTTATTCTCAAAGTGTTTTCCTCTCTCGCTATAGTGTGGAGTTTCTAGCTCTCCATCATTACTAGGATAGTGCTTTTCTTCTTGGCTGCTGAGTTGCTGCTCTCCATCTTCTCTCTCCTTGTTTTGTGGTTTTGCCATCTCTAGCTGTACACTTGGTTGGTCATGGTGCCATTTCTCATTTATGCTATCATGGCTTTGTTTCATATCTCCATTTTCCTTCCTTGCTTTGCTGTAAGGGACCCTTAGTTCGTAGTGATGTCTAATCTCACTTGATGGCCCACCGAAAAGTCTTTTCCTCATGTACTGATACTGTTTCCTTTCATTTTCCTCACTCTGTTGCTTCATGTCTTCATCACTGTCCTCTTGGCTGGGGTAGTGTTGATCCCAATATCCTTGGTTCCTGCTCTCTCTCTCCATTTCCTCGGACCGATGCATTTCAATAGCGTTTCTTGGCTCCACAAAGTAATGTCCTCGCTCATAATGGTTGGGGTGATGACTCCTTTTAGCCCAGAATTCTTCCTCACTGGGCTCTTCAGATGAGCCCCTTTTTTCACCAATACGATGATTGTTGTATTCAGAGAATTTACCCAATCTTGGTTTCCTTCGGTAATGTCCTGATTTGTGGTCTTGCTTCTCTGTTTCGCCACCGTCCCTCTCCGAAGAATCTTCAAATTCTTCATGAAAACTATGATGATACTTTTCATTACTTTCCTCCTCCTCCTCTTCCTTTTCTTCCTCCTCCTCCTCCTCCTCCTCACTGTCTTCATTTTCCCTTTCTTGACTCTGAATTATTTCTTCCACATACTTTTGCCCATGAGAATGCTTGTAATCTTCCTCATTCACTTTTCCAGATGTAAGAAGGGACTTTTTCTCTAGAGGCTCAGACTCTGCTTCTTCGCTGCCCTTTTTTTCTTTGCCTCCATCCCCATTATGGTGGTTTCTTTTGTAATTATCTTCCTCAGCTCCTTTCTCATTCTCTTTCTTTTTCTCTTCTTTATGGTCTCTATCCAAAGCATAAGAGGTCCCTTGGGAGGCAGTTTGTGGGTTGCTGCTTCCCGCATATTTTTTCGTTTCCAGATGCCACTTAGCATCTCCTTCTGTCTGTCTTTTAAACTCTTCTTCACTCACATCTTGTTCTTCCCTCACAGTCCCTTCTGACTGCTTAGTTAATTCTTCTGATTCTGATAAGGTTCTTGTGCCAAGTTCCATGTCTTGTTGAACATTTTTCTCTTTTTGTTTTTGTTGTTCACCTGCAACAAAACAAAATATGCTGTGGATTCCTCATTATAATACCATTATATTTTCATATTTATTGTGGGCTACTTGTCTTCTGTCACTGATTTTCTTCCACTTTCCCTGTCTCTTCAGACCTCCCGAGGAGAATCAACAACCATGGAATTTTTTTTTCTTTGTACTATTATTATCTTGTGTATACCTCACAATGGTCAGTACTGACTTCATCACTTGTTCACTATTCCCCCAACATTCCCTCAACTCTCACCTGGCAACAGCCATGCCATCAAGCTGTAGCAAAGAAAACAAAGGGGCTCTTCTATGGGCACTATGGGTAGAAATCAGCAATTTTTGAATCTGTATTTACAATCCGAATGGATACAAATATTTAATCTGACCTAAAAAAAAATCAGATCACAGAATGCACATAGAGGACTACCTACTCTTTTACAACCATGCTATCACTAAGTGTTGTATCTTTTTATTCTTGATGAATGTATTTTATTCTCCTTATGTACACTGAGAGCATATACACCAAAGACAAATTCCTTGTGTGTCTAATCACACTTGGCCAATAAAGAATTCTATTCTATTCTATTCTATTCTATTCTATTCTATTCTATTCTATTCTATTCTATTCTATTCTATTCTATTCTATTCTATTCTATTCTATTCTATTCTATTCTATTCTGGCAGTCAGATAAATTTAATAAATAAATAAGAAACGGTGTATTCTTAAGCCACTGTCGATTCCATTTACACTAGGAACTTGGAATATGTTTCTTCAGATATTGTTGAGCTACATTTTTCAGCAATCTCTAGTAGTAATGGTAAAATCTGCTGGAAGTTGTAATTGAGCAATTTTGGAAGTCTCCCAGTCCACATTACATAAATATTACAATATTATGTAATGGTCAACTAATATAAAGGCTGGTCATGGAAAGCATGTTAGGTTTTTTAAAGATACGCACTTACTTTTCTTCAGAAGCTCCTTACACTGTGGATTAATAAGCGGAGCGTTGCCTTTTGACAGACTGTTCAAAAGGACTTCTATAATACATCGGGTTATCTAGATCAAAAGGAAGATGATTCATTTAGTTTTGAAATATTTCAACCAAATATTCAAGCTGATTAAAGTAATAAACATGGAAAACAAATTTATAATTGGAAAATTCCAAGTGAGTAAGTAATCCTGAAGCAAAGGAAACTATATTTCTAACATTTAATAGTTGCTCAAAAAAAAAAAAAAATACCCAGCTAAATAATAGCATCTTTATTTTCACCATCAGGATATAAACAAGAGGAGGAAATCCAAAAGTTTAGGCCAGTAGATTTCCAAACCATGTGACACCAACAAAAACTTTGTTTTTTCATATGCCTTACTTATTTCAAAGGGCTTCAAGCCCCACATGGAAACTTCAGCCATATTTTTCTGGTATCTAATCCAGTAGTGGATTTCAAAACCTGGCGCTACCGGTTCGCTATCGGTAGCACATGGGTGCGTGCACTCGCTTTGCAAACGTGCTGTGCTTCTGCGCATGCACAAATCGTTTTTGATGACGTCTGGGTGGGTGGGCGGAACCTCCCACCACCTCCACTACAGTTTTGCCTGAACTGGGAGCAACCCACCACTGATCTAATCCCCATAGAATCATGCTGCTGAATTTTGGGTCAAGGTACAGTAGTTTTGTAGCCAGCTTGCCGTCAACATTTTCTGCACTCCTCATGACACCATCTTCTTCCTGCAATGATCTCAATTTTAGTATCTACCAAGAAAGTTATGGTGATCCTGCTTTTTTGAGAAGACAGAAAATATAAAAGGTTTAAAATTATATAAACACCAGTCAGATATCCTGTATTGTACTATGAAGTACCGCACAAATCAAGTTGTTTTTATTTCATATAAGATATGGCTAAGTTAATTCAGGGACACTTAAGGAAAGATTCTATGATAGGATACTACAATTTGAAATACTATGTAATGAGACATAGTAGCTGGAATTCCCATGACTTCAGTTAGATTTAAGGAGTCTCAATGTAAACATTTTGTGTTCCTGTTTTTAATATTTTAAAATTTGACTCCTTGAAGAGATGTTTTGGTTGACAACAGAAATATGGGAAGAGAATGAACATTTCTCTGGTTTCAACATCCGTATGGAAATGTTGAATTGGGCACAATCCAGAAAAAAAAATGCATGAGAGAAGAGGAGGCCATCAGGTTCATTAAATTATCTTGCTCACAAAAGACTCCTGACCCTGTCCCTTGCTAAATTGTTCTGAAAGGTCCTTACTCCAAACAAAGGAGTTGTCATCCATTAAAACATGGTAGTGCCTATGTATAAGACACTTTGTATGTCTCTAGAGCATGCAAGTATTTCTAATAATCTGTGAAAGGTGTCAGGTGCAAATAATCAGGACCATGTGTTAAGTTCCAATTAAGCTGATTTATTGGTCATGCTTATCCACAAGAATCTAGTCAACTATAATTGAAGAGGGGTTGAATTTAGTCTGCTTGTGGGAAAATAACAATTCTAAGCTGATCCCTCTCTTAACCCTGGCCCAGGCCGTGCCACTCCTCCTCCTACAAAAGTGACCTGATAAATTTCACTTAGATAAATAAGTTTTCTGCTCACCATTTCTCCAGTATGGTCATCATTTTCTACTGGAGCCGAATGAATACCTATAAACCAAAAAGATAAAAATTAGAAGAGAGTTTAAAATCACAACTTTAAAAAAGACAACTATACCCACTTTGGTTTTACCGAATATTTGAAAGCATTTTTTTTTAAATCAAAGAATAATTTTCATGCCCTAGTTTTAGGGCTCCCATCTCACCATTTGCACAACCAGACACTCTGCCTGTTCTGATTTAACACAGTTCTCTTTATTTAAAAAAGTACTAGTGGGAGGTTAGACAAATGATAGCAAGCAGTATCCTCTTTATTTCCAGTAGTGCAGAAACTGCATCTAATACATCTGGGAGCAGGCCAGCCAAGTATATACAACAATGCATATTAGTACAGTGAAAATACAGCCCTGCATCAACATTGCAGTTTGTTGTGATTATGACTTGCAGAGCTAAAGCAACAACTAGTTCTGAGTTTTTGAAGAGGCTTCCCTCACCTCCCTTTGCATACTCACACGTGAGCAATGCACACACACACACACACACACACACACACACACACACAAATGCACACACACACCTACCTATTTGACTTATTTTGTTTGGTTCCAGTGAGTGGGTATTATTTCATTTTATAACTGTATCTTTGTTTAGATGCTTCTCCTTCCCAATATGAAAAACAAATATTAGTTTGCCACCCTGATTTGCAATTCTTACTGAAGCTGATTTATATGATATTGTGATTTTCCATTATTAATAAAGCATGTTATTTTGTATTATTCCACTAGTATGAAACCTTTTTTAAAAGGTTCCTTGGGTGTAATGGACCAAGAAAGAAGAACAAGAAAGTAAGTATGATCAACTAAATATATCACCTTTTAACTTTCACATTGTTTGTGAATTATGATACTGTAGTAGCAGTGCAAAAGTCCCTGGGAAGTTGCCAGATGGCACTGGGAGTGTCTCTTTCCCCACCTTAGTGTGTCAAGGGAGTGCTGGTTCATGTTTCCTGCCTCTGTGTTTGAAATCACCCCATCCTCTGCCTCCCACCGCCCCCACATGAGTGCCTGCTTCCATCTGCAATGCAGGCAGTAAAAAGCAGACGCAGACACAGCACCAATATAAGCAAATTGGTTTGCTCACACAGTTTAATCATGAATGAACATCTAATGTTCAGCCATCCATCAGGCAGGACACTAATTGGTAGTGCAAACCCCATGGGTGCAGCCCAAACTGTGTTCAGAAGAGTAGGTGTCGTAATTTCTCGCCCTCGTCCCAAAATCAGTTTGTAGCTTTGATGCTACAAAGGGCTAAGGTATACTTTTGGAGAGAGAAAAAAAATGAAAACAGCATTGACGGCCCTGTTGGATCATTCCAGCCTCTTCCAAATGACAATGTCTATTAAACAAGGCACAGTGAAAGAACATGATATTTGATATTTCATGAAAGAGGGAACAATTCAGTGTGAGAGCAAATTAGAACAGGCTCTGAATAAAACATTGGAGAAACCCTTTGGGCACTTGGCACGCATTCCATTTTTCCTAGCATGTATCCTCTGGTAAATTGCTTTTACTTCAAGATATTTGTCATCTGTCACCAGAGCTGCCAATGGTGTATGAGATAGCTGCAACCTCAGCTTAAAGAGTCTTGTTCATCTTCAATCATTTATATGGGGAAGCTGGTTTGGGTCTGAAAGTTAAAGAATTCATGCTCTAGAGTTTTTAAAAAAAATACCCATAATTATATAGAACCCCATCATTTATTCCTTTCCTGCTTAACAAATAGTCAAACCACAACCTGTGTGAATCCCTTCAATTCTGTTTTGTGATACCTCCTTTCCCAATCCTGCTATAGGATTGAAATTTTGCAGTTGTTTAAATAAATGTCAATGCTTTTAATTACTTAATTAAAATCAGTACAAGCATTAAAGGCACACATTGTGTTATTTTTTTCCCATTGTTATTATGGTCAACATCATCTAACTTCTAATGTGATTCTCCGTTTTTTTACATTATTCCTGCTTGATAAAGAGGACCTCTGGTTCCTATATTCTGGGTCAAAATACTATTACAGAACTTCCTCGGTGTGATTTAAAAGGTTGCCAACAATTGTCTAGAAGAAAACGTAGCAGTTAGTATTAGTTATTAGAAGGGTATAACATAACACATCAAACATTCTACTTAATACCATCAAAGATGGCACAGACTTGTTCTTTGCTTCCCCAAAAGGCATGAGTTGACCTAAACAGAGATTTTAGTTGTTGTGGCCCCCCAGTGGCCATTGGAGCTGGCAGCAGAGTTGGACAGTGAGGAGGTTGGAGAGGAATATGGACCAGTCCTGGGGGTTGGGGAAAGCTTGGACGATGGCTCTGTGTTGAAGGCAGAGATGGAGCTAGACAGCAGTGAGGCAGAGGAACAGCTGGAGCCCGTTCCCAGTGTGCGCATGGGCAAAGCTGCCAGAAGACAAGAAGAACTCAAAAAGCAGGGTCGACTTGGAAGTAAAGCCACACCTTGGAGGTAATTGGCCCCTCCCATAGGAAACAAGAGGAGTGAATGGGGAGTGGGCTTTTGCAGGAAACAATTCATTCGTTCCGTGACTCTGAGAGACTCTGTGCCAAGTTTTGCCTTGTACTGCATTTGGAAACAAGTTACGTGGCAGCTTGCCAAGCGAGATAAGAAGTGTTGATAAATATTCCTCTGAAAGACTGTTTGGACAGGCCTTGCTGACTGTGAATGAAAGTAATTCACAGTCGTGTAAATAAAAGAGGTTTTGCCAGGACCAAGACTCTGCTTCCTGCTTTTTAAGGGACCCTAGGTCAGAACATTAGTTGAACATTACAAGAAATGTCTTCATGGTGAGAGCATGAAGTTTAAAAAGTGGCATGCTAGAAGAACAGTAGAGTCTCCCTTGTCTTCAGTCAGAGATTGACAGTCCCCTCTGTAGAACTGGATTATTTCACAAGTGGAAAGTCTTTTATTATTTTTTCAGGAGACCAGGGTAACAAGACATTGGGCTGTCAGGTTATTTGTCACTGAAGAGAATGAAAAAGGAATTTCTAACATTATTGATACTGCCTCCTCCCATATTTTTTATGAACATAACGATAAGCTTATTATCGAAGTATTTTCTAGCTGAAAGTTAGCACAAAAAATTTGTGGATGAACTTTGGCATTGCAGTCCAGGGAAGAGATTGTTCTTAACTAGATTTCATACATACATAAAGGAGCTATAATGCAAGAGCAAAGCCAACGGAAAGCCAAATGCTGTGCCAGATCTGACACTCAAGCCAGAACTCTGCCATATGTTCCAGGACTCCAGCCCTCATCATACATGGCCATGATGCTGAGGCTGTTGGAAAGGCCTGAGATTCACTACCTCCTAAAACTAACTGCCATTCAAAATGCTTACAAAGGAAAGCATGGTAGGAACCGAGTGAAATTGCTGTCGAGTTTGTTTAATTCCCTAACAGTAATTTAAGCACTGAACAAAAAATGCTACCATCTGTCAGCTGGCAAAAGAGCATAAAGGACTATCTATTTGGACCATATCCCTGGAGCACCATACATTGAGTGTTTCCCTCTCTCCCTCCCGCCTTCTCCCTCCCCCTCCCTCCCTCCCTCCTCTCTCTTTCCTTATATAAATGTATTAAGACTACAAAGGTAGTTATGTTCCCAAATATTTATGTTGGTGCTTTTAATGGTGGGATGCCTCTTGTACCAAATGGAAAGAGTTCTAGATTCTAGAACAAAATCCTTCTTTTATGGTGTGGCTGCAAAGACGATTGGATACAGATCTGACATTCTTTTGATCCCGTGTGATAGGATCATGCAGTACAACATATATCTTTACAACAAATTCTTGTATCTGTATTGAGTCCAGATGAGTCTGTCTTCTCATGGAATGGCATCTGTTGGGATTTCCCCTCCCATCTGCATCTTTTGTGCCCCGCTCACCTGCTCTGTATAGCTGGAGAATCTGTGGACCAAATTTGACATGGAATGGATGCAGAAAAAAAAACGGGAGGGGTCATGAATCCCATTTCTAATGCATGAAAAAAAATGCACAAAATTTGGGATGTAGTCCTCTCATTTCTTTTAATCAGAGGAAAATCTTGAGGGATTGTACCCTACAATTACATATGTAGAATAACAAACACTGAGGTCCATGTGATGAACAGTCTCTATCCATTAAGCTGCTAGTTCCTGATAAAGATCAAAGCAATGTTTCAATAAATTGCTATATTGCAACATTAAATAACAAGGTGATATGTGAAGAAATCAAATGCTGCTGTCTAAAGTGGTGATGTTGTTTGGGGAAGGAAATTGCATCACCAGCAGAAGGGTGTCCTTTTAAGTCATAGCCATTCCATTTTTGCTAGTTCAAAATTTTGATAAACTCAGAAAGCATCAGTGCACTGGCTCTTCTTTCTTTAACTGGTATCAAACATTTAACTAGCACATAAGAGAATCACTCAGTGTGAAGTTTTATCCTGACATTTTCTACAGCTAATTAAAATATATGAACTGTAATGGTCATTGTGTAGCCAGGATCTGAGTGTTTTATACACACTGAGAAGTTTAAGAAAAGGTCTTGTCTCAAAGCTGTGAGGCTACGAGCTGTAAAAGACAATGCATTTGACCAAGGAAGAAGTATATTGAAGATGCAGGCCACAACCCTTTGCCATAAGCCATGCAAGCTGAGGATACAAAGGGAATTGAGATCCAAAACAGACATCCATTATAGAATAGCGTAGACATTTGATCCAATATAAGATAGCTTCCCAAATTTGTTGCAAAAATCATATTTTTAATACCAGACATAGAAAATTCTGTTTACTCCCTGTCTGGATCCTTCAGTTTTAAATCTCACACCAAAAATAATGAAAATTTCATCCTGAGAATATAGTTCTATGAAATAAAATTTTAGAGCAATTGCAAGCAACTTCATATTTCTAAGTCCTGTCTTGGATTAAGGGAGCATTAAGAAATTGCTTAATATAATTGTTATGACTGGTATGATTACAATCTATGTTATATACAAACATACCAGACTTTCTTCTTTTGTCTATTGTTTTGTCTGTTGAAAAGCTACACTATTATATATAATGGTTGATGTCCTCCTTGGCATAAAGTGAGTGTACTTTTATAAGATATGACAACTGTACATGTAAAATACATGAAAATAGCATCTTCCCATTACAATGCAATTGTTCGGGATTAGAGAAAATGGGTCACGTTGAACAAAAATAACCCTCAGTGATGGTGATAAATTACTGTTACTGCTGGTAGGAACAATATAGCCTCAGATTACAAAAGATACATCTCCCAGCAAAGGGTTTTATTAGTTTATGAAAATGCTTTAGGAACAACAAATGTTGTGCCTTTCTCTACCAGATACGTATGCTATACTTGCTTATTTTTCATAAGATGAAACATTAATTTTTTGTTTCAATATACAACAGTGAGTTCAGGTGGATCAGCCACCATATTGTTCCTTAACTTTGTACAAATCTATATATCCCATTAAGGTTAATTAAGGTTAATTGCAGCTAGCTGAAAACAGCACAAAATAAACAGCCCTAATTTGCTAATGCAAAGTCAGCCCTCTCATAGTAGGAGGCATTCAAGAACGAGGTGCTTAAATATGAGGAGATATCTATAGAGATAGATAGAGATAGAGATAGAGATAGAGATAGAGATAGAGATAGAGATAGAGATAGAGATAGAGATAGAGATAGAGATAGAGATAGATGGGTAGACAGACAGACAGACAGACAGACAGACAGACAGACAGACAGACCCCAACTTCCATGCATGCAACAATCTCACCATATGGTTCTGGGTAGGTCATTATCTCTAAACCTAATCTAATTCATTGGTTTATGTCTCACGATGATTAAAGCTGCAAAATAGATTGCCTGGGGACAAATGTTATAGTAAAACAGATTAATAAATAATCAGGCTGCCTGCTAGTTGTCTGTTCTTGCTTCTATTATATTTAACCTACAGCAGAGAATTATTGATACATCATACCGGAGACAATCCAGGTTGGGTGACTCCCTGGAGTCAATACATCTTCCAGAATCCTCTTCTAAAGTATATGAATGATTCAGCTTTATTAGCCCTCAACAGCAGGCATGCCAATCACTCAGCCTATGAAAGCAGCTAAAGTTGATCTTCCAGTTGGTACAGAAGCCACTGACCAGGACAGATACTGTTAAAGCCTGTAAGATTTGGATGCTGATGAAATGCTTTAAGTTAATGAAGTTAAATGAATTTTAACCAGTGTGTGGGTATTGTAGTGGTGATAAAGAACCTGAAATATTGTGACTGAGTAATATACAAATAAACAAGTTTCCCTTCCTTTCTTCCTTGCCTTGGCTACCATATTGCCAGCAATAGAACTATGCTTTGGAGCATCTAAAAAAATGGAAGAGGCATCAGCAATATAACATCCCTATGTTTCCAATATTGAAAAGAGAGATGCAAGGCTTTTTATCCTTGGTATGGTCAGGAATCCTCAGGTGAGAGAGGACAAGGGAAATAAGTTTGAGTGTGCAGTCAGATGAAGGCTTTGGAATTGAAGGGACCTTCTCTCCATTCTGTTTATTAACCCAATTAGTCCTGTGGTCCCCCCAACCTTTTGGGTGCTGCAGACCGGTTCTGTGGAGGGCAGTTCTTCTGCAGACCGGGTGGGGGCATGGTTTCGTGGCTCTTTATGTGTACGGATGGGATTTCACTTCTTTGCATGGACCGGTCCCTGGCAGGCCATGGACCAGTGCTGGTCCATGGACCAGGGGGTTGGGGGTTCGAGACTCCTGAACTAGTCAATAGCAACATGATACCAATGGCATCAGTGAGAATTCCTTGCTCTGCTGACATTATCAAACATCAGAAGCAATGATAATATATGATATTTCTCCACATTTCTTGCTTAAACTAGATTTAATATGAGAATAATGTGAAATTATATGAATAATTTCTCAGGGATCCCTGAGAAAACTGAACACTCTCATATTCTGTACGTATGATGCATATATGCACACCGAACAATTTTTACTTATATACCTGTGGCCAATGCTTCCTCTTCATTCGAGAAAAGTAAAAGAAGATTTGTAAGAGTGATTGAATATAGAATATTATATTGACTGACAGATGTTCATGAGAAAATTTAATGGGAATTAAATGTTTTGGGGAACTCTTATGAGCAAGACAGTTTTTGGTATCTCACAATGGAATTAGCTGTTCAAATTGTTCTGCTTGGTTATGCTTTAACTTAAATATAGAGCCAAGGTATAATTTTTACTTGCAGTTCTAAACCATTCTTGAAGATTACAGTACAATAGTAAATGATCAATTGGCTATTTATCTTTGATTCTATATTTCTTTCTGGAGGGGTGAAATTATTATATTGTTACACTGTTACATCTCCTGATTTCAAACTACAATATAAATGTCGTTATATTCTGGGACAACTCCTAATGAGTATAGAATGATAAACTGACTGTTCTCTTATTAAGCCTCATTAAATTCAGTGATGCTGATATTTTGCTGAGTACATATAGCCTATAGGGGAATGGAGATTTGCATTTCATTATTGTAACAAGTAGAGTTCATTTGAGATTCAATCATAATAGAGTAGACTGAATAAAATGGCAGGGACTTAAATTGTCCATTCCTAATCTGATTCCAATTGATATTATGGATTATTTTTACTAGATCCGGGATAAATTTCTGATATGTAGGCATGAGATTTTACACAACACACACAATTTGGTCAACATCTGCATACATTTTTGTTAGTTACTTTTCTGCATGGGCAACATTTCAGATATACACAGATGTGAAGTTCAAGAATCATATTTTTCCATTCTGGCTAAAGCTTTAAAACCTGAAAAACAAAATCCACACAGATGTAAAGGGAAGCGAGAAGACTTTTAAAAAAGAAAGAGAGAGAGGTCTAAATGCTACAGGTATTAAAGGAAAGAGCAACAACACTTAAACAGTGACAATTACCCTCAAGAGTACTTTTGTTAAAAAAAAATAGTTGCTTTTATTTGATGAGGACTAAGCAGCATTTTCTTAATCGTCAGCTTGTTCAAGCTAATGGAGAAAAGTCAAAGGTTATTTTAAAAGCATAACAGCTTTTATATGCTTTGGTCAATTGATAAAACACAGAGCTACTAGTAACACTCTTGACAAATTACTGGATATTACTTTTCTTCAGTGATTTTAACATTTAGATTTTTTTTAAAAAAAAATCTTAACTTCCAAAAAGCATGATCTGAACATTTGCACAATATATTTAATTGTTGAAGAATTAAATCATACATACATACATACATACATACATACATACATACATATATACACACAAATTCCTTGTGTGTCCAATCACACTTGGTCAATAAAATTCTATTCTATTCTATTTCTAGCACAGAAAAACAAATATGTACCTGCATTCAATAACTACACAAGAGTTTCCTTCTTGCCTCTTTTTCATATACAAGTTCAGAGACAAATACAGATACAAATATGTCTATTCACACACGTATACACACGCACACTGCATTCATTTTCCCCAGCCTTAGTATCTTTTCTTTTCCTCTGCCCCCAAAAAACTTAGCCCAGTTTATGGATGGATGATTCTAACCGGGAAATCTAGTGCACTTCTGAAAGGCAGAAGCTGCCCATTGACTGGACTCATTTTCAACATACTTGTGAGATTTGCTAATTTGCACAGCAGTGAATCTTGCTGGCGCTTCCTTCGTGAACATGCTCTAGCTATCATTAATCATTAAGTAGACCACGTATGCATCCACATTCTTGTTTCTGTATGTGTATGATAAGAGCACGTATTGGTGGCAATTAATAAACTTCTAGCCCAAACATTTTATATGAGATGAGAGCCACAGGCAGACTGATATATCAGCTGTTCATTGCCAGAAGACTACTCCCTCCTCCTGTGCCAATTCTCAACCAGTATAGAAGCTCTTGGTTGGTGAGGGCTGTGCAATTCCCACCGTGCTTTTTCCGCGCTCGGCAATCCCTCCGCGTTCCTCAAACCCATCGCCGCTGTCCAAGGTGCTGATCCTGCTTCGCTGGCCGGACTTACCTGCTAGAGCTGCGATTCCGAGCAGGCTGAGCAGCGCCACGCAAGGCACCATGGCCGGTGGAGCAAGTTAGTTGGCACGCAAAGGCTTGAAGCTTCTTCGTATCAGCTTTCTTCCACGAGCAGATCCAGGCTATTTAAGGGAGGGAGGGGGGATACGCGCCAGAGTCAAGCGAGAGGAAGGAGGGAAGAGCTTTGCGTCAGAGGTGGACCCCAAAGGAACGGGGCGGAGAATTTCTGAGATGGCCTCAAAGACCCTCCCTTGGAATCCGCTAAGGAAGGACTCCCACCACATCTCCATCTTTCTCTTTGCCGCAGAAAGCCTTCCCCCCCCCACACACACACACCCAATTTCCACCTCGGTAGGGTGGTCCTTATTTCTCAGAGAAGGTAAAGCCCCTCAATCCTTTGGAATTGATAAGCACTGTTACTAAGAAGGCCACCTGTACCCCACCCCACCCCCACTTGGAAATACAAGTGTCCCCTTTCTATCCTCATTCAAGCCTCCCACGCTGTTTGGCCTGATATTTTCCTTTTGATCTCCACCCAAGCAGAGTCATTGCGAAGCTCTTTCGATAGCTTCATGGTAACCCTTCCTTTTTACTGCGACTAGGATTCCTAAACCATGGCGTGCCCCCCTCCGCCGAAAAGGAGAGAGGCCTTCTTTCATACATTGATAGTGAGCGAGACGCCCACAGGAATCTGCTTATAGAATCGGAAATGTGAGGTATAAGGCAAACTGCACAGCCCCTAAAGACAGTCGCCTCTATGCATGCGAAGCCTTGAATGCTTAGGAAACTCTGGCTATTCGATACAAGCTCATTAATGAAAAGCCCTCTTCTCCCTTTCACTCACTGGTCCGCTCCCCCGCCCTCCCGCCCACACACCTTCTACCTCTCTCTCTCGCTCTCTCTCTCTCTCCCCCTCCCTCCCTCCCCCCCCCCCTCTCCTTCATTCTCATTCTCAGCAGAGATGTTCAGTCCGCGCGCCCCCATTCTATGGCTTTTGTGTTTTTTGCCTCACTCCATCCCAGAGAGATTCATGGGATGAGAGAATGATCGCGTGGTCTTGAAAGGGGTTCCGCTTGCAGAAATTTACGTCCTGTTTATTCAGGCTTTTGTTATGATGTGGAGGGAAATGGAAGGAACCCAATGAGAAAAGGGACTGCTGTCTGCTGACGTCCTGTTTTTCTCCAAAACGCTCTGTGCGGTTGGGATGTTCTCCCTTCCCCCACTTCGTTCTCTTCAAGAGCGGGAGAACGAATTGATCTTTCTCCACAGCGATCATCCATACAGTATTCATTTCGACACATTCTTGAATGGAGACGTTTGGGCAAAGAATTCTTCTTTTCCTGGTCTTGTCTCTCTCCTTATTTTTTTTTTTCTGCTGCTTTCTTTGCTATCTACTTTCCCCTCTAAGCTTTTCCCTGATTTGCGTAGGACAGTCTGTGTCAGCTCATATATAGATTAGCTCCGTGCAGTAAGTCTTAGTTGGTTTGTTTCACCAAGAGTTGTTGAATAAGCCAGGGGTCTCCAACCTTGGCGACTTTAAACCTGGAGGGCTTCAACTCTCAGAATTCTGGGAGTTGAAGTCTGCCAGGCTTAAAGTTGCCAAGGTAGGAGACCCCTGGAATAAGCCATAATTAGCTGGTTTACAGAATCCCCTGAGCCAAACCCAAGTAAACTATATTAACACAATACATGCCCCTAATTAAGAGAGCTGTGTTGCAATTTCCTTCTGTTAACAGGTTATATTTAATAGGGGGTGAAAAGAACTAGGCTGTGGGGTCTATTAAAACTAAGGATTGAGTTACAGGAGCTGATTTCAAGCGGTCACAGTTAAGATTTTTAACGTGATACCCATTGTTAATAGTAATGTTTATTCATGATAGTTTTCACTCCATTGTGATGAAGTGATTGATGTATTGAAGTGAGACAGGAGACCCAGGTTTTAACACACTCACAGAAACATACCCAATGACTTTATGTCAATCTCTCTCTCTCTGCATCCAACCTATTTCACTGGATTTTTGTTTTGAAGTAAATGGGGAAAGAAAATGACACAAATTCCTTCTTGAGCCCCCAAAAGAACAGTGGAATTTAACAAATAAACAAAACTTCTTTTTCTGCATAGACAGAGCAATTCTGAAATCATCTTAAGCTATGGCTAAGGATAAGATATGGCTACGGTAGAAGAAGAGCCATTGCTTCCAGAACAGGTTGAACATGGAAAGGGAAAAAACCGCATGAAAGCAGATGAGGAGACAACAACCCTGGAAACACTGATAGTGACAACAAGTCCAGGACTGTGCCAGAAATCTCTCATGCAGCCACACAGCCTTTGACCTCACAGTTATGCAGACACTCCGTGCAAGTTGTATGGCTAAATCCACAGCCTGTGCTGCTAGCCATACAACTTGCATGGTGCCCATGTTCAAGCACTTCAGAGGCTCAGGGACTCTTCCAGAAATCACTTTGCTACTGCAGTCCCTAATTTTGCAACCATTTCAGGACTCATAAACATGATTCAGAAGCACAGCACACAAAAGGGGCCAAAAGAGAAGACCCACAATGAACCACCTGTTTACAGAATGTCAATACAGGTAGCCCTTGGTCAACTAAGGCAATTGGGTCCAGGATTTATGTCATTAGGAGACATGGTCATAAAGTGTGATGATACACAATTGTGCCTTTTAGTAATGGCAGTTCCAGCACTTCTCGTTTCCCATCGTTAAGCAAATCCTGCACTGTGGTTAAGCACAACATTATGTGGTCACCATCTGTTAGCTTCCCTATTGGATAGTGGGAGAACTGAAAACAGTAAGAGAAATTGAATATTTTCATTTTTGCTTCTGGATTTAGCAATTGATAAATTGCTCCGTGAAACAGGTTTATAGTTCTTCCTTCATTAGCGCAAGTGAAGTAGTTGTGAGAATATCTCTGTTGTGTACTAATTATTTTCATGCAGTATTCTTTAGTACATGAATTTATCTGCACAGATGAAACACAGCTAAGTAATGTGCAACTATCATTAAAATATTCATTTTTCTAAACAGGGTAATAGTTAGAGTTAATTGAAATCCTTCAGTTAATTAGATTCCAGTGGGATTAATGATTCATCCCAATCTTTTCGCAGGCCTTTCTTCAAGTCACTATTACTTATGTCATGTTTTCAGGCTTTTTCCTTTAATAAAAAAACCTTCCTTTAACAGAATAACAGCATTGGAAGGGACCTTGGAAGACTTCTAATCCAACTTCCTTTCAAGCAGGAGACCCTATATGATTCCAGACAAGTGGCTGTCCAGTTTCTTCTTAAAAGCCAGAGGTTTAATCCCTAAAATTGGGTGGGAGTGATACAATAAGCCTCAACAGTCTTCAGTCACTTTTATATCTCTCTCCAGGACCATATTCACTTCTGCCAGCTCAGAAATGCTGACATGGATGGACAATCACAATCGTATTCCAAACTGCTATGTGACCTTCTACAACAACAGCCACAGTTTTTCCCATTTCACACACAGGTTAAAGGGGGGGAAATGCAATTAAAAACATCAACAACAATCAAGCAGTCTGTTTGGTCTACTGTGACGGAACTTTCAAACTAGCATCCCTCTTCCTGGACTTTATAAAGCAGCCAGCTCAAGAGTCAAGGAGAAGGGAATCAGCAGAGAATTCCTCCAGTAGGAACACAAAGCTCCAGACTTTCCAGTTTATATCCATTTCAGGGACTTTAGATTACATCTAAGCCAGAAGTCCTCCAGTTGGTCCTAAAAGCCTTAAAGAGAGTCAATAATGTGGAATCGTGAAAATGGCTGCCAGGAAGGGGGAAATGTGACTTCCGTAACAGGGATGGATATAAGTGTAATGACTAGGGAGGTTCTCAGTTCATCCAGGTCATGATTGCCCCAAAGGTGCTTTTTTTTCCCAGATGCAACTGGTTTTTTCTTCGCAGATGTTTCGCTTCTTATCCAAGAAGCTCTGAAGAAGCTTTTTGGATGAGAAGTGAAACCCAGAAAATCCAGTTGCCTCTTTGGGGGGGGGACCACTGTTGGGATATAAATGTAATGTTGCTTTTTACTTTTATTTGACTAGTAAACATAGATTTGTGGATGATCATATAACAGGAATGCTTGTGGTTCCTTGGATACTTGCAACGGCATTCCCTCAATGATTCCCTTTAAGTATATTACAATAGACATTATATGTTGACACACAGACATACAAAGAGAATCTATCATACACTTTAAAGTGCTGAATAATAATAATAATAATAATAATAATAATAATAATAATAATAATAATAATAATAATAATAATAAATTAATTCTAATAATATAACTGAAGAGGAGTATCATTTAAGCCAAATCATATGTCACAGCCTATGGAATCATCCAATACTTTCCCATAAAAATATATGCATATATACATACCCATTACAATATTTCCTTTCTTTTAAGGATAAATAATGTTACACAAATATTAGAAATATTAAGTAAGGAAAAGGTAGAAGATAAGAGCAAAGAAAGGAAATCTAAATCTGATTTATACCTTACACATTTCACTACAGCCCCCTATATCTTCCTATCTTGCAAACCATTACAGCATTTATGTATTCATTATCGATTCATGCAGTGCTGTCTGTTCTTTAAACATCCCAATTCTCTCTGAGGATCTCAGTTCTATCCAACCATGACTTTTCTCCTTCTTTCCCTTCCTCTCAATTGTTTCCCTCTGTCTTTGTGTATTTCTTTTGAAGTTCTATTTGTTTTCTTTGGCTGAACTGTTGGAAGAAATGTCCATCTAGGTTCAGTTCTAAGTGGGGAGAAAGACACTGGAAACATGGTGAATCGGAAAGATGGTTTTTAATGGTGGACAGGACCACATGGTTTGAGGTCCTGGGCAAAAAGGCACATGGAGTGGAGAGAGGAATATATTTATACACTCTCTTGGGCCCTGCCTTAGTTTCCTGTTCCTGTACAAGAAATCTATCCCATTGGCTGTCAAACTCCCAGGGGGTGGGGGTCTTAGCTAACTTTGTAGGCTGTGACTCAGGCTTGGTTGAACCTTTCTGGGTGATGTAATCTTCCCAGGTGTCATGTGGTGAGATGGGTAGAGGGCTAATCCTATCATGTCGTAAGGGCCATGTCTTAATCCCATCACCCTGGAGCCGAAGGGGGGAGGGCAGGAAGCTGCAGAAAGTTGCTTTGACTTTAAAAACATGTTTCTCTTTTTCTCATCCAGGGAAATATAATATTCTGCCTCTTTAATATTTCCTAGAATATTTCGTTCTGCTAGGAGGGTGGGTGGGTGTTAACTTCCTACAGAATCATTTCAATATTTTTCTTTCCCCACTGGTCATTCATTTTTGTATTCAGCCCATGTTCATCTATTACTCATTCAGTCTGGACTTATCTGTTCTTGTTTTACACTTAATTTAACCATTCCACCTGTATTTAATTTCCTCCGTTTTTCTTAACACATTCAGTTTTCATATTAAAAAGTAGATAGAAGGGCCGTGTTTTACACAGCTATTTTTCCTTTTTCTAACATTCATTATTTGCAAATAATTGCATGTTACTTATTCTCTTTATACAGGTAGTCCTCAATTTATAACAGTTCATTTAATGATCTGTCAAAGTTACAAGGCATTGAGAAAAGTGACCTATGACCGTTTTTTACACTTACAGCTGTTGCAGCTTCCCCATGGTCACGGGATCAAAATTTGGATGGCTTGGCAACTGGTGTGTAACTTATGACGGTTGCAGTGTCTTGGGGTCATGTGATCACCTTTTGCAAACTTCTGACAAGCAAAGTCAATGGGGAAGGCAGATTCACTGAACAACGATGTGATTAACTTAACTACTGCTGTGATTCACTTGACAACTGTGGTAAGAAAGGTTGCAATATGGGGTAAAATTCACTGAATAACTGTCTCGTTTAACAGCAGAAATTTTTGGCTCAATTGTGGTTGTAAATCAATCAAGGAGTACCTGTACTAGCATTTGCACATTTTAATTTTATATTCAGTTTCCTATCTGTCACAGACAACTTTCTAGTCCTAAAGGAGATCAACCCTGACTGCTCTTTAGAAGGCCAGATCCTGAAAATGAAACTCAAATATTTTGGCCACCTAATGAGAAGGAAGGACTCCCTGGAGAAGAGCCTAAGGCTGGGAATTGAGGTCAAAAGAAGAACGGGGCGACAGAACGAGGTGGCTGAATGGAGTCACTGAGCTTAAATGGACTCCAGAGGATGGTAGAGGACAGGAAGGCCTGGAGGAACATTGTCCATGGGGTCGTGATGGGTTGGACATGACTTCGCAACTAACAACAACAACAACAACAAAGCAAATCACTGAAAATTCTTAAATAAGTCACGTAGTCAGTAAACAAATCTGGCTTTCCCCATTGACTTTGCTTTTTAGAAGGTCACAATTGTCAATCACATGATGCTGCTACTATCATAAATACATGCGAGCTGCCAAGCACTCAACTTTTGATCAAGTGACTGTGAGGATGCTGCCATGGTATAAGTATAAGGACCAGTCATAAGTCACTTTTTCCCCCTGCCATTGTAACTTTGAATGGCTCCTAAACAAAATAGTTGTAAGTTGAGGACTACCTGTTATGACTATTTTAAACCTCTTAGTGAGCTTCATGGTTGAGCAGGTAGCTCGGTTCTCAAACATTGTTTTTTTTCCCTGGTAGAAGCTGCCTTTTATCTTCAGCAAAACCCAGGCTTCCTTGATGAACTGTCAATCTTTGTTTATTTTGGGAAGGGGTGTGTGTGTGTGTGTCTGTATGTCTGTGTGTATCTCTGTGATTTTGTCAGTAAACATCTTTGGATACAGCAAAACATATAAACATAGCAAACATTTTACATACAAACATACAGAGTATGCCGAACACATAAACTGATGGTATGATATCATTAACTGGAGCTCCATTTTGCAAAAGGACAAGATGTAAATTAAATAAATGGATAAACTCACTTTAATGCACAGAGCTAATGGTTTAATTAGCTCTTTGTGTTTGTATATTATCTCTGAACACACTCAGGTAGAAGAGAAAGTTGTCAGAATATTAAGCTGGGAGATATTTTATAATTTATCCATAGCAACTATCTCTTGTACAACCTAATATTGAACTAAGAATAATATTTTTGTATTCCATTCTCAGCGTGTGTCTCTGAGGGACAAATTGCTATTTCTCATGTATTTTCATTACAGTCCTCAGTTGAGTTTGTTTTGCTTCAGGGAATGACTGTAACATCTCTCTTGTAATTAAGCTTATGTGAGACTCCAAAAAAAAAAAAAAAACCCACCAAAAACAAAAACCTCACACATAGAAATGTGAAATAATTCACTGTTCCTGTGCAATATCACATAATGAGTTCTAAAAGTGGCTGTTCTTGCCATGCTTTAAAAAAACTAATTTAGTTTTATTATAGTTTGTCAACAGCCTGATCTGATACAAAATGCCTGCCTCACATCTGGAATTGTCACTTCTGGAATCAATCAATGCTAATTTTTCTCATTTGCAATTGACAAAATGACAGATCAGCTTATCTGTTTTTCAAAGCAGATAAAAATTTATCATAATTTGCCATTCAAAGTGAACAGGCAGGTGAGTTTAAACAGGACAATAAATCACCATTTCAGCTTAATCAGAGATCATCTAAAGCAGGTGTGTCTAACCCAGGGGTTGGCAACCTTAAACACTCAAAGAGCCACAAAGGTCCTAACCGGAAGCCTCCCATTCAATTCTGGAACTGACCGGAAGTCTGGTTCCCCCACCATAGAGTCTTCTCCTAGCGTGGCATCCTTTTTCCTCTGCCAACCAGAAGTCCGGTTCCCCCACCATAGAGTCTCCTCCTAGTGAGGCATCCTTTTTCCTCTACCTGTCCTAACTGAAAGCCCTATCAATTGTGGAGCCAACTGGCGACAGTTGGGATGTCGAGGGATGAAAGAGCAACATGCGGCTCCAGAGCCGCCGGTTGCTGACCCCTGGTCTAACCCATGGCCCACAAGCTGCATTTAGCTCTGGACAGCTAGTAATGCGGCCCCACAAGATTGCAAACTTTTAACATTATTATGTGATTTGTATACATTAACTATATTCTCTGTGTTACATGCAGTCCGAGATAATTCCTCTTCACTCAGTGTGGCCCAGGTTGAATACCCATGATCTAAAGCAAAGCACATTTCACCAATTGGGATGGTATTGCTGAAGAAAAAAAAAAAAACAGAAGCTCAATAAAGGGCCAAAAGCTTTACTAGGAAATATTATGTTTGAACTGAAAAGAGATGGGCAACCCTCTAGTGAGATATTTGGATTGTCTCCCTTGGACCACTGGAGAATTATACTTTGCAGTTGACAAACTATAGTTTAGCATTGTTACGATTCTTGTATCTTTTACTGAAGTGGGTTTTAATGTTTGTAACTTATTTTGGATGTTTTCATTCTGTTGTTAATTGCCATGAGACATTTTGGATCATGACATTCCAAAAACTACCATACCAACAAAAACCAACAAAAAGATGCCAACTTACTTACTAGATGGTAGGACCGTAACTCAGCCATCTGTCTATACCCAAGATGTGGTTTCTGGTAAGATTCCCAAGGCCTCTTCATTTTAAATTGGCCAGCTGAAATGCTGTTGGTGCAGGTCTTATCCACAGGAAACCACTGCATGACCATTAAATAAGAGTTGCATCGTACTAAATATCAATTTACCATCACCTGCCAAACTGGCATCAGGTTCCATGCAACTCTCATCCAGTAGTTATGCAGAGTTTCCTAGGAATAAGACCAGGGGTGAAATTCAGCAGGTTCTGACAGGTTCTGGAGAACCGGTAGTGGAAATTTTGAGTAGTTCAGAGAACCGGCAAATACCACCTCTGGCTGGCCCCAGAGTGGGGTGGGAATGGAGTTTTTGCAATATCCTTCCTCCAGGAGTGGGAAGGGAATGGGGATTTTGCTGTATCCTTCCCCTGCCATGCCCACCAAGCCACACCACACCTACCAAGCCACGCCCACAGAACCGGTAGTAAAAAAATTTGAATTCCACCATTGGATAAGACCCAGGCCAACAGCATTTCAGCTGGCTGGTTTATAATGAAAGGCCTTGGCAATCTTACCAGAAACCAGATCTTGGGCATAGTCAGATGGCTATGTTATATCCAGCAGGTTAAATAGGATGGCATCTTTTTGTTGATATGTTAGGTATTTGTTAAGCCTTTTTTTCCTCACCCTTAAGGTACGTATTAAAAACGTTCCACTTTTTTGTCTCCAGCAGCCAAGTGGCTGATTTATTACACCGGTGACTTAGGATCCCAGAGACTAATTTCAGAACTGTAAATCTACCTTTATGTTTAAAACAAGCCCAGTGATTCCTGCTGTTCGTAGCTGAGTAAATAAACATTAAAATGATTAACCCAATATTTCTTAGCATACCTGGCAGCATCTTTTACCAAGAGCTCTTGCGTTTAGCAGAAGGCTATTCACCACATTGATTTTTCTGGTTAACACAAATGAAAGCTAGAAGGCTTTCTACAAAAGAACATAGAGCCACTCTCCTTAATCCCCTTGGTATTATACAGCCATTGCTTCTGTTTAAAAAAAAAACCAAGGAGGAGGAGGCAGGCCCAGGGAGGGCAGCTGGATAGCAGCCAAGCATGATAGATCACAGCTCAGAGGAAAACTTAATAGTAGATTGTGTCTGCTGAGCAGATCAATAGTCATCTATGACAGTGGTCCTCAACCTTTTGGGCACCAGGGAGTGGTTTTGTGAAGAGAGATTTTTCTACGGACCGGAGGGGGTGTGGTTTTGTGTGCATCCCATGGATGGGGCTTTGCTTGTTTATGTGGCCCGGTTTCTAGCATGCCGAGGACTCGTGCAGGTACACAGACTGGGGGTTGGAGCCCCCTGGTCTATGGAGATTCTTAGTCATCCAAGTCATGGTTGTCCCAAATGTTCTTTTTCAAAAGGCAATTGGGCTTTCTTTAGAAGGAAAAAAAGAAAGTCTAGTTGCCTTTTGAAAAAGCATCTTTGGGACATATCAATAGTCATTCCAGTCACAGTGCTCAGTCCTTTTCTGATTGGGACATTTGGGGTTGTGCTGTCCCAAAGTAGAAGGCTGAGCAAAGACAGAGCAGGATTAAAATTATTTCATGTAGCTGAATTTAAATTCAATTAATAACATGTGATATCCCCCAATAATTATTCTCTCCTTTTTTCATATTAAAAATCCCAACTTAGATTCTCAATCATCTAGATCATGGTTGTCCCAAAAGTGCTTTCCCCAAAAATGGGCTTTTGTCCCAAAGGTGTTTTTTTTCCAGCTGGACTTTTTTGGGTTTTTTCTTTCACAACATTTCGCTTCTCATCCAAGAAGTTCCTTCAATTCTAATTGATTGGTAGGCAATGATTCAGCAGTCAAAATTCAGCACTCCATGTGCACCTGAAAGAAAAGGGCCACTCTTCTGAAGACAGCAAGGTTTGCATCCTGAACAGAGAGGACTACTGGTTTGAAAGAGGAGTCAAAGAGGTTATCTATGTTAAAATTGAACAGCCCACTCTCAACAGAGGGGGGAGGGGTAAAACACCATTTACCTCCTGTTTACAATGCAGCCCTTTCAGCAGTCCCAAGACATTCCACACTTGTTTGCATTCTGATTCAGGAACTCTAAGGACATAGATTAGCCCCTAGATCAGTGATGGTTAACTTTTTTGCCATCGCATGCCAAAAGCGGGGGGAGCGTGAGGGGTCACGGGTGCTTGTGCCCACATCCATAATTCAATGCACCCCCCTCCCGCGCATGCGCACGTGACCCCCCCACACTCCCCTCTGCTTTTGGCATGCGATGGCACGGCAGGCCCAGTAGGCCTGTTTTTCCTCCTCCCCAGGCTCCAGAGGCTTTCTAGGAGCCTGGGGAGGGCAAAAAACAGCCTTCCCCCCCCTCAGAGGCCTTCTGGAGGCCGGAAACAGCCAGTTTCCCGACTTCCGGTGGGACCAGAAGGCCTGAAAATCAGTTGGCCGGTACACGCATGCGCGCTGGAGCTGAGCTACAGCAACACTCGCATGCCCACCAATATGGCTCCGTGTGCCACCTGTGGCACCGGTACCATAGGTTCACCATCACGGCCCTAGATTGTTCAAGGATGCTCAGAGTTTTAACAACTGGCTGTCTGCAGAGGGTATAAATCCCCTCCATTCCCCACCAATTAGTTAGAACTGAAGAAGCTTCTTGGATGAGAAGTGAAATATCTTAAAGAAAAGCCAGAAAGACCAGTTACCTTTAAAAAAGAAAAAAGCACCTTTGGGACAACCATGATCTGGATGACTGAGAAGCCCCAGAGACGTTCAGAACCAATCATTTTTGTCAATGTTTGGTGTCTACCATCAATGAACACACAAACCAATTATGAAAATAGCAACTCTATTACGCTCTAATGAAAGGTCTATTTTTAATGTAGCCAACAAAAGGTGTCACACTTAACAAAAGGGATGCATTTACAAAATCTGCAAGGTTCTATGCGCCCTTCAGAAACCATATGCTGCAGCATGTTCGTGCGTTATAAAATGCTGAAAACTGTGAAAGCATAAATAGAAAGGGGAATGACGGTCCTTTTCATCAGAACACACACTGGCAAGAAGAATAGACACCGCAGTCCCTCGTTTGCTTTATTTTTACCTCTTTTTCCCACACAGAATCCCTGCCTTGAGATGGGCAGCCATATAAATAGTTGAAATAAAGACATAAAACTACATTCTTTCTGTAGTATTGGAAATCTTCTATGAACACAGCCAAAAGTATTGGTTCCCCCCTCCCACTTTTTCTCCAAAGAATTCCAATTTGGGTGAAATAAATTGAAATTGTTACATATAGTATCCTCCATTCTTTAATCCCTAGTCCATAGAGCAGACACTTTGCTTCAAGTGTTTTCTATAGCTCCAAATAAGGCTGAATGGGAGAGAAAGACAGGGTGCCTTAAATCTATTCAGGGCACAATGATAGCAGATGCTCTGTCTCAGTTGCAGATAACGAGTCCAGCTGGCTAATATCCCAAAACATACATCTAAATGACCAAAAATGGTTGAAGAGCAAACATTGGACTGTTCTGAAGGGGCCTGCTATGAGTCCCAATAGAACGTTTATGGGAAGAGCTGAAACTTGGGAGAAGGAACCCATCCAACCCAATAAAATTGGATAGGCTTGTTGAAAAAGGAAAAAATTGCCAGTTGAGAGGTATAGAAATTCAGAGCTACAGAAAGCACTTGGTTACAATTATTGCTTCAAAAGTGTATGCTATGAAATATTAGGTTAAGGGTACCAATAATTATTATATCCATGCCAATTTCATTTATTACTTTACATACCCCAAAAGCAAAGTATCTGATCTATGGACTATAAAGAATACTGGCTATTTAATTGTATCAGTTTCAACTGATTTCCCAGCAAATTGGGGTCTTGGGGGGGAAAGTGGATGGGTACCAATATTTTTTGGCAGCATTTTTTGGATATTTGAGTGGAAGAGAGTCAGAGGACAATCTAGATTTTAGACGCTTTAAAACAGCCTTCCACAACCATTAATTGGGGATTTGGTGAGCTGCAATTTGACGAGCTGTACACTTACCCCCCGTTGGAGAAAGCTATGTCCCATTTAATTCAGAAAGATGAAATGTGGACAGATGGACAGGTTGAATATTTCAAGTCACGTTGGTCAATTGAGGAAAAATTCTGAAGATGGGTCTTCCTGGTGAATGAGTTGTAAAATCCACAATGCACCTAAAATACAGTGTGCTAACCCCCAAATAAACAAGTCTAAGATTGCACTGCAAGAATTTTAATTTGGTTTTGTTGTGTTCCTCTAGTTTAAGACAGTGCTTTTTGCTTTGTCACTGACAACAAAAGGAACACATTTTTACAGGGATGATTCATAGGTATAAAATTTCCAAGAGGTGTGCTTGTTTTCTAAACTTTAAAAGTGACTCCAGGAATATCTAATCAGGGACGGAACCATGATGAGTAAATAAATCCCTCCTCAAACTGCAGTTTAATATGAGTGCACGAAGGAAGCCCTGCCACTAGATTAGGGTTAATTTGATAGAAGAAGAATTTAAGGGACAGAATACCTTAGAACAGGGGTATCAAACTGGATTTCTTTGAGGGCCGGATCAGCATTGTAGTTCTCTTCTGCGGGCTGGGGCGGGGGGGAGGAACAGGGAGAAGGGTGAGATGGGACGGATGCCTCCTGCAACACCCTGCTGGCCAAAATGGGGTGTGGGAGGGCTGAACAGCCTCCTGCAGCACTTTACCAGCCAAAATGGGGAATGGGGAGCCTCCCGAGGCCCCTGTGCAGCCCCTTTTCATCCTCCCCAACCTCCAGCAGCACTCTGCCAACTAAAAGTGGGCCACATGGAGATCTCCCGAGGTCCCCATGAGGCCTGTTTTTGGCCTCCCCACTCCAGCAGCACTCTGCCAGCCAAAAACAGGCCAGGAGTGTGTGCATGCGGCCCATTTTGTCCAGTAGAGGCACCGTGGGCCAGTTTTTTGATATTTCCAAGCTGGCCCTGTGGGCTGGATTTAAGCACCTTGCCAGCCAGATCCAGCCTGCGGGCCTTGAGTTTGACATCCCTGCCTTAGAACTTTAGCAGAATCCAAATCAACTCACACATTTTGTAATTTAAGTTTTGTCTATAAAGGAAAAGAACCACCGGTTTATATCATCACAGATTTTACCTTCATAAAACTCTATGTGAGGTTCCTATTTTTTATTAGATCTCTAGAAAGATATTTGAATAACTAATAAAAATATAATGCATTGGTTTGTTATGTAATTTTTAAAAAGGAAATTAGGTTTTTTTCAAAAGAATCCCAATGGATGGACTTCACTTTTGCTTATGTTGTTGCATATATTGTTTTGTCAGGATACTATCCAATATTTTCAAGTATAAACCACTGAGAGAAGTCTCATGATTTCCAATGATTGGCTCAGTTATTACTAGTGTAATAAATAAGTTTATGCAGTACATTCCTGAATGGAAAATGCAATTTTCCCTTTAGATACAAACACTACATTGGTCCTCTGTTTGAGACCAAAAGGACAAACTGCATCAGCTCCAGCATAATATTATGGACTCTTAATATAAGCAGCGTTGGTAGTACAGTGGTCTAAGGCACCCTGTTATTAAGCTGGTTATTAAAACCAGCTGCCTGCAATTACTGCAGGTTTGAATCTCGCCAAGGCTCAAGGTTGACTCAGCCTTCCATCCTTTCTAAGGTAGGTAAATTGAGGACCCAGTTGTGGGGGCAATAAGCTGACTTTGTATAAATATACAAAAGGATGAAGGCTATTGCTGAGCACATTGTAAGCCGCCCTGAGTCTCCAGAGAAGGGCGGCATATAAGTCAAATTTATATATATATATATATATATATATATATATATATATATATATATATATATATATATATATATGAAGCAATTTTGTAGTTCTGTTTTGTATAAGAAGCAATTTTACATTTCCTGTTCTGCATATTATCTGAAACGTAACTATAGAAATAATTTTTCTATATCCATTTTAAACTTGTCATAGGTTCTAATTTAGAGCTAATTTTATCAGCAAAGTTGTTGAAGAAGAAAGGGCCAAAAGCCTAGTGTAGGCCATTCGTGGAACTGTATCAGTGGAAAAGGTGATTGTCTAAGCTTTCAGGTTCCTTTTAATGAGAGGTTCTTGAATGCATCGGATTCAACAAGATCTTATACATAAAAATACATAGAAGCAGCCTTCCATGGGCCATTCCTTGGATCTTACATCGTGTGGTTCATCAGTATATTTACACTGTCTGCAAGGTATGAAAAAGAAAAGGGAGTGTAATACTTTCCATTTATATCATGTTACCTGATGCATGCCTGAAACACAGAATTCAATATTCAAGCAGCAAATTTTAAATTAGCAAGATCAATTATTCTCTCAGGGGGAGAAGAGAAACCTCTTTCTATGCATACATTCCAAAATATGAATTAGCTTCTTAACTGCCCATCTCCCTTAGAGAGGAGCTCTAGGCAGTGTACAATTTAATCAATAAAGTTAAGCATTAAAAACAGAATAATTTAAGATTGAAAATTTTAAATATATACTGTATATAAAACAATATTATAAAATTACAAAAGATGAAGTGTTCCAAGATGGGGAGGTTAGCAGATTAATCTATTAGCACAAGGAGAGCAACCTGTCACCTTGTAGATGTGAATTTCGACTCCTATTATTCCCAAGCAACATAGGATAATATATGAAGGAATACATTTAGGATCATAAGGAACTGAATCAATAGGCTATACAGTATATTGCTGGTTTCTCCATTAGGACAACATTATTCTTTGCAAAGCTTATCTCCTCTCATGAATTCATTTAGAAGTAGAAGCAATTATTTCTAGGTTTATATTTTAACCTGAAAGCCTATTAGTTTTCAAACAAAACATTTTCAAATCCAGTTCTATTCTTAGAAGAAAGGGAATTATTAATATTGGACCTAATCAAGTCTGAGTCTCGAGCTTTTTTTGCACACAGAAAATGTACTCTCCAATCACTGACATGAGGAATAATTAAAAGCAATTGCTTTATGGCATTTTGCAGTTCAATCATGCACCTTCTTTATATTCTTGGTTCTATCAAGTTGTTATTAACAATTCATTCCCTAGCTAAAGAAATCTTATCAATTCTTAGGTTTGAGAAATACGCTCAGGCTCAGCATCATTTCAGCATCAATTCTGTTTTAAGATAAATCGAAAGACATCATCCGAGAGTCCAGGGATTGCTTTTTCTTTCTCTGAATTAGCATCGGCACTGACGGGAGTCAAAAGGCAGAAGTGGCTGCAGGGAGACTGAGGAAAGATTTTATTCTCCTCTCTGTTCAAAACCATTTGAGCGATTTGGAGATTCTTCACTATAAATTTCATTCCCTCTTTGCCTGCAAGATCTGCAGTCTTAAGGGACAGACACTGTGAAGTTGATTCATATCTTGGACTCCCTCCAGATGGCTTCTTCTGGCACAAAGTCCTGTAGAATGTGTCCAGAGATTTTCTAAGGATGGATTCCCCTTCTCCCCTTTGCTCAGGAGCCTCAATTTCACTCCGTTGTTCTGTGTTCTCGCAGCTGACAGACTCTCTCCTCTCATAAAGGTAAGGCCACAGAGTGATGTTGGCTTTGGCATCCGGCCCTGGAAGAAACTGATTGCTGGGTTCTGTCAGGAAATAACCTGGAAATAAGAAAAATCAAATAGAAAAAGCTGGTCAGGGAATGCGATCCAATAACTAGCATGTTATGCTTGTGCATGGCCCATATTCTAACCCATGACCAGCCGGATAATGACAATTTTTGAAGTAGAACTCCAGTTTAAAATTCCCTTTGGACCAAGTGGGAACAAGCTAGGCACTCAGTGGGCAAGAGAGAATTCATATACTTCATGTGAAAAAAAATGCTGCTTCACAGACCCAGAAAACAGTCCACATGAAGGTACCCAACCAGTCTACTTTGAAGGAAGGAGAAGCACAGAGATGGCAATGGGTGCCACATCATTCTTAAGGGCCATTGTGTTTCCTGAGGAATGGTGTTATCTCCAGCTTCACCCTCCATTACTGATGTTTATGAAGTCACATAAGACATAGATAAAACACACTGCATTGAAAGGTTAGGGTTAGCACATAGCATTTTACATTTGTCTTGCAGGCAACAAGAGAGACCAAATGCCCATGTAATTTATTAATTGAGAGCCAGTTTAGTCTAATGGCTAAGGCACCAGGCCAGAAGGTGGGAGATTGTGAGTTCAAGTCCCACTTTAGCCATGAAAGCCAGTTGGGTGACCTTGGGCCAGTTGTTCTCTTTCTCAACCCAACCCACTTCACAAGGTTGTGGTTGTGAGAAAAATAGGAGGAGGAAGGTGTGTTGGACATGTTCGCCACCTTGAGTTATTAGTAAAAATAATAAAGGTGGGATATAAAAAAATAAGTACAAATTTCATATGCGAGCCTAGATTATGACCAATGTTTATTATGCCACCAGGGATCAACACTCCTTCTAGGCTCTCAACAATATTTAGAGACACTCTTTCTCTGTGAGGGTCATGCATGCACATCTGGCTTAAACGCTTTTCTGCCACCAAACAAATCATCCACTGCAAAATGAAATTTTACTCTGGATTTGCTAGGAGTCCTTTTATTACTTGAACGCTGTAGCTGAAAAGTTACGAGCTTCCCTGGGGAAATAAAAGGCTTAGAAATAGTCATTTTTCCCCTCTCAAAATGCAGATGATTCACTTAATAAAACTCAATAACAGTGTAATGTAGGAGCACTGCCAGTAGTTAGAACTTTTTTATGTTTTATAAAATTATACACTTTGTAAAGAAAAGAACCATTGGTAAGCTATTTGATTGCAGACATAATGACCACGTTCAGGTTGACTGCACTATTAGTAAACTAGCACCTCCACTAAACCAATTATGTTGGTTTATATGCAGCAACAGCATTCAAATTATATGTTACATTTAGCTACTTTATGTCTAATTTTCTCCACAAATAAGTGAACTGCCTATAAAAAACTGAAATGTTAATTAATGCACTAAAAAGGGAAAACTGTTATTTAACAATTACCCTATGGCTTTGTTGTGTTTTTCAAAATTGCACCTATCTCTCCATTGCTATTTTTCTTACAGAAAGGAAATATGGATGCCAGTATAAAGAACAGCCATCCTAGCACCAATCCAGTAAATGGCGCATTGCCAATATACCCTCTGTTTCTTTCTCTGCCAATTACTTTCCTGCTGCTTAATTAACCTAAGTTTTAAAGTGATTTACATGTCTGGAGCCTCTCTCTTCTCCCATCCAAGAAATGAATATGGTACAGACATGGCTCTAACATTTTTTCTTCTTCTTCTTCTCCTTCTGGCTTTTAATCGTCTTGCCCGATGAAGATGCTTTTGTTCTACATCTGTACATCTTCAATTTGGCTAATAAATATTTTCTATTGATTTCCCCCTCCCCCCTTTTACAGATGTTTGTTAGGGAGCAGTGAGACCGACAGCTTTAAAGTTCCACAGTATGAAAGATTAGCCCAGCTCTCCTTCCCCATCTTTCTTCTGTAGATAGTACAATGTAGGCCAATATAATCCAGAGAGCAAGTGGGATGGGATGGGATAGGCACTCAACACTCTAAAGACCTACTAACTAAATTAAAAAAATACATAAATAAGAAAAATGTGCACAATGGGTATAATAATTTCAGCAAAATAAACCCTGTATCAAAATACTGGTGTTCCTCAAACTTAATAATTTTAAGATGGGTGGACTTCAAGTACTAGAATTCTTTAACTACCTATCTTATAGTGCCAAGGTTAAGAAATACTAGTCTGATATATACTGAAAAATGTATCAGAGCACAAAGTGTACACATACCATATTTTTCGGAGTAGATGTACCTTTTCCCCCCCAAAAAGAGGGTGAAAATCTAGGTGCCTCTTATACTCCGAATGTAGCCCCACCCAGCTTCTCAAACGGAGGTTTCAGAGGCTGAAAAAAGCATCAGAAACGAAGCTTCAGGAAAAAAAGCCCCCAAATAGAGCTTCAGAAAAGAAGCCCCCAAACAGAGCTTCAGAGGCTTTTTTTCTGAAGCTCTATTTCGGAACTTTCAGAGGCAGAAAAAAAAGCAAAAAAAAAAAGCAAGGCACAGAGCTCACAACCAAGGAACCTGTTGCTAAAATTCACCTCTGGGAACAGTTGATTGGGGGTATTCCAGGAGGCCGATCCACCTGCCAATCAGCTTTTTTCTTATTTTCCTCCCCAAAATCTAAGATGGGTCTTATACTCTGGTGCGTCTTATACGCCGAAAAATACGGTAGTTAAAAGTTTAGAAGAGCCTATTAAGCTGGTCAGAGGTGAACAAGAAAAGATAACTTGTAATAGCTTTTTTGTTGTGCTTTATAATCTTTGGTGGTACAGATTCATAACTGATAAGTATGAAACAAAGGAATTCAGATTCACAAATATGCTGAAAGCTCAAGAGAAAAGAGTACTTATTTTGGAAAACAAGAACTGGCAAGGATGTGGAAAATCCAATCTTCTCAAATTGTCTTATGTATGTATCAATATGTTGGCTGGAGTAGGACTGGAAGCGATGCAGAAAATCGAAGTGGAATTTTATGCAAGGTTTAAGGATCTGGAACAAAGACAGATCCTATACAAGTAGTCCTTGACTTAAGGACCACAATTGGGCTCAAAATGTCTGTTGCTAACATTTGTTAAATGAATTTTGTCCCATTTTTCAACTTTTCTCACCACAGTTATTAATTGAATTACCACAATTCTTAAGTTAGTAACATGTTAGTAACAAGTTAGTATTAAGTAAATCTGACTTCCCCATTGACTTTACTAGTCAGAAGGTCGCAAAAGGTGATCACATGACCCCAGGACAATGCAACTGTCATAAATATGAGTCAGTTGCCAAGTATCTGAATTTTGATCGTATGATCACAGGGATGGTGCAACAGTCATGTGAAAAATGGTCATAAGTTGCTTCTTTCAGTGCTGTTATAACTTTGAACAGTCACTAAATGAACTGTTGTAAGTTGAGTACTTCCTGTATGTAACAGTCTACATTTAGCTATGGTTTGCTCCTTGCTGTTCAGTGTCCCTGCAGATGCCCCAAAAAATGCTGTGAGCTAGTTTTTATTTATTTATTAAATTTCTATGCCACCCATCTCACTGATACAGTGACTTACTTCTGAGGAGAATCTGAGAATTATTTCTCACAAGAAGTGTTCCCACTGAAGATGGATGAAGTGGCTGGAAATGCTGGGTTGGCATTAATGATGGAGTCCTACATATTGGAGGAATGAGAGAAGGGGAACTAAGGGAAAGAAAATACCCAACAATTAAGATGGACCTAGACAGTTCTGGCTGTTGAAAATTTGTGATTTTAATAAAGAACAATGGGGGCTGATAAGCTTGAATTGGATCTGGCAGTATTTACACTGCTTAAAGCATGTTGGTTCCTAGGCAAATCTTGAAAGATTACCGAGAAGAGCAAAAGTAAGTCATGTGCTTGATTTTAGGCCTGGTTGTTTGAATAAAAGTATAAAAACAGGGGTGGGCTGCTGGGGGTTCGCAGGGGTTCGGGAGAACCTCTAGCTAAGATTCTGTGCAGTTCAGAGAACCCCCAAATCCCACTCCGGGCTGGCCCTGCCCACCCTTCCCCTCCCAGGAGTCCCCACGTGGCCCATTTTGGATGTAGTAAGTGCAAGGCGCGTCTGGAGGCTTGGGGAGGGCAAAAAATGGGCCTACCAGAAGTTTGGAAGCCAGGAAAATGGGCGCGTTTCCAGGCTCCAGAGGGCCTCCAGAGCCTAGGGAAGCCGTTTTCACCCTCCCGGAGGCTCAAGAAAAGACTCTGGAGCCCGGGGAGGGCAAAACCGCACCCCCCCCCCGCTGTGGTGCAGGAGGCCGACTAAGTCACATCCACCATGGCCACGCCCACCCAGCAACCGGGCAGAGAACCCCTTGCTAAAACTTTTGAAGCCCACCTCTGGATAAAAAGTCCTAAAATGGCATTTTGCACTAAGTTGTCTAACAAATTGTGAGAATCACAGAAAGTCCTTGTGATACTGTATCTTCCCTCACTTGTCAGATTTCAAAACCAGATCAGACTGGTTTTGAAAAAGTTCTCCAATTGTCTCCTCTGCTTGATCTTTTCCTTATTTCTTGTGGTAGTATTTTCAGTCTGAGCCACGTCACATTTTCTTTTAACAAAAATAAATAAAAATGTAGAAATTCCTATTACCACAGACAAGCGCATACAAGTCTGCAACAAATAAAAAGTAGAAGTAGGGAACTGACTCCAGTCTCATCTTAAACATATCAGCAAGAGCAATTTAAAATAGCAATTAAGGAGGAAAAGATACTATTTATTATTGACCATGACCCTAAGATATGACTGTTGAGTATTTTTCTAGACTATAAAGATTGCTTTTCAGGTGTTTACAATCCATCTCCCAGGTCTAATAAGTAATTGCAAGTATCAGACGTTGCTAAATAGTTATCCGCTCTTTAACAGCCCTCAAGTCAGCTTTTTAGCTATAAGAGAAGTTTTCATGCCATAAATGTCCACCAAACCTCATTTTTGCAGCCTCCAGAGCCTCTTCTAATTATGGATGCCTGAAAATTGGAAATAGTGTGAGCTTTTTGAACTAGGAAACACACTAAAAAAAACTAGCATATGGCCTGAAACCAGCTGCAATTAGTTTTAAAACACAAGAAACACTGCTCTCAGTCCTAAAAAAACAAAAACACCAGCTCTTCTATAGTCACCTTCATCTTTCCCACTGTGGTACTTTGGTTCTTCCACGTCAAGTCAAGCCCTCAGAACATCCTGTGGCTCCATTAATAAAAGTGAGGTTCCAAATCCTGCAAGCTTTCCATTTCAAGTGTACAGAGAAGAGTTATAAGTGATAGTATTATACAGTACTTTAAATTCAAAGCAAAATGAAGTAATCACCATACCACTTGTTCTTTCTAATGAACTTAAGGGTTTTTGTAAAGACACCATTCATAATTGGGAAGAGAAAGCAAATCTCAATTTGAAGTAGATCAAATGAATTTTTCTTCGAAATCCTCATAAAAATGGTATCCTAAAACAGTGTTTTCCAATCTTTTCAGTTTTCTGGACAGTGAGGGAGAGGAGAGGAGATGGTTCTGTGTGAGTCGTAGGCGAAGCTGGGTAAAGCTCGTGAGAATTGTGGCTGCTTTTTGCAGAGCCATCTTGCAGCTGTTTTTCAAGACAAATCTTGTATAATTTATTGGAACGTGACAAGTAGGCCAGCATTTCATATAAACTTGAAAGCCTGTTCAAAGGAAGCCCTGTGGCTTAGACACAGCTATTAAATAACAAACAGTCTGGGAGCTGAGTCAACTTACAATGTGGCTATTAAAAGGACATCATAGCATGGACCTCTTCATGCTTTGAACTTTCTCCTATTAATTGCAGGCTTTCATCTCCTGCATGTGCACTTTGCCACTCTTTAGGAAGGCTGGACCGTAATAAAAGAGAGCCTATATCTTTGGAGGTGGAGGCTATGTTTATGGGCACACCTCTGTAAACTTCAAGATGAAGAAGTACATAATAAGAGGACATAAAAGAAGAATGAGATTAATCATAGCAAAGACCTCGTTGGTCCAGCACCCTCGACTCTGAAAAGGCTACAGCATGACACAATTGTATAACTTCTCCTGTTCGTGTTTCCCAGCAACAGATATTCAGAAGCTTCTGACATTATAGCAAATATCATATAGCCAAGATGACTAATAGTCATAAATCAACATATAAAAGCTGAAAGAAAAGACCAAATTGAATCTCTCTCTCTCTTCACCACCACAACCCTCAATTATTTTCAGCCATATTTTCCTGATACATGGTGCAGTAAGAAAAAGATGTATCACACACTATTTAATCAAGGGCCTGGTGGCTCAGCAGACTGATAGCATTGTGATTAACATTCAGCTGCCTGCAATTACTGCAAGTTTGAATCTCCCCGGGCTCAAGGTTGACTCAGCCTTCCATCCTTTCTAAGGTAGGTAAATTGAGGACCCAGTTTGTGGGGGCAATAAGCTGACTTTGTATAAAATATACAAAAGTATGAAGGCTATTGCTTAACGCACTGTAAGCCGCCCTGAGTCTCCAGAGAAGAGTGGCATATAAATCAAATTAAAAAAAAAAAAAAAAAGCTTGTTCCATAATGATTTTAAAAAAGGATTTCACCTTGGAAAAAATATGGAGTGAGGTGATCCAGGGATCAATACAACCTTTATAAATGATCTGGAACCAAGAGTGAGCAGTCAGGTATTGTAGGGAGTTCCAAAATTATATTTCTAAATTAAATGAATGGGCAGCCTCCTTCCCAAAGTGTCATGTAAACAATGGGATTCAGAGAGCTCTTTGAAAACAGCTGACAATATGACAATCAAGGATAGTAAAATGTTAAAACATGTAAATAAAGGCAAAATATTGTGTCTGGATAGCTGAGCACTGTTATCCTAAATTAGTTTTCCTCAACCAGGTATTCTCTAGATCACTTTCCTAATTTGAGGCACTTTGGCTCATGCTAGTTAGGCTTGTTTGTAAACCAAACATTTGGAGGGCAATGGTTAATGGAGAAAATAGACTAAGGGTCTATCTAGGATAGTTCAGTATTCAATCATGCAGTGGCCATCTGGATACAGTACATTTCAGGGGTGAAATCTTACCAGTTTGGACTGGTGGCGCAGCTGACTAAGTGCTGTTAAAGTAGCACCAGCTGCCTGCAATTACTGCAAGTTCAAATCTCACCAGGCTCAAGGTTGACTCAGCCTTCCATCCTTTCAAGGTAGGTAAATTGAGGACCTGGATTGTGGGGGAAATAAGCTAACTTTGTATAAAAGAGAACACTGCTGGGGGGGGGAACGAAAGCCCTACTAAGCAGGTATATACAAAAGTATGAAGGCTATTGCTTAACGCATTGTAAGCTGCCCTGAGTCTCCGGAGAAGGGTGGCATATAAATCGAACCAATAAATAAATAAATAAATAATAAATTATGGGAATCAGTTTGCGGAACTGGTAATAATTACCCCTCCTTGGCCCCACCCACACCCGGCCGGTCGCCGCTCATCTCTTCCAGCCGCTCGATATTCCACAAAATTCAATGTTAAATGCAGCAGAGAGAATGCTAACTTTTCTCCCTCCATTTACAACAGAGCTGCTGCAGTCTGTCCCTTTAAGGTAGTCCCCAGGAGGGAGGGGGACGGGGGGGGCGGAGCAGCTGGAATGGAGCCGTTTTCATGAAAGGCAGGAAAATAGGGAAGGGGATTTTCCTGCCTGTCATCCATTCCTCAATCTCAGCACAGACTGAGGGAAGGATGGTAGGCAGGAATATTCCCCTCCCCATTTTCCTGCCATTCGCGACAAGGAGTGGTTGGGAGAGGAGAGGCCGGTGAGTCCCTTGATGTGAGTGATGTCGAATTGGCCACGCCCACCCAGTCACATGACCTCCCCCAACAAGTCCACGCCCACAGAACCGGTAGGGGAGATTTTTTAATTTCACCCCTGGTATATTTGGAATACAGGTAGTCTTCTCAACTTACAACCATTTGTTCAGCGACTGTTCAAAGTTACAGCAGCACTGAAAAAGTGACTTACCACCAATTCTTGTACTTATAACCATCACAGCATTCCCATAGTGATGTGATCAAAATTTGGGCACTTGGCCAAAGTATGTATTTACAACGGTTGAAGCGTCATGGGGTCATGCAACTGCCATTTGCAATCTTCCCAGCTGGCTTCTGACAAGCAAAGTCAATGGGGGGGGGAAGTCAGTTTTGCTTAACAACCACATGATTTACATAAAGAATGCAGTGATTTGTTTAATAACTGTGGCAAACATGTTATAAAATCAGGCATGACTCACTTAACATCTGCCCTGCTTAGCAACAGAAATTCTGGTCCCAACTGTGGTCGTAATTCGAGGACCACCTGTAATCAAAAGCATGAAAGGAAACGAAGGGCAACAGCCTTTCTTCACTAACATTTCCCTGTATCTGAAAGTTACAGTTATGCTATGATTCAGAAGAGAAAACATCAGCCATCAGGATTTATAGAGATCAGGATGGTCAGCCAACCTGCTAATCTCACTCTGTATCCATCAAAAGCGGTGATCATCACCATATCTCGTGTCAATAATATCCACAGAGCATTTTCTGACAGATATTTCCTTCTTTCAGTTCTGATCCTGCACGTTTAATATTGTGGTGCAGGGAAAGCATTTCTATCCATGGTCTAAGTAGCTCGTTCAAAAGTCAAGGCTTCAGCAGTAAGCCAGACTATATGACAAGTCAAGGCAGTAAGAAGTCAGGACAATAAAAAGCATGACTGTAGGTCTACAATGAGGCTAGACAACAAATAAAGGCCAAGAAAAATTTGGATCCTGCCTTTAGGAAGGATTGTTATTCTTAGACTAAGATGAATCACTAAGGAACTTTTGATTGCAACAGATACACATTGAATATATACATAAATTAACCTATTCTCAGACTGCTAACAGTTCTTACTTGAGATACAAATGACCAGGCTCAAATTATCTTATTCTGGATGCATTATGCAAAAATCCAGCTTTCTGGCGACGACAGCGCTAATGCTGGGAAAAGTGGAAGGAAAGAGAAGAGGAGGACGACCAACACAAAGGTGACAGACTCCCCACTCTGGCTTCCCCATTGACTTTGCTTGTTAGAAGGTTGCAAAAAAGGTTGCCAAGCATCTGGATTTTGATCACATGATCATGGGGATACTTCAAAAATGGTTGTTAAATCACTTTTTTTCAATGCCGTTGTAACTTTGATAGGTCACTAAATGAACTGCTTTAAGTCGAGGACTATCTGGTCGTATTTGGAAACCACTTGGCTCCACAGTAAAATGCTATCCAATGCTGACTTCAAGAAGGGTTCCTGAAAGACTCTTCTGGGTTGATCAGTTGGGCAACTACCAGTTTGGATGCCATTTTGAATTTCTCCCAAGAAAGCAAGCATGGGTCTCTGAAAATAAAATGGTTTCACCTTAATCTCAAAGGCATTGGTTACTAATGAAGCAAGTTTCATTTACATAACAGCATTCAACACAGCATATTACAACTCATCTGTTCACAAGGCTATAAACTAATTCCCCGGAAATTTTTATGAAAACAGGTTAGAAACAGATGTTTTCATGAATACAGAAAGAACTTTTCCGTAAGGAAAATATGCCTAGAACCTTGCTTTGCTAACACACCTGGCAATGAACTAATGAACACTATTACATTTAAACAAAAATAAGCCTCAATTTACATGAAACGTGTAAACGTCCATTGAAAGGACTGTGCATTCTTTGAACTTTGCTGTTGAAAGCCATAACTAGAACTAAATATGGGCCTTCAAACAGCCATCACATATGAATGGAGCCATTTCTCATTTTGGAGATCAGCTAAAGGTAGCAGAGCCCACCACATGCTCACCTGAAAGCAGGCTTCTGTCTGAAAATCTGAGCTGTAGATGGAAATATACTTGTAAGGTCTGCTCTCCTTTTTTTCCTCCAGCACACCCATTCACTCCTGCTCCTGCTCCAAAGAGCAAACCAAGGGAAAGCATTATGGGTCTCCTTAAAACAAGGAGAAGTGAAAGAATCATTTCTACAATCTGGCTAATTTTAGCAACATAAGGCCAACTTTCTAATGAAACTGTGACGCAGTGGCCTATGAGACACTAAACCTTTAGCACCACTGATTCATGCTTTGCATAAAGTAATCCCTTGCCAAGACCCTGATTATAATGAGGATAAAAGAAGGAAGGCTTTTACAGATGGCATAGACAATATCTGGCACAATAGGAGAAGCCCCGTTCAATAGGTACCTAGATCACAATTATGAACCAGCCTGATATCTCCATGATACTTAAAAGCAAAATATAAAGCTAACAGCCTTCTCTCATTGTTCATTCTCAGTTAAAAAGATTTCTTTCATCCGAAACCAGAGGCCCCACTTGGCTATGGGAACAAATGCTTGCAGCTCTAGCCTCCTCTAATCCCTTTTTAAAAACAGTGTTTTTTTTCCCATATCTTCTGGCACAAATGTTAATTATATTTTGATGCATCTTAAATTAGCATTTAAAATCTGAAATATTCAAAATAGATTTGGAGACATTCACTAACAGTTGTCACAGCCCTGCCTTGTTGTGACTCAGCTAGAAACACTCTCCACAGACTCCCCCCAGGTGTTCACAACTCCTGCTGAGTTAGGGGCTTTTCTTTTTTCAAAAAAAAAAAAAGACCCTAAAGATACCTTTTCAAATATGCTTTTAATTGTATTCACTGTTGACTTTAATATCAAGAGTTGCTTTAGTTTTATTTTTCTGACGCTTCTGAGAAACCTGAGTGGCTACTATGTTTTCTGGAAAATAAGACCCAACTGGAAAATAAGCCCTAGCATAATTTTTCAGGATGCTCGTAATATAAGCCCTACCCCCCAAAATAAGCCCCAGTTAAGATTGTCAGACAGACAGACGCATTTAGTACCGTATTTCCCCAAAACTAAGCCCTAACCAGAAAATAAGCCCTAATGTGTCTTTCGGAGCAAAAATTAATATAAGACCCGGTCTTATTTTCGGGGAAACACAGTTAGTAATATATAAAGCCAGACAAACCAATAAGTATCAAGAGACAGAAAAGCTCATGAAGTCTATGTCTTGCTGGAGACCTATGCAAGGTTTCCAACCCACACAGGTAGAGAACCAGAACTGTGTTCTGCTACCTCAGTGGTGGGTTGCCCCCAGTTCACACCGGTTCTATAGAAACAGTAGTAAAACTGGTGGGAGGCCCGCCCACCGACCCCGACGTCACCAAAACGCTTCTGCGCATGCGCAGAAGAGCGCACACACACGCAAGTGAAGCAACCACGCGCACGCAGCCCTGCTGCAAACCGGTAGTAAAGGTAACTAGAACCCACCCCTGTTCTACCTCCACATAAATTCTGGATGAAAACATGAAGCAGGATGTTCTTGCCCTTTAAAAAAAAACCCTATGCCGCCCCTCTCTATCAGGGTGAAAGAAAACTGAACAAGGAAGAAAGCCAGCTTCACTCACTAACCCACCAAAAAGAACAAACAGTAGTTTTCTAGCATAAACAGCCCAGAGCTAGAAAGAAGATAATTGAAAGAAATCACATTATAGAGGCAGGTAAATCTGATTAGTAAGACCAAGAAGCCCAACAAAACACACTTTAGGCTACGATAAACATCAAGGCATATTAGATTATCTTTTTAAAATCAGGTCATTTGTAATTTTTTTTTTTTTAAAAAAAGAACACATACAAATACGGGGAGCTATTTATTGTTTTTGCCTGGATGCAAAACAAGGCTACTATCAGTTTCTGCTTGAGCGGTAATTAGTTTCCAGCACATGGACTTTTAGGTGAGCAGCATTGTGACATAGCCTGAAATTTAATCTGTCTGCACTTTATTAAAAACTATCTGCACAATGGTCTAGTTATTAAAAATTCTAGATCCTGAGACAAGCTAGGCTCAGGGAGAACACTAAATGTAATTAACTTGCCACATATGTGTGTCTTTTCAATTCATAAAAGAGGGTAGCGGGTGCTGTATACAGTTGGACCTCACTAGTTTTTCTGAATGTTTATATACTTTTTTCTTAATAAAAGCTCTCCATCCAAAATAGTTTCATTTCCGTTTGTTCAACAGTTTGGACACAGAGCAATAAGTAATACCGATGAGGAGATTATGGTTCCAAAATGAAAGAAATCCAATAAAAGAGGCCATCAGCATGGCAAGAAACTACCCAAAGTCCGTGTGAACTATTTTGTCTTTGAGTACAATTACAGGGTCTCATTTCTCATAGGATGCATCCTTGATTCTGTAAAACTCTTACATCCTGCCAGACACAGCAGGATTAGAATCAGGAACCTGTCTGAGGCAGAGAGGAACAAAAGGGTGAATAAACAGGACCAGTGTGTTTCTGTGATTAATGTAAGGATCTCATGGGGAAACACTAGCTCAATAGTGTTCACTATTCACTATAGTTCACTATAGTTCACTAGAACTTCAATAATTTAGATGATTAATATGGCAACCCATGTCACCACACTAACATATGATTACTAACAACACATAACACCCCAGCAACACAACACAAAAATAAAAATAATAATATTTACTATTATATCTATGACCCACAAGCCCAATAATAATTAAACACACTTTAACAATACAATGCAACTAAGACTCCTAATAAAAAAATAATTCAAGCCAATTGTACAAGTTGGGCTCAACTAACATCCTGGCCAGCTAAAGAGGAGAATTATCATTCCAAGCATGGCTTCATAACGCAGTTCTATCACTTCCCTTGATCTTGATACTATCCCTCTGTTGATTTCTTATCTATTTTGACCTGCATTTCTTTCCTGTCTCCCAAAGGTACTCCTTTTGAAGGTTAGATTTTTTTTTCTTTTTGTGTAAAGATAGATGCAAAAAAAAGGGGGGGAATTAAGCAGTTCTGCTTTTCCCTGCTGCCCATCACCTACTTGTCATCTTCTGCCACTAGAGGACCAACCTTTCGAAAAAGCATTTTTTGTTATTTTTGACATTTGTCACAAGTCTTAGCTCTTTCTGAGCCCAAAGCTATAATATGTATAGACCAATCCCAACAGTCCTAATATGTAAATGTTACACCAGCATGCAGATACTTCCTTTGCAAAGTATTTCAATAGACAGCATTGAGGGATCCATAAGGGACGAGTTAAACCTCTGGAAGATGCAGTTATAAACTGTTTGCAGGGGACAAAAACAATAAGCTTCTTACTTAAATTTGCTTGGTCCACATATCATGAAAGGAAGCTGTAAATGAGTCTTAGAAACATGTTTGTCACATGTGGTTCTGAGACACACGTGTACATACGCAAGTGAAATTGCTGGAGTCTAACATAAAAGTCCATTCTGCATTCTTGTTGTAACAAATGTGATTCGTAATAAGCTTAGACACTGCTTCTTGCTGATACACAACAACTTTCCTTTTCTTTGTATGCAGAGAATATATGGCAGTGTCTCAGGAGAGCTAAGAACAGGCCCAATCCATTTCTTTCCTGCATTGCGTTACTGATATTCTTGCCTCCACAGTATAATGTTCTGAGAACTCCTAGAGGCCATTAACATGTTTCTAACTCTCCAAGACATATTTCAGGTTGAACAACAGCTTTGAAATAATGCAGCCTTCAGACTGAGGTAATTTCTCTGTTAAGGTTTTCAATAAGACGAAAAACAGGTAGCCATGAAAGTGATGGCAGTTTCAGCACCTGCACCGCCTTTGGTGGTTAATCTTATAAAGGTTACTATACAAGACAAGGCAGATGTTGCACTGTAGGAAACTGTGGCATTGTCCAAAAAAATAAACCTGTAGTTTTTAGATAAGGTGAGGAGCTGGCTCCAATTCTTAGAATCCTACCACCATCAAAAATATTAATCCTTTTAGAATTGGTGACATTCTTATTCTTGAATTATCCTTTTTAAATCCATCCATCTATTTGTTCTAATTTTTTTAAAAACTAAGAGGAATACAAATTATATGCACATATTTGATATCCAGCATGGTATTTTCCCCATTTGAGAATCCATAAAGTAATAACATTGCCTCAGATCAAGCTTATTTTAGTTCCTAGAAGTTGGTTTTTTTGCATGGCCTATTTCAATTCCAAAATCAGCTGAGGTTGGTTGGGGGCTGCCCCTTGCTATGACATGAGTAGAGATTACTATGTTTCCCCAAAAATGACCCTGTCTTATATTTTTTTAAACCCCGAAATAAGTGCTTGGCCTTATTTTCGGGGATGTCTTATTATTTTGGGGCATGTTGAGCAAGACGGAGCTCCTCTTGCCGTTTTACCTGATTTCCAGTTCTGTCTCCCTAACCCTAACCAGAGGAAATGGCGGGGACTGGCTGCGCATGCGTTTAAATATTTTCGGGGAGGGCTTATTGGGGGGCGGGCTTATTTTAGTGCATGCGCTCAAAAACCCAATTGGGCTTATTATCAGGGTATATCTTATTTTAGGGGAAACAGGGTACCAGCATAAATATTTTAGATTTTCACAGCTTAAATAGACCCTCCTAAGAAAGCGTGAAGAATTCCCCTCCCACCAAAAAGCAGGATTTCCTCAGAACGCAGTTTTTGAATATTAAAAATGGAGTCACATTGCTGAAATAAGTATGCATTATTTCTATCATTTGAGAATAAAATGACTTAAGGACTCAAGAGTAAACAGCCCCAAAGCTCTACTTGTGTCTGAAGGCTGCTTAGAGAGGTGTTTCTTAATTGCTTTCATTCCTCCACTCCCAATGTTCAAAACTGTTCTCTCTGAACTGGCTTTCACACGTACAGAAGAAAAGAAAAAAACAAAAAACCAGCACAGCATAGCTGTCTGAGCAAAAGAAAAATTTCAGGGGAGTGATTTTGAAGTAAAAACTGGAAGACAATTTTCTCATTCTTCTTCTTTTCTTATTATTCTTTGCTGCCAGCTGATCTTCATTGCCTTTTACAGGCAATTTGCATCTGATTTTTTTTTAATGGTTACCCTATCTGCTCTCATGTTTCAAAGCCAATTGGAAAGACAACTCAATCTCTCCTCAGCACTACTAAGAGCTGAAGCTAAGCATTACTAGACAGCATCCTCTATCGTAGTGCTTCCCAACAATTGGTAAAGGACCTGGATGATCAGTTCTCCTGAAATCTGTAAGGGAAAGGGAGAAGGGGATAGAGAGAAGAAGGTAGAACAAACAGTCCCCAACTAAGATAAGTTGGCTTTTTTGTTATGGTCATGTTGATAATAGAGTGGGCAGGACGTTCTTCCCTGCCCAGCCCCACTAGGTAGACCAGACCAGAAAATCAACTCCACCAGAAGGCTAAAGCAACTTTTATTGAGACTGGCTTTAATAAGGGAAACCTCCAAGTCTGGTTATGCTGTATCTCCTCCTCTTTCTTACAGTTCAGTGAAATAGTCTGCCTGAGTTGCTTCTGAATCTTATCTGACTGTTTTGGACTAAAAAAAAAAAAAAAAAAAGCAAGCATCATCCTCTTTTCCCAGGCAACAGAGTCTGCATCAAGATCATCTGCTTTGTTCTCTAGACTAGAGCCACTAATTTCTAAGTAAAGCATCTTGTTCCTACCCAGTCCTTTCCTCAAGGTCTTGCTAGAGAATGAGACTTCAGAATGGCTGGCAAGCTTATCAATATAAAGATGCTACTTGAGTTCAGGAAGTTGTTAAGTTATGGCTATAAATTCAAAGGTATTCTTTTGACTGAGACACACAAACTTTGTTGCATTGGAGTAAACAGAGTTTTGGTTTTCAGACTTGACATAATTCAATATCTGACTGTAGCATCCCCTACCCCCCCACTTCCGTAAACCTGACTGTGTACTAAAGAGTATGCAATTAGTACTCTTTGATAAAGAACTAGACTTTCAGATATCCATAAGGTACAAGCCTTAATAACACTCACTGCTCTAAAAATGCCACTAATATTCAAATCATTGTTGCCAATCCTGATCTTACTACCATGGGTTTACAAGTCTGAGATTCAGATTATAAAATGAAATAAAATTTTCATTTTATCTAATGAAACCATAAATTATAAATGGTTTTCATTATAAATGTGTCCACATGTATACAATACTGTAGTACTCAACCCTAGCTTACAATTAATTTAGATATAATCCTTTTGACTGAGAGTTCTATCACCACAATGCATCCTTTACTACATTAAGATTACTATATATCCTAAGAGGGATTCTTATATTAATTGCTATTGGGTAGACAAATGAGTTATTTTTATGGTAGGATTAAGTCCCTAGATTCTAGAACATCTTTGACCAAACTGTGGTAAATTTATGAGGATGTTGGCTTTAATTACCAGATTTTCAGCTATGTCAATGAGCTTTTATCTTAATACCTACATTTTTCCAGAATGAGACTTATTATGATTTTTCCGCTGGGTGTGTTTCAAAAGCAACTAGGTAACTATTTTAAAATCCTAGCATATGTTAGGACCCAAATATAGTAAACTAGGATTTTTGTTTAATCTTTTGAAAGGTGCAAGGCTTGCTTAGCTAAAAATAGATAAGCAGTTACAATTTGATTCTGAATCATATTAGAAGTGATGTAACCCAAACCTGAAAATAGTGGAGATGCTTTATTGGAAAGTTGGGCTAAACCAGGGATTTAAATCAATTGATTTTTAATGGCACCTTTAACATTTTTGAAAGATTGTCCTCAGAGTTCGACTTGCCTTCAATATACAGATACATGTACAACTGCAACATACAGTATATTACTAAACAACTGTAAACTATACAACTAAATAATATGGAATAGAACAGGGGTCCCCAATCCCCGATCCATGGACCGGCACCAGTTCGTGGCATTCCCAAAAATGGCCTGTGCAAACAAGCAAAGCCCCGTCACGGGATGCAGACAGCATGTGAAACCATGCCCCTTCTGGTCCACGGAAAAACTTCTCTGCATGGAACTGATCCCTGGTGCCCAAATGGTTACGGGCTGCTGGGCTAGATGTTCTAGCAGTGTATGTGATGCTCACAATTTTTACCTTTTTAAGAGAGATTGTGCTAAATGGAAACGAATAACTTAATGTTATATGGTATTAAAAGTGCAATAAAAGTTAGCATAACCTATATTAAATCTGTGAAAGGAAGAACGAGAATATCCAATTTTGGAAAACCAATGGGTTCAGTCACTAAAATGTATGAAATATACTTCTTATACTGTATTTTTCGGAGTATAAGACACACCTACCTTTTTTGGTGAGGAAAAGAAGAAAAAGAAATCTCCCTCTGCCTCTGAGCAATTTTGCTTCATTGCAGCAAACAGCAAACAGCCTGCTTCACTTTCATTTTTCTTTTCAGCATAGCTTGATTAGCACAAGGAAAAAAATATCTGCTCCAGCAATTTACCTCTTTGCAGCAAGCAGCAGAGCCTGTGCAAAACAGCTGAGAGCAAATCAGCTGAGAATCGGGAGGCTGATCCAATCAACTTGTGCTAAGTAGGCTGTGCTGAAGCTGAAAGGAGCTGTTTTTTCTTGCTATTTGCTTGCAAGGTGGTAACTGCTGCGAGGCAGAGGCCAAAGGATGGGGGCCAGTGGGTGGGCGGGGTTATATTCGGTATATAAGACGCACCTAAATTTTCACCCCCTTTTAGGGGGAGGGGAAGGTGCGTCCTATACTCCAAAAAAAATGGTATTTAAGAATGAACCTAATTCATTTGAAATACTTTTCTGAGTCTAATAGGCCGTCAAAATATTTAAAAAAGAGCTGACAACTTTCTGTATCAGTAATGTAAAAAACGGAAAGGTTTTTAAACTTACATGATTTGATCTTACTCAGTCACAACCACATATTCTGTTAACCTTGATCTTAAGCATTGGAGAGATCTTTTGTTGCTTATTCCTGGGAGTGAGTTATTTGATAACAAATATCTTTTGTGCTAACTTATCCTGAAGATAAATTACAGCAGCTTTTTGGAAAAAGTTAAATAGAAGTCTACCTTGAGTTACAAAAGGAGTCTTTGCTCAAATGTTAATTGCCAGAAAGGAAATGACAAAATCTCAGCAGATCAACTAAAAAATATATGCTTTAAGGATTCTTTATTGAAAAACAGAAATCCAATATCAAAGGATGTTCTTCCATCAGGTCAACTTAATGAATAACCATCACTTTTTAACCATCAGATGAAGCAAGGGAAGAAACTCTCCGATTTTATAAAGAGCAAACGTTTCCAGGGATATTAATTCTCTGCCTCTTTTCCTTTCCAAGGTTGTTGACATTTAACTAAAGCCTTTTTTCGCCCACTCAGAGATGGAGGATTAATGTTGTTGTTTTTTAAAATAAAGACCCTACGTAAAACAGCAATTAAAAGTTTCAGTAGATCTCAGCCATCACCAATAAATAGATAAAAGTATTACAAGAAAACAAAGAAAATGTGAATAACTTTGCTTAGTAGGATCATTCATGATTAACAGTAGCAAGTATAACTCCCAGTCCAAGTCTCACCTTGGCTATGAATTCTTCACAAAGCCCCCTTCTCTCTCCCTAATGTGTAATAAAGTGAAACTAATTAATACCACCCTTACAGGATTATTTTAATGATTAGACAATGCAGTTATCAAGGGTTTGAAATATTGACCAACTATAAAACAGTATAGCTTGGAGTGTTTATGACTGGGGGAATCTTACGCTCAATAGACATAAAAGTTACGATAGACCTTTCCCCGTCTGTCACAGTAGGAACATACCTTGGCAGCCTCTTTAGTCTACTGTGCCCTCATGACATCGCTGTCATCCTATCCCCTTGATAGAAACAAGTTTCAGTTATATTTAAAACTTTTAAAAAGTAAACAACAAGTAGTGGCAGCTTAATGGCAAGGATAATCTGCCCTGCTTTTCAGTCCAGGTTGTTAACACCACAGTCAGGTGGCCCAGAGAGGGTGGCATGAACCTGTCTCTGGCTAGTCACTTTGGGCTGATGCTGGGCAGTTCCCTACTCCAGGAGTCCAGGCCATTCTCCTCTGTCCCCATGTTTTCTTCTTTTGGGTGTAGGGCACAATAAGACACAGCTCCTATCTGCATGATACCTGTAAATCTGCAGAGCCCCGAACTACTGAATGCCAGAGTAAGGGAATTTCATAGTCAAAGGGTTATCAACTGTCTGGCAAATTACTTGGGGCACAGGACAGCTGTGGCAGAGTGACACACAGTAGAGAACCGTTCTCCGTGGATTAGCTGCTTCATTCCAAGAGATAGCTAAATCTGTAAATCTACCCATCTGTCAAAACTGTCACTCAACATTGTGATGGTGGATGGCTTCCTGGTAGCAGACAACATTAAGAAAGAGGGGAAGGCAGCCAAGCTAGAGGTATAACCACTGGTTTTGTTTATTATGTTCTGTAGACTCTAAATCCTGATACCACCATTTGACTGAAACTCAGAACAGAAGCACCAGAAGCAGAAAAGGAATCAGAAGTAGAGTTTTCTGCCTGCTCAAGAATCGGCAGAAAGGAATTTAACCAAGCCATGCAGAAAGACTCTAAAACTGTGGGCCAATCAGTATCAAGGAACCATGGTGGCGCAGTGGTTAGAATGCAGTATTGCAGGCTAATTCAGCTCAATGCCAGCAGTTCGATTCTCACTGGCTCAAGGTTGACTCAGCCTTCCATCCTTCCAAGTCGCTAAAATCTGGGTTCCGAGGACCCAGATTGTTGGGGGCAATATACTGACTCTGTAAACCACTGAGAGACGGCTGTAAAGCACTGTGAAGTGGTATATAAGTCTAAATGCTATTGCTATCTCTCACATTAAGCTATTCTGCTGAATTGTTGTGGGTGTAAAATAGGGAAGAGAATTTGACACTTTCAATTCCTTGGAGGAAAAAAGACACGGAAGCAACACAAACGCGCAAGCAAACAAATCAACAGTATATGCAGTTTTCAACTTTTCTAGCTTTTGAGCTTTCAGCTGTATATTTAGAGGTACAGAATGACAATGCACTTTTAGCATTCAAGCACTGAACAATCTCTTGACTTCTTGGTTTTTCAAATAGATTGATTGGATGGATACATCCAAAGGCATACTGCTGAAGATTCCAGTCTTATTTAATGTTGCAAATGCTCTCTGGAGGCTGAGTCACCATCAGAATTAATCACAGGTTTTCATTTATATATTGCCCTGTTCCACGTATATTCTGTCCTATTCTATAATGAACTCCAATCAGTTTGCCACAAAAGTATAACCAAGACTGTTGGCTGTAGATGGAAACGGAGATCAACAAGTGGTAAGATCAACGGAGGTAAGGGGTTATTGTTTTTACTCTTTGTATAATGGGTTTTTATTTTTATTTTTTGTAAGCTGCCAAGAGTCACTGAAAATGAGTGGGCAGCCATATAAATTCTATAAACAAACAAACTAACTTGGTGATCACACGAGGAGGATCATAGAATATCAGAAAGAGAAATGGATGAAAAATGCATAGATAGCAAGTAGATGAGAGACATTATAAAACCCCAGGGTCTTAAACAAGGATTCACATGAGATGGGCTTCAGCAACGATCCCCCGCAGTATCAAAGGACTACATCCAGAGGTGAAATCTAGCAGGTTCTGACAGGTTCTGGAGAACTGGTAGAGGAAATTTTGAGTAGTTCGGAGAACCGAACTATCAAAGGACTACATCCAGAGGTGAAATCTAGCAGGTTCTGACAGGTTCTGGAGAACCGTTAGCGGAAATTTTGAGTAGTTCAGAGAACCGGCAAATACCACCTCTGGCTGGCCCCAGAGTTTAGTTTAGTTTAGTTTATTTGATTTGTATACCGCCCTACTCCCGAAGGACTCAGGGCGGTGAACAGCCAACAATAAAATACATAAATACACAAAATTTAAAAACCCGATAAAATCAAATTAAATTGATTTGAGTGGGGTGGGAATGGAGATTTTGCAATATCCTTCTCCCAGGAGTGGGGAGGGAATGGGGATTTTGCAGTATCCTTCCCCTGCCACGCCCATCAAGCCACGCCCACAGAACCGGTAGTAAAAAAAATTGGATTTCACCACTGACTACATCATTTGGAAGAATTGCAAGCTGAACTGTGCTATGCAAAATGACAAACACTGCCAAACGAGAGTACCAAACCCATGAGTCAAGGAATCAGTGCAGATGTATCTGATCCCTATAAAACAACTGGCTAGGAATTCTGTAGGTATACATATAATCTGTGGATGATGCAAGTTAGGAGTTATAGATATGCTCTGTAGTCCAAGCAACAATTTTTAAGAAATGATTTTATGCAAAACGAGAGCCAGTTTGGTCTGGTGGTTAAACCATCAGGATAGAAATCAGGAGACTGTGAGCTCTGGTCCTGCCTTAGCCACAAAGCCAGCTGGATGATTTTAGAAGGCTACAGAATTTGATATGAGAGAACCCATTTGGTGTAGTGGTTAGACTACTCCAGGAGTAGTCTAGACTAGACTGGCCTAGAAACCAGGAGACTGTGAGTTCCAGTCCTAGCACAAAGCCAGCTGGGTAATCTTGGACCAGCACTTTCTCTCAGCCCTAGAAAGAGGACAATAGGGGTGGGAGGTGGGAACTTGTCAAGAAAACAGCAAGGTTTGTTTATGTGTTTACGAGAACTGGACATGATTGAATAGAGGAAAAATGCAAAAGACAGAGGAAAAGAGAAGATTTAATGAGAATTCTCTTCCAGAATACTACCAATCTTGCCCCAAACTTCCTATAAAATGATTGCTAGACAAACCACTTGTCTTTAGCCTTTATTTCATTCATGATAGCCTCCATCTAGACTTCTCAGTCTGTACTGGAATGTGAACTATCCAGAAAGCCTGATGTGTTATGTTAACATTGCAATTACTTTTTTAACGCTTTTAGCAATTGGAAGGTCAAAAAATGTTCTTTTTTAAAAAAAGGAAACTAAACAAGCTATATCTACCTACCTACCTACCTACCTACCTACCTATCTATCTATCTATCTATCTATCTACCTACCTACCTACCTACCTACCTACCTACCTACCTACCTATCATAGCTACCTGTCTTCCTGAAAGCAACCTTGGGTATACAACAAATCTAAAAGAGTGAATAAATACGTATCTTTTATCATAATTATAAAACCGTTAAAAGCTTATAAAAACCGGAACACACAAGGAAAGAACAGACAAAAAGATATTAATAATAATGGAGCCATCTCACAAGTTCACCTGTCCCCTGGGGTCCCCAGGCTTGCTGGCATAGCCTGGTCTTAAAAGACTTTCAGGAATTCAGGAATTCAGAAGTGATGCAAACAACTTCATCTCAGGAGGGAGATTTCACAGTGCGGACACCACTGCAGAAAAGGCCTACTAGCTACATGCCAATGTTCCTAACTGTTGGAACCTGTAACCTGTCCTCTTTTCCCAGATCTGGTGGAATGGGAAAATAAAATAAAGAAGAGGTAGTTCTTCAAATATAGATAGTCCTCAACTTACGAGCACAATGGAACCCAAAATTTCTGTTGTTAAATGAAAATTTATGTTGTTAAGTGAAAGATTTGTTAAGTGAGTTTTGCCCCATTTTAAGAGCTTTCCTGCCACAGTTGTTAAGTGAATCACTGCAGTTGTTAAATTAGTAATATGGTTGTTAAGTGAATCTGGCTTCCGCATTGATTTTGCTTGCCAGAAGGTTGCAAAAGGGGATCACGTGACTTTGGGACACAGCAACATTCATAAGTGTGAACCGGTTGCCAAGCATCTGAATTTTGATCACATGATCATGGAGATCCTATAAAGGTCATACGTGTGAAAAATGGTCATCGGCCACTTTTTTCAGTGCTGTTGTAACTTTGAACGGTCACTAAATGAACTGTTGTAAGTAGAGGACTACCTGTAAGGGGGCGGGGGAAAAGAAGAAGGCTTTTTAATTAAAATAACTGAGTTTCAGTAATCTTATACATAGCAAAAGATAGTATGTTTTCAGCGTGAATAAAAATTAAATCTTCTCTTTCGATTCTCTATAGAATAAACAGTTATTGCTCCTCAAAGATACCAACTGCATTATATCCCCTACAATATCTTCTACTTGATACATTTTGAATTTATTTTGCTTTGGAAAATGTTACGTAAAATATAGGTTGTTTTCTATCTTAAAAAAGAGACTTCAGTTTTACAGATTAAAATTTAATTTCCTGTTTCGCTTCACAGCTCAGTGTATTTCCATTCTTGCTCAAGGCAATATAGAAAGTTCAGTCTTGAAGGAAGGATATCACTTATCAGAAAAGAAAAAATCTACATGAATATAAATGAATTTCTTCTCTTACAAGAACATTTTGTAAGCTTAACTGTAAAAAGTTCTTTGAAATTCTAGCCCAGATTGGTTACCTAATGCCCTAATATTTCTTAAACTAGCATACATGTAAACTGTTTTGTCTTTGGGTTGCAAAAATTATCAAAAGAAAATTCTCAAAGAATCTGGGACGGGTAAACTACTTACCTAAGCTCCAATTCTTGTACCAAGTACAAGGATATTGATATAAAATGGGTGAGAAGATGTTCAGTAAGCACAGGGATATTAAAGACCCGGGGGCCGGATCTGGCCCATGGTGTACTTAGATCTTGCCCACGGGACCGCCCTGGAAACAGCAAAGGACTGGCCTGCAGTGCTTCTGCCAGCAAAAACGGGCTCCATTTTCACTGGCAGAGGATTGCAGGAGGCCATGGCAGCTGAAAACGGAGCTTGGGAGCCCGTTTTCGCTGGCAGAGTGCTCGGGCAACCACAGGCACCCCCAACAGGATTGATGTCGAGCTGGCCACGCCCACTCTGGCCCCTCCACCCCGGCACCCCCGAGGTCAAACAGAACCCTGATGCGGCCCTGAATGAAATCAAGTTTGACATCCCTGAATTAGCACATGGGTTACAACCAGAATAGTTTGGATATCATAACATAGCCTTCCCTAGTAGTTGGCAACCCTGGAGGAGTTAAATTCCAACATATTTGAAAGCACTAATTTAGAAAGGCCATACTGTTGAATGATTTATGCTGGGATAAAGGTGGGGGCACACAATCTTATTAAGAGTTACGGACTTTTCAAAATAATTTAATCATGGTATTATCCAGAAGTGCTCTATGGGCAAAAAAGAAGCAATCACTATATAGCAGATTAGTCACAGTTTTTCAACTGTTCTCTTTCTTTCTGCATGGTCAGTTCTACAGAATAGAACTCAATCATTATGATGGATTTGAAATTAAGCAAAGAAAACGAAATAAAAAAACAGTGAAACTTAATAAGAGAACATAGTCGAGCATATGCAGAACATCAAGTACAGATGTCAGCATCAAAGGTATCTTAGAAGTTACTCTCTACTTACAAGAACCTCTAGCACTAGAATATGAAATTATATCCGCACTGTGGCTATTGCCAAGTTGAAAGGCTACAGGAATTAATGGGATATTTGTTATTGAATGTGGCATGTAATAGAAAAATCTGTAAAGGTAGTCTAACCAAACTATGGCAACAAATCTGGAGAACGACGCAATAACCAACAGATAAGAAGTCAGTCTATATACCAACACCAAAGGAGATTTAACAGATTGTTTAAATTATCATATAATATCCTTAATTTCTAGCAAGCAAAATTATACTTAGGATAATCCAACTCAAATTAGAAGCCTCCATGGAAAGAGAAATGCCAGATGTTCTAGCTCAGTGGCCCCCAAACTTTTGGGCATCAAGGACTGGTTCCATGGACATTTTTCTATGGACCGGGGAGGAGGGAGCGTGGTTTTGTATGCTGCCTGCATCCTGCGGATGGGGCTTCACTTGTTTGTGTGGACCAGTTTCTGGCATGCCATGGACCGTTGCTAGTCCACAGACAACAGATTGGGGACCCCTGTTCTAGTTGGCTTTAAAAAAGGTCAAGAAACACAAGACATTATTGCCGGTGAAAAACTGATAATTGAGAAAGAAAGCCACTATGTGCTTAATTGATTACAGGAAACCCTTCAGTTCTGTTGACTATTATGGAATATGCTTAGGAAAAACGGAATCTCACTGCCTCATACTATACACAGGACAAGAAGCTACAGTCCAAATGGAACATGGTGAGCAGACTGACAAAGGAGTGAGTCAAGGATGAATGCTTTCCAATTCAGATGTTATATTGAATATACACTGGGAATAGCTGCATTGAAAGAAGATGGGTGTAGTTTTAAAACTGCCGGAAGAATCATCAAAAACCTGTACTATGCAGATGACACTAGTCTGGGGGCTGTTAATGAAAACCAAGGAGCAGAGTGAAAAAAAAGGGATCAGTAATAAAGGTGGCCAAATAAAGACAACAGGTACATCAATCAGTCTTAAAGCTGACTATGAAGATACTGAAGTGGTAGACAGCTTCTGCCTTTTTAGAATCAATAATCAACGGTGAAGGAATCAGCAGTCAAGACATGTTCCACAGATTAGCACTTGGTAGAATTGCCATGATGGTCTTGGAAAAGTGATTCATGTGTTGGGATATGTCTACACCTACAAAGAGTAGGATCATGAAGGCAATGGTTTTCCCCAGGCAAAACCTGGACTTTAAAGAAGCAGAGTAGAAAGTGTTGAAACTTGAAATTTGGTAATGGAGAAGATTTGTGAAAATACCATGGATAGTCAAGGAAATGGAACAAATGGATCATCCAACAAATCCAGATCTCTCACTTCAGACACAAATAAGGCTCCAATTATTATTTTTTGATAATGATAGAAAATGTGGAGAGGAACACAATCAAGCAGCAAGGCAGTTGGACCCAGTGGGTACACTGTTGGAAGACCTGAAGGTTTGGAACAGTGGTGGGTTGCTCCCAGTTCGGTCCGGTTCTATAGAACCGGTAGTAAAACCGGCAGGAGGCTCCGCCCACCCACCACATCATCATGGGTGATCTGCGCATGTACAGAGGCTTCTGCGCATGCACAGAAGTGCACGTGTGTGAATGAAGCAAGCATGTGTGCGCTCCCGTTGCGAACTGGTAATAAAGGTAAGTGGAACCCACTCCTGATTTGGAAACATATCCTGGAGAAGATCTATCTATATATCTATCTGTGTGTGTGTGTGTGTGTGTGTGTGTGTGTGTGTGTGTGAGAGAGAGAGAGAGAGAGAGAGAGAGAGAGAGAGAGAGAGAGAGAGGGAGCGGGAGAGAGAAGAGGGGGAAGAGAGAAGAGGGGGGAGGGAGGGAGAGGAAGGGCGGGAGAGAGAGAAAAATACTATATCCTTACCATTTGTGCATATGGTAATCAAGATATATGCAATGTATAAAAAATAGTGTTATACGCAGATTGAATGTTTAATCTGGGAAAGTCAGAGTTTCCAACAAAACTTTTTAATCCTAAAAATATTAAAATATCAAATCTAAACAGCATTACACCTGGAAGGCAGTATGTTGAAAATTGTGACAGATTTCGGAATGCTGCAGAAATATACAGCAGATTCTTCTAGCAAAGGCTCCTGCTTCTTCCATAGGAAACTAGAAAATCAAAATATTGTGCGGTATAAACAATTCTTTGGCAGCCCCCTAGTGGAAGCTTCTTTACCTTTGATCATTTTTACAATATGGCTGATTAAAGCTGTTTCTTCCCGTGATTCTTCCTCTTTCATATGTTTCCTGCCTGCAGAAGCTTGCAAGTTTTCATTTATTTCTTATGAAACAAATTTGATGGACTGATTTATAACAAATCAGTTATAAAATAATTACTTAGAAAAGTTGACAGCTGTATATGGCTGCCCTTTTTAGTTAATTAATCCCACTGAATCCAATAGGACTTACTTCTGAAGAAACTATTAGTACATAGTCTTATATCCATGATGGTGAACCTAAGGCATGCGTGCCCGAGGTGGCACGTAAAGCCATTTTTCCAGGCACAAGAGCTGTTGCCCAATTCATCTGCAGCTGCACATGCGCGCACCCCCCAGCTGGTGTTCGGGCCTCCAGTGCACATGTATGCAATTCAAGGGACCCAGCTGGCTGTATGGAGGCCAAAAATGGGATGTGCAGAGGCCAAAAATAGGGTGAGCTATAGGCAATCTTCCATCCTCTCCCTGTTCAGAGAGAGTCTAAAGTGTAATGGAATGTATGGATGACCTTAGGGAATGAAAGGAAAAGATGCTACCAAGAAAGAATCAGGCAACCGAGGCAGAAGCATCCAGTGGCTTAATGGTCAGGGAAAGGAACTTAGGAATTACATATCCTAATGGTTCAAACATTAAAAGGCCTCCTGTACTTTCAGACTTGCAAGATTCTGTTAATGTAGCTTATAATATAATATAATTCTAGTCATATTTCATGTTTGGTTTATCTGGGAGAGCCGACATGAAGAGCCAATCACTAGCTCTTCATTCTTTCCCATGGTTGTCAGCTTTCCTTTTTCCAGAGTGATCTTTAGTCCACTATTTCTCCCTCTGGAACTCTGCCACAGTAAATTTTTTGCCAGAAAATGAAGCATTTCTGGCATGTTTAAAAGAAAACCTTAGAAAAGATTATTAGATGTTTACACATTTATAACAGAAAAGAAAGCACTAACGATAAGCAATGCAATCATTTGCTGTAGTCGCCCAATTATTTCTTTTCCAAGAGAACTATGGAAACAAATATTGACAAACATATTCTTTTAACACCAGTTAAAGCTGTAATAGAAGTGCTAGTAGAGGCGGTATTCTAATTGCCCTCTTAACTAGTCAAAGAGAGAAGCAACCTAGAGCTAAGGAGAAATTTCTTAACAGTGGGAACAATTAACCAATGGAATAACTTCAGAAGTTGTAGATCAGAGCTGTCAAACTCGTGGCCCAGATGCATCACGTGTTGGCCATGCCCACACCTGGTTTAGCGAAGGGGGAAGAAGTCGTGATACATCATGTGATGATGCTGTGAGGACGCGAGTTTGACACCCTTGTTGTAGATGCTCCATCCCTGGAGGCTTTTAAGAAGAGATTGGACAGCCACTTGTCTGGAATGATATAGGGTCTCCTGCTTGAGCAGGAGATTGGACTAGAAGACCTCTAAGATCCCTTCTAACGCTGTTATACTGTTCTGTTATTATTGTTTTGGAATCTAAATCTCTGTTAATGGTGGAGCAAGGAATCAGAATCCAGAATCTGCAACTGGAGATCTGAGCAGAAATGTCACAAATTTCTTCTTACATATAACACTTCAGAACTAATTCAGCTTCAGCAAGAACCTGTCCAATAGGAAGATTTAAAGACATTATACAAATTAAAGAAGGGAAACAGGATTATTGGTGTTAAATAGCGCAAGATACAAGGTGCAGCATCTTAGCTCCTACAGAGAAATCTCTTTGTGAAGGAATTTCATAATACATGAAATCATGCGAACAATACAATGTCACCAGATACAGCAATTCATAATATAAAAATCACATATACAGAAAGTGCAGAATTCTGTACTCCTGAGGCAAGAGAGGTCTGAATCATTTATAAGAGTCAACAACAGAGCACAGAGAAAACAATTTTGTTTTGATACCATGAACAATTTTGAAGAAAGTTATGATGCTATGTTGGTTTTATACAAAACCTATCACAATAATCTTAACTTACGACTTACTGAGAACTAATACACAGTAATAAACCCAATCCACAAACCCTATATTAGGAGTTTAAGAGACAGAAGGCAATTATGTCATTTATTTTGCCTAGACAAACATGAAGACGACAAACAATTCACAGGACACTTTTTTTTTATTCTAAACCATGATGCGATGCAATGAGACTTTAAAAACTGCCCCACCAATATACTATTGTTGTCTCACTTTTCTTAACTCCACCATTCCAAAAGGCCAACAGATTGGAGAAAGGCTGCTATAGGTTGACATATTGGCTAAGCTGTTGTTTATTTGGCCAAGGTTTAGTGAATAAATCACAAATAACCAATACTCTAAGCCCATGGTCCATGGTTTACAAACTACCACAGCTGGGTTTACACAATATATTAAGTCACACACAAAAAATCATGCCTTTGCTTTTGTGTGCTGTGTGAACCCAGCCGTTGTTGGCTCTAGTTTTTCTCTATTCAGAAGTGTTGACAGCAGATTGCTGTTGTTCATTTTTCTTTAAAAAAAAAAAAAGGAATTGACAGATGTGAACAAGGACAGAGACTAATATGCCTGAGTATTGCGGAATCAAGCACTTTTCTCCTTTTTATACAGCAAGCTGTTGAAATGTCTTTCTTTTTTTAGTTATGTGATGTGGGAATCCAACCAGTATCTTCTATTCCGCCCCCCCCCTTCAAAAAAAGCACTATTGTTTTTAACAAGCAAATAGTTCAGACAGCATATGGTCGTTTGTATGTTTTATTCTTCTGCTTATTTCCAAGTGTAATTATGTTCCAAACCTCATTTTTAAACTGAAAGTAATATTAGTTACTCAGAGCACACAGGCAAAACAGCCCCTTCTGGGAAATACAGAAATGATAGAATTACACAGGTAAAAAAGTCTGCTGAAATACAGCAACAACGAGGTTGTTCTCAAGCCAGCGCGGGAGTTTTGAAAGACAACATCATTCTGGACAATGCTGCTAATCTGAAGCCTGAACTAAGAAGTACTGTGAGATCAATGCTTAATGAGGCGAATAGCGACATATGCCCACGAGTTCCTACTTTTAATTGGGAGGCTTTTTCACTAGACTTGTAGGCACAAGCAGCTTCCTTTGCCTGGGTCACCTTTAAGTGAGTGCAAGAATAGTAACAGCTTTTACCTGCGTCAACTGCTGGCAGCGTTAAATCAAACGCTTCATCTTTCCCAGGGTTCGGCTTCAATAGAAAGCTTTCAGGAGTTATGTCATCAGGTAAATCCAGCAGGCTGCTTTCCTCAGATTGGGAACTTGAGGCTCTTTGGCTTTCATTCCGTTCCATCACTGAAGGAGAGACCAAAGAGTTTCGTTTTATTTTGAAATGTCTATCTCATTTTCCAGGTTTGGTATCAAAGTGCTTGAATGCACTAACATTACAGATTAAAACAAATCATGCTGAAAACACTCCAACACAAAAAAGATTGCAGATATTTAACAAATCTGTAACTATAGGTTCAATATCTATTATCAAACCAAAGACTTACAAAACATTTTTTTAAGGATAACATCTTGAAAATCTGGTCTCACTATCCCAATTTAATTTCCCAATCACCACCAGTGTCAGATTTAACACTGAATTATTGTGTTCTAACACCTAAAATCATAGCAAATTGTTAAGACACTAGGCCAGAAATTGGAAGACCACGAGTTCAAGTCCCATCTTAGCCCAGCTAGGTGACTTTGGGCCACTCACTCTCTCTCAGCCCAACTCACCTCAGAAGATTGTTGCTTTGGGAAAATAGAAGGAGGAAAGAATACTGTGTGGGTTTCCCCCACTTGAATTATTTATAACGATAATGAAGGCAGTCTACAAACAGGCAAGGAAGTAAGCCACAAAGCCAATGATTTTTATGTTTGGAATATATCACCCGTATATTCGTTCTTGAAAATCTCAAAGCAATGATTTCCTGATCCCATTCAAGCATATGTTTTATGTTCAGCTAGGAAAATTACAACCCTTTAAGTATCAAAAACAGATACTTTGGCTGGAAACATATTCAGCCATCTCCATCTTACAGTTAATGAGGAAAATGCAATTTTATACCAAAGATCTTTTTAATTAGGAAGTCTAAAGATTGCATCCTAGGACTGAATACAAGCAAAGCAAGTTTTCTGCCACGAAGTCATGGCATGGCCAGTCCTAAGAGGAGGAAAAATCAAAAACCGAACAATAGATCTACCTATTCCACAATACCTGCTTTATGCCTCTGATTTGTTCTGCATCTGAGATGCAGCAGGTGAGACCCCATTCTATCTCTATATTGTATTTCAGTACACACCTGTTTAGCTCTTTGAACATAAAATGGGAAAGGGGGGGGGAGAGACATTTTTTACTCAGGCTCCATAATGGCCTGAACCAATTCTGACTATAGTTTGCCATTTAAATATCTTTCATTACTGTAGCAGCTTCTTAAGATGGGCAAAACATTCTACGAGATCTATATACAATGTGAATATGGAATCATGGTTTTCATGCAAAATTTTAGTCTTAAACTATTTAATAACATTAGATTTTTATTTCCAAGAGGGAGAGAAGTCAGCCTATTGACAAGCAAGCAATCAACCAATGGGTTGCAAAGATAAATCATTGATAGTTCCTGATCTCAGACTTATGAACAAAAAGACATAGCACAAGAGGAAAAGAGTATGGAGAAGAGGAAAATAATATATTCAGGCATTAATTCTTAGTTGTAAATATCATATGGGTGTTCGATCCAATAAGAAAGGATGAAATGAACTTTTTACAATGGCTCTTTTGTGATTAATGTAATTTTCTAAGTTAGTCTTCCCAGAAAGCCTATTCTAATTGCTACTCTAATTCATAATCTTAATTTGTTCCATGTATTTTTTTTTTCTAAAATCAGTGTGAAATGTTGTGATTCCCCGATGAGGTTTGGGAATGTGGGAAGAATAACTTCTTTATCATAAAACACAAGTCTTGTGGTGGCTTCCAATAAATTTATGACTACAAGGTGTGATGATTAACATGTAAAGCTTTTTAGGACTTGGTACTTGGATACTGCAGGGTTACCTCCTTCAGGTAGAACCAACCAATCCAGTGTGTTTGTCCTGAGCCAGAAGGGTAAGAATCCCACAAAAGTGAAATTAGTGGAGAAGGAATCAAAACTCTTTGTTTTTTAGCTCATGCTCCAGCCTAATGGAGTGGCATTTCCTCAGAGATCCAGAGACCATCTTCTTTAAGGCTAATCAGGAAGTTACAACTGAACTTTCCAACCAGAGGAAAGTTTCAATATTTGGCTATTCTATGAATAAATTTCAAAGGCAAAAAAAAAAAAAAAAAATCCCAGAGCATCTTTAAAGGAAAGTGCATCAGAGATAAAGCTTGATTACATCTAGCTAAATTTAAGCTAATAATAATAATAATAATAAAAAAAAAATCCCATAGGAAATGTTTAAGAAGGAAGGTTAAAAAGATTGTATAAGGAGAAGCAACAAATCCTTGGAACAAAGTGTTTATTTTTATTTTATTAATCTTTATTGTATTAAATTTCCTACCACTAAAACCTACTTGGAGCAGAAATTATCATCATTTGTGGGCAAAGGATTTCATGCAGCAAGTCACCATGACTCTCACCGGAGAGATATTTTAATGGCTGTCCTAAAAATACAGATCAAACCTTTACAGCTATCAACAGATGGTCTCATCAGATGAACATTGTTCTCTTTCCAGGAATACAGCTCTATTGCTAACAGTTTAGGATGTGTTCTTCTCATGTATTACGTCTGAATTACTCACTTGTTTGGATAAGCAGGAATACAGTATATGGGTCCTCAGCACAATATGTGGAAATCTTCCTTTTCAACATTCTAGATTTTTCATTCTAATCTTTCCCTATGGACTTTGCATAATTCTGGTTTTCCACCTTCCTTTTATGGTTAGTATTCCATCACCAATGAGCATGTCTAGTTCCGAGTGGCCTATTCTTGAAAACACTTCAGCCAATGTTTCTTTCCCCTAAAGAACTACCCTTCTTGAGATAGTACTCCTCAGCCTACTGATTAGAAAATAGAATGGAATACTTTATTTGGCCAAGGATGATTAGACATACAAGGAATTTGTCTCTGGTGCAGAAGCTCTCAGGATACATGCAAAACAAGAGTAATAATAATAATAATGATGATACCAATAAGAGAAGCTAGTAGAAAGATGAGAAGGATAATAATACAGTCATACCACATTGGTAAATATACTTAGACATAAGACGGTATGGTGGGAATTAGGTGTTCAGCAGAGTGATGGCACAATGGCACAGTTGTCTCTGTGTCTAGTTGTTTTGGCATGCAATGCCCTATAATGATGTCCCGAGAGGAAGAATTGAAATGGTTTATGTCCAGGATGAGAGAGAGTAGATGCTTTCTCAGCCTCTTTCTGACCTGTGCAATATACAGGTCCTCAACAGAAGAGAGGCTGGTTGCAACTGTTTTTTCTGCACTCCTAATTACCGTATCCATTGGGACTCTGTATCTGTCCTGTTTGGTTGCTGGAACAAATCAGACAGTTATAGAAGTACAAATGGCGCGCTCAATAGTTCCTCTATCAAGAAGAGCGCCTGAACCATTCTTAACTTTCTGAGCTGATGCAGGAAGAACATTCTTTGCTGTGTCTTTTTAATGATGGTTCTAATGTTAGGTGTCCATTTCAAATCCTGGGAGATTATAGAACCCAAAAAGTTGAAGGACTCTACTGTTGATACTGTGCTGTCTAATATAGTAAAAGGTAGAATAGGAGAGCTCGTCCTAAAATCTACTCTCATTTCTATAGTTTTAAGTGTGTTCAGCTCTAAATATTTCTGGCTATACCATAGGGCCAGTTGTTCAATCTCCTGCCTATATGCAGACTCATCACCATCTCGAATGAGACCAGTGACTGTTGTATCTGTTGATTAGGCCTTAATTTATCATGTTGAGTAATTGTTGACTAGGCCTTAATTTATCATTTCATTTCAATACCACCAAAGCTGTATAATTCTTGGCAGTTTACAATCCTAAGAATATAACAATGTTTAAAAGTCACAACAGAAATTCAACCCTATACCCTTAAATAGTGATAGACATCATACAGAGATGTATTACAGGTAATTCTCAACTTATGACAATTGAGCTCAAAATTTCTGTTAAGTGAGACATTTGTTAAGTGAGTTTTGCCACATTTTATGACCTTTCTTGCCACAGTTAAGTGAATCACTGCAGTTAATTAGTTAGTAACCCAGTTAAGTGAATCTGGCTTCCCCGTTGACTTTGCTTAGAAGAATTAACATTTCACTTCTACCCCAAAATGTACTGGAATACATGTGACACATGGCTGTAACTACTTTTATCTGCCAGAATCAGGCTACTGCATTCCACTGCATTGTAGTTTTTAAGTAGTGTCCAAAAATGTGATGCAGTGGTCTTTCCTAGTATTGGTGAGAAAAAGTGCTGAACATATTTGAAAATCTTTATATATAACTTTATATAGGAGACTTTACATTTCAATGCACTTTTAACTTGAAATTATGTGTTAATGTGATAAGCAATTCCAATATTGTACTCAAAATCTATTCTGTCACCAATTAGATTTTTTTTACCACTCTTATGACACTGATGTGTTTCCCACTCTTGTTATAGAAGGCTGCTGACTTACCCTTCTTCGCATGATACTCAGTAATTAACTTCATACTATCTGTTTACATATTACAGCAAGATCTGGTTACCAGATCTACAGAGCAAAGGTGAGGTCAAATCCTTGTAAGAACAACTTCCATATAAAAGAGCCTGGAAGAGGAAAAACAGAATTGTTCTTTCTGGATGAAGAAGGATACACTTTATGCTATGGCAAATGAACTTTCAGAAAGTGATTGAGATCTCATTTTTCAATGAGACACAAGTGTGCTGGAAAAAATAACTAATAAATTGTGCTCATTCAGGCCAAAAAGAATTTGGGTTTATCACAAGAATGAGATTAAAAGGGATATCAGGAATCCTAGATTTTAACAATTTTTAAAGCTTTAAGCTTTACCTAGTTTGTCATTTTTAATTTAAATGCATTACAAGGTTTGAATGCTGAAAGCATTTGTAAATAAATGCAATAAGCTAACAGACTTGTTTACATCCTGTCCATTTGCCCTTTCAATTATTTCTAGCCATTAAAGTAAATGGAACAGGAATAGAAGAAGCAAAGCAAGCAACAATTTAAAAAAACTCAGCCCAAATGTTTATCTGGGGTTAGCAACCAGATGAGCTGGCAGAAGCCTAAATGAGAGTTGGTGATCTAAAAGGGCCCCTCGTCTGACATTGCAAAGATCACTCTGACATTTCAACAATCCCTCTGGGCAACAGCCAAGGAGAAACATATTAGCTGTATGCTTTTACAGCTGTCATACAAATACCCCTTCTAAGAAATGTGGTCACCTTCATTAGAACGAAATAAACAGAATGAATAAAACTTTTCTTTCTGAAGCATTTTTAAATCTCACATCAAAATATGACCATCAAAAACAAATCCATCAAAAATATGACCATGAAAACAAATGTACTGTTTATCAAGTAAAGATAAGTGCATTGGTTATTTAAAAAAAGATCCTTATTTTCTAAAAGAAACAGAGGTGCATTGCCACAGCTCCTACAAAGAAAAGAATAATCCATTGTTTCAGCTACAGCTCGAAAGAAGCAGGCTCACAGCAGCAATACAAAAATTGAGTTTATTCATCACATTAATGAACTGTCTTGTATAATACTGTATAAAACTTTATAAACCTGATAGTAAAAAAAAAACAAAAAAACAAAAAAAAGTACCAGAACCACTGGCTGCATATGTGAATTCTTGTTATTTTTACCTTTAGTCTCCCATGGAACCCCATCAAGTTCTCATTGAATCTTGGGGTTTTGCAGAACACAATTTTAAAAGCCCGACTCCATAACAGATAACATGCCTAACTAGCCAACTCACAATTCAATAACAGCAGCTCATATAGTTTGAGCTAGATAGGAAGATGTGAGGAGATAATAGATTCCCCCCCCCCCAAACAATATCCTGCGTTCCATGGTGAGATAAAAGAAACAAGTAATAAAAGTACATTAAAATGAAGACAATAATGCTTCCACATCAGTTCTAAACCCTTCATCACTGCTAATAGCTGTGAACATGTTATAAGCAGGAATCACTCATATTAGAAAGAAAAGTTGTTTTTTTATTACGTCTTCGGTCAAGCTGTAATGATCATAAACCCTATATGTCTGACTTCCATATAATTTATAACCACTTTCTACAGAAGGAAAAAAGATAATTAAATTATTTTAATTGGAGACTTTTTAAAATACCGTTTTCCCGAAAATAAGACTTCCCAACCAGGCTTTTGAGTGCATGTGCTAAAATAAATCCCCCTCCCCCAAAATAAGCCCTACCCTAAAAATAAGACCTAATGAAGGGGTGGGCGTTCAAGAAGTTGGAATTAATTGTTTGAACTCGCGAGAAGTGTTGTTTTTTTTTACGGTACAACTTGTTTCCCTGCACACAATGGCGAAAAATGCGATGGAGCTGGAAATCAGGTAAGACGGAAAGAGGAACCCTGTCTTGCTCCACATGCCCCAAAATAATAAGACCTCCCCGAAAATAAGGCCAAGCGCTTATTTTGGGGTTCAAAAAAATATAAGACAGAGTCTTATTTTTTGGGAAATACGGTAGGTACTTTTTAAAATAGGTCATGAAGGGTGAATTCAGTCAAAGTCTATTCTTGGCATTCATGAAATACATTACATTCTATACTATACATACTATACATTCTTGTTCACACATACATTGAAGCCTAGATCAGTACAAATATTGATAACAGGCATGAGAACATTGATATTTTTCATCCAGCTTTCTCTTTATTGTAAGGTGACATTAACTGAATCTTACAAGGTTAAAAGTAAATTTCTCCTCCCTTAGCTTTACAGCCCAAGAAACTAGAGAAGGTCCTTTCTGAGACATTTACACCTCTCTCTCTTTCTCTCTCTCTCTCTCTCTCTCTCTCACACACACACACACACACACACACACACACACACACACACACACTTCTTTCTGTGGGTTCAGCTGCCTCTTATCTGACAATTGCCTAGTCTGTGGCTCTGCCTCTTCTCTCAAGGTCATTCCCACATATTATTACACAACCTGACCATCTGCATTAAAACCATTCCACAGATGTGAACTACAAGGAGATCCACTGTACTAGACTTAAATTAGCATTAAGTCTAAAAATGAAAAGCCACGTGAGTTTATCCATGAAAAACAATATCTCCCCAAAGCAATTTTGATAGAAAAAGTAGCTCAAGAAGAAAGGGTTAAGCTTAAGGGTTCTTATCAATTTCCAGTCAAAATACTGTAGTTATTATTTCAGAAAATTACATTCAGGAAACAGGGCAGGCAATATCATTGATCCATTCATTTCTCAGAATCTAATTTGATCTGGTCGTAAAAAATGCATACTCTGTTGAACTTCCTTTTAAATTTAAAAAATGGGGCAAGACGACTCCATCAAGCTAACAAAATTCAAATTTTGCTTAGTGCAGCCGATTAATAAGTTCATTGTGAGCCTCAGGTCTGGATTTTATAACTGAGATGGAGTTTGATTTGGCATTTTAAACATTGACAATTTTGTTGCCATTATTCTTTCCACTGCTAAAGATAAAGATGTTAAGATAAACATAATCCAATTCTTGGAAGCTCCTCGTGATCTTAATAAGTGGCTAAATGTTTGAACAAACTCATGCATAAACTAATAAATATTATTTTTGGAAAGGCCAGATTAAGACCAATTGATGTCCTAAGTACAGCCCAAAATGGTGTCCCTTCATAAAAGAAAAACTCTCATGCCATAAAACAAATGTGATATCAGACAATACCTTCAAACTAAACTTTTAAAATTTAGTCACCATGCCAATGGTGACATTACATTACAGATTAAAGTTGAACATGGCAGATAAGGACAATTACCAAAATAAAATTGATTAAATCAAACAGCAGTCAAAAAATAAGGGGCATTTAAGCTAGGGAAAAACATTCTTTGGTATTCCCTTGCTTTGGTATCCTAAGCAGGTGCTTGTTTTGCTTATTTGTTAATCCTAGGCTGTTTTTGGGCTAGGACCCCTGGTTTTGCAAGAAACAGTAGTAAAACCAGCAGGAGGCTCCGCACACTGACCTGGACGTCATCAGAAGCTTCTGTGCATGCGCAGAAGAGCGAAGCAATCATGCGTGTGCAGGCACGATATGAACCGGTAGTAAAGGTAAGTAGAACCCACCTCTGGCTAGGACTCAGCCTTCCATTCTTCTGAGGTTGGTAAAATGAGGACCCAGATTGTTGGGGGCAATATGCTAACTGTAAACTATTCAGAGAATGCTGTAAAGCACTATAGAGCAATATTTAAGTCTTTATGTAAAGGATCATCACAGTTTCCCAAATGTGATAATCATTACAGCATCTCTCTGTAAAATTTCAGAAATTAAAAAAAACTTTTTTTTGCTTCCAAGTCAATGTTGATTCCTGGCGACTACCTGCATGAATACCTGCAATTCCTTGGCAGGGTTTTCCAGAAGTGATTTGCCACTGTCTCTTTCCTAGGACCAAGATAGATAGAGTGTCCCCAGATCACTCAGCTGGCTTTGACTAGAACCCACGGCCTCTCACTTTTTAGCCTGGTGCCTTAACCACTATACCAAAGTGGTTCTCTAAATTAGTAGAAATCCTAATAGTAATAGAACTTAGACTTATATATCGCTTCATAGTGCTTTTACAACCCTCTCTAAGCTATTTACAGAATCAGCATATTGCCCCCAACAATCTGGGTTCTTATTTTACCGATCTCGGAAGGATGGAAGCAGTAGTGAAATCCAATTTTTTTTTACTACCGGTTCTGTGGGCGTGGCAGGAGAAGGATCCTGCAAAATCTCCATTCCCAACCCACTCCAGGGGAAGGAAACTGCAAAATCCCCCCTCCCACCCCACTCTGGGGCCATTTGCTGGTATTTGCTGGTTCTCCGAACTACTCAAAATTTCCGCTATCAGTTCTCCGAACTGCTTAAAATTTCCGCTACCGGTTCTCCAGAACCTGTCAGAACCTGCTGGATTTCACCCCTTGATGGAAGGCTGCGTCAACCTTGAGCCGGTGAGATTTGAACTGCCAAACTACAGCTAGCAGTCAGCTGAAGTAGCCTGCAGTGCTCCACTCTAACTACTACGCCACCTTGGCTCTAATCTTGTAATTTGAGTTGGATAATTAGACCCTAAGATGTAGAACAGTTGAGTAACATGAATTCCCTTCAGCATTAGCCTTTGTGGCCAATGATGAAGCATGATATTAGTTGCAGTTCAACCCTGAAAGACTGTGCATAATTCTAAAGCAGGAATAGAGAATAGATTTGTTCCATATTTCAGCTGCAATCAATCCATCATGAGTTTGGCTATCATGTTGCCTCTCATGATTTCTTTCTCAGGCTAAGCATATCCAGTCCCTTAAAACTTTCCATGTACTGTAGTACACATATCTGGTATCTCATCACCTACTTTGTCACCTACTTCCTGGTTATGTTCACTAAGATATGGCACATCAAGAAAGCCACAGGAAAGGCCTAACCAAAACAGAACAGATTGCTCCCATTAGAATAATGTGTACTGTGTACTGTGGGCACTGGGCCACCACTAATATATAGACTTAGCTCAGGGAATCATATTCCAGAAAAGCAATGCAAACAAGTGAGCATAAGCATGTAGAATTAAGACACTTTACAAAGCTTCAGGAGGAAGAGAAACCTATATTCATGTATCACATTTAACCATCGATAATTAAACTATGGCCTATGAAATACTGTAAGCCACAATCAGCAAGATTCACCCATCATCTCCCTCAATTCATGCTTTAGAAAGCTCCTGCAAATTGTTATGTCAAAACCAAACACATCATATTATGGCTTAATATGGTCCTAGGACCCCTTCCCAGGGTTTCCAAAATCAGAAGTATTTGCCAGCCTATACTAAGTAGTTCTTGACTTACAACAATTTTAGTGACTGTTCAGTTACATCATTAAAAAAAGTGACATATGACTGGTTTTCACACAACTATTGCCGCATCATGATCACATGATCAAAATCCAGGCACTTGGCAACTGGCATGTATTTATGACAGTTGCACTGTCCCATGGTTATGCAATCACCATTTGTAACCTTCCCAGCTGGCTTCTGACAAGCAAAGTTAATTGAGGAAGCCAGATTCACTTAATGACCGCATGATTCATTTAACAACTGCAATGACTCACTTAACAACTATGGCAAAAAAGGTAGTAAAATGGGGCATAATTCACTTAATTTTGTTGCGTAGCAACAAAATTTTTGGGCTCAACTGTGATAGCAAGTTGAGGACTACCTATCTTAAAATCCCATCAAAAAAATCATGAGAAGCAGTAGCAGCAACGAAAGCATTCATTTTAAATGTTAACATAAGTACAGGTAGTCTTCAGTTTACAACCACAATTGAGCCCAAAATGTATGTTGTTAAGTGAGTTTTGCCCCACTTTATGACTTTTCTTGCCACATTTGTTAAGTGAATCACTTGCCGTTGCTAAATTAGTAATACGGTTGTTAAGTGAATCTGGTTTTCCTATTGATTTTGCGTGTCAGAAGGTCGCAAAAATCCCAGGGTCACTGCAGCCATCCATATATAAATCAGTTGCTAAGGTCTGAATTTTGATGATGTGACCACAGGGATGCTGCAACGGTCATAAGTGTGAAAACTGGTCATAAATCACTTCTTTTAGTGCCGTTGTAACTTCAAATGGCCATTAAACGAACTGTTATAAGTCAAGGACTAAATACCTGTATTGATAAACATAACCCACATTATTTGGATCCTCCATAATTTTTAAAAGTGGGAAGGGCTCCAGAGTGAAAAAAGTTGGGGGGGGGGGGAAACTACTGCCCTAGCATATTGAGGAAACCAGGCAGAAGAAGTTCACATTCCCACACCCCGCAATCTAAAATCAATATGAATTAAATGTCTCTCAGGGGGCAATCTAAGATTAGTGCAGCCTTTCTTCCCCTATAGGTTCCCCTCGTACATATGTGCTAGTTGTTCCTGACTCTAGGGGATGGTGCACATCTCCGTTTCAAAGCCGAAGAGCCAGTGCCGTCCAAACACATCTCCATGGTCATGTGGCCGGCATGACTAAATGCCAAAAGCGCACGGAACGCTGTTACTTTCCCACCAAAGGTGGTCCCTGTTTTTCTAGGTGCTTTTGAGTTGCTAGGTTGGCAGAAGCTGGGACAAGTAACGGGAGCTCACCCCGTTACCCGGCACTAGGGATTCGAACCACCGAACTGCCCATCTTTGGATGGACAAGCTCAGCATCTTAGCCATTGAGCCACCAGGTCCCTGTCTTCCCCTACAGCCGAGCAAAGAAACTGCAGTTATTTTCAGACCAACCCCTTCAGTCTCTCTCAGGGCTAATCTTCGCCAGGGTTTCCCGACGCCTGCAATTTCCATTATTCTTAATCCGAATTGCTTTTTAAAAAATTTTTTTAAAAAAGAGGCTTTTGGGATGGGTAAGAATTGCAGGATAAAAAAAAAGGATGGCGGCCGTTTAAGGATGCAAAAGTTGGCTTAATACGGAGAGGTTTTTTTTTGCAAACATTCCCACCCACCCCCGACGGGTCACGGCATTTTCCCAGCATCTGCTAGAGAGAAGCCCTACCACGCTTTCTCCTGCAGCCCCCCCGCCTCGAAGCGAATTCGCAGCACAAAAGCCGGAGAAACGGAGACGCCTCAAACCAATTTCAAAGCCAGGCGCTGCTTCCGCTTCTAAGGCAGCCTGGCTTTACCGGAAGCGCCACAAATCCGCAAGCACGTGAGAACAAAACAGAAACCGGAGTCTGTGGGGACCGGAGACGTTGTTGTTGTTGTTATTATTATTATTATTATTATTGGCTACGTCTGGTTCTTTCGCTCGTAGGGCGTATCAATAAGCGTTGTATGAAATTCCACCCTCCACCCATTCCTCTTGTAAGTCCCCAAGCCGAGCCAAAAAAATTGTAACAGTCGTAGGAGGGATGTGTAGAAGGTCGAGATGCTGCTTTAAAATGTAGAACAACTAAAACGTGTGCAATAATGCCTCCTTAAGGTATTTAGGAAACTGGGGGAAATGGTCTTTATTTCTGAAGATGGAAAAAAGGAGGGAGGAAAGAGACCCTATTCCGGCCATCTTGCTTGTGAGCAAAAAGGAAGGGAGGAAGCGAGAATTGACATTTTTTTTCCCCCTAGGGTGCTAGGATTATTAGAACGGCGTTATCCGATTTCTTTACTCTTTTTCAGGAAAGCTTTATTATTCCCTGGTCATTTCAGTGACCATGCGTCCTTTATTATTAAGGACAGGCCTTGAAATGTGAAAGGTGGTTTGATTTTAGATATTTTTATTAGAATACATATTTTTGTATTGGTTTTGTTCTTGAGTTTTTCTTTGTACTGCAGTTACAAATTTTTTTTTTAATCCTTATGAGCCTCTTTCAGATTTTGTCTTTTTTCAGGTTTGGCTTCTATTTTTTTTTCCCCAAGAAAACATGATCGCTGTGCTGATAATGCACACTAGCTTGAAGAAATAAGCAGAGTAGTCTAATAAACTGCACCAAAAAGTACTTTGGACTCTTCTGGCATGCTTTTTCTTTTTTGCTTGAATACATATTGCTGTTTATATTCTGCCAAGTGACTTGAACAACCTCTACTTGCCCCATGTGATACAATCCCTTTGTAACATGACAACAGTGCACTGAAATATTCTCAATACATACCAATATAAAAAACACCTATGTTTCTCTTACCATATCCCTTTGTTCCCCCTTCTCTGTAATTTATGCCTTCCGTATTTGGAATCCCTGCCATTATTTTTTATAATTTCATCTATTTTGTTTTACATAGGTGAATGCCCTAAAGCTAAAATGTACATAGGAGAAGTATTAACAGTAAGTGTGGGGGATCCCTGAGTCTTTTGTAAAATAATTCAGGGGAGAAAACCCATGATATTGGCTTCTATTTGTTTAATACTTTGATAAGGTTTTAAAATCCCATATGGAATCAAAGATATCGTAAAACAAATGGCACTTCGAAGCAAATATCTGTTTGCTTCACAATCTACTGTTTTAGTATTATGATCTTACAAAGGGCAATCTGATATCTCTAGGAAGTTTACACAAATACTGTAAAATTAAAGAGCAATAGCCTGTTTGATCTAGTGTCTTCAGTCTATTATTAATTATTGGATGGGGGGGAGAGAGATTTCCTTTGCTGTTTGTCGAAAAGTTACTCTACATATATAACATTCGGGTGGTGGAGTTTAGTAACACTTTTTTAGACTGATGAATTTTGTTTGAAAAGGGTTTTAACAAAATGTGGTATTCTGAAAAGGTGCTGTCAGACTCCTTATGGCTTTTGGTTATTGTAGACCAGAGTCTCCAAACCCTGGTCTGTGAACCACATGTGTCATGCCACGCCTACGCCCGGTTTAGCGAAGGGGGAAAAAGTCCTGATTCGTCACGTATCACTAAACCGGGTGTGGGCGTGGCCAGTGCGTGATGCATCCAGCCTGCGGGCCGCAAGTTTAATAGCCCTGTCTTAGTGAAACACAATATTTGAAAAATCCCGTTAATAGACTCCAAATACTGGTGATAAAATCAAAAGCACATGCCTCTCTAATACACACAGAATCATATTAATAGTCCCTTTGAATTTGGCTCCAAATTTTGCACTAATAGGACAAGTCCAAGCCATTTTAATTACTTTTTCAACTGACTTCTCTGAGAGGGTTAGCATTAAACTCATGTTAATAGTATAGGAATCTGATTTCACATTATTTAACTAGAACTCCACTGCTGACCAGGACAGGGTGCCCCAGTTCATTATATAAGGGCCATGTAAATAATGAGTTTCTTCAACTTTCTGTTGAAAGGGATTAATGGTTTAGAATTAATTAGTTAATTGCACTAAAATCTCCAACAGTTGGAGAATGTGGTTCAAATAATAAATGAGTGGAATAATCTGCCAAGCAGCATTTTGAAGTAAATCAGATTAGTTTTTTAAAAAAATGTCTTTATCAGAGGTGATCCAAATTGATATTAGTTTATTCCAAAATAGATTTAGATGTTCCAGGTTTCAGGTAAAACAAATCCAGAGAGGTCTTATAAAACAAGGAGGGCAAATATAGTGTCCCTTGGTCCTGCATGGCCCATCTGTATGTGTCCTGAATGCCTTTCTTCCCTTAACTTCAGCCATGATATACCCACCAACCTGCTTCTTCCAATCTTCCCAGCCCCTTCTTTTCCACCTCC